>NC_135233.1:877146674-877747924 GCF_051348905.1 Ranitomeya variabilis
AACCAAATAATATTAAAAAAAGCAAAAAAATAAATAGGCTTTCTATGGCCCACAATTAGAGAGAGAGAGGTGGCACACCCAGGAGTCAAGACTGGCACACAAGCTGAAAGGGCAATATTACTCTCCCACTGTTTTTTTATGTATTTTTTTTTTCAGGGAGACTTTAGAAACCAAATAATATTAAACAAAGCAAAAAAAGAAATAGGCTTTCTATGGCCCACAATTAGAGAGAGAGAGGGGTGGCACACCCAGGAGTCAAGACTGGCACACAAGCTGAAAGGGCAATATTACTCTCCCACTGTTTTTTTATGTTTTTTTTTTTTTCAGGGAGACTTTAGAAACCCAATAATATTAAAAAAAAACAAAAAAATAAATAGGCTTTGTATGGCCCACTGAATGAGAGATGGCACACACAGGAGTGGCACACAAGCCCTGACTGAGGCCAATATTTTTCTCGCTCTGATTGATGTACTGTTTTTGTGTTGAGGTAGATTTTAGAACACAAATCTAGGAAAAAAATAAATAGGCTTTCTATGGCCCACAATTAGAGAGAGAGAGGTGGCACACCCAGGAGTCAAGACTGGCACACAAGCTGAAAGGGCAATATTACTCTCCCACTGTTTTTTTATGTATTTTTTTTTTTTCATGGAGACTTTAGAAACCCAATAATATTAAAAAAAACAAAAAAATAAATAGGCTTTGTATGGCCCACTGAATGAGAGATGGCACACACAGGAGTGGCACACAAGCCCTGACTGAGGCCAATATTTTTCTCCCACTGATTGATGTAGTGTTTTTGTGTTGAGGTAGATTTTAGAACACAAATCAAGGAAAAAAATAAATAGGCTTTCTATGGCCCACTCAGTGAGAGATGGCACACACAGGGATGGCACTGTAGCAGAAATGCCAATCTTAATCTTCCACAAAAAAAAAAAAAAAACAGGGACTGTCCTACAATTACTATCTCCCTGCAGTAATGTAAGCCAGGTATTTTATATTACAGGATGATTTATGTAAACTAGAAGCTTGGGCTGATAAATGGCAAATGAGCTTTAATGGGGATAAATGTAAGGTCATGCACTTGGGTAGAAGTAATAAGATGTATAACTATGTGCTTAATTCTAAAACTCTGGGCAAAACCGTCAATGAAAAAGACCTGGGTGTATGGGTGGATGACAAACTCATATTCAGTGGCCAGTGTCAGGCAGCTGCTACAAAGGCAAATAAAATAATGGGATGTATTAAAAGAGGCATAGATGCTCAGGAGGAGAACATAATTTTACCTCTATACAAGTCACTAGTTCGACCACACTTAGAATACTGTGCACAGTTCTGGTCTCCGGTGTATAAGAAAGACATAGCTGAACTGGAGCCGGTGCAGAGAAGAGCGACCAAGGTTATTAGAGGACTGGGGGGTCTGCCATACCAAGATAGGTTATTACACTTGGGGCTATTTAGTTTGGAAAAACGAAGACTAAGGGGTGATCTTATTTTAATGTATAAATATATGAGGTGACAGTACAAAGACCTTTCTGATGATCTTTTTAATCATAGACCTGAGACAGGGACAAGGGGGCATCCTCTACGTCTGGAGGAAAGAAGGTTTAAGCATAATAACAGACGCGGATTCTTTACTGTAAGAGCAGTGAGACTATGGAACTCTCTGCCGTATGATGTTGTAATGAGTGACTCATTGCTTCAATTTAAGAGGGGACTGGATACCTTTCTGGAAAAGTATAATATTACAGGGTATATATATTAGATTCCTTGATAAGGCGTTGATCCAGGGAACTAGTCTGATTGCCGTATGTGGAGTCGGGAAGGAATTTTTTTCCCCATGGTGGAGTTACTCTTTGCCACATTGGGTTTTTTTGCCTTCCCCTGGATCAACATGTTAGGGCATGTTAGGTTAGGCTATGGGTTGAACTAGATGGACTTACAGTCTTCCTTCAACCTTAATAACTATGTAACTATGTAACTATGTAAGGTATGGCAGGCAGCAATAGGAGTGGACTGATGCACAAATTAAATAAAAAGTGTGGACAAACAAAAAAGATAGCTGTGCAGAAAGGAAGGAACAAGAGGATATGTGCTTTGAAAAAAGTAGTTGGTTTCCACAGTGGCGTACACACAGCAATACAGCTATCACGGAGCCTTCTAGGGCAGCCCAATGAGCTACAGCGCTGAGGGAAAAATAAAAAAAAAATAGCTTCCACTGTCCCTGCACACCGAAGGTGGTGTTGGACAGTGGAAATCGCTACAGCACAAGCGGTTTGGTGGTTAGTGGACCCTGCCTAACGCTATCCCTGCTTCTGACGAAGCGGCAGCAACCTCTCCCTAAGCTCAGATCAGCAGCAGTAAGATGGCGGTCGGCGGGAACGCCCCTTTATAGCCCCTGTGACGCCGCAGACAGCAAGCCAATCACTGCAATGCCCTTCTCTAAGATGGTGGGGACCAGGACCTATGTCATCACGCTGCCCACACTCTGCGTTCACCTTCATTGGCTGAGAAATGGCGCTTTTCGCGTCATTGAAACGCGACTTTGGCGCGAAAGTCGCGTACCGCATGGCCGACAAGCACAGGGGTCGGATCGGGTTTCATGAGACGCCGACTTAGCCAAAAGTCGGCGACTTTTGAAAATGAACGACCGTTTCGCTCAACCCTAGTGGTGAGCACTTTGACCCACCAAGTGCTTCACAGAAGTTTATAATGCAGAACCGTAAAAATAAAAAAATCATATTTTTTCACAAAAATTATTTTTCGCCCCCAATTTTTTATTTTCCCAAGGGTAAGAGAAGAAATTGGACCCCAAAAGTTGTTGTAAAATTTGTCCTGAGTACGCTGATACCCCATATGTGGGGATAAACCACTGTTTGGGCGCATGGGAGACCTCGGAAGGGAAGGAGCGCCGTTTGACTTTTCAATGCAAAATTGACAGGAATTGAGATGGGACGTCATGTTGCGTTTGGAGAGCCCCTGATGTGCGTAAACATTGAAACCCCCCACAAGTGACACCATTTTGGAAAGTAGACCCCCTAAGGAACTTATCTAGATGTGTTTTGAGCGCTTTGACCCACCAAGGGCTTCACAGAAGTTAATAATGCAGAGCCGTAAAAATAAAACAAAAATTTTTTCCCACAAAAATTATTTTTTTAGCCCCCAGTTTTGTATTTTCCCGAGGGTAACAGGAGAAATTGGACCCCAAAATTTGTTGTCCAATTTGTCCTGAGTGCGCTGATACCCCATATGTGGGGGGGAACCACCGTTTGGACGCATGGAAGGTCTCGGAAGTGAAGGAGCGCCATTTGGAATGCAGACTTAGATGGAATGGTCTGCAGGCGTCACATTGCGTTTGCAGAGCCCCTAATGTACCTAAACAGTAGAAACCCCCCACAAGTGACACCATGTTGGAAAGTAAACCCCCTAAGGAACTTATCTAGATGTGTGGTGAGTGCTTTGACCCACCAAGGGCTTCACAGAAGTTTATAATGCAGAGCCGTAAAAATAAAACAAAATTTTTTTCCCACAAAAATTATTTTTCAGCCCCCAGTTTTGTATTTTCCCGAGGGTAACAGGAGAAATTGGACCCCAAAAGTTGTTGTCCAATTTGTCCTGAGTGCGCTGATACCCCATATGTGGGCGGAACCACCGTTTGGATGCATGGGAGGGCTCGGAAGTGAAGGAGCGCCATTTGGAATGCAGACTTAGATGGAATGGTCTGCAGGCGTCACATTGCGTTTGCAGAGCCTCTAATGTACCTAAACAGTAGAAGCCCCACACAAGTGACCCCATTTTGGAAACTAGACCCCCCAAGGAAATTATCTAGATGTGTTGTAAGAACTTTGAACCCCCAAGTGTTTCACTACAGTTTATAACGCAGAGCCGTGAAAATAAAAAATCTTTTTTTTTCCCACAAAAATTATTTTTTAGCCCCCAGTTTTGTATTTTCCCAGGGGTAACAGGAGAAATTGGACCCCAAAGGATGTTGTCCTATTTGTCCTGAGTACGCTGATACCCCATATGTTGGGGTAAACCCCTGTTTGGGCACACGGGAGAGCTCGGAAGGGAAGGAGCACTGTTTTACTTTTTCAACGCAGAATTGGCTGGAATTGAGATCGGACGCCATGTCGCGTTTGGAGAGCCCCTGATGTGCCGAAACAGTGGAAACCCCCCAATTATAACTGAAACCCTAATTCAAACACACCCCTAACCCTAATCCCAACAGTAACCCTAACCACACCTCTAACCCTGACACACCCCCTAACCCTAATCCCAACCCTATTCCCAACCGTAAATGTAATCTAAACCCTAACCATAACTTTAGCCCCAACCCTAACCCTAACTTTAGCCCCAACCCTAACTGTAGCCTTAACCCTAGCCCCAACCCTAGCCCTAACCCTAATGGGAAAATGGAAATAAATACATTTTTTTTATTTTTCACTAACTAAGGGGGTGATGAAGGGGGGTTTGATTTACTTTTATAGCGAGTTTTTTAGCGGATTTTTATGATTGGCAGCCGTCACACACTGAAAGACGCTTTTTATTGCAAAAAAATATTTTTTGCGTTACCACATTTTGAGAGCTATAAATTTTCCATATTTTGGTCCACAGAGTCATGTGAGGTCTTGCTTTTTGCGGGACGAGTTGACGTTTTTATTGGTAACTTTTTGGGCACGTCACATTTTTTGATCGCTTTTTATTCCGATTTTTGTGAGGCAGAATGACCAAAAACCAGCTATTCATGAATTTCTTTTGGGAGAGGCGTTTATACTGTTCCGCGTTTGGTAAAATTGATAAAGCAGTTTTATTCTTCGGGTCAGTACGATTACAGCGATACCTCATTTATATTATTTTTTTTATGTTTTGGCGCTTTTATACGATAAAAACTATTTTATGGAAAAAATAATTATTTTTGCATCGCTTTATTCTCAGGACTGTAACTTTTTTATTTTTTTGCTGATCATGCTGTATTGCAGCTCGTTATTTGCGGGACAAGATGACGCTTTCAGCGGTACCATGGTTATTTATATCTGTCTTTTTGATCGCGTGTTATTCCACTTTTTATTTGGCGGTATGATAATAAAGCGTTGTTTTTTGCCTCGTTTTTTTTTTTTTTCTTACGGTGTTTACTGAAGGGGTTAACTAGTGGGTAGTTTTATAGGTCGGGTCGTTACGGACGCGGCGATACTAAATATGTGTACTTTTATTGTTTTGTTTTTTTTATTTAGATAAAGAAATGTATTTATGGGAATAATATATTTTTTTTTTTTTCATTATTTTGGAATATTTTTTTTTATTTTTTTTTAGACATTTGGAAAATTTTTTTTTTACTTTTTTACTTTGCCCCAGGGGGGGACAATACAGATCGGTGATCTGCCAGTTTGCATAGCACTCTGACAGATCACCGATCTGAGAGAAGTGCAGGCTGCTTCACAGTGCCTGCTCTGAGCAGGCTTCTGTGAAGCCACCTCCCTCCCTGCAGGACCCGGATCCGCGGCCATCTTGGATCTGGGTCTGGAGCAGGCAGGGAGGGAGGTAAGACCCTCGCAGCAACGCGATCACATCGCGTTGCTGCAGGGGGCTCAGGGAAGCCCGCAGGGAGCCCCCTCCCTGCGTGATGCTTCCCTGCACCGCCGGCACATCGCGATCATGTTTGATCGCGGTGTGCCGGGGGTTAATGTGCCGGGGGCGGTCCGTGACCGCTCCTGGCACATAGTGCCGGATGTCAGCTGCGATAGGCAGCTGACACCCGGCCGCGATCGGCCGCGCTCCCCCCGTGAGCGCCGCCGATCGCGCTGGACGTACTATCCCGTCGGCGGTCATACGGGCCCACCCCACCTCGACGGGATAGTACGTCCGATGTCAGGAAGGGGTTAATGTATTATAAAAAAAAAATTTTTTGCAACAGCTATTTCAGTTTCATATATCTAATAACTGTTGGACACAGTAATGTTTCTGCCTTGAAATGAGATTTATTGTACTAACAGAAAGTGTGCAATCTGCATTCAAACAAAATTTGACAGGTGCATAAGTATGGGCACCTCACCAGAAAAGTGACATTAATATTCAGTAGATCCTCCTTTTGCAAAAATAACAGCCTCTAGTCGCTTCCTGTAGCTTTTAATGAGTTCCTGGATCCTGGATGAAGGTATTTTTGACCATTCCTCTTTACAAAACAATTCCAGATCAGTTAAGATTGATGGTCGCCGAGCATGGACAGCCCTTTTCAAATGATCCCACAGATGTTCAATGATATTCAGGTCTGGGGACTGGGATGGCCATTCCAGAACAGTGTAATTGTTCCTCTGCATGAATGCCTAAGTAGATTTGGAGTGGTGTTTTGGATGATTGTCTTGCTGAAAGATCCATCCCCTGCGTAACTTCAACTTTGTCACTGATTCATGAACATTATTGTCAAGAATCTGCTGATACTGAGAGGAATCCATGCGTCCCTCAACTTTAACAAGATTCCCGGTGCCGGCATTGGCCACAGAGCCCCAAAGCATAATGGAACCTCCAACAAATTTAACTGTGGGTAGCAAGTGTTTTTCTTGGAATGCTGTGTTTTTTTGCCGCCATGCATAACGCTTTTTTGTATGACCAAACAACTCAATCTTGGTTTCATCAGTCCACGGGACCTTCTTCCAAAAAGAAATTGGCTTCTCCAAATGTGCTTTTGCATACCTCAGCCGACTCTGTTTGTGGCGTGTTTGCAGAAACGGCTTCTTTCGCATCACTCTCCCATACAGCTTCTCCTTGTGCAAAGTGTGTTGTATAGTTGACCGATGCACAGTGACACCATCTGCAGCAAGTTGATGCTGCAGTTCTCTGGAGGTTGTCTGAGGATTGTCCTTGACTGATCTCACCATTCTTCTTCTCTGCCTTTCTAATGTTTTTCTTGGCCTGCCATTTCTGGTCTTAACAAGAACTGTACCTGTGTTCTTCCATTTCCTTACTATGTTCCTCACAGTGGAAATTGACAGGTTAAATCTCTGAGACAGCTTTTTGTATCCTTCCCCTGAACAACTATGTTGAATAATCTTTGTTTTCAGATCATTTGACAGTTGTTTTGAGGAGCCCATGATGCCACTCTTCAGAGGAGATTCAAACAGGAGAGCAACTTGCAAGTGGCCGCTTTAAGTAGCTTTTCTCATAATTGCATACACCTGGCTATGAAGTTCAAAGCTCAATGAGGTTACAAAACAAAAAAAGTGCGTTAGTAAGTCAGTAAAAAGTAGGTAGGAGTATTTAAAACAAGAAAATGATAAGGGTGCCCATACTTATGCACCTGTCAAATTTTGTTTGAATGCAGATTGCACATTTTCTGTTAGTACAATAAACCTCATTTCAAGGCAGAAACATTACTGTGTCCAACAGTTATTAGATATATGAAACTGAAATAGCTGTTGCAAAAAAAACAATTTTTATAAAACATTAAGCTTAAGATTAATAGCGTCACGAACCCCTGACCGCTTTCACCAATATGTCAGGGATCCACACCGTGACCGTCACCCCTACATCACGGATTGGGGTGACTTTAGGCCGACAGATGGCTATCACATGTGCAGGGGGCTTATCTTAGTTATCCCTCCACTGCTACAATGTGACAAAAGAAACACACACAAGGCTATTGACCTCTTAGTTTACAGCAGGGGCTTATTTTAGGTATCACACTGCTCTTCAATATACCATGAACTGGAGGGATCTATGAATATCCCGCTTACAGTTCCACTTAAACCTGGCAGCTCTCTGGCGCCCCCCTTTCTGTCAGGTCAGATTAGGTACTGCACCTAGGGCAATTAGTCGCCAGAAAGGCTGCCTGCTATGTACTGGCTATTGGGCACGCTGCAGCGACGTGATAAACTACTCCCACTCAGGCAGGAACAATAATTATCAACACCGCAGTTGCTACCATGACACCCAAAGGTCTGCACACGGTATTGCTGCCACCAGCTTCGATTAAACAGGTCCAAAGCTAACCCAAAACAGTAGCATAATTCCCTTCAAGAGACAGGGTACGTTTTAGAACAGGAGAATGAATCTAGTATTAATTGTTATACTCCATAAAGTTTAGGCAGTGCTTTATCAAAATATTTTACAAAGTTGTTACAAAAGAGACAATTGCAATTATGTACAAGGTAATTATAAAAAAACAGGGATTACAATAAGAAAATAACACTTACATGTGGTCAGATCATTTGTGGCAACCAGGCTAGTGGAGTTTCCATCTGTCCCAGTGCATTAGGACTTGCTCAGGGCTCTTCAGGTAAAAACTAAAAACTGACTCCTGGAAGCCTGCCAGAAACTTATAACCTGCAGCCTGTGACATAACCAAAAAGGGCTGGGTTACCAGACCCCCCTATCTCTTCAGTTTAACTAAATGTACCTTAAATTTATCTAATGCCCGTAACCCCGCTCCAGTACATGTCCCAATCATAACACACCCAGCATTCATCTCGTATTAACGTTGGCCTTTTAATGAGATCAAATATGTCCTATCTGTGATGCATATTTACAGAGAAATCCCTACTTCTTTACCAGATGGAGTTAGAAGCCCGTGTTTAGAGTGGTGGATAGCTCCACCGAGGGAGATTAAGAGTATGTATTTTCCGGTTCCTAACTTAAATGGTTTGCCTAATATCTTACACAAACAGAACACAGGACTTTCACGGATTCTGGAAGCTTCTCTACCAGTTTAAGCTGGTCACTTTCCACTGCAGGGATGCCGGTCGTAAATACCTTGGCGAAGGGGATGAGGGCTTTGGAGCTGAAAGTCAGGAATTCGCAGCTACAAGCCATAAAAGCTGTTGCAGAATCACTCCAAGAAGGGGGGCTTAGCCCACAGCAAGCTAGCAAGAAAAACTAAACTTATATGATATTTCATACCATATCGTGACAAATAGGGGTGCCCAAACTTTTTCATATAACTGTATGCATTATAGTTTGTTCATTTCTTTGCTTTTCCTGCTGATCTGCCATGTTGCTTTACATTAGTTATTTTATTTATCTTCCAATGTCATATGAATAACTGAAAACCAAAAGAAACCAATAAGCCAAACAACAATTGTCTAAATGTTAATGCTACTAAGGAACAGAAAATTGCAAAAGCATGCAACATTGGCTCCGATCAATTACTGAATGTTAGAATTACTTGATAACAGTAGTGCCTCTCACCAATCGTCATCCTGAGCAAAGTTAAGAATATTTTCCCCTTTAATCCCATCTTTAATATGACTTTTGTAAGAAAAAAAAACAGTATAAAGTTGACACTAATTGAATTATTTCACAAAATGTTACTTTCTTTGGAGGGAAAGAATCCTATTTACAGCACTCTGACTACTCCACGTTTAAAAGGGCAATGAGGACAATCTCGATTTCACCACTCTTTTAAATGGTGTTATCTGGGACTTTGAGATCTTTTTTGCGATGAGGCTAAGAACATACCGGTAGGTAGGGTTGAGCGACTTTTATTTTTATAGGATCGGGTCGGGTTTCACGAAACCTGACTTTCTCAAAAGTCGGGTCGAGTGAAATCGGCCGATCCTATAAAAAAGTCGGGGTCGGGGTCGGCCGAAGCACGAAACCCAATGCAGTGCAATGGGATACTATGGTTCCCAGGGTCTGAAGGAGAGGAAACTCTCCTTCAGGCCCTGGGATCCATATTTAAGTGTAAAATAAAGAATCAAAATAAAAAATATTGATATACTCACCCTCGGACGCGCCCTGGTACTAACTGGCAGCCTTCCTTCCTAAGAATGAGCGCGTGAATGACCTGCGGTGACGTCGCGGCTTGTGATTGGTCGCGTGAGCGGTCACATGGGCGGTCGCGACCAATCACAAGCCGTGATGTCATCTAAGGCCCTTCACGCGCTCATTCTTAGGAAGGAAGGCTGCCGGAAAGAAGCCGAGGGTGAGTATATTCCTATTAGGTATATACTCACCCTCGGACGCGCCCTGCTTCTTTCTGGCAGCCTTCCTTTTTAAGAATGAGCGCGTGAAGGGCCTTAGATGACGTCACGGCTTGTGATTGGTCGCGGCCACCCATGTGACCGCTGACGCGACCAATCACAAGCCGCGACGTCACCGCAGGTCATTCACGTGCTCATTCTTAGGAAGGAAGGCTGCCAGTTAGTACCAGGGCGCGTCCGAGGGTGAGTATATCAATATTTTTTATTTTGATTCTTTATTTTACACTTAAATATGGATTCTGATACCGATTCCCGATATCGCAAACATATCGGAACTCGGTATCGGAGTTCCGATACCAGATTCAGAAGATCGCCGACCTCATGGCCGACCCCACACAGGGGTCGGGTCGGGTTTCATGAAACCCGACTTTGCCAAAAGTCGGCGACTTCTGAAAATGGCCGACCCGTTTCGCTCAACCCTACCGGTAGGTAGTTGCTAACTAACTCCCTGTTCTGTCCTGCAACATCTTTCCCATCTCAGGCATCGATTGTCTGGCTTCACAGGATCTCACATCAACAGGGCAGCTTTTTCTCTTCCGGTCTGTTCTGTGGATGGAACGCCACTGCCGAAGTCATGTTAATTGCCAGTCGGCTCCCCACAGATAGAAAAAGGGGAGGCAGCTCTCAAACAACATAACGTCATCAGTGACACCCCCTTGACAAAGCAGAGCAGAACAGGCTGGTAATTAGAAACAACCAGCTGGTAAACTCTTAGCCCCATCGCAAAGTAAAAACCAAGTCACGGGTAAGCCCTTTAATGTTCAATAGACACCATGGATATATTATGTCACACACGCCCAAATTCCATACAGCGCACTGTAATAAAGAGCTGCAACATTTGCAATCAGCTCTTGTGATCAAATTGAATGTTAATATATAGATTGATTGGAGAGTAAATCAACTTTTTAACATTGTGGTTTAGAGAATTTTGATATAGTGCAGTTTGGAACATGAGCTTATAGACATGGTGTCCTATTGTATATCCTACTCCTACCTACAGCAGAAAGCCACTATGAAGAGACTCTCTAATCTATCTGTAAGAGGGCAGTGCAGTTATGGACAGTAGGAACAGGCTGTCACTTTAAGAGGCTGCACCCCCTTGTCTGGCGTGATGGAATGTTCTGCTTCTCCCCTGCAATAATTGTTGTAATGAACTAGTCTGGCAGAGTGCAGGTGTGGAGGAGCTAGAGCAGTGTGGGTGAGCTAAGGCTGCTGCAGAAAGGACTTTTTGTGCTGATAGCTGAAAGAGAGAAGAACTGTGCCCTGATATAGCTGCAAGAGAGCCACAAAGATACAGAGAAAGGGATTTACAGTTTACAGGAGCATCTTTACGATCCAGAAGCAAGGAGAAGACCACGCTTCACAGAGCTGACAGAAAGCTGTGCACACCACCGTATTAGACTGCTGGGGGGCCCCCTGGGACTGGATCTGATTCTCCAACATCACCGTGAGTCTGTTCCTGTTTGATGCACCTTTTAGGACCTAGTGTAGGCTTCAATAGTCAGTACACGGGAGCCGTGTGGCCTGCTTAGTAAAGGCCAGGGAGGTTATATGTAGAGTAGCATCATCACCTGTTTATCGTTTACATTTGCTGATTAGACATATTTTGAGTCTGTAATAGCTGGAGCACCTTGCTGTTTTATGGAAAAGTTAAAGTTTATTACTCTTGTAAATTGTCTTTTACCATTGCATACCTCTGTTTGCATCTTCCTCATTCCCTTCATTCCTTGCCTTCCAATAAATCTACCCTTTGTTGTTTGCACCTCATCTTGTGTACAGTAGTCTTCCTGCACCGTGGTGGTCCCCCGGCCATCGCTTCAAGTGGCGCTGTGAGCAGGGTACTGTCACCAAGATGGAGGCAGCAGACAGCAATGGCAGGAATGCTAATGTTAATGGAGATGCTGTGGGCATTGGTGAAACCCCTGCAAGGACACTCCCTATGGGCACCATATTTAGTGTGCTACCAAAGTTTGACGGCAAGAATATGCCACTGTCCAACTGGGTGTCCCGGCTGCAAAACACCCTGAAGATTTATAACATCAGCCCAGACCTTGAAGTGGACATTGCGTTAACTGCCCTAGAGGGAGAAGCCCATAGAAATGTCTGCCTACAACCAGAACTCACCCGCAGTACCCTGAAGGAGCTAGTGAAGTTCCTGGAAGAGATCTACGGCAAGACTGCTAGCACCGGACACCTTCGCACCAAATTTTTCTCTAGGCTGCAGCGGGAAGAAGAAAAAGGAATTTCTCAGTATGCAACAGCACTGCAAGAAGTGTTAGCAGAGGTGCAGAGATAGGAGGTGGATGGATTTGGCGGCATGGGCTCTAAAGACCGGATACTCTGGGAGCAATTTATTCTGGGACTGCACAGCACATCCTTGAGGCGAGCACTGTCAGAATGGGTCCGGGCAGATCCGGCTCTTACGTTTCATCTAATCCTGGCGGAAACAGTGGCCCAAAGTAAAGAAGAGAGCTATGCATCTGGGGTGATGTGTGTCCAGGGCGCCAATACCAGAGGGGACCTGTTGTGAATTCTGTTCTCGAACTCCCTCCTGTGGTCATGAATGGTACTTCGGTGAGTTCTGTCCTTGGACTCCCTCTGGTGGCTGTGAGGGGAGCTGCTGGTTCTGAGATTCCTTCCCCAGCTGCCCTCGTTTAGGGCTAGGCTAGGATTCTCTATTTAACTCCACTCAGATCGTTACTCCATGCCAGCTGTCAATGTTCTAGTACTGGTTCAGATCTCTCCTGGATCTTTCTGAGGACCTGTCTACTCCAGCAAAAGCTAAGTTCCGGCTTGTTCATTTGTTACTTATGGTTTTTCTTGCTAAGTTCTAGTCCAGCTTGCTATCATGAAACTGCCTGGCTAGCTGGAAGCTCTGGGGGTGCAGAGTGGCACCACCGCACAGTGAGTCGGTGCGGGGGTATTTTTTGCACACTCTGCGTGGTTTTTGTAGTTTGTTGTGTTGACTGCAAAGATCCCTTTTCTATCCTCAATCTGTTTAGTTAGACTGGCCTCTCTTTGCTAAAGCCTATTTCATCCTGTGTTTGTGATTTCCTCTTAACTCACAGTCAATACTTGTGGGGGGCTGCTTTTACCTTTGGGGAAATTTCTCTGAGGCAAGTGAGGCTTTGTTTCCTTTCTTTAGGGGTAGTTAGCTCTTAGGCTGTGAAGAGGCATCTAGGCAGAGTCAGGCACGCTCCACGGCTATTTCTAGTTGTGTTGATAGGAGTAGGGTTTGCGGTCAGCAGAGTTCCCATTTCCCCAGAGCTCGTCCCGATTCTGTGTTTAACTATCAGGTCATTCATGGTGCACCTAACCACCAGGTCCATAACAGGGACCAAAACCATCAGGAGGTGCTGGTGCAGGCGGTGCAAGACTTGCAGCGGTCCCTTGTCAACGTGCAAGAGAAACTGACCCAGATGGAGCGAAGAGTGGGAGAACTACAACAGTCTGACCCACCGTACTCATGCAACCATACTTCAGCCCGACCGATAAGGGATCAGTGGGAGCAAGTCCCCTCCAGTCAGGCATTGGAGGAATGAGCACAGGCTCGAGGGACCCCCTGGCGAGGATGAGGCATCCAATACTGGGAATGTGGAGGATGGGGGCACCTTGCCAGAGACTGTCGGAACTATACTCAAGGCCAGCGGAAGCCACCGTTAAACTACCAACCCCCGCAGTAGTGCGGCACTCTGCAGGGAAGGAGAGGAGAGAGGCCGCTCCATATCATAGCGAACACTTGATTGCTGGGAGCACCATCCTCCATGCTGAATTTGAAGGAGTTCTAGTGGATTGCCTGATAGATACCGGGTCACAAGTGACAACAATGCCAGAAACGTATTTCAAGCAGCATTTCCAGGACCTCGCCAAGCCAGAAAAAGAGACATTGATCTGGTTGTTTGCTGCCAACCAACAACCGATCCCGGTCACAGGGGTCGTGTGGATGAATACTCGAATCTGTGGGCAAGAAGTTGGAAGAAAAGGGATCCTGCTAGTCCCTGAGCCTATCAAGGAAGATGTGCTTGTAGTACTGGGAATGAACATCCTACGTGATCTCGATCAGATTATGTTTACCAAATGGGGACCTGGATATTGGAAGAAGGCTACTACACATAAGCCTACTCAAGAAGCCCTTCAACGACTGATCCGCGTCTGTGGGACGCAGAAGAGTGTGCCATCTTATCAGACGGTAGGGCTCATCAGGGCTCCTGGTAAAGAACCTGTAATCCTACCTCCCGAGCGAGAAACTATAGTATACCTTCCAGTGGGGACTCACCGCAACCTTGACGGGTTGGAAGTGGTTGTTCAGCCTGTGGTAGGCAGAGAAGTGGACCAAGAAGTCATGATAGCTCGTACGATAGCTGTGGTCCAGCGAGGACATGTCCCCATAAGAGCTTTGAATGTGGGCCCCGGGGAGGTCACCTTGCCACGAGGGACAGATCTGGCCCTGGTGTACCTACATAAGGGTGAATTGGTGAGTCAGAAGGAGATGTCTTTATCACCGAAAGAAGGCATGGGGTGGACCCTAGCAGTTGCTGTGGGGGACGAAGAGATGCCATCCCCGGAGTGGACGTGTCATCCTTGATCAAATGGAAGTGGATGTGAAGGCTCTGGGCCCTGAAAGTGTGCAAGCAATATAAACTATGCTGTGGGAAAGTCAGACTGCATTCGCCCGTCACGCTGAAAATTTCGGCTGTATTGAAGCCATCACACATGAGATACCGACTGGGGAAGCTCGTCCAATTCGAGAACGATACCGGCAGATCCCTCCCAAGATGTATCAAGAGGTGAAAACATTACTGAGGCAGATGCTGGATTCAGGAGTGGTGCAGAGTAGTCAGAGCCCTTGAGCAGCCCCGGTGGTGCTCATCAAGAAAAAGGATGGGACCATCCGGTTCTGTGTAGATTACAGGAAACTCAATGCCTGCACTGTTTGAGACTCGTATCCATTGCCCCGCATCGAGGAGTCCATGACAGTGTTGGGGAAAGCCAAGTACTTCTCCACCCTGGACCTAGCAAGCAGATACTGGCAAGTAGCCGTGGCAGAGAAAGACAAAGAGAAAATCGCCTTCATCCTCCCTATGGGGCTGTTCTAGTTTAACTGGATGCCCTTCGGGCTCTCCAATGCTCCAGGCACATTTCAATGGCTGATGGAAAAGTGTTTGGGAAACTTAAATTTTGAGGCTACCCTGATCTATCTGGATGACATCATTGTGTATTTGGCCTCATTCGAAGAACACCTGGCCTGGCTTGGACAGGTACTCAGAAGACTGCGTGCTCATAACCTGAAGGTGAAGCCAAAGAAGTGCCACCTCTTCAAGGGAGAGATCGAGTATCTGGGCCACATAGTGTCACAAGATGGTGTTCTACCCTCGCCAGAAAAAGTGGCTGCTATCCAGAAGTGGCCAGTCCTTCGAACAGTGAGAGAACTCCAGGCCTTCCTGGGACTCGCTGGGTACTACCGCCGGTTTGTTAAGAACTTCGCAAAGGTGGCGGGTCCTCTCAATGAGTTGCTGAGGGGGACCGCTGGAGTGCTGAAGACCCAGCGCATCCCCTGGGCACAGGGACAAGATGAGTCCTTCCAGGCTATAAAGAATGCCCTTACTTCAGCCCCGATTTTGGCATCTGCAGACTTCGATCAACCGTTCCTGTTGTACACAGATGGTAGCCTTCATGGACTCGGTGCAGTACTTTCTCAGATACAGGATGGACATGAGAGAGTCATCAGGTATGCCAGCAGGTCCCTGCGAGACAGCGAAAGAAACCCTCACAATTACAGCTCCTTCCGGTTAGAGCTCCTGGCCCTGGTGTGGGCCATGACAGAAAAGTTTGCAGGCTTCCTGACAGGTACCAAGATTCAAGTTCGAACAGACAATAATCCCCTGGCCCACCTTGAGAATGCTAAATTGGGGGCCTTAGAACAACGGTGGGTGGCTCGCCTAGCCAAGTTCGATTTTACCATCCGTTATCGCTCTGCTGCTGAAAACGCAAATCCTGATGTGCTGTCAAGAGTGACTGTGGAGACTCCAGTGGGGGATCTTGATGAGCAACTTGAATGAAGAGGAGGAAATCCCAGACTTTCGTAAGTTTAAGCCCCCAATGGTTGCGGCCCAGTCAAGAAGGGAGGCCTGCGCATTACCCCGGTCCCTGGCGAGAACCAATGAGGAATGGGGACACGTTCAGGATGAAGACGAAGGGCTGAGACAGATGAAATGGTGGGTAATGCAAAAGCGGAAGCCTGGCAAACAAGAAAGAGATGATCTGAACTCAGAAATGAGGAGTGTGTTACACCAGTGGGATAGACTGGAAGTGCGAGAGTCAGTGCTATATTGTAAGAGGCAACGGCCAAAAGATATGGAAGTAAGGTGGCAAGTGGTCATCCCAGGAACAATGGCTCAAGTAGCTAAAGAAGCCCACAAATTTGGAGCACACTTCGGCCCCACAAAGACCTACCAATGGTTACAATGGTATGTGTATTGCCCCCAGTTGGAGCTTGTGGTGGAAGAGGTTTGCCGGCAATGTCGAGTATGTGACCTCATTAAGAGTACCGAACAGAGGGCACCCATCCAGACCATACAAACTAAGGAACCGCTAGAAGTCTTGATGATTTACTATCTCCTTGTGGGACACTCAGCCCGGGGGCTGCAATACTGTTTGGTGATGACCGATCATTTCTCTAAGTTCGCAGTAGTCTCTCCGACTAGAGATCAGACTGCGGAATCGGCGGTGCGAGCCATCTGTCAAGACTTCATCCGGGTGTATGGGTGCCCAAAGCATATCCACTCCGACCAAGGCGCATGTTTACAAGGCAAGGTGATGGAAGAATTGTATCGCATGTATGGCATTGAGCGGTCCTGGAACACCCCTTACCACAGTCAAGGCAACGGACCTTGTGAACACTTCAACCGAACCTTACTTCAAATGCTAAGAAAGTTGGAGGACGATAAGAAGGCGTGTTGGCCAGACTATCTGCCGGAATTGGTCTGGACCTACAACAATTGGGTCCACTCCACAATGGGTTATACCTCCTATCTACTGTTGTTTGGAAGAGCTGGGCGAGAGATCATTGAGCTGAATTTGGAACAGCCAGAGGCGCTGATGGAGCGAACTGTCACCTCATGGGTGAAAGAGCATCGGCAACGATTGCAAACGATACGGCGGTTGGCGGGTCAGCAGCTGCAAGAAAAAGAACATACGGGCCGCAAACCGACTCAAGAGTTACCGCTCCAACCTGGAGACCGAGTATCAGTCAGAGAGAAATGCCCCAAGGGAAAACTAAGTGAGAGATGGGAAGTTCAGCCATACAAGGTTATTGAGTGAGTGTGTGCTAACGGCCCTGTCTACAAGGTACAGATTGAGAATGGGGCTTCCGCCCCTAGAGTACTTCACAGAAATATGCTGTGGCCTTGCCGGTCTGAGGTCTGTTCTACGTCATTGTCGCCTGAAGGCGTCACTCCACTTCCTGAATCTGTCATGCCTGATGGTGAAATTGATGATGAGTGGTGGACCGTCCCTGACACAGTAGGGGGTCCTCAGCCGCACAGAGACGGTAATCCCATGGATGTACCAGTACCGCCATGCGAGGACGAGACCAGACAAGAGCTCACAATGTCTCCTGCAACAAGTGTTCCTCTGGAAGATAGTCAAGCCTTGCCTGACAGCCAAGAGCTTCGGAGATCCCAGAGGTCTAATGCAGGGGTTCCAACAGTCCAATATGTAGCACAGTGTGCTCTGTCTGTTTTTACACCTTTGTTGCCTCCTCTATAGGTGCTGTTTCTGCATTGCACATTCCTCCATTACACTTTGACCCTGATGCTGTGATGGCCGAGGATGACCATCATTAAGAAGGGAGGCATGTAAGAGGGTAGTGCTGTTATGAACAGTAGGAACAGGCTGTCACTTTAAGAGGCTGCACCCCCTTGTCTGGTGTGATGGAATGTTCTTCTTCTCCCCTGCAATAATTGTTGTAATGAACTAGTCTGGCAGAGTGCAGGTGTGGAGGAGCTGGAATAGCATGAGTGAGCTAAGGCTGCTGCAGAAAGGACTTTTTGTGCTGATAGCTGAAAGAGAGAAGAACTGTGCCCTGATATAGCTGTAAGAGAGCCACGATGATACAGAGAAAGGGATTTACAGTTTCCAGGAGCATCCGTAGGATCCAGAAGCAAGAAGACCATGTTTCACAGAGCTGACAGAAAGCCATGCGCACCACCGTATAGACTGCTGGGGCCCCCCCTGGGACTGGATCTGATTCTCCAACATCACCGTGAGTCTGTTCCTGTTAAAGTTTATTACTCTTGTAAATTGTCTGTTGCCATTGTATACCCCTGTTTGCATCTTCCTCATTCCCTTCATTCCTTGCCTTCCAATAAATCTACCCTCTGTTGTTTGCACCTCAACTTGTGTACAGTAGTCTTCCTGCACCGTGGTGGTCCCCCGGCCATCGCTTCATATCTTTCCATTTTTTGTGTCAACTTTGATGTCAACTCTTTCCAATAGCAATAACATCTATTCACCAATCATCTAATCATCTTCTTTAAAAGGTCAAAACACTTTACACGTGGATTTGTATTTTTGCAAATAACACACTTAGGCAACACGGCCTAGACTGCAATATTATAGAAGAGATTGTACACAATGCTAAGAATGCGGGAAAAATGAGCAATGCTCAGAGCATGAGAAAATTGCACAGCATTGGTCATTCGTCTCAATACATTTCTGATCATAAAGCTCTTGTGATTATTCCCTTCCCAACATAGTGATTTTCTGTTTTTGCATGTTTGCTTTTTTTCCTCCCCTTTTACTGAGACTCCTAAGTTTTTTTATTTCTCCATCCACATACTCATAAGAGGGCTTTGATCTTTTGCTGAATGTTTTGTAATTTTGTATATCACCATTCATTTTACCATTCAATGTAATGGAACACAGAAGAAATTACAAGTGAGGTGAAATTCTACACAAAAAAAACTATTACACAATTGTTTTATGGGTTGTTTATTTACAGCAGTCATTGTTTGAGGAACATGACCAGGCAACATAATTCTCCAGGTCAGTACGATTACTGTGATACCAAAGTTGTATATTTTTTATTTTAGTAGTAAAACATATTTTAAATTAAAAAAAAAAAAAAAATGGCTGTGTTGCCATGTTTCAAGGTCTGTAGCATTTTCATTTTTGGTCAATGGAGCTTTATGAGATTTTGTTTTTTGCACCGTGACCTGATGTTTTTATTGATACCATTTTGAAGGTAAATAAATTTTGATTTTCTCTTGTTGCATTTTTTGCAGTATTTCAGCAACCAAAAAAAATCACAATTATGGATTTTTTTTTTTATCATACCATTTACTGATTGGGTTATATCATTTTATTTTTTGATAGACTTTTATGGAAGATATCAAATGGAGAAGAAAATCGGTGACATACCCAATTTTGATCCAAGTGTTGGATCAAAATCAGTAATGCCAGTCTATGGGTCCGTGGAAAATATCGGACCGCCCTCACATGACATCCGATCTGATTTTCACAGACTGACATGTATTGGGGGAGGTGGAGGCGACATTAAAGGCATAGAGGTTTAGCCCAATCAAATGGAATAGCAGGAATTAATTTTTTTTTAAGACGTTCGGAGTTACAAAGATATTGACTATGTTAAACTTTTTTAGATTTTGTCAGATATTTATGTTTCACTGCTTCCATGCTCTTCGCCTTCTTTTTTACTTCTCCCACACTCTCTCCTTCATCATCCTCAGCAGCAGCATCTTTTTCATCAACTTCTTCTTGACCTTATTCATCTTCTTCTTTTCCACCTTCTTCCTATTATTCTTTTTTTTTTACATTATTCATATTCTTCTTATTCAACTATTATTCTTATTCTGTCCCTGGGGCCTGTGGCTGCAAATATGGCTCTGTGAGATGCTGGATCTCTTCACCTTACTTACAATTGGCCTCCTTCGCAGATAGCTTAACTCAGCTGCCGGCACACATGCTTTCAAGAATCCAGAGAGACTTTGATTTCTTTAAGAATCCTTGTTGAATGCATAAACAGCAGCAGCAGGTAAAAAAGACTTTCTTAGAGACAAGCTGAAAGCACATGTGCCTCTAATGAAGCCAAGATGGAGACTGAGACACAGGTAGAAGAAGAAGGAAGTGACATGACACCTAGCAGGGGGAGACAGGGAGACAGAAGGGACAAACTTGATGGAAAGGGAGGATTTCAGCTATGCAAAACACAGGAACACATAGCAACAATGAACAATATGAGAGACTGCAATACAGCATATAAAATGTACAGGACAGTCTGTAAAATGTCTCATTCATGGGACATAACAATTCTTCTTCATATTCTACTTCTTCATCTTCATATTCTTCTTCTTCATCATATTCTTATTTGTGACAGGCATTCCTGTAGTTGTTATCTATAAAAGTTTGAAGATTACACCTTCCGTTCTGCCTGTCACAAAAGATTTACAACAGGATTTGTCCTTGTTCAGTTTGGCCTGCAGCAGCAGGTATTTTTCAGGGGCACCACGAGGAGGAACGGACTCACCCCCATACACTGCTTAGTATTCTTCTGCTTATAATTTAGATAATATCTTTTGCTCTGATTTTTAGTCTTATGCTTAATGTTCTGCTTTTTGTTCTGCAGCTTCTTGTTCCTCTGCTTCTTGGACTTCTGTCTCTTGTTCTTCTGTATCTTGGTGGTTGTCTTCTTGTTCTTTGTCCTCTTGGTCATCTTCTTCAGGGTCATCTTCTTGGTCTTCTTTGGGGTGGTCTTCAGGGTCGTCATCTTCAGGGTCATCGTCTTTGGGGTCATTTTCTTTGGGGTGGTCTTCAGGGTCATCGTCTTCAGGGTCGTCGTCTTCGGGTTCGTCGTCTTCTTCGGGGTGGTCTTCAGGGTTGTCATCTTCGGGGTTTTCATCTTCCGGGTGGTTTTCAGGGTCGACGTCTACAGGGTCATCGTCAGAGGGATCCAGAGTGATTACCAAAAACCATTTCAAAAAGCTTGAACTTGGAAATGTAGCGGAAGGTACAAGAAGGCTGAGGAACTGCCGAGAACCAGCTGATGGTACTGGAACCCGGATGGGTAACAGAAGGTACAAGAGCCAATGGAACTACCGAAGACCAGCTGATGGTACTGGAACCTGGTTACGAATACAAAACTCCCAAATACATTTTGTGAGCGCACGAGGTCTGGCAGTAGATACGCCAAAAGACCCCGACCTCACCAAATCAGCTCAAAACAAACCATGCCAAAAGGAGAAAAATTCAAAGCAATGATTTATAAAACAAACTTTAAACTTTTCCCCCTTAAGAAGTGGCACTGGTGGCCACGAAACGTGCGTTGGGGACCATCGCCCGACCGCCCCCTCCTACCTCTGTGTAGTGGTAAGTGCTAGCACCCTCTTTCCACCACCATCCTTTATGGCATTACTATAGAATCCCACTGTTTTGGGGTGACCTTGGTTGGATAGTGTAGGTGATTTTCCTTATGCATACCATTACAAGGGTATTTTAGGGTTGAGCGAAACGGGTCGTTCATTTTCAAAAGTCGCCGACTTTTGGCAAAGTCGGTGTCTCATGAAACCGAGCCGATCCCAGCGTTGCATCGGCCATGCGGTACGCGACTTTCGTGCCAAAGTCGCGTTTCAATGACGTGAAAAGCGCCATTTCTCAGCCAATGAAGGTGAACGCAGAGTGTGGGCAGCGTGATGACATAGATCTCAGTCCCCACCATCTTAGAGAAGGGCATTGCAGTGATTGGCTTGCTTTCTGCGGCGTCACAGGGGATATAAAGGGGCGTTCCCGCCGACCGCCATCTTACTGCTGCTGATCTGAGCATAGGAAGAGGTTGCTGTCGCTTCTTCAGAAGCAGGGATAGTGATAGGCAGGGTACATAAAGCTGCAAACCACTTGTGCTGTAGCGATTTCCACTGTCCAACACCACCTTTTGTTTGCAGGGACAGTGGAAGCTACATTTTTTTTCCTCAGCGCTGTCGCTCATTGGGCTGCCCTAAAAGGCTCCCTGACCCTGATAGCTGCGTTGCTGTGCCTGTGTGTGTACGACGCTGTGCAAACCAACTGCTTTTTTCAAAGCACAAATCCTCTTGTTCCTTCCTTTCTGCACAGCTATCTTTTTTGTTTGTCCACACTTTTTATTTAATTTGTGCATCAGTCCACTCCTTATTGCTGCCTGCCATACCTGGCTGAGATTACTGCAGGGAGATAGTAATTGTAGGACAGTCCCTGGTTTTTTTTGTTGTTTTTTTGTGGGAGATTAAGATTGGCATTTCTGCTAGAGTGCCATCCCTGTGTGTGCCATCTCTCACTCAGTGGGCCATAGAAAGCCTTTTTTTTTATTATTATTTGGTTTCTAAAGTCTCCCTGAAAAAAAAAAAAATTCAAACAGTGGGAGATTAATATTGCCCTTTCTGCTTGTCTGCCACTCCTGACTCCTGTGTGTGCCATCTCTCACTCAGTGGGCCATAGAAAGCCTTTTTTTTTATTATTTGGTTTCTAAAGTCTCCCTGAAAAAAAAAAAAAAATCAAACAGTAGGAGATTAATATTGCCCTTTCTGCTTGTGTGCCACTCCTGACTCCTGTGTGTGCCATCTCTCACTCAGTGGGCCATAGAAAGCCTTTGTTTTTTTAATTATTTGGTTTCTAAAGTCTCCCTGAAAAAAAAAATAAAAATCAAACAGTAGGAGATTAATATTGCCCTTTCTGCTTGTGTGCCACCCCTGACTCCTGTGTGTGCCATCTCTCACTCAGTGGGCCATAGAAAGCCTTTTTTTTTATTATTTGGTTTCTAAAGTCTCCCTGAAAAAAAAAAAAAAATTCAAACAGTAGGAGATTAATATTGCCCTTTCTGCTTGTGTGCCACTCCTGACTCCTGTGTGTGCCATCTCTCGCTCAGTGGGCCATAGAAAGCCTTTGTTTTTTTTATTATTTGGTTTCTAAAGTCTCCCTGAAAAAAAAAAAAAAATTCAAACAGTGGGAGATTAAAGGGAACCTATCACCCCGTTTTTTTCGGTATGAGATAAAAATACTGTTAAATATGGCCTGAGCTGTGCATTACAATAGTGTAGTTTGTGGACCCCGATTCCCCACCTATGCTGCCGAAATACGTTACCAAAGTAGTCATTTTCGCCTGTCAATCAGGCTGGTCAGGTCGGATGGGCGTGGCTTCTTCCCCCAGATATTGCGTAGTTTTCCGTTGGTGGCGTAGTGGTGTGCGCATGTCCAACGTCCCCAATCCTGCACGGGGGGGTGAAAATAGCAGCGATGTCCGTTATTCCATTGGTGGTCGGTGGGCGCGGCCATCTTCCTTTGGCCGCGCGTGCGCAGAAGCGGCGCTCTGCTGGCCGCGGCTTCAGGAAAATGGCCGCCGCGATCTCCATCTGCGCACGCGCGGCATCCCGCGGCCATTTTCCTGAAGCCGCGGCCAGCAGAGCGCCGCTTCTGCGCACGCGCGGCCAAAGGAAGATGGCCGCGCCCACCGACCACCAATGGAATAACGGACATCGCTGCTATTTTCACCCCCCCGTGCAGGATTGGGGACCTTGGACATGCGCACACCACTACGCCACCAACGGAAAACTACGCAATATCTGGGGGAAGAAGCCACGCCCATCCGACCTGACCAGCCTGATTGACAGGCGAAAATGACTACTTTGGTAACGTATTTCGGCAGCATAGGTGGGGAATCGGGGTCCACAAACTACACTATTGTAATGCACAGCTCAGGCCCTATTTAACAGTATTTTTATCTCATACCGAAAAAAACGGGGTGATAGGTTCCCTTTAATATTGCCCTTTCTGCTTGTCTGCCACTCCTGACTCCTGTGTGTGCCATCTCTCACTCAGTGGGCCATAGAAAGCCTTTGTTTTTTTTATTATTTGGTTTCTAAAGTCTCCCTGAAAAAAAAAAAAAAAAATTCAAACAGTAGGAGATTAATATTGCCCTTTCTGCTTGTGTGCCACTCCTGACTCCTGTGTGTGCCATCTCTCACTCAGTGGGCCATAGAAAGCCTTTGTTTTTTTATTATTTGGCTTCTAAAGTCTCCCTGAAAAAAAAAAAAAAATTCAAACAGTGGGAGATTAATATTGCCCTTTCTGCTTGTCTGCCACTCCTGACTCCTGTGTGTGCCATCTCTCACTCAGTGGGCCATAGAAAGCCTTTTTTTATTATTATTTGGTTTCTAAAGTCTCCCTGAAAAAAAAAAAAATCAAACAGTAGGAGATTAATATTGCCCTTTCTGCTTGTGTGCCACTCCTGACTCCTGTGTGTGCCATCTCTCACTCAGTGGGCCATAGAAAGCCTTTGTTTTTTTTATTATTTGGTTTCTAAAGTCTCCCTGAAAAAAAAAAAAATTCCAACAGTAGGAGATTAATATTGCCCTTTCTGCTTGTGTGCCACTCCTGACTCCTGTGTGTGCCATCTCTCACTCAGTGGGCCATAGAAAGCCAATTAATTTTTTTGCTTGATTTGGATTCTAAAATCTACCTGAAAAAAAAACACTACAACAATCAGTGGGAGAAAAATATTGGCCTCAGTCAGGGCTTGTGTGCCACTCCTGACTCCTGTGTGTGCCATCTCTCACTCAGTGGGCCATAGAAAGCCTATTAATTTTTTTGCTTGATTTGGGTTCTAAAATCTACCTGAAAAAAAACACTACATCAATCAGTGGGAGAAAAATATTGGCCTCAGTCAGGGCTTGTGTGCCACTCCTGACTCCTGTGTGTGCCATCTCTCACTCAGTGGGCCATAGAAAGCCTATTAATTTTTTTGCTTGATTTGGGTTCTAAAATCTACCTGAAAAAAAACACTACATCAATCGGTGGGAGAAAAATATTGGCCTCAGGCAGGGCTTGTGTGCCACTCCTGACTCCTGTGTGTGCCATCTCTCACTCAGTGGGCCATAGAAAGCCTATTAATTTTTTTGCTTGATTTGGGTTCTAAAATCTACCTGAAAAAAAAACACTACATCAATCAGTGGGAGAAAAATATTGGCCTCAGTCAGGGCTTGTGTGCCACTCCTGACTCCTGTGTGTGCCATCTCTCACTCAGTGGGCCACAGAAAGCCTATTAATTTTTTATTATTTGGTTTCTAAAGTCTCCCTGAAAAAGAAAAAAAAAATAAAACAGTGGGAGATTAATATTGCCCTTTCTGCTTGTGTGCCACTCCTGACTCCTGTGTGTGCCATCTCTCACTCAGTGGGCCATAGAAAGCCTTTGTTTTTTTTATTATTTGGTTTCTAAAGTCTCCCTGAAAAAAAAAAAAATTCAAACAGTAGGAGATTAATATTGCCCTTTCTGCTTGTGTGCCACTCCTGACTCCTGTGTGTGCCATCTCTCACTCAGTGGGCCATAGAAAGCCTATTAATTTTTTATTATTTGGTTTCTAAAGTCTCCCTGAAAATAAAAAAAAAATAAAACAGTGGGAGATTAATATTGCCCTTTCTGCTTGTGTGCCACTCCTGACTCCTGTGTGTGCCATCTCTCACTCAGTGGGCCCTAGAAAGCCTATTTATTTTTTATTATTTTGTTTCTAAAGTCTCCCTGAAAAAGAAAAAAAAAAGAAAACAGTGGGAGATTAATATTGACATTTGTGCTTGAGTGACAGTCCTGCGTGTGTGGCATCTCTGTGATTTGGTGCCACAGAAAACAGAGTGTGTAACATTGTGCCTGATTTTCCTTGTGGTCTCACCCACCTGTTAAGGGATATTGAAATCATACTGAAGTTATAGCTCACCGTGTAAGTTGTTTGACAGCAACAAATAAAGTTACTTTGGTTAAGATTTTAAAACAATGAGGAAGTCTGGTGCAAGAGGTCGTCGTGGGCGTTCATTGTCAGCTGGTAATGATGGTAGTGGTAGTGGAGCATCAGTTGGTCGTGGGGATAAAAATATTCCACCTAAGTCTGGAGCTGTGGAGCCAGTTTCGTCGTCTGGCTACACAAGGCCTCGAACGCTCTCTTTTCTGGGAGTACGAAAACCGCTTTTAAAGGCGGAGCAGCAACAGCAAGTTTTGGCTTACATTGCAGACTCAGCCTCTAGCTCTTTTGCCTCCTCTTCTGAAACTGGTAAATGTGAAAGCAGCGCGTCGCTTGTGGATGTTCACGGTCAGGGACAAGTCGCTTCCTTGTCCTCTTCAGCAAAAACTACAACAAGAGAGAAGGATGCAGCAGGCGACACAACGGGTTACTCCATGGAGCTCTTTACACATACCGTCCCTGGCTTAGAAAGTGAAACACTTAACAGGCCATGCCCATTACAAGTAGATTCTGACATGGAGTGCACTGATGCACAGCCACAGCCAGAGTACTATGCTGCTCCTTTGACTCAGACCACCACATTGCCCTCTCAGGGTACTGATCCACAATCAGACCCTGATGAGACTATGTTGCCCCGCCACGAACGCTATACCACCGACCGACACAGTGACACAGACGAAGTTGCACACGAGCTCGAAGAGGAGGTAATAGATGACCCAGTTGTTGACCCCGATTGGCAGCCATTGGGGGAACAGGGTGCAGGCGGCAGTAGTTCAGAAGCGGAGGTGGAGGAGGGGCCGCAGCAGGCATCAACATCGCAACAGGTTCCATCTGCCGGGCCCGTATCTGGCCCAAAACGCGTGTCAAAGCCAAAACCTGTTGGAGGACAGCGTGGCCATCCGGTTAAAGCTCAGTCTGCAATCCCTGAAAAGGGATCCGATGCTAGGAAGAGTGCAGTCTGGCATTTTTTTAAACAACATCCAATTGATCAGCGCAAAGTCATCTGTCAAAAATGTTCAACTAGCTTAAGCAGAGGTCAGAATCTGAAAAGTCTAAATACTAGTTGCATGCATAGACACTTAACCACCATGCATTTTCAAGCCTGGACTAACTACCAAACGTCCCTTAAGGTTGTAGCACCCTCAGCCAATGAAGCTAGTCAGCAACGCAACATCCCTTCCGTCACTGTAAGGCCACCATTTTCTGCACCACCGGCAGTATCTGTGCAGGTTTCTTTGCCAGCCAAAAGCAGTCAGGGTCAGGGAATCACCAGTTTTGTAGGAGGAAATATTACATCTAGGGCACCGGCGGAAACAATACCGTCTCCAACCGTCTCTCAGTCTGCCATGTACACCGGCACACCCGAAAGTTCCACGATCTCCAGCTCTCCAGTCCAGCTCACCCTACATGAGACTCTGGTTAGAAAAAGGAAGTACTTATCCTCGCATCCGCGTACACAGGGTTTTAATGCCCACATAGCTAGACTAATCTCTTTAGAGATGATGCCCTACCGGTTAGTTGAAAGCGAAGCTTTCAAAGCCCTGATGGAGTACGCTGAACCACGATACGAGCTACCCAGTCGACACTTTTTTTCCAGAAAAGCCATCCCAGCCCTGCACCAGCATGTTAAACAGCGCATCGTCCATGCACTCAGGCAATCTGTGAGTACAAAGGTGCACCTGACTACAGATGCATGGACCAGTAGGCATGGCCAGGGACGTTATGTGTCCATCACGGCACACTGGGTGAATGTGGTGGATGCAGGGTCCACAGGGGACATCAATTTCGGGACAGTTGTGCCTAGCCCACGGTCTAGGAAACAGTTGGCTGTAGGCGTTCGCACCCCCTCCTCCTCCTCCTCCTCGTCCTCCTGCAGAAGCTACAGCTCTTCCACAGACCGCAGTCGGCCAACCACTCCATCGGCAGATGACACTGTTGCACACCAGTTGTCCCATTATGGGCCAGCTACTGGCAAGCGTCAGCAGGCTGTATTGGCTATGAAGTGTTTGGGCGACAACAGACACACCGCGGAAGTTCTGTCCGAGTTCTTGCAACAAGAAACGCAGTCGTGGCTGGGCACAGTAGATCTTGAGGTAGGCAAGGTAGTGAGTGATAACGGAAGGAATTTCATGGCTGCCATCTCCCTTTCCCAACTGAAACACATTCCTTGCCTGGCTCACACCTTAAACCTGGTGGTGCAGTGCTTATTGAAAACTTATCCTGGTTTCTCCGACCTGCTCCTCAAAGTGCGTGGACTTTGCTCACATATCCGACGTTCGCCTATACACTCCAGCCGTATGCAGACCTATCAGCGGTCTTTGAACCTTCCCCAGCATCGCCTAATCATAGACGTTGCAACAAGGTGGAACTCAACACTGCACATGCTTCAGAGACTGTGCCAACAGAGGCGGGCTGTTATGTTTTTGTGGGAGGATACACATACACGGGCAGGCAGTAGGATGGCAGACATGGAGTTGTCAGGTGTGCAGTGGTCGAAGATACAAGACATGTGTCAAGTCCTTCAGTGTTTTGAGGAATGCACACAGCTGGTTAGTGCAGACAACGCCATAATAAGCATGAGCATCCCCCTAATGCGTCTGCTGATGCAAAGTTTGACGCACATAAAGGATCAGGCTTCTGCACCAGAGGAAGAGGAAAGCCTTGATGACAGTCAGCCATTGTCTGGTCAGGGCAGTGTACAGGACGAGGTAGCGGGCGAAGAGGAGGTGGAGGACGAGGAGGATGATGGGGATGAGTATATTTTTAATGCGGAAGCTTTCCCGGGGGCACTGGAAATTGGTTGCGTGGCAAGGCCGGGTTCTGGTTTTTTGAGGGACACAAGTGACGTAGATTTGCCTGAAACTGCCCCTCAACCAATCCCAACGGGGATTTGACAACTGGAACTTTGGCCCACATGGCGGATTATGCCTTACGTATCCTAAAAAGGGACACACGCATTACGAAAATGATGAACGATGACGATTACTGGTTGGCCTGCCTCCTTGATCCACGCTATAAAGGCAAACTGCAAAATATTATGCCACATGAGAACTTGGAACTAATATTAGCAACCAAACAATCAACTCTTGTTGACCGTTTGCTTCAGGCATTCCCAGCACACAGCGCATGTGATCGTTCTCACACGAGCTCCAGGGGGCAGCAGACTAGGAGTGTTAGGGGTGCACACATCAGAAGTGGCGTTGGACAGAGGGGTTTTCTGACCAGGTTGTGGAGTGATTTTGCTATGACCGCAGACAGGACAGGTACTGCTGCATCAATTGAAAGTGACAGGCGACAACATTTGTCCAGTATGGTTACTAACTATTTTTCATCCATTATCGATGTTATCCCTCAACCGTCATTCCCATTTGATTACTGGGCATCAAAATTAGACACCTGGCCAGAATTGGCAGAATATGCATTGCAGGAGCTTGCTTGCCCGGCAGCAAGTGTCCTATCAGAAAGAGTATTCAGTGCTGCAGGTTCAATATTAACCGAAAAAAGGACTCGTCTGGCTACCCAAAATGTTGACGATCTAACATTCATTAAAATGAACCACAACTGGATTTCGAAATCTTTTGCCCCACCTTGCCCGGCCGACACCTAGCTTTCCTATGAAAAGCTCTTGCCTGTGGACTACTGTGAATTACTTTTCTAATGTCTAATTTTCTGCAGCTGATTGTCCAGCATACGACATGTTTACACCTCCCTAAATGGCCAAACTCCCCACACGGGGCCGTGGTATCGCGACTTGGCGCAAGCACCCGTGAGACTGCTGTTTGTCTGAAGAGGTGGGTGTGCTCGCTTTTGGTCGACGGCATTGCTACTGGGTCCCTCATAGTACAATAAAGTGTCTCTGGCGGTGGTGGTGCGCACCCAACGTCAGACACACTGTTGTAACATGAGGGGCCCTGGGCCTGTACCGCCGGCCACAAGAGAGTTCACCCACCCCCAGGTCAAACATTGCTCTACCACTTCCACAGTTATCTCTCACACTTCCACCAATGTTTAGTCTATGCGATGACATCCTTCCACACCTGCCACTGACAATACCATTGTGTTGACATGTATGATGGTACTTAACATAGTCAGGGGCAGTGTCCTCTATTTACCACAGTAAATACTTTGCGCTAAATTAGTAGGTCTGAAACAACGCAGAGGATCCCACCCCTGAACCTAATGATTGCACCCTTTAGTGTTTTTGTTTTGTTTTAATGTGAGACATTCACATTTAATTGTTGTTTTTGACTACTAACTGGCAGACACTCATTACAATCGGCCTCCGTTGACCAGACCACTGCTGCCCGTGTACCCCTGGAACCAATTATAAAGTGCCTACAGCCAGCCCATTTTATTGTGTTAGGCCTTCGAAGCCTGTCTGCGGTCCCTCCTTCCACTAGGCCTACACTGACCAGACCACTGCTGCCCGTGTACCCCTGGAACCAATATTAAAGTGCCTACAGCCAGCCCATTTTATTGTGTTAGGCCTTCGAAGCCTGTCTGCGGTCTCTCCTTCCACTAGGCCTCCACTGACCAGACCACTGCTGCCCGTGTACCCCTGGAACCAATTATAAAGTGCCTACAGCCAGCCCATTTTATTGTGTTAGGCCTTCAAAGCCTGTCTGCGGTCCCTCCTTCCACTAGGCCTCCACTGACCAGACCACTGCTGCCCGTGTAACCCTGGAACCAATTATAAAGTGCCTACAGCCAGCCCATTTTATTGTGTTAGGCCTTCGAAGCCTGTCTGCGGTCCCTCCTTCCACTAGGCCTCCACTAACCAGACCACTGCTGCCCGTGTAACCCTGGAACCAATTATAAAGTGCCTACAGCCAGCCCATTTTATTGTGTTAGGCCTTCGAAGCCTGTCTGCGGTCCCTCCTTCCACTAGGCCTACACTGACAAAGGTACACCTGACAACAGACACATGGACCTGTAGGCATGGCCACGGAAGGTTACGTGTCCTTTGTGGCTCAATGGGTTAATGTATTGGATGCATGGTCCACACAGGGGACAGCCTGCTAATTCTGTCTGCAGTCCCTAATTCAAGTTGTCCTCAACTGAATAAAGCTGAGCTTCTACCTTCCGGCTCTGATTAACTGCTGTTTTTAAACACATTGGTGGTTCCGGCCTACTAACGGTGTCTGCCCCTGCCTGGTGTTGTCCTCAACTGAATAAAGCTGAGCTTCTACCTTCTGGCTCTGATTAAGCTTTTTTTTTTTTTTTTAATTGCTGGATGGGGCCTAATACCTCTGTTTGCTGCTCCCTGGTGTTTGTCCTCAACTGAATAAAGCTGAGCTTCTACCTTCTGCCTTTGATTAACTGCTGTTTTTAAAAAAAAATGGTGGTTCCGGCCTACTAACGGTGTCTGCCCCTGCCTTCTGTTGTCCTCAACTGAATAAAGCTGAGCTTCTACCTTCCGGCTCTGATTAACTGCAGTTTTTAAACACATTGGTGGTTCCGGCCTACTAACGGTGTCTGCCCCTGCCTTCTGTTGTCCTCAACTGAATAAAGCTGAGCTTCTACCTTCTGGCTTTGATTAACTGCTGTTTTTAAAAAAAAATGGTGGTTCCGGCCTACTAACGGTGTCTGCCCCTCCCTGGTGTTGTCGTCAACTGAATACAGCTGAGCTTCAACCTTCTGCCTCTCATTAACTGCTGTTTTTTTTTAAACAAAATGGTGTTTAGGGCCTACTAACGGTTTCTGCCCCTCCCTGGTGTTGCCCTCAACTGAATACAGCAGAGCTTCAACCTTCTGCCTCTCATTAAGTGTTTTTTAAAAAACAAAATGGTGGTTAGGGCCTACTAACGGTTTCTGCCGCTCCCTGGTGTTGTCCTCAACTGTATAAAGCTGAGCTTCAACCTTCTGGCTTTTGGCCTACAGTAGCAGATATTAAACTGCATTTGGCCTATTAGTGTGTTTGGGCCCTTAAAACAGTGTCTGCTGCTCCTGGGTTTGCTACTCCACTGAACAAAGCAATGCCGCCTGTTTAGTCCTGTTACCAATTTTGAACTGCATTTAGCCCACTTTATTCTTTGGGCCCATATCTGTTTCCCCCTCATCCTGCCCATTGCCCAGCCAGTGATAGATGAGTCTGCTGGTACATTGACCCATAATGCAACATTCCCCGTGCACGCTACACTGCAAGATTGTGACCCTGCTGAAAGTCAGGTCCCCCTTCCCGCATAAAATACCACCTTACATGGGGACAAAGAGGAAGGTGCAGATGAAGGTGCAGGTTCCTTCATCAGGTGGGGGGAGGAATACTCGTTGGCGACGTCACTGCCACAGGGCCCCTCATAGTACGCAAAAGTGTTGCTACCGGTGGGAGGCGCCCCCGCCGTGCAAACACACCGCTGTACTTTGATCGGTGACTACCCAGATAACGGTGCAGCTACGACACTTAAGTAAGCCCACCACGAAGTCCATCCCGACCATCTCCCAGGGTCTGTCTGCCACTGGCAGGGGGTAAAGTAGCCCAGCAGGCCGTTGCCGAGTAGACCGATTCTTGGCGCAGGAGACACATGCCCGAATATTATCCCCGACGTCACGAGCCATATGCGGCCACCAGTATGTTCTCGCCAGAAGCTCAAATGTCCTCTTGATCCCGAAATGTGTACCCTCCTTGGACAAAGGAGCCCAACAAAGAAACTCCGGTCGCAAATTTGATGGTACAAAAGTCTTGCCCGGGGAACAGACTAGTGAATCCGGAGCCACGGTTCTCAGGCTCTCAGAAGGGACAATAAGCCAAGGCTCCTCCTCCTCTGATGACACTACGGAGCGGGAGAGAGCGTCGGCACGAATGTTCTTCAACCTGGAGAAAAAAGTTAGGGTGAAATGGAACCGGGAGAAGAACAGGGACCATCTGGCCTGGCGAATATTTTGCCGCTGGGCTGTCTGTTAGTACACAAAATTTTTTTGGTCTGTAAAAACTTTAGGAGGTGTCTCCACTCTGAGAAAGCCAACTTCATGGCTAGCAACTCCCTGTCCACGATGGAATAATTCCTCTCCGCTGGTGAGAAGGTCTTGGAGAAGAAGCAAGGATGCTTCCGACCTTGAGCATCCTTTTGGAAGAGGACTGCTCCAGCACCAACGGATGAGGCATCCACCTCTATTATAAATGGCTTATCTACATCGGGGCGATGTAGGATGGGAGCGCTAGCGAAGTGTGACTTAATAGTGAGTAGGGCCTTGGAGACCTCCTCCGACCACAACTTGGGATTTGCTCCCTTCTTGGTGAGGGCAACCAAGGGAGCTACCAAAGATGAGAAGTGTGGGATGAACTGGAGATAGTAATTAATGAACCCCATAAAGCGCTGCACTGCTTTAAGAGAATGGGGTTCTTGCCAGTCCATTACAGCCTGTAGCTTGGCAGGATCCATAGCCAATCCCTGGTCAGAGATGATATAGCCAAGGAAAGGCATAGACTCCTGCTCAAACACACACTTCAGTTTGCCCGTAAGAGGTCAAAAACTTTGCAAACATCTCTCTGATTGGAGTCAATATCTGTAGAGTAGATGAGAATATCATCCAGATAGACTACGACCGAGGTGGTGAGCATCACCCGGAAGATGTCGTTCACAAAGTCTTGGAAAACGGCTGGGGCATTACAGAGTCTATCAAAGAGCTCAGATATCAAGGGCAAAGGATACTTATTCTTAAGTGATGGCGTTAAGACCCCAGTAGTCTATGCATGGACGTAGTTCTCCCCATATTGACAGCAGCATCAGAGGGGCTAAACGCCCACGATCAATGCTAGCAGGGCGTCACCTCTCATATTGAGTTGACACCCACATTTGATCGTGACGGTGCTTTGTGTGAGCTCATATGATCCCACAGCACTGTACATATATGGCGAATGTTGGGAAGGGGTTAAGAAAGAAGTGTGGAAAGACAGAAGACACAACCTTCAAAGAAGTCATGCATTTTGGAAATTAAGAAAAGTAAACACTGAATCAGAAGGCAAACATTTTAATAAAATTCACAATACTAATAACAATACCACACACAATACAATACAACCACTCACCGATTCATCAAACCTACATACTAAAGATGACCTGCTAATAGTTGTTATCACATTTTACTGTCTTTATAAGTATAACAGCAGCTCTAGAATGTTGTCTTTATGTTGTTTTTTATCTATTTTGAAACACTACTGCTTTTGACAGAACAAACTTGACATTTCAGTCTGTCTTAAAATATTGTGCACAGGGCAACAAGCTCAGAGTACAAAACCAGCACTAAAACTACATATAAATTATGCAAAAGGAATCAATGAAGAAAGTAATGCAATAAAAGGAACAAATAATGTCATGTCAAATGCATACAGGTTGCTGGGGAGAGGATGTATGCCTACAAAAAAGTGCTGAATGATTGTTCACTGTCCTTAAAAGGTGATGATACCTATGGTGATAATTACAATCAGTTCCTTCTATAAAATCTTGCAATGGCTTTAAAATATAACACATTAAGTAGCAATGAAGAAAGTGTTTAAGTAGGAAAGATGGATATGCTTCTTAGACCAGCTAATTTTCCTTACTGCTCAGTTCACAGATCTGGGGGTATGACCTAGAATAATGGCCCAACAGACGGAACTTGATAACATTTCACCTGAGAAGAGCTGACAAGTGTCCATTCAGTTTTTATTATATATAACAGTAAAGGCATAACAATCATTTCCAAACCATGAAATCTTTGAGATCTCTTAGAGCCACAATTACAAAAAATATATAATGTGACTCATTAGAAACACATATATAAGACACTTTATAAGCGTGTCCCGAGGAACACTCCGGTATAAAACATCAGAAAATATAAAAATAAGTATTTTGCTTATAAAAAAGAAAATACTGGAGAGATATCAAATGCAGACATTTTAACATTAAAAACAAAAACACATACAACAAAAAACTGGTACAGTACAAAAATTGGCCACCAGCTACAAAAACTTTCTCCTGCAAGTAGTTAACTGAAAGGTTTTTTTCAGTTGAAAACACAGATATGGCATCCACCGAGTGTTGTTCTGTCGCGTCTTCTTTATATTATTGCCAAGAAGCTGCAACTGAATAAAGCTGTGCTTCAACCTTATGGCTTTCGGCCTATAGTATCAGATATTAAACTGCATTTGGCCTTCAACTTTGGTTACGGCCTACTAACGGTGTCTGCCCCTCCCTGGTGTTGTCCTCAACTGAATAAAGCTGTGCTTCAACCTTCTGTTCCAAATTAAGATTTTTAAAAAAGAAATTGGGTGTTTAGGGCCTACTAACGGTGTCTGCCCCTCCCTGGTGTTGTCCTCAACTGAATAAAGCTGTGCTTCAACCTTCTGGCTCTTATTAACTGCTGTTTTTTAAAAGATTGGTGGTTCCGGCCTACTAACGGTGTCTGCCCCTCCCTGGTGTTGTCCTCAACTGAATAAAGCTGTGCTTCAACCTTCTGTTCCAAATTAAGATTTTTAAAAAATAAATTGGGTGTTTAGGGCCTACTAACGGTGTCTGCCCCTCCCTGGTGTTGTCCTCCACTGAACAAAGCTGTGCTTCAACCTTCTGGCTCTTATTAACTGCTGTTTTTTAAAAGATTGGTGGTTCCGGCCTACTAACGGTGTCTGCCCCTCCCTGGTGTTGTCCTCAACTGAATAAAGCTGTGCTTCAACCTTCTGTTCCTGATTAAGATTTAAAAAAAAAAAAATAATGTTTAGGGCCTACTAACGGTGTCTGCCCCTGCCTGGTGTTGTCCTCCACTGAACAAAGCTGAGCTTCTACCTTCTGGCTCTTATTAAGATTTAAAAAAAAAAAAAAATGTTTAGGGCCTACTAACGGTGTCTGCCCCTGCCTGGTGTTGTCCTCCACTGAACAAAGCTGAGTTTCCACCTTCTGGCTCTTTTTTTTTTTTTTTTTTTTTTAAATTGCTGGATGGGGCCTAATAGCTCTGTTTGCTCCTCCCTGGTGTTTGTCCTCAACTAAAAAAAGCTGAGCTTCAACCTTCTGGCTTTCGGCCTATAGTATCAGATATTAAACTGCATTTGGCCTTCAACTTTGGTTCCGGCCTACTAACGGTGTCTGCCCCTGCGTGGTGTTTGTCCTCAACTGAATAAAGCTGAGCTTCAACCTTCTGGCTTTTGGCCTACAGTAGCAGATATTAAACTGCATTTGGCCTATTAGTGTGTTTGGGCCCTTAAAACAGTGTCTGCTGCTCCTGGGTTTGCTACTCCACTCAACAAAGCAATGCCGCCTGTTTAGTCCTGTTACCAATTTTGAACTGCATTTAGCCTACTTTATTCTTTGGCCCTATATCTGTTTCCTCCTCATCCTGCCCACTGCCCAGCCACTGCTACATGAGTCTGCTGGTACATTGACCTAGACCACTACATTCCCCTTGCACTCTACACAGCCAGAATCTGACCCTGCTGAAAGTCAGGTTCCCCTTCCCGCATGTTATACCACCTTACACAGGGACAAAGAGGAAGGTGCAGATGAAAGTGCAGGTTCCTTCATCAGGTGGGGGGGCATACTCGTTGGCGACGTCACTGGCACAGGGCCCCTCAGAGTACGCAAAAGTGTCGCTGCTGGTGGGAGGCGCCCCCGCCATGCAAACACACATCGCTGTACTTTGAGGGGCCCTGTGCCAGTGCCAATGCGAACGAGTGCCCCCCCCCTGCTTGCTCAGGATCACAGCACTTGCAACGTTGAAATACTTACCTCTCCCTGCTCCACCGCCGTGACGTAGTCCACGTTTCCTGGGCCCACTAAAACCTTGAACCAGCCCTACCCCCCACAACTTTTGCCAAATGACCCCCAATTTCCAGTGCCCAACTATTATTATAAAGTTAATTAAGATTGACAAGCTTCAGAAAACAAGAATGGATGTTTTTGGCATTAAAATGGGCACTGTAGGTGTTTTCCTGGCCTCCACTCACTGCCGACTATGCTTCCCCATTGACTTGCATTGGGTTTCGTGTTTCGGTCGATCCCCGACTTTTAGCAATAATCGGCCGACTGCACTCGACTCGACTCTGGACTAAGTCGGGTTTCACAAAACCCGACTCGATCTTAAAAAAATGAAAATCGCTCAACCCTAAATGTAATGTTTTGATATATATTTTTGTACTATTTATGGCAATTAAAGTTTGTTTTATAAATCATTGCTCTGAATTTTTCTCCTTTTGGCATGGAACCTGGTTACTAAGCAGGAGGTACCTGTGCCAGAAAACACTACCAAGGACCAGCAGACTTTGGTGGAACTCGGATACCGAGAAGGAGGCACCTAAGCCAAAGGCTCTGCCTGGAATCAGCTGATGTTACTGGAACCCAGGGGGACATATTCAAGATTGACTTCCAAAGAACCAGATAATGGTACTGGAACTCAGATAGGCAGCAGAAGGTACACATGAAAAAAAAAGTTGCAAGGCCATGAGCTGGCCGGAGTTACCAAAACCTACAGTCCTACAGGGGGTGCTTGTCCTGTTGGCACTACGGAACCAGCCTTCATTGCCAGATCCCGCAGCCCACATAGGAAGCACCTAAACTGCAGGCACCATATAGTTGGCTAACCCGACCGCAAACCAACAGGACAACATATTGGAGGCAAAGTGACGTTGACACTACCCGGAAACAGCTGGAATGCTGGAACCAGGCTGGGCAGGAGGGAGTACCCGTGCCAAAGACACTTCTGAGCAGCAACTGGCGGTGTTGGAGCCCAAGGTAAGTACTAGAAATACAGTGTAGCCAGAGGCCTAGTTAGAGCAAGTTTAAAATCAGTAGTAGTGTGATTGTGGACAGAGCAGGAGAAATTGTCAGACACACAGCAGGGGATCAGCTGGCGTTACTGAACCCCAATAACACTGCAGCATGTGTTGACTGTGCAGACGGCACTTCTGAGCAGCAACTGGCGGTGTTGGAGCCCAGGGATTGCAGTTCAGGTCGTAGAAACATGAACACAACAGGAGACCTGGATACTGTTGCAAACCAATTATTTAATCTGGAAGAGGACTGGCAAATTCCTGTGAGATCCAGGCCTTGTTCATTTTCAGAACAGTAAAGCACTAAAGACGCCTTCCGATAATACACTAGCAGCAGGGCAAGCCAGCACCTCCAATGCATACTAGCTAAGATCTGGCCATGTATCCAACTTAGAGACCCAAAACTTGAAGGGGGAAGAGCCATGTGAGAGAACACTGAGAGGGCAAGACATGTAGTCTGTCACCATCTGACGGAAACGTTGCCTCCTGCTGACTGGAGCCATCTGTGACAGTGTAGACATTTGTGGCGGGGACACAAAACTTTGCCACATTTGGGCAATACTGGTCTTGCCTTGTGCTGAGGCGCTGCTTCTGCTCCCTCTTTGTGCAGAGCTTCCTCCACTGCCTCAATGCACTTAGCTGCTTTGTAAAGCACTAGCAGCACTGCTCTCGGGTGGAATGGAGAACATGATGGAATGCACCAGTGTGTCTTGGTACTCCCGCATTTTACGCTCCTGGTTCAACAGTGTTATGAGGCTTTGTAAGTTGTCCCGGTAGCGAGGATCTAGGATAGTGAACACCCAATAATCAGCCATGTTGAGAATGTGGGAGATGCGGCGGTTGTTTCTCAGGCACTGCAGCATGAAATAAACCATGTGCTGCAGACTTCCAACTGGCCAAGAAACGCTGTCCCCTGCTTGGGGCTTCATCTCTGCCTGCTCTGCATCACCCCACCCTCGCTCTACATACTGACTACTAGAGCATTGTGCACCTCCCTCCTCTGGACAGATGTCTTCCTCCTCCAGTGACTTCTCTTCATCCTCCTCACAAAGTGTCCCCTGCCTAGGCCTTTGTGAGGAACCACATTGCGCAGACTGTCCAGAAGCAGATTGCATTTGTGACTCCTCTTCCTCCACCTCTTCCAAAACCTCCTCCCTTAGGCCTTTTTCACATTTCCGTTTTTTGCCATCCATCGCAATCTGTCGTTTTGGTAAAAAAACGGATCCTGCAAATGTGCCCGCAGGATCCGTTTTTTTGCCATTGACTTTTATTGACGACGGATTGCGATGGATGGCCACACGTCGCATCCATCGTGCAACGGATGCGTCGTGTTTTTGAGGTCCGTCGTGACGAAAAAATGTTCAAGGGAATGTTTTTTCATCCGTTGGATCCGCCATTTCCGAACCCGCATGCGCAGCCGAAACTCCGCCCCCTCCTCCCCGGACTTCATAATGGGCAGCGGATGTGTCATTAAACTGCATCCGCTGCCCACGTTGTGCACAATTGTGCACAACGTCCGTCGGTACGTCGGGCCGACGGTTTGCGACGGCCCCATACCAACGGAAATGTGAAAGAGGCCTTAGTGCTTGCAGTGTTTTTTTCAAGCAGGCAGATAAGGGGGATAGTCATGCTGACTATAGCATCATCTGCACTCGCCATCCGCGTGGAATCATCGAAGGCACGCAGAACGTGGCAGATGTCCTTCATAGAGGCCCACTCAGTGGTGGTGAACGGCGCAGTGTGACTTGTTTGCGCCTGATGCAGCTGGTACTCCATTACTGCTGCCTGCTGCTCACACAACCTCTCCAACATATGTAACATTGAATTCCACCTGGTGGGTAGGTCACATATGATGCGATGTTCTGGAAGGCGGAATCTGCGCTGCAGAGCTGCAATGCGCGATCTTGCCATGCTGGAACGCCGCAAGTGAGCGCACTCTATGCGGACCTTGTGCAGCGGTGCATCAAGATCCGGATAGTCCCTCAAAAAATTCTGCACAACCAAGTTGAGCACATGTGCCAGACATGGGATGTGAGTGAGGTTGTCTAGGCCCCGAGCTGCCACCAGATTTCGGCCATTGTCACACACTACTATGCCTGGCTGGAGATTAGCTGACACAAACCACACGTCGCTCTGCTGCTTGATTGCATTCCAGAGCTCCTGCGCTGTGTGGCTTCGATTCCCCAAAGAAATTAATTTAAATATGGCCTGTTGACGTTTGGCCACGGCTGTGCTCATATCGGTCGTAACAGGTAAGCGTTCACGGGTCTATGTGGAGGTAAACTGTGACGGCTCCTGCAGCATTGATTCAGAGGATCTGGAGTATGAGGAGGAGTCAATGTGTACAGACTGGATTCCCGCAATCCTTGGAGTTGGCAGAACATGTACAGAGCCACTCTCTATTTCATTATTGGAATGCTCAACACTACTGATCAGCATAATAGGACTGTTTTTCTCAGATTGAGAGAAAAATGGTTGTGTGCCCCTGGCCTTGTAGGGGAGAAAAGAATGGCGTATCTCTTGGCAGAACAAAGGAACAGAGTGATTAAACCCAACAATGCCTGTTATTTATTCAGGACTGGCCCATTCATTCATGGACAGGAGGCAGATCAAGAGTTAACAGGTTTATTAACAATATGACTGCTCCACAGAGGGAGTGTAAGGACTCGGGAGGTGTGTAAGGGAGTAGGGCAGAACTGGGAGCTAGGAAAGGACAGGGACAAACGATAGTTTGATAAGAAGAAACAAAGGCAATGAAACTTATCAGTCTGTTGTTTCTTTGATTGCAGCATCTCGGTTCTCCAATGGTGGCACCGACAACAGCGGCATGTAAAATCTCAGAGGTGTCTGTAGAGGATGAGGTTTCAATCCACGGAGTGGGAGACAGGTTTTTGAAGGATGCGGAGTGCTACTGCACTGCCGAATGCCAAATGCTGTGGTCAGTCCAGTACGTAGTACCATCGGAATGAAGCCTCATTCCGTTGTGTACACAGGTTCTTGGCTAAGAGGCTCTGGCCTAGTCACCTGCCTCTCACTGTGTAGCGGTGGGATATGGGGTAATAAGGGGTTAATGTCACCTTGCTATTGTAAGGTGACATTAAGCCGGGTTAATAACGGAGAGGCGTCAATAAGACGCCTATCCTTTATTAATCCAATAGTAAGAAAGGGTTAATAAAACACACACACATTAGAAAAAAGTATTTTAATATTCTTCATTTCACCATACTTACCATACTTCAGCGCCTGCAAAAAATGTAAAATAATAAACCGTATACTACCTGTCCGCCGTAGTCCAATTAATAACGAGTGTCTCACGACGATCTCCCCTATAGAACAGTGACATCGGGTGATGTCACTGCTCTATAGGTGTCATGTCGGATGCTGTTCAGACCAGGTAGTTCGACAGACAGCAGTAATTCCGCTTTTGACCACTATGCGCTCATTGGCGTCGGCTAGATTTTATCTAGCTGGTCCAGGGTTAAATTACCTGGTGCTCGGATTGGAAGCTGGGCCATGCCCACTGCCTTTAAATAGTTCTCCTGAACATTGGGCGTCGCCGATTATAGCTTCTGTCTTGTGCATGTTATCTCTGTCTGGAGTGGTGAGCTAGTAGTTGGAGTATCGTTGCTGGTGGTGTATTTCCCTTTGTCTTATTTGCTCCTTCCTATATTTGTATTTGTTTTGCCCTTTGCATTTATAGTGTATTCCTGAGTGACTGCGGCGTGGTGCTTATTTTTCCGTTATCCTTGTCTGTGCTAACTGTGGGTATTGGAGTGTGGACTCTTTCACTGGGTGGTGGGTTGTGGTTTCAGCCTAGGGTTGAAACAGGAGATAGGGCGAGGGTGGAGGCTCAGACATGCACACCATCAGTGTAAACTCTGGGTAGAGGGTCAGTCAGGGTTTCCCTAGTCTGAGGGAAATCGCAGGGGCCCGGGTTATTAGCTCTATCCTACCTAGGTCTCCCGTGACAATAGGACCCTCAGTGACACACTGACAGGAGACAGTGGCTCCTGCAGTGTATCACTGAGGTTACCTGAGTTCAAAGTCTCACTTTATGGCAATTGCTGCCTGGGAAAATTTCTCATACAGCAATGGCATAAAGTGAGACTAGGGACTTTTTTTTTTACAGCGGTGGAGGAATACCTTCCTCGCATCATTGTGTATTTGATTCCCCTGGAGAGCGGTTGCAACAGCTGTTGCTGCCGTTCTCCACGGCAGATCGTCGTGGGACACTCGTGGATTTCTGCGGACAGGGAGTATATTGGTTGTTTGTTTTTTTCATATTTTTTACAGATGACACTGGCTTCGGGGATCAAAATGTCAAGTAATGGTGAGTATGTAATCTATGTTTAATGTACTGTATGTCTATATGTACTGTATGTCATGTATGAATGTACTGTATGTATGTATGTATGCAGTATGTATGTAGTATGTATGTATGTATGCACGTACGCAGTATGTATGTATGTAGTGTGTATGTAGCATGTATGTAGCATGTATGTAGCATGTATATAGCATGTATGTAGCATGTATGCAGTATGAATGTATGTAGTATGTATGTAGCATGCATGTATGTATGCATGTAGTATGCATGTAGTATGTATGTATGTATGTAGTATGTATGCAGTATGTATGTAGTATGTATGTAGCATGTATGTATGTAGCAAGTATGTATGTAGCATATATGTAGCATGTATGTATGTATGGAGTATTTCTTTTTTTTTTTTTTTCATTCAACACATTAGCCGGATGATGGGACTACTACTGTCCCATCATTGGCTAATGTGTCAATCACTGTCATTGTAGCAGGCATCTTCCGATGGGACTTGTAGTCCCATCGGACGATGCCCACACTGAGACACCCCGCACGCCGCAGAGACACCCCGCACAGAGACGCCGCTGAGACACCCCGCACGCCGCTGAGACCCCCCACGCCACACAGAGACCCCCCCGCCACACAGAGACCCCCCCATGCCGTATAGAGCCTGGGCCGCCCCGGCACGCAGCATAGATCCCCTGCATGCCGCATACAGCCCCGGAAGGCACGTACAGATCCCTGGCAGGCCTGCACAGACCCGGCCCGCAGACACAGACACTCAGTGTCCGCCCACACACCGCCCACAATCTTCCCACCTCCGGCACAGCGTATAGAAGGACAGAAAGGGCTTATTTACGTTCCGATATTTGTGTCCCATTGACTTGCATTGGTATCGGGTATCAGTATCGGCGATATCCGATATTTTTTGGATATCGACCGATCCAATCCGATACCGATACTTTTGAATATTGGAAGGTATCGCTCAACACTAGTCACCATCTTTACTTGGGCCTACTGCACCATGTTAGTGCATTTGATTTGAGGACTGAACAGGTAAGCACCTTTGCCTGTTTTTTTTGCATTGTTTTCTCCTCATTCTTTGTATTCCAAAAAAAATGCAAAGTATTACACGGCCTATATATAGAGAAAATGACCAGCAGATTATTATACTGCCTTTATGTAGAGTGCCTCCACAGAACCTGTTTTCAGTGTACCAAACAAAAAAATGAATAAAACAAAATGCAAAAACAATGTTAGTTACCTCCTCCACCTTTTCCACCTATACCTCCACCTTCACCTCAACCTCCTCCTCCACTTGGACCGCCTTCTCCTGGTTCAAGATTATTATATTTTTTATTTATTTTATTCTTTATTATTTTAAGTAATTTCCTATCCCCATTTGTTGGCAGTGCAATTGTCCTTCTCTTACCCTCATTTTGCTTCCTTTTGCAGTTCTCTAGTCCTTACAATGACCATTTTATAGCCATTCGTGTCCCCATTGACTTCTATTGGGTTTGGGTCCAAGTTCGGATGCCCGAACCGAAATTTGAACTATTGTTTGTCTGAACCCGATGAGCCCAAACATCCATGGGTACGCATATTCCTACTGCTCTGTCATTACTTTTGATTATACCATGACAATTTTTCCAATTAATCCCTGTTATACTTGAAACTGATATATCCTATATTAATACGCATTCTCACTAGATTTATATATATTTTTTGTGTTAGTGACTGATAGGTTTGTTTTTTCAAAACTGATTTGCAGGCAGCACCTCCCGAACTTGTTTCGCCAGTTCACTTGTGTCCTATGAGTTCCTAAGGCCAATGGACACCTGAGGATGCCAATTAACTGGAGAAATATGTCGGGGGAGGGTAAGAGTTTAGAAGAGTTTAGTATTAAATAAGCAGACCTCTCATTCATTGATATAATAAGCAACAAAGGTAAAATTGCAGAAAATCTTATAAGATTAAAGCACACTGACTGTAGAGGTGAAGAAAAGCCTATGGAGAAAATTCCAGAATAACACCATACATAGAACATGCTATATATAAAAATTGCCCTATAAATTCATCACAAATGTGGAAAAACAAAATGCTGTGTGTGTAAGCTTTACAACATTATCTATAAACGTTATATCTGGCTGTGGTATTGATAATTAAACAAGCTTAAGCAAACATGTATGGAACATTTTTCAAAAACCTAATGACAAGTAACTTACTGTAAATGGTTTTCTTTGATAACATGAAATTGTTTATATAGAATAGCATTAGCTTTATACTACATGGTCTGTATTACATATCTTTAAGTTTACACTCCTCCCATATTCCAAATATGATGCAGTAGGTGCCAATTTTTTGCATATGTTGTCGTCATTTAGAAAAAAAAAAAGAGTGCATGGCAAGCATTTTTCTTTACATTATTTATACTTGTAACATGTTACACATATATTTTGCTCTGGAATGTTTTCATAATTTTGAGGGACTTGCTGTTGCTTAAGGCTTGTTGCCTCCTGCAGTTATGTGAGCATGTATCCCTGACTCATGGTGCTGACTCTACCCATATAATCGAAGGCAAGGACTAAGCAACAGACATATTGAAAAAACAGCGTGTATTCTTGTCATCGCTTTCACATCCATGGGAAATGTGGACAGATTACATTCCACAAAGGAAGGTTCTAAATGTTCACATATAGGAGCCACAGCGCAACCGTAATGTGGACAAAAACTGCAGTGACATGAGCTTTCACTCCTAGATGGCATGGTTTTCAAATTGTTCCATGGCATTCAGTTGTGTGTTATGTATCTGCAAAAATTCATAGTCATTAAAATGTATTTAAATGCAAAATGTTTTGCTAAAGCTGCATACAACACAGCCACCTTCTATGTGTCAGGTAATATTTCTGTGTGAAGGAACAGATGATTGGCCTCGGGGAGACCAAAACATCCAACACTGCGGAGACACCATCACGTGTTTCTCAACGCAGTGATCCAGAACACTGCCCCCATCCCTTATGGGATGTTGGATGTTTTGGTCTCCCCGAGGCCAATCATCTGTTCCTTCACAGCCTTTTACTAGGCACTGCTCCTAATAGCCAGATTCCTACTCCACACTGATGAGGGGCAAACACCCCGAAACAGCTGTCTGTGGATGGATACCATGCTTGGCATAGGTGGTTTTCCTGTATTGGATGTTTTCCTTTATTGGATGCTGCCCTTCCCGTGGTTGTTCCTTCCCGGGGAAAGGTCTGGCTATTCACTGCTTGCGTTGAGAAACACGTGATGGTGTCTCCGCAGCTATCCTACATGCAGGTAATATTTCTGTGGCACCCCAGGAGTCCGATTGCCACAGTGACATTGCCTCCCTCACAGGGAGTAATGTCATGCCTGGAAGCAACGAGGGGTCACCTTAACAGGAGTCAGTAGGAGAGAAATAGACAGAACCTGGGGAGTGGAGCTGTGATTAAACTCGCCTCAGAGCTGAGCGCTAGAAACCAGATACCGGAGTCCGTGGTTGCGTGGGTACTGAAGTCCCGGCAGCTAAATCCGGAGGGCAGGGGACTGCAGGTCTCCTGGCCTGATCTAATTCCCGGTGGCACAGCAGCATACTAAAGCCTGGAGCCAACACAAAGGAGCGGCACCTGTGACAGGTTCGAGCTGCCTGCCATGTGGGCAATGGTTAGTTTTTAAAAACAGAGAGACAGTAAGCAGCAGGAGTGTGAGCTCTTAGGCAGCAAGGAAAAATGGAGGATAGCGCAGAAGGAAGGCCTCCGTACTACCTGGCCAGGTGTATCCAAAAATTGCTTCCAGGTTGCCCGGCTCTCCATTACAATCTGTTACCAGTACCCCAGTCTGTACTATCAACCATCAAGTAAAGGAAAAGAAAACTACAGCCCTTGTGTCATTCAGTGATCTCTTGCGCCCTGAGTCCTGCACCATAAGGTACACGAAGCCTGACATAAATGGGACCGATAGCCCTTGGGCCCCGCTTCACCTGTGGGGAGCAAAACCATCTCAGCTGCATCACCATCAGTCCCAGCAGTCTCCTTTAGCAGCACCAGCCATCCATTGCCGAACACCACAGGTGGCGTTACGCTGAATCCCATATACATGGACAAAAAAGAAGAAAAAGATCACGCCCACATATATAGGAACACCTCTGTAATGGTATGAAATAGTAATTTTTATTAAATTGGCAAAAAGACCTACAAAATACACACACATGTGCACACAAAAAAACACGACATGATGATTAAAAACACTTAAAAAATGCAAATATGCAAAAACACTGCCCAAATATATGTATACATGTCATATCCCAAGGTGGGGGTTGATGACAACCCACAAAACATGAACTTCCCACAATAAGATGACTACAATAGCCTAACTACACAAATAAAAGCGGCACACAAGTCGATATTGCAATACCATACATACCCCTGATAAGGTGCATAATAATTGTGCAGAAAATGACAAAATTGTCAAAGCTTGAATATATGGCTTATATTTATAAGAGCGTACCAATAATAAATGAGACAATTCAACATTTAAAAGAATAATCAAGCATATATAAATATGTGAATGTCTCAGTGATGGTACACATGGGACCTGCGAATGGGGGAAGGAGAGGAGGAACTAACCAACTGAGAGCCCACAACCTCAATCCAATACACAAAAAACACCCCCGTCATACCCACAGTCCAAGGCCATAAGAAAGATGTGCAGTACACAAGGGAAGCAAAGTGTGGGATAGGCTCCCACGCGTATCGCCGCCAGAATGGCGGCTTCCTCAGGGAAAGAAAATGTCATATAGTATGAAGCGTTCAATCCCATATACATATTCCCCATTTTACGGCACAGCCAGGGCCACAGAGTCGGGTCACGGCCCCGTGACTTCCCCAAAGAACTGTCTGACCTGGTTCCAAGTACCCCACGGCCCTGGTGGGCGTGTCATTTCCATGTAGCTGAAGAGTGGGCCTTTACAACCTACTTTACTTGTGGACCCCCCTTGGCAACACAGTCCGACACTGCATATTAGATCACATGCAAATGAGACTCTAAGTTCCAAACTGCATTTCCTTTCTATAGGATTTCAGTGGCTTTTATAGATCTTTGGGGCAAGGTCAGGCAGACCGCTCCAGAAGGAGGTAGAAAGATGCACTTGCGGATCTGCGCTCTTACTGTCCTCTTTACTGTCTCTCATTTGCTGTAGAAGAAACCACAAAAGACACTGCGTTTTCCAGTAGTAAATAACCTCTCCCACACAGGTCTTTGGCACATAGTGTATGAGAGGAAGAAACACTAACAGTGAACTATTAGTTATATTTTTATTTATGGGACCATTTTTTCAGCCTAAAGCCTTAAAGATATTGTTCCCTTTCACAGGCATAGTATGCTGATACATACAGATATACAGTATCTTTATATACCAGTACATTAGATCTAGAAAAAAAACTGAAATATAAAATGTAGATTTTATTCAGTTATTAAGCATAACAGTTTAAAAGTACCTAGTATAAACATATTTTCAATATTTTTATTAAATAAATATCACAACAGTAAATGAAATATTAAATAATACAGTAAACAGGTTGCGCTAACACCCCACCTCCTAATCTTATCATTTTTTTCTGAAAAACAGTTCAAATCAGTTATCAGCAAATCAAGATGGACTGACAGCTGAATGAAAATTGTCTATCCGGTTACAGTTTCTAATAGAACCTTTGGAGAGGGGATGAGGAGGAAGAGATACTGACACAGGTGAAGAAACAGATCACTGTTGCAGCTTCCAGCAATTGATTTATCTCACTCTAGTGCTGGATTCACAACTACACTGCTCAGTACTGTTATATAATATCTTCCATGCTGCTGCATCTGTAGTAACCCAGTAGAGTGTGTCCTTCCCTTTAAGTAATCATGTATTGTGAGTAGCTTCTGTACACTACAGCTAACTCTCAAACTGCCCCTCTACATTATCCCCTGCATTTGTTAGCTGTCATTTTCCATTTCTAGTCACATCCATTTTAGATGCAATGCATTTCTCATTTGCTGTGTTCTGGTGTCATCTATGGTGAAAGTGTACAATGACTCATGGCCAGCTCCTAGTCACATGGTCAATAGGAGGAGCTGTTTTCCAGGCAAGTAAATGTTCTTTAGTCTGAGGGATGCTGTCAGGCAGAGCAGAATACACGTGGAGGCTGTTTTCACTACAAGATCTCCTGCAGGCCTAAGAGCCTGGGTTCCCTCTCTAAAACCTCTATAGACATCATTCTAAGGTCTTTCTGACTAGATTCACCTCAGTTTTTTACATTCACCTATAAGTGACATCATTCTAAAGTCTTTCTGACTGGAATCACCTCAGTTTTTTACATTCACCTATAAGTGACATCTTTCTAAAGTCTTTCTGACTGGAATTACCTCAGTATTTACATTCACCTATTAGTGACATCATTCTAAAGTCTTTCTGACTGGAATCACCTCAGTTTTTTACATTCACCTATAAGTGACATCTTTCTAAAGTCTTTCTGACTGGAATTACCTCAGTATTTACATTCACCTATAAGTGACATCATTCTAAAGGCTTTCTGACTGGAATCACCTCAGTTTTTTACATTCACCTATAAGTGACATCTTTCTAAAGTCTTTCTGACTGGAATTACCTCAGTATTTACATTCACCTATAAGTACTTGTGCACGTGCCATGACACACTGTGGAGTTAACCCCAAGTACAGGTCTGTAACCTCTAATTGTTGTGTCTACCTCCTTCTGTAAGCTACTAAAATACACTGTTGAGTGCTCTTAAAGCTCCAGACCCAAATCACATCTCAGCATCTAAATGTGAACTGTAATTGCCATGGACTTTCCATGAGAGACTGTTCCTTATTTGTTCCAAGTTATAATTCCGGTTCCTGCTGAAGTAAAAGCAACAGTTATACCTAAGACCGGTGTGTGTCATAATTCCTTCGGCTGCGGACACCGTGTGGGGGTGGACAGCAGGGAACGTTCAGCCTGGTTATTACATATCTGCCTGTGTGCTACACAAAGAAAAGAGCAGAAATATCTATCTCGGTGCGTACAGTGTATGTGAGACATCACAGTGTCTAGTTTCAACCCACTAGCTCATAGACAACTGAAAATTACAGATGGAGCATGAACATGAAGAGGGGAAGACTGATGAAAAATACTGGATATTAGTCATATCATGGCCCAAAATAAATCTGTCAGTAAATAACCTTTGGTCAAACTTGTGCAGAACCTGTGTTCATGTTTTACTATTAAAATCAGTTGGTTCAATTTTAAGAAACACTTCTTGCATGCAAAGGAGGTAAATAGTTTCCCCCCATTCATGTATCTCTGCCTCTGGCTTCCTTAATTTAAACCACTGTCTTTACATAAGCCTGCACTGTCTCCATTGAAAAATCCCACAAGCCCAAATAGTCTGGCACAAAAACACCTGTATGCTGCTTACAGTTCCTTCTGCGCATGCGCCATTTGATCCACAGCTTCTCCTGAATGTGTAGCAGAGTGTCCTTGGATCTAAGGAGCTGGGGAGCGCTCGGGCTATCAACAAATATGCAAGGTCTTAATGGAGGCAGGACTGGCTGTTGTCAAGGCAGTACTGTCAATCAAGGAATACGGGCAGTAAACAATTTCTTGAACATGAACCAGTAGATTTTAATAGATTTTAATGATGACACAATATAAGCTTAGCTTCACAAGCGAGAGGAACTCAATGACTTTACAAAATTACATCGATAATTTCAGTGACATTACAAAAGTTGAAAAATGAGGTATAAAAATACAAAACAGGGAAAATAATAAATTGTGTAACATGTAATCCCATAAAACTATAAATTTTAATGCAGAACTATTTTTAAAAGAACACCAGATCCCAGTGCAACAAAATAGTAATAGATCTACTCTGTACCAATAACCTGACAATTTCCCTATGCTTAGCTGCTATCCCTACCTATCAGTGGGGGTTGGCACCCTAATAGAAACGATTTTTTGGCGCCCCCACTCAGCGGCGGCTATCCCCAACTCGCCCTGTTAAATACCTATAAAACTATAGGTGGGAAAACGATAAGCAGCAAAAAGAGATGAAAAGAAAGTACTTAATAAAAAGGCTATAGTACAGAAAATAATTCCCCCATCATAAAGTGCTAGTATATATAGCTTATAATACAATAATGTATATCAAGCAGAGATCCTATATTATTATGGTGGCTATAATGGCCACTACATATATAGACAACACCTGTATTAAATAGGACTCAAAAATAACAGGATACGAGGGGGAATAGTAAAGCCATACGATAGCAGGATAAATGGCCAAATTAATCAAATTAATGATGATATACCCATCATGAACCACATATTGACTCAAAGCGATGTCTCCTACAAATTGACAGCTGTTCTGTACATATGTCGGAGTGAAAAAGGTTTGCAGATAAAGGAGCCATGGGCAGATGAAGACAGCAGAGGGCTCAAAGGCAAGAACAGTACATCACTGTATATATGCCCCTTATTCTCTTACAGCTTATGACATAGTGCCGCTTTAAATTTTTCTAAACCTTCAGTAATGTAGGCTATAAGATTAATTGGTTGAGTCCCTTCAGAAAAAATTGAGCAAACAGTACAAAGCTACAGTACTATCAATGAGACAGTTAATCCCTCTATCTAATGGAATCCTGGGCAGCTGTACAGCTCTCACATATGATTTGTCTGCTCCTTACATAATCACATTATTTCATCTGAGTTTGCTAACAATTGTCAAAGACACATAACACTATATCATACCATAATCAGGCCCTCATTCATTTTTGTGCGTTTTTTAGTACCACTTTACAGTATCTGCTCTTTTCTTCCAACCTTCACATTTGTGTTTATTTGTGTTTATTCCTTAATAGTTAAATACTATAAAATGTTGTTTATTTAATGTCATAAGAAAAATGTGCAAACTTGTCTGCTGGTAAGAGGAACCCTCATCTTTGTCAGTCCTACTAAACATTTATAAAGAAATTGACAGCTAAGTGTTAGGCCGGTTTCACACGTCAGTGGCTCCGGTACATGTGGTGTCAGTTTCTTCACGTACCGGAGACACTGACTCACGTAGATACATTAAAATCAATGTGCCTCTGCACATGTCAGCGTGTTTTCACGGACCGTGTGTCTGTTTGAAAAACACGGAGACATGTCAGTGTTTGTGGGAGCGCACGGATCACACGGACCCATTAAAGTCAATGGGTCCGTGTAAAACACGTACCGCACATGGATGCTGTCCGTGTGCCATCTGTGTGCCGTGCTGGAGACAGCGCTACAGTAAGCACTGTCCCCCCAGCTTGTGGTGCTGAAGCCGCCATTCATCCCTTCTCTCCAGCAGCGTAAGCTGGGGAGAAGGAATGAAAAATCATTGGGTTTTTTTTTTGTAGTTAAAATAAACTTCTCGGCAACCTCCCCCCTCCCACCCCCTGTGGCCCAGCCGCTGTTATTAAAATACTCACCCGGCTCCCTCGACGCTTCCTCTCCACGCCGCAGTTTGTCCTGTATGAGCGGTCACGTGGTGCCGCTCATTACAGTGATGAATATGCGGCTCCACCTACCATAGGGGTGGAGCCGCATATTCATCACTGTAATGAGCGGCACCACGTGACCGCTCATACAGGACAAGCTGCGGCGCTGAGAGGAAGCAGCGAGGGAGCCGGGTGAGTATTTTAATAACAGCGGCCGGGGGCACAGGGGGTGGGGTTGGGGGAGGTTGCTGGGAAGTTTATTTTAACTACAAAAAAAAACAAAACAATGATTTTTCATTCCTTCTCCCCAGCGAACGCTGCTTGAGAGAAGAAATGAATTCCGGCTTCATCACCAGATGCAGGGGACAGCGCTTATCTCTAGTGCTGTCTCCTACACGGTCCGTGTGGTACCCAGTCAGCACACGGGCGGCACACGGCTGCCGCACATGTGCCACACTGATGTGCCACATGAGCTCACGGACACACGGACACTGATAACTCCGGTACCGATTTTTCCGGTACCAGAATTATCTGGACGTGTGGGACAGGCCTTACCAATTGCCGATGTGTTCTTTTATTGTCTTACACTGTCCAATCAGAGCTAACAATATCAAACTTTGTGGAGACACGCCCTTTTGACAAGGGGAAAGGTAAATCCTAGTTGTCAATGAATCCATTAATTTCTAAAAGGAAATATATAAGAAGAATGGCACAAACCAGTGTTCGAAAAAAAAGATGCTTCAAACTGGTATTTGGTAAAACAGTCATATCGGGAGAGCCGACAAGTCTTTTTTTTAACCCTCTTTGTATATGTGCAAACAGTTCCAATTGCAGACAGATTTTTGGCATTGCTTCCACTCTGTGCAGTGTAGGCATTGATTATGGTCGGCGCTCAGTTCCATTGTAAAGAGTTTTCTCCGTTTCGCCAACAAACATTGGGTTATCATATACACATTTCTTTACGTCATTTCCAAGTTCTGATTGGTTAGAGTAGTAAGTTTGGCTTATTGGGGGCCACTTTGGGTCATCACACAGAGCTCTTTCTAATACTCTATATTGACTCCTTGATTGGTAGTTAAAACATGATTTTATCATTAGCCACAGTCTTCGGTTTTCAATCAATCCTTCCTGTAAGATAGTGGGATATATTATTGTTACCACTTGACTTGCATCCATAGATTGTCTCTATATGTGCACAGATATGTAAAAATACATTTATCCCTGTGTATGTTTGACAAGGCTACAACTATCTGAATACAGATTTATCCAATTTCTAGTCCCCTTTTAAGGAAGTAGCAATCCAACTTCAGTTTGCTTCCCCTAGTGGTAACATTGTGGTGCATATACTTTACAACTGTGTGCGCTGTATAAAGGGAACAATCTTTGTATCATAGATAGATGAGAACCATGTCACAAATAGTATTACATTTTTCTATTTGGCTCAGGTTATACATTTTAAAAAAATATAATGAAAATGACAATTTCCCTATTGCCTGCTATCAATTTAAGGTGCAATTTCCATTATTTTATGTTTTCTATGGACATTGTTCATTTTAATGGAATTTTAATAAATATTTTATTTATTGGATGAAAGTGCTACTCTCCCTCTCCTTCTCCCATGTGTTACTTCACCGGCTGGATCTTGCACCCACTTGTCACAAGGTTCCCAGCTGTCCGCACAACCAGAAAATGTAGTGAGCTCCCTCTTGCTCCTACAATTTTATTTTGCTTAAATGCATATATTTGACCCAAAAAATATTTTTTCAAAACGATTTTTGACTTCTATGGCTTCTAATTATCACAACAACATACATAGTAAACTGTGGGATGTAATGACACTATTTATATCAGAGTTCTGACAAAGGGTCTGTAACCCTTACATTCCTTCTCCTAAACTACCTTGGAAGATAATATGTCCACATCAAATCTCCATTTTGATGCGGTTATACATCATTTTAAAATATAGTTCCAGAGAAGAAAGATAAAGACTACAAATGTTTGCATCAAATTGAGCTCATTTTTGGATTTAATTATAAACTCATTCTGCAATATGCTATGCACTGAGGTACGCAGAGGCTGCAGAAGCCAAATGGTCCAAAACTTTTAATGAACCCCAATTGCCAAAAATATGAATATTTAAGTAAAATAAATGTCCCACAAGGAATCCATATCATTTATGCACAGGTTTCTGTATTCATTATAGCAATAAAATAAACCAATCTCAAATGTGGACATGTATCCTTTAGGAACTATTATTTATTTTTAATAACAGGTTATGCTATGATAGCATATGAAGATTTATTTTGTATTTTTATTTTGTTTTATCTTTATTTTTTTCTCCAAGGGTGCACACAAGTATTTTGTGAACAGTTTATTCATCTAAATATTCTATCTGGCATATTAATTGTGTGTCACAGGAACATGTAAACTGTGCTTTTTCATTCCACTATAATTATTGAATTGCTTTCATACAGCAAAAGAACAGTGGATGCTAAAGGAAGACAATAAAATAGCCCATTGCTCACATTTGAGCAGTAGAAAGTATAAAGAAGCTTTGTTGAAATGCAGTAAAGGAATATAAACCTAAGCAAGGACTTACCATTGCTACTAATTAGTGATGAGCGAGTATAGTCGGCACTCGACATTTCCCGAGCATGCTCGGGTGTCCTCCGAGTATTTGTAAGTACTCGGAGATTTAGTTTTCAGCGCCGCAGCTGAATGATTAAGGCTACGTTCACATTTGCGTTGTGTGCCGCAGTGTCGGCGCCTCAATGCACAACACAAACAAAAACGCAGCAAAACGCATGCACAACGCTGCGTTTTGCGCCGCATGCATCCTTTTTTTCATTGATTTTGGACGCAGCAAAAATGCAACTTGCTGCGTCCTCTGCGCCATGACGTGTGCGCCGCAGAGACGCATGCGTCGCAAAACGCAAGTGCGACGCATGTCCATGCGCCCCCATGTTAAATATAGGGGCGCATGACGCATGCGGCGACGCTGCAGCGCCCAACGCTGCGGCGCCGACCGCAAATGTGAACGTAGCCTTACATCTGTTAGCCAGCTTGATTACATGTGGTGATTCCCTATTAACCAGGCAACCCCCACATGTACTTATGCTGGCTAACAGATGTAAATCAATCAGCTGCGGTGCTGAAAACTAAATCTTCGAGTACGTACAAATACTTGAAGGACACCCGAGAGTGCTCGGGAAATGTCGAGTGCCGAGTATATTCGCTCATCACTACTACTAATCAAAAACATCTCATCTCCAGAATACTGGAAAACTAATGTCAGCACAAATTACTACAAAATACAGTGGTGTACCCAGGCTCGGACTGGCCCTCAGGAGAACAGGATAATCCTTCAGTGGGCCCCTGTGCAGGAATGGACCGCCATCCTCTTATATGAGCAGTACTTGGTACTATATTCTTGAATCACTATGTACAGACATAGGCGGCATCGTATTCATTTAACAATCTACCCAGTTTATTGTTAGATACATTTGTGATTGAGGATAATGTCACATTTGCATGTAGCTGAAAAATGGGGCCCTGGAGTTGGTTACTGGTGGGCCCTTGGCATCCCAGTCCGACACTGGACATACCACGAATAGCAGCTGACCACGCTGCTGCTATTGGGCCTGTGAGCCTGGGGTGCCCGGTGCCAGCATCCTGAATACAGATACAGCTGAAAACAATAATGGAGGAGGGACTACAGAGACCAGTGCAAAGGGGGAATGAGAAGAAGTGATTATTTATTTATTTTTTAAATCAATGAGCACTATGTGGGGCCATCATACTATGTGAATGATTATTTATCGGGTCATCATACTATGTTAAGGACTATTTATGAGGCCATCATACTATGGGGAGGGCTATTCATGTGGAGGACAATTTATGGGGACATCATACTATGATGAGGGCTATTTATGGGGCCATCACACTATGTGAAGGGCTACTTGAGGGCCATCATACTATGTGGAGGAGTATCTGTGGGGTCATCAGACTATGTGGAGAGCAGTTGAGTTATGGGGCCATCATAATATGTAGAGGACTCTTTATGGGGCCATTATACTATGTGAATGGCTATGGGGGCAAGTATACTGTGTGGGGATTGTTGGTATGTGGGAACACTAAGTGGGCTTCAATAGGGGGTCCAATTAAGACTTTTGCTATAGGGCCCCATGATTTCTATGTACGTCCCTGCTAAAACATGTCCATTTAAAACCCACAGTAATAATAGCAATAAAATAACATATATAATTACATAGTTGCACTGTGTTAAAATAAATAAAATAAGAAATATTACCTCAACTAGATATGAAACCACAAAAAGAGCAGCCACCATTATTATTGTATTCCACCTCCAGTAATATGGTGTGCAGACAAGCTGAGTAGGAAAATAAACAAAATGAACAAGACTGATATTATATGTTTTATTTTTCTAGCAACTAACGCAATTGTCACTTATGTCATTTACCGGCCTAATTAGGGTCCAACAATAGGATTATAGAGCAGTAAAGAACAAAATAATATTTAGTTAGTAGAAGTTGGATAGACAACACAAAGCAGAATAGCATCTGTACAGTAACATAAGTTGTTCTGAACTTATTGATATATATATATATATATATATATATATATATATATATATATCATACATAAGCATATGTATACAGTATATGTATATACTTGAAAATATGCCAGAGATAGCTACAGATCTATGGAACATAATTCATTTATCAAAAAATGGATACCATGGGCAGGTTAAGCCACTCTATTTACCAGATCCCAGAGCTTGCCCTGGCCTTCACACTTAAGCCCCTGTCTAAGGAGCTAGACTTACACAGGGGCCCCAGGGTTGAGGTCACAGAGCCAGCTGCTGGTTGATGATGCACGCTGGCAGAAAGAACAGTCTGGTAGCCAAGTAAGCACCAGGACATACATGTAGGGACAAAATCATAAGGCAGGAGAAAAGTCAGTAAACAATGCAAGCTCAGAATCAGGAATATCCATTGGAAATACAAGTAAAGCACACAGGCATTCTTCAAATTAAAATTGTCAATGGAGAGCAAAATTTCAGGAGCTCAAATCAGCCTATTCAACATAGCAGAGAACAAATACAGGCTGGGAGTTCAAGAGTTAGCTTCTGTCAGAGTGGAACTACAATTCCTAGAAGACACAGAACTAAAGTTGTTGCCTCATGTTGCCCACAATGTGAGCACAGTGCCGCCCGGTGACAGAAGAAGAGACAGGAAGTGCAGGCACCCAATACCAATGTCACACCAGTGTTTAAAATTCCCAACATTTAGAAGGTAGTGCACAGTCAAATTTAAAAGTGGTTCTCACCTGCATATTATGATACACGGATTCAATATTTGCAAAATAGACAAATAAATAGGCAGTGACTTGTGCAAACATTATTATGGCAAACACATCTACAAATAAAAAATGGAAACATAAGACGTTGAAATAATAGAATGGAGATTAGCAGTTTAGATTTCACTCTAGAATTACTGTGGTATTGTTGATCTGTAAAATAAAAAGATATAATGTACCTCCTGCTTAGAATATTGTAACCAAAAATCAATAGATATAAAAAGAATTACATGGGAGCCGTTACTCAATATGTAAAAATAGCAAATAAAATAAAAAACCTACAATACAGTACTATACTGTAAATACCATTATGGATCAACTAAATAACTCCTAATAGCTCCAATCATAAAGTAATATGTTATCAGCCATTTCTAAATTTAAATAAACCTACTACTATAACATTAATTTTGAAGGTAATACATCTTGGATGCCAGGTGAACATAAATTTCTCTTTCAGTTGGAGAGGTTGATGGGCTCTTGTACACATGCATGTGTTTCCCCAAAAGTAAGACCTACATCGAAAATAGGCCTTACTGTGATTTTATAGGATATTTGGAGTATGTTTGAAATATAAGCCCTGTTCAAAAAATAACCAAAGAAGAAGGAAAAATAACCCCTAGCTACAGTCATGGCAGGCATAAGAGGGGTACAAACAGGAAAATTACCAAAGGTCCTCACTCTCTTAGGAGGGCCCAGCATTTCTATTCCGAGGTTAAAACTACTTAACTGCAGGAGTCTAGAGGAATTGTAGTGGAGACAGGCTGGCAATAGGGGCCAGTGTTAGGTGGGGAATTTGGAAATTGCCCAAGGTCTTCACTCTTTTAATGGCCCTCAGGTTAAGACTACTTAAAGATCTTTGGTGACATCATGGTCATATGTCTAGAGTCTAGAGGATCTCAACAGGAGACAGGCTGGTATGTATATGCAGTGTGTGTATAAACATTCGTATGTGCAGTGTGTGTGTGAGTATATGTAACACTCCAGGAAGCCGGTTGTTACAGTGGTATTGCCTTCCTTATGGGGAGGGTGATGCCATGCTTGGAAGTGACAAGGATCCCTTTTACATACAACACTGTTCTGATTCTAGTCCATAAGGGGGAGCTCTAGAACCGGATTCAGGGGAGCTTCCCTACATATATTCTGGCTGGGGGAGGAGTTAGTTAGTCTTTGAGAGGAGTCTGTGAGAGGAGTCTGTTAGAGGAGTCTGTCATAGAGGAGTGAGGAGTGGAGAGTCTGTGAGGAGAGCTGGAGCTGTGCAGACACGAGGTTCTGCAGCTCCTGGCAAGAGAGAGAGAGACAGAGCAGTCTGTAGCAGACTGTGAGGGGAGAAGGAGCAAATGAAAAGAGAGAGAGAAACTGGAGTGGAGCTGTGAGTGGCTCACTCCAGGATAAAGCACAGAAACCAGAGGCTGGAATTCCGAGGTTGTGGGGGTAACTGTATTCCCCACAGCAGGAACCAGTGGGCAGGAGATTTCAGGTCGCCTGTCCACCATTACATCCGAAGGTACAGCAACAAATAGAGCCCGGAGTCGCCGCAACCAGGGACACCTGTAAAAAGGCTTGAGTTGCCTGCCATATTGATATTGTCCTATTAATAGGACAGAGAGAAAGTGAGGACCTTGTGTGAAGCCTTAGGCAGCAAGAGACTACAACGCAGCGCAGTAAGGAAGGCCTCCAACCCCACCTGGCGTGAGGGATTCCGAATCGCTTCCAGACTGGCTGGACCTCACCATCACCTGTGATCCATACCCTAGACTGTGGCTACATACAACTAGTAAAAGATAAAGAGACTGCAACCTTGTGTCCTCCAATTCTTTCCGGCATTACACCGTCTGTGATCTTTACCCACTACACCGGGAGCCCTGGGGATCAAGCTTCACCTGTGGGAAGCCATACCATCCCTGCTGCAGTACCATCATCCCTAGTGGACCCCTTTAAGCAGCGTCGATCATCCCTGACCGAATACCACAGGTGGCGTCAAGAACATTCAGACTGGGTCTTTGCCACCGTGACCACCCCTTTAATGACCAACGGACTAGGCCTGAGTACCCCAGGGTCCATGCGGGCACTCCATATATACATGTGTATGTGCAGTGTTTGTGTGTATTTACATGTGTATGTGCTGTGTGGGTATATAAATGTGTATGTGTAGTGTTTTTTTGTATATATACATGTGTACGTACAGTGTGTGTGATGACTTGATTATACTGTTTGGAATAAATATAGATTTTTTTGGTTCAAGAATAAATGTGTATGTTGATCATGGAAAAAAATAAGATTCCCTGAAAATAAACCCTAACCCATCTTTCAGAGCAAAAGTAATTTAAGACCCTCTCAATTATGGGAAAACGCAGTATGACAATGAATTATCCAGTGCACAAATATTACACAATAATTGCTTTGTCACATTTTATACTTACAGTTAGTGTAGATTGGCTTTCTGAAAGGTTTTCCTTTACAAAATACGAATTCTACAATAATGAGATTCATCCCACTTATGAACCACATAGTGGTGGTTAAAAAATTTTGATTAACCAAGATAGCCTCATCTACAGTATTGTTCAGTGCACTGTGATTCGAACTAAGACATCCACTGCAAAAGAGAATGGATCTCAAAATAGGTAAAACAAACTATAAAAATACTACAGTGCAAATGTTTTAGGCAACATTTGCGTTGCGTCGGGCGCAGCCGCGGCGACGCATGCGTCATGCGCCCTTATATTTAACATGGGGGCGCATGGACATGCGTTGTCTCGTGTTTTGTGACGCATGCATCATTTTTGGCGCAACGGTCAGGGCGCAGAGAACGCTGCCTGTAGCTATTTTTTTGCATTAAAAAAATGAACGCATGCATCACAAAACGCTGCATTATGCATGCGTTATGCATGCGTTGTGCGTGCGTTGTGCGTTGCTTCGCCGACGCAGCACACAACAACGCAAATGTGAACATAGCCTTAGACAGGTGTGAAAGAAATGCTACATAGTAAAAACTCTTAAAAAATAAAAGTTTGAATACTATGTTTTCATTAACTAACAAAATGCAAAGTGAATTAACAAAACAGAAATCTAAATCAAATCAATATCTGGTGCAACCGCCCTTTCCCTTCAAAACAGCATCAAAGCATAAATTCTTCTAGGTTTACTTTCACTAAATTGTTGAAGAAACTCAGCAGAGAGGTTGTTCTAGATATCTTGGCGAACTAACCACAGATCTTTTGTCAACTGAGGCTTGAAATAAAACATAACCTTTAATTGACTAGTCTTTAAATGATTTCTCCAGACACAACATAGAAAAAAGTGACACAAATTACAATAAACATATACAAAAAGTGCTAGTCAACCAGTGCTCATTAAAAAATGGTTTGCTCTCACCCAAATGAAGAATGTTGTTCATAGCAGGTTCACATGAAACAGAAGCAATGAATGTATGTATATGGGTGATTTTTTTTCCTCTTTTATGCCCCTGCATTGCTCCTGTCCTCACAAGGACAGTCCCCAAGTGTCAGCTGCTACAGGTTACCCACCATCGATGTAAACAGATTAATCTCCCTACGCGTTTCCTCCCCAATGAAGGGGATTCATCAGGGAAGCAGAAATAGAAAATTACTAGTGGAAAGAGTGTGTACATGGACCCAGAAGTGGCAGGAGACCAGTGTCTCAGGTATGACCGTTTATGTCACAACCCATTGGAGGTAAATGGTAAAAGTCAGCCCTATAACTGAGCTCCTTTAAATAGACAAAGAGGCTGCCGCTATACATCCCACAATGAGTTGGTGGTGACCCTCCTCAACTTTGCTTTGAAAAATAACTTTATTTCTATTGATGGTAAAATCCTCCAGGGCTTCATTTCAACCCTGAACATCAACAATACAGGGTTAAAATTGACCTTTGAAATTGAGGAAAACAGACTCCAATTTTTGGACGTTATGATCACAAAGTCGAGGAGGGGGGATAGTTTGGAAACTACCATCTATCATAAACCAACTTCCACCAACTCGTTAAGATGGGAGAGTCATCACCCTTATTCACAGAAAAAAGGCATACCAAAAGGACAGTACCTAAGGTTAAGATGCAACTGTTCGAATGGGAGGGACTTCAAGGACAAAGCAGATGACCTGAGACAGATTCCTCTCAAGAGATTACCCTGAGAGGTTGCTGAGGGAGGCTTTTCATCATGCGAGTAGACAGGTGAGGGGAACGTTACTTACAGCACGTGAAAACACCCCAGCGACGGACAAACGGATAAGACTAATTTGCGCTTTTGATAAGGAGGCAACTTTTGTGAAACAAATCCTCAAGAAACATTGGGATATTTTGAGGATGGGTAATGACATCAGGGATCTTGCGGGTGATGTATCGCAAATTACCTACAGGAGATGCAAAACATTGGAAGACCGGATGGTACATAGCCATTTCAGTTCTCCCCAAAAGGAATCCTGGTTGCCCAAAAAACCTGGGGGATGTTTTAAATGTGGTGCCTGTGTGGCATGTGACTCCATTTGGGTGGCAAAAGAATTTCACAATGAAAACACAGGTGAAGCTTTCAAAATTAAGGACTTTAGTAGCTGTAAGACCAAGGGAGTCATATACATAGACATGTGAGTGTGGTATGAATTAAAAAGGGAAAACTATCAGAAGGAGGGTGGGGGAGCATTTGGGGATATTCGGAACAAGAGGGACACACCACTCGCCAAACATATTAATGGATCCCATGGGGGTGATGTGAGGTTGTTACGGATTATGGGTATCGACAAAGTTAAACCACCGATTAAGGGAGGGGATTTTGATATAATGATTTTGCAGAAGGATGCAAGGTGGATATTTCAGCTGGACACCTGCTACCCTCGGGGTCTGAATGAACAGTTAAACTACAGATGCTTCTTGTGAGATTAAACGTTTTACACTTGTATCAGAGTTACAATTGGACACGCTCCTCCCCCATCTTGATTAATATGCTCCACCCCTCTGTTCTTTTTCCCAGTTATACTCTTTTTCGGTCCAGACCAAGTCTATTTTTTCATCATTATGTAATGTAGAATGTCATGAGTAATTTCCCACTTGGGCCCTTTTAGCCACAATGTAAATGTAGACAATCGTGATAGGTTCCTATTTCCCACTTGATTAACCTTATTCGTGTCCATAATAATTTTGTTACTAAATATGGACAATCGTGTCAAGATCAACCTCTAATTTTATTCTTCTTATTTTTGCTACCATGCAAATAATTATGTGTGAAATGTCTCTTTAGGCCCCGTCTCACTAAGCGATTTACCAACGATCACGACCAGCGATACGACCTGGCCGTGATCGTTGGTAAGTCGCTGTGTGGTCGCTGGGGAGCTGTCACACAGACCGCTCTCCCCAGCGACCAACGATCAGGGGAACGACTTCGGCATCGTTGAAACTGTCTTCAACGATGCCGAAGTCCCCCTGCAGCACCCGGGTAACCAGGGTAAACATCGGGTTACTAAGCGCAGGGCCGCGCTTAGTAACCCGATGTTTACCCTGGTTACCAAAAAAAACAAACACTACATACTCGCCTTTCGGTGTCCAGGTCCCTTGCCATCTGCTTCCTGCTCTGACTGAGCCGCCGTACAGTGAGAGCAGGGCGCAGCGGTGACGTCACTGCTGTGCTCTCACTTCTCACTGTACGGCCGGGAGTCAGTGAGAGCAGGAAGCAGACGCCAAGGGACCTGGACACCGAAAGGCGAGTATGTACTGTTTGTTTTTTTTGGTAACCAGGGTAAACATCGGGTTACTAAGCGCGGCCCTGCGCTTAGTAACCCGATGTTTACCCTGGTTACCAGTGAAGACATCGCTGGATCGGTGTCACACACACCGATTCAGCGATGTCAGCGGGGCCTCAACGACCAAAAAAAGGTCCAGGCCATTCTGACACGACCAGCGATCTCGCAGCAGGGGCCTGAGCGCTGGTACGTGTCACACATAGCGAGATCGCTATGGAGGTCGCTGTTGCGTCACAAAACTTGTGACTCAGCAGCGATCTCGCTAGCGATCTCGCTATGTGAGACGGGGCCTTTAATGGTTCTGTTTCTGATACTTGCCTCAGGGGGTCTCCTGTGAAAACAGATTAATTATGGGTCTATAATGACTTAATGTACATCATGGAGAATATGGCTACTAACCACTCTCCTTTATTTAATCCTGTGTATTTTAGACTCCAAATCCCCATTATGGGATAGCCACTTCAGTTAGTTCACAGGGAATTTAAATAATTGAACTCTGGACCTTTTATACCCAGCTATTGATATTGGAAGACTTTGCTGCAGTTAGATAGGCGTGCTACTTCTCCATTTATTATCTTCCTCTTTAAATGGGAAGAGAAGAGAGGAAAAGGAATGGAAAATGAAAAAAAAAACTATTATATGCACTTGGTAACCTTACGTAGCATAAATATATATGGATCCACTGACCCTGGGTGACATGTGGGAGTCTCTCCAGAATTGACTGCAGCATTGTCGACTAAGATGAATAAGGGAACCACCATATTGATGGATGGGAACACCCCTGATGCAGAGCTGCATATACGTCACCGAAGCAGTCCAATGACTGCGAATAAGTGGACAAACTTACATTACTATGGCGATGTGAGCATCACGTGGAGACCACAACTGGATGTGATGTAGTCTAGATGGTGCGGACGCTTCCAGGTGGCCTGCGCTCCACACGGTGAACCGCATGATGCCACACTTCGTATCCATCGGACAAGCTTGTGACACCGCATCCAGAGCTCCTAGCAATCATGGAGTCATCCGGTGTCTCCACAGGAGACTGGAGAATGAGAGGTGACGTCACACGCCGAGGAGAAGCGAGGCTTTGCGTGCCTCTATTTAAAGGAGCTCAGTTATAGGGCTCACTTGTACCATTTACCTCCAATGGGTTGTGATCACACGAACGGTCATACCTGAGACACTGGTCTCCTGCCACTGCAGGATCCATGTACGCACTCTTTTCCCACTACTACTGTTATATTTCTGCTCCCCTAATGAATTCCCCCTATATATACACTCATTGCTCCTGTTTCATGTGAACCTGCTACAAACAAAATTCATCTGGGTGAGACCAAACCATTTTTTAATGAGCACTGGTTGAGCACTAGCACTTTATGTATGTTTACTGTAATTTGTGTCACTTTTTTCTATGTTGTGTCTGGAGTAATCATTTTAAGACTAATCAATTAAAGGTTATGTTTTATTTCTAAGGGAGACGCTCCTAGCTGTACTCCTTCTAGTCCTGAGGGTACTTTAATAGTGAAGTATAAAATAAGCACACTATAGCTTTTTTGATTTTTCAATTGAGGCTTGAGAAAATCCTTCTGTAATAAATACAGACTTTATGATTTTGAGATCAGAGCTCTGTGAGGGTCATATCATCACTTTCAGAATTCCTTGTTCTTATTTACGCTAAAGATTGTTCTTAATGACACCTGCCTAAAATTTTTCCCCCTTAAAGTTTAGAAATATATTATCTTATTGTAATGTGCATGCTGTAGATTCAGACTGAAAGCAGTAAAACCACAAAGAAGACCAATAATTACCTTTGTTATGGCAGATCAGTTCATCAGGGTTTCCAGCTTCAGAAAATGCAAATTAACTGCACTACAGATTGAAGCCATCATAAATGATGCACAGACATCAAGTAGCAAACACTTATCAACATCAACTGTCCAGAGGAGACTGCGAGAAGAAGGCTTTTATCAGTAGCGTAGCTACTGGGGGGCAGAGGGGGCCGTCGCCCCGGGCCCTGTCACATGAAGGGGCCCACTGGGAGCCTGGGCGAGGCCACTTCTGTGACGAGGCAGAACACAGCATAGGAGCAAAGCAGTATATCTGCTCCCGTCTGACGGAGACTCTGCAAGCTGGCTAGCACAGTGGCCGGCTGCAGAGTCTCCCTCCTGCAGTGAATGGTATTGCCTGTCTGACCTGATGATGAAGCTTAAGCTTTTCCCGGGCTGCAGTTCTGAATCTTGACACTGTGCAGTGTGCACGCTGGGTCCTAGTGCCATTTCGCTGACACTTAGACACTTCCTGGTCCTGCCTGCAAACTTCATCAGTAAGTGGGGATGAAACTTATTACGCTTACTGAATTCAGGTATGTCTCTGTCAGGTGAATGTGAGACCATTGGGGTATTGTGGGGGCTGAAAGTGGGTGAGGGGGGACAGGGTACTGGGGGGTGAATGTGGACCATGGGGGTATTGTGGGGGAGGGGAGACAGGGCACTGGGGGGTGAATGTGAAGCCATGGGTGTATTGTGGGGGAGGGGAGACAGGGCACTGGGGGTGAATGTGAGACCATGGAGCTATTGTGGGGGAGGGGAGACAGGGCACTGGGGGTGAATGTGAGTCCATGGAGGTATTGTGGGGAGGGAGGGGAGACAGGGCACTGGGGGGGTGAATGTGAGACCATGGGGGTATTGTGGGGGAGGGGAGACAGGGCACTAGGGGTGAATGTGAGGCCATGGGGATATTGTGGTGGAGGGGAGACAGGGCACTGGGGGTGAATGTGAGGCCATGGGGGTATTGTGGGGGAGGGGAGACAGGGCACGGGGGGGTGAATGTGAGGCCATGGGGGTATTGTGGGGGAGGGGAGACAGGGCACTGGGGGTGAATGTGAGGCCATGGGGGTATTGTGGGGGAGGGGAGACAGGGCACGGGGGGGGTGAATGTGAGGCCATGGGGGTATCGTGGGGGAGGGGAGACAGGGCACTGGGGGGTGAATGTGAGACCATGGGGGTGTTGTGGGTGAGGTGTGGACAGGGCACTGAGGGGGTGGATGTGAGATGATGGGGGTGTTTTGGGGCCTAAAATGGGGGAGGGGACAGGGCTCTGGGGGCTGAATATTATGTTTTGTTATGTTATTTTATTATATGTACTCCATCACATGTAATATTTGCTGTCTGGGGAGGCTGGAGGGGGGGGGGGGCAGGGGGCTTTTGATACTTACCACCTTGGTCTTTTATGAGTATTAGTATAAAAATCCCCATACAGTAACCAAGAGCTGCATCCTATTTAGGCTGTGTGCACACGTAGCAGATTTTTCGTGTTTTTTCGCTATAAAAACGCTATAAAACCGCGAAAAAAACGATCACATTGAGCATCCTATTTAATAGAATGTAATCCACATTTTTTGTGCACATGATGTGTTGTTTTCCTGAGCGGAATTGCATTCCAGAAAAAAACGCAGCATGTTCATTAAATTTGCGGAATCGCGGGGATTCTGCACACCTAGGAATGCATTGATCTGCTTACGTCCCGCATGGGGCTATGCCCACCATGCGGGAAGTAAGCAGATCATGTGTGTTTGGTACCCAGGGTGGAGGAGAGGAGACTCTCCTCCATGGACTGGGCACCATATAATTGTTAGAAAAAAAATTAAAATAAAAAATAGTGATATACTCACCTTCTGATGGCCTCGGAGTCTTCCGGCCTCTCAGCGGTGCACGGGGCCTCTTCCGTTCCTATAGATGCTATGTGTGAATGACCTGTAATGACGTCGCGGTCACGTGACCACGATGACGTCGCGGTCAGGTTACCGCGACTTCATCGAAGGTCCTGCACACAAAGCATCTATAGGAACGGAAGCCACTGAGGAGATCGGGGGCCATCAGAAGGTGAGAATAACCATTTTTTAAATTTTTTTTAATTATTTTTAACATTATATCTTTTTACTATGGATGCTGCATAGGCACCATCAATAGTAAAAAGTTGGTCACACTTTGTCAAACACTATGTTTGACAAGTGTGACCAACCTGTCAATTAGTTTTCCAAGCGATGCTACAGATCGCTTGGAAAGCGCTAGCATTCTGCAAGTTAATTATGCTTGCAAAACGCTAGTGTTTAGCATGAATATGCATGCCAATTCCGCATGCGATATACCTGCGGCAAAAGTTGCAGAATTTCCGCAGAAATTTCCGTGGCAATTCTGCAACGTGTGCACTTAGCCTTACAGCACCACTCCAGTATTTTTTTTTTATTTCACTGCTGGAGCGGAGCTGAAAATCCAGGTCCCTTGCCCCCTGTCTAATACTCACCTTCCGGTGTTTTCATCGGTTTTCACCTCGGCTCCGTTTCCTGCGGTTTGTGACCTGTCCGCGGCTCCAGTGTTTCATGGAGCGGTGCAGAGGTCACTAATCATGTAAGTCTATGGGAGCCTCGTTCTGGCCTGTTCCTCGCTCTCATAGTCTTATATTGAGCACTTGTAACATAGCTTCTAACTTCTGGCCAGTCAGAAGCTGCGCTCACAAGTTTGAGCCGTGGCACTGCAGCAGTGCCACAAAATAGTGAATACGCCGGAGGATGAGTAAATGACCGGGGGCTGGGGACTTGCGCTTAAAGCACCATTCCAGCGGTAGAAAAAAAATCTCTGCTAGAGACGTGCTTTAATAATTTAATAATAAGCTATTTTTCACTATAAAGTTGATAAAGGCTTGGAATAAATTTCTGCAGTCACTTTATATGACTTCAGACTGCCAAATCATGATCGGGAGCTGCGGGCCCATCGTATTGTATAGAGGAGCTGCGGGCCAATCATACTGTGTATAAGGGAGCTGCAGGCCAATCATACTGTGTATAAGGGAGCTGCAGGCCAATCATACTGTGTATAAGGGAGCTACAGGCCAATCATACTGTGTAAAAGGGAGCTGTGGGCCAATCATACTGTGTATAAGGGAGCTGCGGGCCAATCATACTGTGTATAAGGGAGCTGTGGGCCCATCATACTGTGTATAAGGGAGCTGTGGGCCCATCATATTGTGTATAAGGGAGCTGTGGGCCCATCATACTGTGTATAAGAGAGCTGTGGGCCCATCATACTGTGTATAAGAGAGCTGCGGGCCAATCATACTGTGTATAAGGGAGCTGTGGGCCAATCATACTGTGTATATGGGAGCTGCGGGCCAACTATACTGTGTATAAGGGAGCTGTGGGCCCATCATAATGTGTGTAAGGGAGCTGCGGGCCCATCATACTGTGTATAAGAGAGCTGTGGGCCCATCATACTGTGTATAAGGGAGCTGTGGGCCCATCGATTTGTGTATAAGGGAGCTGTGGGCCAATCATACTGTGTATAAGAGAGCTGCGGGCCAATCATACTGTGTATAAGAGAGCAGCAGGCCAATCATACTGTGTATAAGGGAGCTGCGGGCCCATCATATTGTGTATAAGGGAGCTGTGGACCCATCATACTGTGTATAAGGGAGCTGTGGGCCAATCATATTGTGTATAAGGGAGCTGTGGGCCCATCATACTGTGTATAAGGGAGCTGCGGGCCAATCATACTGTGTATAAGGGAGGTGCAGGACAATCATACTGTGTATATGGGAGCTGCTGGCCAATCATATTGTGTATAAGGGAGCTGTGGGTCCAACATACTTTGTATAGGGAACTGTGAAGGCTATAATTTGTGCATATGGGAGCTATTGGCCCATTACACTGTATATGGGGGGGCTCTGGGGGTCATTATACTTTCTATAGTGGAGATCCGTCAGCATTATACTGTGTAAAGGGGAGCATTGGGCTTATACTTTCAATAGGGGAGCAGTGGGAACATCATACTATGTAAAGGGGAGCAGTAGGAACGTACGGTATATAGGGGAGTTGTAGAATCATCATAATGTGTATAGGGGAGCTGTGGGGGCCTTATACTGTGTATATGGAAGCTTTGAGCTCACCATACTGTGTATAATGGAGCAGTACATGGGGGAACTTAGGGGACATTATTAAATGTTAAGTGGGCACTTAAGCATTATTGTTATAGGGGCACTCAGAGTATTGTGACCATCAAAGTTGCATATGGGGTATTATTACTTTCTAGGTCAGTGATGGCGAACCTATGACACGCGTGTCAGTGCTGACACACGTAGTCATTTTCAGTGACACGCCGGCCGCCGGCCGCCGGCCGCGGCCCCATAGAAATTGCATCTTTACATTGCATGGCATCCGATCCGATTTTTTATCGGATCGGATGCCATGCAGGAGGTCTGTGGGTCCAAACAACAGAGCTCCGGCACAGAGCGTCTAGGCCTGGGACTTCCGGTAGGCCCGGCGCAGCTCCCGGAAGTCCCAGGCCTCCGCGCAGGTCGGATGCCATGCAGGAGGTCTGTGGGCCCAAACAACAGAGCTCCGGTGCAGAGCGTCTAGGCCTGGGACTTCCGGTAGGCCAGGCGCAGCTCCCGGAAGTCCCAGGCCTCTGCGTCGGAGCTGTGTTGTTTGGGCGGCATTGCGCTGCTCCCTGCTCCCTGCTTCGCCGGCCGGAAAGATCGGACCTACCGGTCCCATGCCTAGAGTCCGCTCTGCGCCCTAGCTCTGTTGGGTGGCATTGCGCTGCTCCCTGCTTCGCCGGCCGGAAAGATCGGACCTACCAGTCCCATGCCTAGAGTCCGCTCTGCGCCCTAGCTCTGTTGGGTGGCATTGCGCTGCTCCCTGCTGAAGTCCCAGGCTGCACTTCTGAGGCCTGAGGAGATCGCTGTCTGGAGGCCCTGTGATTGCTGTCTGCAGGCCCTGTGATTGCTGTCTGGAGGCCCTGTGATTGCTGTCTGCAGGCCCTGTGATTGCTGTCTGGAGGCCCTGTGATCGCTGTCTGGAGGCCCTGTGATTGCTGTCTGCAGGCCCTGTGATTGCTGTCTGGAGGCCCTGTGATTGCTGTCTGCAGGCCCTGTGATTGCTGTCTGGAGGCCCTGTGATCGCTGTCTGGAGGCCCTGTGATTGCTGTCTGCAGGCCCTGTGATTGCTGTCTGGAGGCCCTTTGATTGCTGTCTGGAGGCCCTGTGATTGCTGTCTGCAGGCCCTGTGATTGCTGTCTGCAGGCCCTGTGACAACTACAGCAACCATCATCCAGTGAACTGTGGGGTGTCATTGGCCATTACTAAGAAAAGTGAGGGGGAGGCTGGAAGAGGCCTGTGCTATGGGTGCCATTTCCCGCCATTAGGAACGCCATCTTGCAGCATAGTACCACCACCACCATTACTGTTTGTGGTGCATCCTTATTAACCCCTATTTCTGCTAATTGCCTGCAGGGCTAACTATAAATCTTCTCTCATGGAGAAGCCACAAAATAAAAAACCAAAGTTAAGTAAAGCGAGTGGTAGTAGTAGCAGTAGCCGACCCTTTCAAGAGACATGGACTGAGATGTATGGCATTATAGAAAAAAATGGCAGATCATTTTGCGTTCTATGTAGTGAAACGGTAGTAAGCAGAACGTGGAATGTAAATAGACATTTTGAAACTAATCATTCCCAGCTCTTGAAAAAAAGTGAGGATGAAAGGAAGGAATACATTTCCAGGCAGCTACACCTTCATAAGAGCCAATCTAATTCCATCCTTAAATTTGTAAAAAGCTCTACAAATGTAACATCTGCAAGTCTGAGCATTGCTCACTCCATAGCTCAGCATGGAAAAGCACTCAGTGAGGGAGAATTTATTAAAGATACTCTCTTAAGATGTGCACCAGTTCTATTTCATGATATGCAGAATAAAGATGCAATTATTAAGAGAATATCTGAGTTACCACCGCAACAGCTGGAGTGCCACAGGTTCGCCATCGCAAGAATTCCCCCTCCCCCTCTCTTATCTTAGTTCACGGCACCCCACACAAGTTAAATAATAGCAAGACCAACAAAAGAAACCAACTGACAGATGAACAAAGAAGTCACTAAGCAGGTAAGTTAAATAATTATAATTATACATATTTGTTATTTAAACTATACATGTCGCAAAATTATGGTTTTTTATCAAGGTGACACACCACCCAAGTTATGCTCGGTTTTTTGGCGAATTTTGACACACCAAGCTCAAAAGGTTGCCCATCACTGTTCTAGGTCAATAATGTGGAGGGCACTTGCAAAGGGCATTAATATTTTGTAAGAGGCAATTTTACTCTCTAGAGAGCACAAAGGAGTCATTATTACTATGTAAGGGGCACACAGTGGTGTCATTAATATGTGGGGCAGTAAGAGGAGCAGTTATTGTACCACACAGCAGGTGCAGTAATAGGGACACATACGGCAGCAGCGGCTCAGTATTGGGATATCAGCAGGATGAGGAGTTTGTGCAGATTGGGGAAAGATGGGGACAGGGCTGGAAATGTGAGGAGTCAGATGTGTTGTTGTTGTTGTATTCTCTGTAGCCGAGTCCTGGCTGGAGAAGTCGTCATGTCATTGTGGGCCAGATGGAAAAGATGGGAAAGTGAATGACTCCACCAGAGAAAACGTCAGCTGTAAGTCACCATCTATGACTGTAGTGTAATCTCTTATATGGTCTGCAGAACTGGTATCTACCACTATATTGTCACAATATGGCAGTAAAATCAATGTTCGTTTTTGTACATAGATTTATTTTCAATAACAGTGCAGTCATATTCTGAGGTTCCACTATATTCACAATTAGAGTGTGCAACCGTAGTTGTAATCGGGGTTAGCTGGTTAGGGGCCCACTCAGGTGTTTCGCCCCCCTAAGTTGAAACCCTAGCTACGCCTCTGGATTTTATGGTCAAATTGCTGCAAAGAAACCACTAGCGAGGACCACAAAAAAGAAGAGACAGGCCACACCAAGACTAGACATTAGATAACTGGAAATTTGTACTGTGGTCTGATGAGTCAAAATTTGAGATTTTTGATACCAACTGCTTTGTCTTTGTGAGATGTAGAAAAGGTGAGCAGATGGTTTCTACATCTATGGGGCCCACTGTGAAGCCTTCAGTCTGTATCTACAATGTGCACATTTCAATTAAGAACACAAAAAACCACTGGATGAGCAGGTGTGTCCAAACTTTTGACAAGTGAAGTAAATAATTTTATTAACAATGTATGCTATGTAGCTTCACTGCACACTCCAAAATGATGCAACTAAAAGAATCTTTATTTTATAATTCCAAAGGGTTTTTGAAAATTAATTCAGTACTGTTCGATGTTTCGACTCTCCTGAATCTTTGTCACGGTGTTGCATTTTTGGAATTGAAGAAACTTGGGGTTGAATGTGGCTGCTCTGATGTGAAGAGAGAGACGCTGTGCAGTGTTCGGAGACTCAAAACATCTTATCTAGTCACCTACGTAACTGAATTATTTTTCATTCACCCTGTGGTATTACGAAATAAAGATCCTTTTATTTGCACAATTTTGGGAGTGTGCAGTGAAGTTACTTATATGTGTCATGGGACCCATTCTGATCAGCTTGCACCCCCATCCCATTGACACAGAATGCACCCCAAATTATTCTTACTTGCTAGCAATATAATTATAGACTGTGTATAGTAGTCTAAATCTTGTTTCATATTTTTTTGTCTTTTTTAAAAGGTATTAGACAATCTCAGCTTACAGGGGTTATGTTTCATGTTCCATTGATTTACAGGGTAGCCACCTACCCGCAACTAAATTCCTACTGGAGAACATTACAATTGCATAATTGTTAGTGAAAGATTAAATTTTTCTACAAATTTAATGTTCAGCTTGTTCTGGTGTCATTTTAATTTAGCATATAATAAATGTTAACACAACCAGTGTCATCCTATATCTCCATGTATAGATAGAGGTAATATAAATTTACCTGAAAACATCATAATCATCATAAAACGGCTGCGTCTGAACCACTGTGAAAGCAATTGTTTGCACAATCAAACTAAAGATGGTGTGCAGAACAATTGACAATAGCAAAGGTGGAGAAATGAGCTGTCCAGAAGGCCGATAAGGAGCCAATTTCAGAGCTGGGCCAGTAAAACTCACTGAAAAAGAATATTATCCAATAAGTAAATGACAGCACAATTTAATTAGTAACACACAAATTTCAATCAACATTCTACTGTGATGTGGCGTAGAAGTAATCGACCTACTTTTGAGGCATACAGAAAATTCAAAATATTACAAATAAAGATGAAATAATTGATTAAAAAAACGGAATTAGCATCAGTTTCAAAAGCATTTCTTAATTTTTTTGAATCCAGTGGCAGATAGTCGCCCTTTTGTTAGATTAGTTGTAGGGTTAGGAATGTTTAAAAATATATATATACCTCTTTCTGGCCTTCACCTGTCCTACTGTGCAGCTCCCTCTGGTTCTAGTCACTCTTCGGGACGCTTCTGCAGCTACGGCCCTGATTAGGCCTCAGCTCTTTGACTTGGCATCATGCAACATCAAATTGTCACGAAGCCTGGTTAGTGCCAGAGCCCATAAAGCCCTAATGAGTGACTGGATCAAAATGCTGTGCATAGCGTCAAGTGAAGTCCAAGAAGAGGTATTGTGCTAATATTGTTTTAACCCTATGTCTATTATGCTTCATGGTCTGAGTGACCTCAGATCATAATAAATGTTTGTTTTCACATCCAATCTAATTTAGGCAGATTTGCTCATTACTAATATCAGAAATTATTATTAAAAAAGCTCACTTTTATCCACAGAAATTAAGATACCTAGATATACAATCAAGATATAAAATTTATGTAAAAAAGATGACTGTAGAACATATGTTTATAGCTACTATACATTATTTTATTAAAGTGGATAAGAAACGTTTGAACACAGCTTTAGCATAAAGTATAATGAAAATTAAATTATAATAATTCATGGACATACACTCATTTTTCATACATTTCCTTAAGCCTACTTACTTGTTAAAGTGACGGCAATGGTTATAGCCAGATCTTGCATGAGATAATGACGGACTCCAAGAACCTTTTGTTTCTACATAAAAAGAAAAAGTAAAAGGTATAAACTTTTCATGCAAAACTAGAACAAAAAAAAAAATCCAAAATGTGGAGGCAATATTATTATGCAACCTGTTATATCATTATGCAGAACTCTGCAATGTAAGTTACACATCTACAATATTAGTTTTTAGGTGTAATATACCCAGTGTGTATGCCCTATTGTTGAAGCTCTCATATAAGGGCCTAGGGTTGCTTTCTGATACTTTTCTAGTTAGAAAAGTAGCAGAAATGTTAAAGACTTATTCACTATATTGAAAATGAAAACTTGTCCACTGTATATGCTCCGATCATTCTTTTTTATTAATAGGACTGTTGGGAAAGGCCAAACTCTAGTTAGCTCTCCAACAATCCCACAGAGAATAAATGTAGCATTGACATGGTAGGCTTATAAAAAGAAGAAAGAAAAAAAACCTCCTACTTATATTTCCTCATTTCTCTACCTCCTGTCTCCTCACTTCCTCTTCCAATTAGTGATGTTTTACGACCACTGCAGCCAATCAGCTGTCACTGATTGGCTGCAGGTATGACATTTTGTTCGAAGTGGTAAAATTGTGCCAAGCATAATTGTCTTTTATAAAACAATTTTTTGTAGCTTCTACTAAATTCCATAACAAAGATGCAACACATGCTTGTAAATACCAGAAAAGTAGAAACCGTAATAGTAAAGTAGTAGTAATGATGATATCACCACTACTAACAATATGAAATCACTAGCAGATGTTACAATAACACTAGGCATTTAAAGGCAAACTTGAAAAGGCTTATATTAAGCTACAACCAATAAAGATGGCATCAATTTAACATATTATAATATATGATCGTACCCAAAACAGAATCAGCAAACATATGAATTCAATGATAGCATACATCGCTATATACTTGAACACGCAGAATGATGTTACAAGGCAGTTTCTTCCTTCTCTGAAAAGGAAAATAAATAAATACCTAATTAAATAGAAATAAGTGACATCATTTATTAATTTTTATTTACCAATTAATAAATTGCTATACTTTTATCTTGAAGGTAATAAACATGTTTATCTTGAAGATAACTAGTGGTGTTTTACCAGAATGAAAAGCGTATTGTAGATAATAGTTGCTAATTTGTATATTACTAGAAATAGGCCCGATGCTATTGCATCGGGAGTGCGGTGAAATGAACATCCCCCTGGTGCTCAGCCAATGAGCGGTGTGGGATTCAACTCCCCCACCCCGCCGGCTGAGCCTATGAGCGGTGCCAAGCGGCTTTGGCGGGGGATTTGGATCCCGCACGGCTCATTGGCTCAGCCGGCGGCAGCTCAGCCAATGAGCTTTGCCGCGTGGCTTTGAGTGGCGCGGGATTCAAATCCCCTGCCAAAGCCGCGCGGAACCGCCTATTGACTGAGCTGCCACAGGCCGAGCTAATGAGCGGTGCGGGATTCAAATCCCCTGCCAGCTGAGCCAATGAGCGGCGCCGCATGGGATTTAAATCTCCTGTCAATGCCGCGCGGCCAGGGGCGGCTCAGCCAATGAGCGGTGCTGCATGGCTTTGGCGGGGGATTTGAATCCAACACCAAAGCCACGTGGCACCACTCATTTGCCGAGCCGCCCGCCAGTATTTTAATATTCTTAATTTCACCATACTTACGAACACGCCTAATTCCTGCGACGCCCTCGATCGCCTGCAAAATATTAAAAATAAACCAACCATATACTCCCTTTCCACCATAATCCAATTAATAACAAATGTCCCAAGATGATATTCCCTATAGAACAGTGACATCTGGTGATGTCACCGCTCTGTAGGGCCTCCCAGAGATGAACAGACAGGAGACGATGGCTCCTGCAGTGCATCACTGCAGAGGTTACCTGAGTTCAGGCTCTCACTTTATGGCAAAGCTTTGTAGGTATTTTCCCACACAGCAGTGCCTCAAGTGAGAGTATGAACTATACTCACAGCAGCGGAGGAATACAGTGCGGAAGGATACCTTCCGTCATTATATCGCCGGAGCCCCTGGAGAGTGGTTGCATCATCTGATGCAGCTGCTCTCCATGGGAGATCGTCGTGAAACACACTCGTATTAATTGGATTTCTGCAGATCAGGGAGTATATTGTTTGTTTATTATTTTAATATTTTTTACAGATGATCAATGGCTTTGGGATCAAGGTTATTGGTGAGTATGTACTGTATGTTGTATGTACTGTATGTGTTGTGTATATTTACTGTATGTTGTATGTACTGTATGTTGCTGGACTGTATGTACTGTATGTTGTATGTACTGTATGTTGTATGTACTGTATGCTGTATGTACTGTATGTACTGTATGTTGTATGTACTGTATGTACTGTATGTTGTATGTACTGTGTGTTATATGTACCATATGTACTGTATGTTATATGTACCATACATTCCCTGACAGAAGTTATGTCGCTTATCCATGTTATGTAAATAAAAGCTTATAACCTGATGTTAAATTCATCCATTGGTTGTATAAATTATTCTTTTGAAGGCAGAAACCCTCCGAAATGTGGTTTAGGTTAAGAAAATAAATTGGCATGAATGCAGAAATATTGATAAGTTAATGGACACAGAATGGTCAGATTTTTGCAAGACAAAAGTTTTGTCGCCCACAGAAAGTAATGTGATATTCAAACAAATAATTAACTTAAAGTACAAATATGTGTTGCATAACATTCGGGAATGAAGTTGTGGTGCTGTTAGAGTCATATTTAATATTTTGCGTGACTTCCATGACCTTGAAGGTCTACATCCATGCGGTTCAACAATGATTCATAAAATGTATTAATGAAGTCATCAGAAATAGCAAAGAATGCAGTCTTACATTCCTCCCAGAGTTCATCCAGATTCTTTGATTTTGTCTTCCAAGCTTCCTCTTTCATCCTACTCCAAACATGCTCAATGATGTTCATGTCTGGTGACTGGACTGGCCAGTCCTTGAGCACCTTGATCGTTTTTTCCCTGGATGAACTTTGTTGTAGAGATGGATGTATGAGATGGAGCACCATCTTGCTGCAGAATTTGACCCCTTTTATGATTTGGAATATAAGAGGTAGCTAATATTTCTTGATATTTTAGGCTATTGATATTGCCTTCCACTTTGCAAATGTTTTGCACCCCTATACTGAATGTAACGCCAGACCATGATCTTTCCACCACCAAATGTAACAATTTTCTGGGTGTATTTTGGATCCATACGGGCTCCAGTAGGTCTCCTGTAGTATTTGGGCGGCTGTGGTGTAATTCTACTGAAGAATCATCAGAGAAATCCTCCTTCTGCCACCTTTCCAGCGTCCATCTGTTTAGCAGACTGTGATACTTTGCAAATGCCTCACGGTTTTTTATTTGCCTTTTGTTTAGTGCTGGCTTCTCGGCATTGATTCGACTATGGAGGCCATTTCGAGACAGAATTCTACAAACTGTTCTAGTTGACACAGGGACTTGAGGTCACCAGGCTTGTTGGAGCTCTGCTGCAGTGGAAGAGGGGCTTGCTTTGGATTTTCTTACCAACAAATGTTCCTCTTGAGCAGTTGTCTTGCGGGGTCTGCTGGATCTGGTTTGTCAAACACATCTCTGGTCTCTTCAAATATTTTTTTAATTCTTTGTACTTGACGCTGAGACACATTAAAGGTGCCAGCCACCTCTGCAGTGGATCTGGTTTTCAGCCTCTTGATAATCCAGGCTTTGGTTGCAGGATGGATTCTTGGCATGTTGTCAGAGCTCAAGTTGCAGTTGAACTGAAGGTATGGTGTCCTGGGGTTTGTTTTATACACACACACTAATTAACCGATCATTTACTGAGCACAGGTAAGGATGTAAACTAGGATTGGGTGCATTATATGACCAGGCGACAAAAGTTTTGTCTTGCCAAAATCTGACCATTCTGTGTCAATTAGCTGATCAATATTTCTGCATTGATGCCAATTTGTTTTCTTAACCCAAACCACATTTCAGAGGGTTTCAGCTTTCAAAAGAATTATTTATACAACCAATGGATGAATTTAACGTCAGGTTATAAGCTTTTTTTTACATATCATGGATAAGGAACATAACTTCTGTCAGGGAGTGTATGTACTGTATGTTATATGTACTGTATGTTGTAGGTAATGTCTGTTGTATGTACTGTATGTTGTATGTACTGTATGTTTTATCGCAGAAATACAATCTGTACTAAGATGGATGCTATATGTTGATGACGTGTGGTTTGTGTGGGAGGGCTCAGTGGATAGTCTCCAAGCGTTGATGACTAAATTAAACAAGAATAATTTGAATATCTTCTTAACATACAAATCTGGGATGGAACTGGAATTCCTAGATCTCAAAATCAGTGTGTCTACCAATGGTATAATCAGCACCAATCTATACAGAAAACCTACAGCTACTAATTCTTTATTACATGCTACCTCTTCTCACCCTCCAGCAACCATTAAAGGAATACTGATAGGCCAATTCCTAAGAGCCAGGTGAATCTGACTTTGAAGAACAGACAGCCGACCTCACAAAAAGACCGTGGATACAGCAAGTGTAGCATAAAAAATGGATATAGGAGGGTCAAAAAAACTTCTAGGGAGCATCTCCTCTACCATATACAGCTACCAATAAAAGTAGAGAAAATGAACAGATTAGATATATTTCCACCTATAACAATCAATGGGATGAAATAAAACTAATCTTTAAAAAGCATTGGAATATCCTCCTGACTGATCCTACATTACAGAAAATTCTTCCTTCTTTTCCCTCCATGGTGGCAAGAAGGAACCGTAATCTACGCAATTTATTAGTACACAGCCACTATGATCCAATTCCAAAACTGGGACATAAAACTCTACAACATGGCTTTTTCCCATGTGGGATCTGCAAAGTGTGCATAAATATGAGAAAAACATATTATTTTAACAATTTTGATGGATCAAGAAATTTTAATATCAGAAAACATCTCACTTGTTCCTCACAGGGTGTCATGTACCATGCCACATGTCCTAGTAATTTAATATACAATGGTCTAACTACTCAGGAAGTTAAAATCCATGTAAGTGAACACTTTCGTGACATTGAAAAAGCCAAAACCATCAATGATCATTCACTTCTGAAAACTCTACCACACCATTTCAAAGTCCACCATGATTGTAATCCTAAAGGCCTTCTTTTTAAAGCAATTGACCAAATTGATCTTGGCATGCGTGGAGGAGACCTGGGTAAATCATTAGCGCAACTTGAAAGCAAATGGATATACCATCTTAACACAATTAATCCACGTGGCCTCAATGAAAGTTTTGGCTTCAATTCCTTTTTGTAACTGCATTTCCTTTTGGACCAGGTTTTTTTTAGATGTTTTTAACTTGTTTTTTGTGTGTTTTTATGTATCTTTTATCCTTCATCCCTCTTCTTTACCTCCTTCAAAGTATACACACTTTTACCATCATATATTTTGCTCTTAGGTTAAATGCAGTCTCTGGTGCCACACGCAAGTTATGATTGATGTTCCATTTATGACATCCCCTCTGATTTCCTGGAACCTTTGGACCTTATTGATGATTGATTCACTGAATACCGGAAAAAACTCTAGCACCTAACCGGGTGCTACCTTCAAGCCACAACTGATGTCCCAAGGACAATGTTCCTGTTCTGCCTTCTGGACCTTCTTGACTTCATGGATGAGTGACATACTAAACATTGTTAAGTGTGTTTCCCAGAGACCCTGTTTCCTTCCTCTGGATTTCAAGAAATTTCCCCTTCCCCTTTAATTAATCATGTTGTTCACCCTTATAACAGCTATGCCCAGATCACGTTATGTCAATTGTCTAATGAATCTGGATTTTAGATCCTCCCTTGGGCACTGTTGTCCTCTGCTCACCGTTCCCTCATCTCCCCTTCCCCCTGCCTCACAAATAATCACCTTACACATTCACTCCTTATTTTCCTCCACCCTATCCATTCCATCCATTTATTCCCTGCATTACCACTTTGTCTTTACTTACATTCCCGCACCCTCGAATCCACTCCTTTTTGTCCTATTCTTGCCCTCAATTTCATCCCTGATGTATCTTATCCAGGGTCTCATACATTTCTTCGTATATATATTTTTTAAATTTATATTATTAATTCATATTTCACCTTATATTATTTATTCATTTATGGATTTTTGTCTCTTCCCCATCACTTCCTCCTTTCCATTCATCTTGCACGAAATCCCCCGCCCCACCGGCTGAGCCAATGAGTGGTGCCATGCGGGATTTGAATCCCTGCCAAGCCTCAGCCAATGAGCAGAGCTGCGTGGCTTTGGCGGGGGATTTGAATCCTGCGCCGCTCATTGGCTTAGGCCAGGGGCGTTCAGCCAATGAGCTGTGCCGCACGGCTTGGCAGGGGATTCAAATTCCACGCGGCATTGCTCATTGACTTGGGGGATTTGAATCACGCACCGCTCATTGGCTGAGTGCCAGGGGTGCTCAGCCAATGAGCGGTGCTGCACAGCTTGGTGGGGGGATATGAATCCCGGCCGCCATATCGGAATACCCATAACTTGGGTGTTCCAATATGGCGGTTAGTGTAGTTCCGATGTGAGCAGCCGGGAGATGAGCAGCTGGCGGCTGAGTCGCCACTGACCTCCTTGCGCCAGAAGATGAGCCGCGGTTACCGTCACTGATAGATGTGCGGTTTTTGTCACAGGATGGTGTTAGTGACACAATCGCCGGAAGCTGTGACAGAGCCGATTGGTAATTATATATTAGATATATGATCTACTAGTACTTTTGTTCTGTGATACCCCTCTGTCAATCTTGCAACTCAGAATAACATGAATGCTATGAGTATGCTCTTTAAAAAAAAAAAAGGGAAAAAACCCGTCATGGTGAGAAAAAAAAATAATTGCATTGTGGTTCAATTAAAATGAGTAAAGTTTGCACACAGTAAAGGTAAGGTAAAAAAAATAATATCTAATATCTATAAGACTAGAAAACATATGAACTGGCTAACCTAAAACTGTATTTTGTGTTTAGTTTGTTAAAGTGAATGCCTATTGTTTAAATTTTATTAATAGCTCAAAACAGTGGCTGCAAAAATAATACAGAAAATGTGGGACAATCCTTCTTAAATGGTACTTTCTATAGTTATTAGAGGCCTTCACTTTAGTAAAACTCACTTGATCAGTTTTGGCACACATTCAATATTGGGGATTTTCGAAGTAAATGGCGAGGCTACAGAGGCCTCAAGTTCTGATAAAGAGATTCCAGCATGAGCCACCTTTAAGGCCTGAAAAAATACAACAATGTTTAACTGAGAAAGTTGAATATTACAGAATATTTAGGCAGCGCCATATTCCTCTCTCATGCTGTTTGTGTCAGTTGGTATTGAGGGCATCTTAATTATTCTTAATCAGAAATTGTTCTACTGATACACCTAATTCTTTGTTGTAATCAATAAATGGCTCTATATTTATTACACCTCAATAAACAACCACACAATGTTCTGACAGCAAGAAATATCAGTTAATAATTCATTTACTTGAAAGAGTTGTCCAGACTTTCATGAAAGTGTTCAGTTACGCTATGTCCTCCAAGCGTGTGCTGGTGGTGAGACTGAGGAGTCACGTGATTGTAGGTATGAGATATGCCACATTCCAACTAGACTTGTACGGTAACACTCAATACAAATTAATTGAGCAAGGCTGTGCACGTCTAGTCTGAATGTGGCAGGGAGTACACATATGCCACACTTTCATGATAAATCTGTGCAACTCCTTTAAAGAATAACTATACTTTCAAGTAACTTTTCAAAATAAGCTGTCCCACATGTGTACATATAGAATAACACTATCTTTCGCAGTTATATAACTTGAATTTACCATTTTCCCTTCTGCAGGCTTTATTGCTAATATGCAATTGACTCTGAGCTGGTGGGAGGATACAAGCTGCTATGATGTCTCCCATACACAGAACAGCACAGAACAGCACAGAGGCAGTTCTGCATTCCTTACCTAGCACACAGACAGAACCAACAGCAGCATCATAACATCATTATAATACAGTCCTAAGTAATGTAGATGGTCAAGTAAAATACATGTAAGAAAGCTCTACATGACATTTCTTTGTCCTCCTGTCATAAATGTGCCACACCCTGCTGGGACCTGTGGTGCTTCTGGGATTAAAAGATCATGGCGATTAAATGCTCACAGGTCCCCTTTGGTACCTGAGCTGACATTCATGAGTTAAGTAGGTTTATGGTTTTTTGTGATATGGAAGGGGCTAAGAATTCCTTGTTTAACTCTGCTGGGTTTTCATTGGCTTCTGTGTCAGCAGCAGCTTATTAGGACTACTCCGCTTTCATTATTTAAAACCTCTCCTAGCTCCCTTCCATTTCCATTCCAGCTATAGCGTTTCTATCCCGTGCCTTACTTCTCTGGAATACGTGATCAAGGAAAAGCCGTTGTGTTCCTTTTGAAACTTGTGGAGTTCTATTTGTTTGGTTGTTTGTCTCTTTCCCGGTGTTGTCTTATAATAGTAGTAAGACTACTGTCTTGCTGTCCTTCACACTATCTGGGGCTAAGCCCAGTGTCAGCCAGGGCTTAGGCATGTGATGGTACACGGGGAGAAGAACCCATTTAGGGCGATTAGGTGAGTCTCTCACTATCGTCAGTGCTCGTCTTTTGCTGTTTCCCCACCTCTTTGCATCGCACAACGGGCATCTCTCAGTACCATTTATTATTTTATTTTTTGGGGAAAGAGGAGTTTAGAACTTTGCTGTGATACTGTTAGAGCAATGAGGCTAGAAGAAATTATCATGGTGAATTAGTCAAAAGAATTAAAAAATGGAATGAATGCCTTTTGTGAATAATAATAATAATAATAATAATGCAAATGCACTAAATTGCAGAGATGGGTTGATGATGGACAGATTTATTGTGTGATATTTGGAGTCTGGAAGGAATTTTTCCCTAAAATATGTCTTCAATCTTATTGAAGAAAGGAGGGGTTATCTTCCACTGAATCAACATTGCAATAGAATAGGTTGAATTATATGGACTTTTTTTCAGGTTTACAGACTATATTACTATGTTTGTTATTGTTAATGGTGATTTTATTCATTGCATAGGTGACTCACTGGTAATATGACCCATATTTATTGATCAATATTAGGACATTATCCATATTATTTATGAATCATTCGATTTAGAATTAAAAGTAAATGGAAGAACTTAAAGAAAATCTAAGCATAAGTTATAAGAAAGAATTCTAAACGTTACTCACCCCGCAGTCATTTGCTCCATCACCACACATTCCAGCATAATAACTAAGGAAAATACATTGGATATGAATTTATTTCATATTTGTGTAATGTACTGTAATTTTTTGCTAAGTTTCTTCCTTAAAATCTTAAACATATGAAGTAGGGGTCCCCAACTTAAAGCTTGGAACCACATGTGACAGGCAGGCTTATATTGTATGGCTTGTGGCTATGCGCCAGCTTGGTGCATTAGTACCAGGATTAGCAAAAAATTATGAGGAGCAGATCTACAGATGGTGACTTTTGTGAGTAGCTCTGCACAGAAAGGCAGTGTTATGACACAGCTGTCAGGTGTCCCGGGACCAGGGGCTCCTTCCCTTTCCCTAACACTGGGGGGCGCCTGTTATGGACCTGGTGGTTAGGTGCACCTGATGGTTAAACTAAAAGACAGGACAAGCTCTGGGAAGTGGGAACTCTGCTGACCGCAAATCCTAATCCTAACACACACTAGAAATAGCTGTGGAGCGTACCTAACTCTCCCTAGACACCTCTTCACAGCCTAAGAGCTAACTACCCCTAATGATAGGAAATTAAGCCTTACCTTGCCTCAGAGAAATTCCCCAAAGGTAAAGGCAGCCCCCCACATATATTAACTGTGAGTTAAGAGGAAAGTCACAAACACAGGGATGAAACAGGTTTCAGCAAAGGAGGCCAGACTTACTAGATAGACTGAGGATAGGAAAGGGATCTATGCAGTCAGCACAAAAAAACTACAAAAAGCCACGCAGAGTGTGCAAAAAGACCCCCGCACCGACTCACGGTGCGGAGGTGCCACTCTACAACCCAGAGCTTCCAGCTAGCAAGGCAATATCATGTTAGCAAGCTGGACTAGAACTTAGCAAGCACTAAGAAACATATTCAGTACACAAATGAACAACAAATGAACCAGCAGGGACTTAGCTTATGCTGGAGTAGACAGGTCATCAGAAAGATCCGAGAGAGATCTGAACCAGTACCGATACATTGACAGCTGGCATGGAGTAACGATCTGAGTGGAGTTAAATAGAGAAGCCAGCCTAGCCGCAAACGAGGGCAGCTGAGGACACAACCTCAGAACCAGCAGTTCCACTCACAGTCACCAGAGGGAGTCCACTAACAGAACTCGCCGAAGTACCATTCATGACCACAGGAGGGAGTTCGAGAACGGAATTCACAACAGGCGCCCTAGCTCACCCTATTCCCCAGGATACTTCTGAAGGTGCAGGTGCCAGAGCCTCCACCCTTGCATTATCTCCTGAGCCAGCCCTTCTTCTGTTCTCTCTCCCCACCCAGGGAAGAGGGGCACTACTGTGTACCATAGTACACCAGCTGTTATGACCCCAATGGCAGAGGGTCTCAGAAATAATTTCTAAGTCTGCAAACACAAAAAAACCAGCTCATAGGGCAGTGGTAACTGGGCTGACCATATATCTAATCCTAGCACCACAAATAACAGCAGCCGGGGAACGTTCCTACGTTGGTTCTAGACGTCTCGCGCCAGCCGGAGAACTAGCTAACCCTAGAAGGGAAAAGAAAGACCTTTCTTGCCTCCAGAGAATAGACCCCAAAAGTTGGATACAAGCCCCCAACAAATAATAATGGTGAGGTAAGAGGAAAAGACAAACATAAGAATGAGCTAGGTATTTAGCAAAGAGAGGCCCACTTGCTAATAGCAGAATATAGAAAGATAACTTATATGGTCAGCAAAAACTCTATCAAAAATATCCACACTGGAAATTCAAGAACCCCCGAACCGTCTAACGGCCCGGGAGGAGAACACCAGCCCCCTAGGGCTTCCAGCAAGATCAGGAATCACATTTAGTACAAGCTGGACAAAAATGAGAGCAAGCAAATAACCCAAAAAACAAGAAGCAGGACTTAGCTTAATTTTGCACGAACCAGGACCAGCAGATAGGAGCAAACAGAATGTGTCTGATTACAACGATGCCAGGCACTGGACTAAGGTTCCAGGAGGTTTATATAGCAACACCCCTGAACTAACGACCCAGCTGGGTGCAAACTGAGGGAAGAAAATCCCAGAGTCATATCACTAGTAACCACAAGAGGGAGCCAAAAAGTCTAATTCACAACAGTACCCCCCCTTAAGGAGGGGTCACCGAACCCTCACCAAGACCACCAGGGCGATCAGGATGAGCAGCGTGAAAGGCACGAACTAAATCGGCCACATGCACATCAGAGGCAACCACCCAGGAATTATCCTCCTGACCATAGCCCTTCCACTTGACCAAATACTGAAGCCTCCGTCTGGAGAGACGAGAATCCAAGATCTTCTCAACCACGTACTCCAACTCGCCCTCAACCAACACCGGAGCAGGAGGCTCAGCAGAAGGAACCACAGGCACAACGTAGCGTCGCAACAAAGACCTATGGAACACGTTGTGAATGGCAAACGAAACCGGAAGATCCAAGCGAAAGACACTGGATTAAGGATTTCCAATATCTTGTAAGGACCGATGAAGCGATGCATAAATTTAGGAGAGGAGACCTTCATAGGAACAAATCGAGAAGACAGCCACACCAAATCCCCAACACGAAGTCGGGGTCCCACACCGCGGCGGCGGTTGGCAAAACGCTGAGCCTTCTCCTGTGACAATTTTAAGTTGTCCACCACATGATTCCAGATCTGCTGCAACCTATCCACCACAGAATCCACCCCAGGACAGTCAGAAGGCTCCACATGTCCCGAGGAAAAACGAGGATGGAAACCAGAGTTGCAGAAAAATGGCGAAACCAAAGTAGCGGAACTAGCCCGATTATTAAGGGCAAACTCAGCCAACGGCAAGAAGGTCACCCAATCATCCTGATCTGCCGAAACAAAACACCTCAAGTAAGCCTCCAGAGTCTGATTAGTTCGCTCAGTTTGTCCATTAGTCTGAGGATGAAAGGCAGACGAGAACGACAAATCAATGCCCATCCTAGCACAAAAGGATCGCCAGAACCTGGAAACAAACTGGGATCCTCTGTCAGACACAATATTCTCAGGAATGCCGTGTAAACGAACCACATTCTGAAGGAACACAGGAACCAGATTGGAAGAGGAAGGCAGCTTAGGCAAAGGCACCAAATGGACCATTTTCGAAAAGCGATCACATACCACCCAGATGACAGACATACCCTGAGACACCGGGAGATCAGAAATGAAATCCATGGAAATGTGTGTCCAAGGCCTCTTCGGGACAGGCAAGGGCAAGAGCAACCCGCTGGCACGAGAACAGCAAGGCTTAGCTCGAGCACAAGTCCCACAGGACTGCACAAATGACCGCACATCCCGTGACAAGGAAGGCCACCAAAAGGACCTAGCCACCAGATCTCTGGTGCCAAAAATTCCCGGATGACCTGCCAACACCGAGGAATGAACCTCGGAAATGACTCTATTGGTCCACTTATCAGGAACAAACAGTCTGTCAGGTGGACAAGAGTCAGGTCTACCAGCCTGAAATCTCTGCAACACACGTCGCAAATCAGGAGAAATGGCTGACAAGATAACTCCCTCTTTAAGAATACCAACAGGTTCTGTGACTCCAGGAGAGTCAGGCACAAAGCTCCTTGAAAGAGCATCAGCCTTCACATTCTTTGAACCTGGTAAATACGAGACCACAAAGTCAAAACGGGAGAAAAACAATGACCAGCGGGCCTGTCTAGGATTCAGGCGTTTAGCAGACTCGAGATACATCAAATTTTTGTGATCAGTCAAGACCACCACACGATGCTTAGCAACCTCGAGCCAATGACGCCACTCCTCAAATGCCCACTTCATGGCCAGTAACTCCCGATTGCCAACATCATAATTCCGCTCAGCAGGCGAAAACTTCCTAGAGAAGAAAGCACATGGTCTCATTACCGAGCAACCAGGACCTCTCTGTGACAAAACAGCCCCTGCCCCAATCTCAGAAGCATCCACTTCGACCTGAAAGGGAAGTGAGACATCAGGCTGGCACAAAACAGGTGCCGAAGTAAACCGGCGCTTCAACTCCTGGAACGCCTCCACGGCTGCAGGAGCCCAGTTAGCAACATCAGAACCTTTCTTGGTCATATCCGTCAAAGGTTTAACAACGCTAGAAAAATTAGCGATAAAACGACGGTAGAAGTTAGCAAAACCCAAGAACTTCTGAAGACTCTTAACTGACGTGGGTTGAGTCCACTCATGAATAGCTCGGACCTTGACTGGGTCCATCTCCACAGCAGAAGGGGAAAAAATAAACCCCAAAAAGGGAACCTTCTGTACTCCAAAGAGACACTTTGAGCCTTTAACAAACAAAGCATTCTCACGCAAAACCTGAAACACCATCCTGACCTGCTCCACATGTGAGTCCCAATCTTCAGAGAAAACCAGAATATCATCCAGATAAACAATCATAAATTTATCCAGATACTTCCGGAAAATATCATGCATAAAGGACTGAAACACTGAGGGAGCATTAGAGAGCCCAAAAGGCATCACCAAGTACTCAAAATGACCTTCCGGCGTATTAAATGCAGTCTTCCATTCATCTCCTTGCTTAATGCGCACAAGGTTGTACGCACCACGAAGATCTATCTTGGTGAACCACTTGGCACCTTTAATCCGGGCAAACAAGTCCGACAACAGAGGCAAAGGATACTGAAATTTTACAGTGATTTTATTCAGAAGCCGATAGTCAATACAAGGTCTCAAAGATCCGTCCTTCTTGGCCACAAAAAAGAATCCTGCACCAAGAGGGGAAGAGGATGGACGGATATGCCCCTTTTCCAGAGACTCCTTGATATACGAACGCATTGCGGCATGCTCAGGTACAGACAGATTAAATAATCTACCCTTAGGAAATTTACTACCTGGGATCAAATCTATGGCGCAGTCACAGTCCCTATGAGGAGGCAGAGCACTGGATCTGGACTCGCTGAATACATCCTGATAATCAGACAAATACTCAGGAACTTCCGAAGGAGTAGAGGAAGCAATAGACACCGGCGGGGAATCAGCATGAATTCCCTGACAGCCCCAACTTGACACAGACATTGCCTTCCAATCCAAGACTGGATTGTGGATCTGTAACCATGGCAGACCCAAAACAACCAAATCATGCATTTTATGCAGAACAAGAAAACGAATCACCTCCCGATGTTCAGGAGTCATGCACATGGTCACCTGCGTCCAAAACTGCCGTTTATTTTCCGCCAATGGCGTAGCATCAATACCTCTAAGAGGAATAGGATTTACTAACGGTTCAAGAACAAAACCACAGCGCTTGGCAAATGACAGATCCATAAGACTCAGGGCAGCACCTGAATCCACAAACGCCATAACAGGGTAAGAAGACAAAGAGCAAATTAAAGTCACAGACAAAATAAATTTAGGTTGCAAATTACCAATGGCGACAGGACTAACAACCCTTGTTAGGCGTTTAGAGCATGCTGATATAACATGTGTAGAATCACCACAGTAAAAACACAACCCATTCTGACGTCTATGATTTTTCCGCTCATTTCTAGTCTGAATTCTATCACATTGCATTAAATCAGGTGTTTGTTCAGACAACACCACCAGAGGATTAGCGGTTTTGCGCTCCCGCAAACGCCGATCAATTTGAATAGCCAGCGCCAAAGAATCATTCAGACTTGTAGGAATGGGGAAACCCACCATCACATTCTTAATGGCTTCAGAAAGGCCATTTCTGAAATTTGCGGCCAGAGCACACTCATTCCACTGAGTAAGCACGGACCATTTCCGAAATTTTTGGCAATACACTTCAGCTTCATCCTGACCCTGAGAAATAGCCAGCAAGGCTTTTTCTGCCTGAATTTCAAGATTGGGTTCCTCGTAAAGCAATCCGAGCGCCAGAAAAAACGCATCAATATTTGCCAATGCCGGATCTCCTGGCGCTAGCAAGAAAGCCCAATCCTGAGGGTCGCCCCGTAAAAAAGAAATAACAATTTTAACTTGCTGAGCTGAATCTCCAGATGAACGGGGTCTCAGAGAAAGAAACAATTTACAATTATTCTTGAAATTCCTAAACCTAAATCGGTCTCCAGAAAACAATTCCGGAATAGGTATTTTAGGTTCAGACATAGGACTACTGGTAACAAAATCTTGTATGCCCTGCACACGAGCTGCAAGCTGGTCTACACTTGTAATCAAGGTCTGGACATTCATGTCTGCAGCAAGCACAAGCCACTCAAATGTAAAGGGGAGGAAGAGAGGAAAGAAAAAAAAAAAAACTCAGAATTTCCTTTCTTATTATCCCACTTCTGCAATGCATTAAACATTCAATGTTGGCCTGGCATACTGTTATGACCCCAATGGCAGAGGGTCTCAGAAATAATTTCTAAGTCTGCAAACACAAAAAACCAGCTCATAGGGCAGTGGTAACTGGGCTGACCATATATCTAATCCTAGCACCACAAATAACAGCAGCCGGGGAACGTTGGTTCTAGACGTCTCGCGCCAGCCGGAGAACTAGCTAACCCTAGAAGGGAAAAGAAAGACCTTTCTTGCCTCCAGAGAATAGACCCCAAAAGTTGGATACAAGCCCCCAACAAATAATAACGGTGAGGTAAGAGGAAAAGACAAACATAAGAATGAGCTAGGTATTTAGCAAAGAGAGGCCCACTTGCTAATAGCAGAATATAGAAAGATAACTTATATGGTCAGCAAAAACTCTATCAAAAATATCCACACTGGAAATTCAAGAACCCCCGAACCGTCTAACAGCCCGGGGGGAGAACACCAGCCCCCTAGAGCTTCCAGCAAGATCAGGAATCACATTTAGTACAAGCTGGACAAAAATGAGAGCAAGCAAATAACCCAAAAAACAAGAAGCAGGACTTAGCTTAATTTTGCACGAACCAGGACCAGCAGATAGGAGCAAACAGAATGTGTCTGATTACAACGATGCCAGGCACTGGACTAAGGTTCCAGGAGGTTTATATAGCAACACCCCTGAACTAAAGACCCAGCTGGGTGCAAACTGAGGGAAGAAAATCCCAGAGTCATATCACTAGTAACCACAAGAGGGAGCCAAAAAGTCTAATTCACAACACCAGCCCGACAAACAAGGCAACACAAACAAATGTTAATAGAAAACTCCAGGCGTAGAAAATATTCACTCGCATATAAAAGAGGAATGCATCGGTAAATGGAGGAAGGGGAATAAACCAAAATAGAAGGATAGGGAATTACCACAATTACAAGATAAGCAACAGTCACAGATAACTTCTCCAACACTCCTTCTCATATAAACACCTCTCCCTCCTGAAGCCATGCAGCAAATGCTACCACTGACAATGATTTGTATCAGAGCCCAGATTATAAAGGGGAAAGAAGTAGCTAACTGAGCTCAGCTGCAAGCTCAGAGATTTCCAACATGGCCGATTAACCCCTGTTCTGTCAGAAGGAGTAAAAGCCATTAAAATGAAGGAGAAGTGCATCTTCTCTGCGCAGGAGTAGGATTAATCAGTCGCTGCCGTCTTCTGGCTCCACACTGTTGCGGTAACCCCATGACAGACAGGACTGGATGCACATACAGTATAGTGAAGAGAGATCGATACTGCCAGTTGGCGGGCTAATTAAAGCTAGACGTAATGGTGTGTGGAATGTGCTTAATGCAAGAATGCCAAAAGGGAGCACAGTGCAAACCCCTGGTTGTAAGTATACTGCATACAAGTGAAGAGTAGAGACAAGGTTTTGGTGTGTTTCCTGTGGCGATTTTTTTGCTGTCATTATATTGAGACTGTAGGGCTCTTGGTCTCACAATGGCATAAGTGGGAGAAGGGGTCCTGCTTAATGTGACTTGCACTAACTAACTAACTGAATGTGGCTCGAGGTAAGAAATGCTGGGGACCACTGATATACACATGTTCATTTACGGTATTATGGTATATTGATGTCTTTCAGTAAAGACGTCTCAACCATGTAGTAATTGTTTCGCCATTTGAATGTGCAGCATTCATGTTCCCAGCAAAGTCATGCCTTTTCTGAATATGTTTTAAAAGGTAAATTGCTTAAACATACAACCTCACATTTATTTTGTTAATATTACTAAATAAGCTTACTCTATTTTTTGTAATTCTTCAATAAGACTGGATTTTTGTCCTGGACTCATTCTAGCAAAAATTGTGCCTTTGAGAAGGATCTGCAAAATAAATATATGTTATACATAATAAGTAAATCATTGATGTAGCGCAAAAAAGTTAGGCACATTTTATATTTAAGCATTGCAATCATCGGGAGGACATTTCTTGTGGATAGGCAAGAAATGCTATTTTCGGGACAACAGAATTAAACAGGTTGTCCACTACTATAACATTGATGACCTATCCTTGGGTTCCTTGGGTTTGGTCATCAATAGCTGACCCGGTTCCCCCTCCCCCCGGATCAAGTGCTCTAGGCACCGGTGCTTGCCAGAAGTGCTCTGTTACGGAGCAGCTTTGTCTACTGACATTGACCTTAGCTGGGTACTGCACATCTGCCCCCTGTTCAAATCAGACACAGACAGTTCTCTCTTTTTATTTTCCATGCTTAGTCTGGTACACACAGACACACAATGCAAAAATTGAGTCATCTTCTCCCCTTTTTATCCAGTTTCAGGTGTGATTTTCATATTCCCCACACCTGTTACTCTCCAAAGGTGAGTTTGAACGAGCATCACATGCTTGAAACAAAGTTGGTTACCTACAGTTCTGTAAAGATGCCAATAATTTTATCCAGCCAGTTTTGGGGATTTTGTATGAAATGATGTCCAATATGCCTTTTCTTCTCTGTTTTTGTGTTTTTCCAATACACACAAAGAAAATAAACATGTGTCCATCAAAACATTTGTAATTGCAATAGTTTTCTGGGAGAAATACTTTCATTTTTAGAACAATTTCAAGGGTACCAACACTTTTGGCAATAACTGCAGCTGTGTAGTTGATATCCCCCTTTTTCTCAATGATATCTATCATGATTCTGGTGTAATGTGATTTGATACGTGTCTTCTTTTTTTTCTTTTTGATAACTGTGACTCATCTATTTTAATTGATTTAATTAAAGGTTGCATTTTAACTTATCATATTTTGCTGGATATATAAGGATAGAAAAACATAAACCACAGTATAATGTTTTACTGCAGCACTTACGAACATAGAAAATGAGAGTGGTAGTCTCAATCTGTGAATAATAATACACAGATTCAAGTACAAGGGAGGTGCAGGACCCGTAGAGTCTGTATGACTGTGTTAATTGATTTATCTGTGAAATACTGCTTTTCAGCACCTTCATTCTTGATGAACTACAAAAATAGAGAAAAGTTAAAGAACTCTCAGGCCTAATATTCCTACTGAAGAAAAATGCTGAAAACAAGTATTGACTGGCACAGAAAGTATTATTCCTGACTTGTGAGGAAGACAAGACATAAGCTATATCATTTTTTGCATTTCTTTTGCACCTTTTTATTTGTAAAGTTTTTAAAGTTGGTTTTTTGTTTAATTTAGTTTTCTACTTATTAATTTTAAAGACAAGTTAAAAATCTTAACATTTCATAAATTTAAAAGTAAATGTCTAAGTCACAAAATGTGATCGTATAAAAGTCCAAAAGTCCAATATTTCACTCATAAACGCCTCCAAAATACAGTAGCATGCTGCAAACGCTTGCTTTTGGGACGTGAGTATGCCTGCCTAGCTTTCCTTGTCATATCCTTTTTGGTAAAGGACTGAGGGTATTCTTTTTTAAAATTGTAATCTTTAAAAAAAGGAACCATCTTAATTTTTACATATACACTGCTCAAAAAAATAAGGGTACACTTAAACAACAAAATATAACTTCAAGTACATCAAATTTCTGTGAAATCAAACTGCCCACTTAGGAAGCAACACTGTTTGACAATCAATTTCACATGCTGTTGTGCAAATGCAATAGACAACAGATGGAAATTATTGGCAATTATCAAGACACACTCAATAAAGGAGTGGTTCTGCAGGTGGGGACCACAGACCACATGTCAGTACCAATGCTTTCTGGCTGATGTTTTGGTCACTTTTGAATGTTGGTTGTGCTTTCACACTCGTGGTAGCATGAGACGGACTCTACAACCCACACAAGTGGCTCAGGTAGTGCAGCTCATCCAGGATGGCACATCATTGCGAGGAGAGGCAAGAAGGTTTGCTGTGTCTGTCAGCATAATGTCCAGAGGCTGGAGGCACTATCAGGAGACAGGCCAGTACACCAGGAGACGTGGAGGCAGCTGTAGGAGGGCAGCAAGCCAGCAGCAGGACCGCTACCTCAGCCTTTGTTCAAGGAGGAACAGGAGGAGCACTGCCAGAGCCCTGCAAAATGACCTACAACAGGCTACAAATGTGCATGTGTCTGCACAAACAGATAGAAACTGACTCCATGAGGATGGCCTGAGTGCCCGACATCCACAGATGGGGTTTGTGCTCACAGCCCAACATCATGCAGGATGCTTGGCATTTGCCACAGAACACCAGGATTGGCAAATTCACCACTGGCGCCCTGTGTTCTTCACAGACGAAAGCAGGTTCACACTGAGCACATGTAACAAATGTGACTGTTAGGATTCAAGTTCCCACCATTGCACGGGGGAATCTCGAACCATGTACGCTGCGGTCTCCCATTCTCCAGCCGCAGTGGAGCCTGCTCAGCGGAGACATCGGTCCCAGCATCTGGCTCAAGCTGATACTGTGTGCTTGGTTACTGCTGCCTTTCCAGGCTCTGCCTTTGTAGCCATTTCTGATCAGCAGCGAGCAGGCGTTTCAGGGTCTAAGTCCTGCTTTTCCCATACTGAGCCTGCCCACGGGACGACCTCCCATTGGAAATCGGGGGTCACACGCTCAGGTCCTGCAGCATTTCCTATTGGACCATTAGGAAGGTCCTTGAGAGCTACAGCTATAAAAGGTTTGCATGGCCGCACCGCTATGCGCTAGTATAAACTTGATAACGTGTGTGTAGATGAATGTCTGTCGATGGATGAAAGCTCCTTAATCATTCCCATTCCTAGTGATGATGACTGCTCGCGAATGATGGAAGCTACCTAGCGCCCGACAGTGCTACCTGCACACTTAGCACACGTTTCTGTGTCTATTCACAGTGCCCGCCTGTACAGCACCATGCGCAATCAGTGCGCTTTCCTGACAGATGGTCAGTGTAGGGTGGGAACTCCCGCTTGGACTCAGCATCTGACTCAGGGCATCTTCAGGCGTGGGCTCAAAAGCCATCGAGGGTCAGAGCGAGTCCAATCACCAGTTCAGTGGGCGTGATTCATACGGATCCCACTAGAGCCTTTCAGCTTCACCCTGTGACTGCTAACAGGGCGCAGCGTATTTACGGCAACTCTGTGAAGCAACAAAGTTCTCTTACTTTCACACCAGGTGAGGTCTAACCCACATGTGAGCAAGCATCCATCCACCATTACTCAGCTGCAGGTGTCATCTCTGCACGGTGGACCCCAGACTGCGAACGCACCTCATATTCTCTAATATTATTATTTGGTGCGTTCCACCAGTCCTAACAGTGGCAGAGTCTGGAGACGCCATGGAGAGCGATCTGCAACATCCTTCCGCAAGACCGGTTTGGCAGTGGGTCAGTAATGGTGTGGGATGGCATTTTGTTGAAGGGCCACACCCCTCCATATGCTCACGAGAGGTAGCCTGAATTCCATTAGGTACCGAGATGAGATTCTCAGACCACATGTGAGACCATATACTGGTGCGGTTGGCCCTGGGTTCATCCTAATGCAGGACAATGCCATACCTCATGTGGCTGGAGTGTATCAGCAGTTCCTGCAAGATGAAGGCATTGAAGCTATGGACTGGCCCTCCCATTCCCCAGACCTGAATCTGATTGAACACATCTGGGACATCATGTCTCGCACCATCCATTAATGTCACATTGCACCACAGACTGTCAAGGAGTTGGCGGTTGCTTTAGTCCAGGTCTGGGAGGAGATCCCTCAGGAGACCATCTGCCGCCACATCAGGAGCATGCCCAAGCATTGCAGAAAGGTCGTACAGGCACATGGAGGCAACACACACACAACTGAACATCATTTCCTTGTCTTGAAGCATTTCCATTGAAGTTGGATCAACCTATAATTTGATTTTCCACTTTGATTTTGAGTATCATTCCAAATCCAAACCTCCATGGGATATTCGTTTTGATTTACATTGATCATTTTTATGTTTTATTGTTCTCAACACATTCCACTATGTAATGAATAAAGACTGGCAAATGAAATATTTCATTCAGTGATATCTAGGATGTGGATTTTAGTGTTCCCTTTATTTTTTGAGCAGTGTATATTCTACTAGTCCAATTTTGCAAGTATATGCAGTTCAACAGTACTGGTTGACTTTTGCCGCATATTACGTACTGTTTTTGTATGTAACAATGTAGGATTTCTGGGTTAATTTTTTTCAAGAGAGATGAAAATCTAATATTAAACAACAATATATACAGGTCCTTCTCAAAAAATTAGCATATAGTGTTAAATTTCATTATTTACCATAATGTAATGATTACAATTAAACTTTCATATATTATAGATTCATTATCCACCAACTGAAATTTGTCAGGTCTTTTATTGTTTTAATACTGATGATTTTGGCATACAACTCCTGAAAACCCAAAAAACCTGTCTCAATAAATTAGCATATTTCACCCATCCAATCAAATAAAAGTGTTTTTTAATAACAAACAAAAAAACCATCAAATAATAATGTTCAGTTATGCACTCAATACTTGGTCGGGAATCCTTTGGCAGAAATGACTGCTTCAATGCGGCGTGGCATGGAGGCAATCAGCCTGTGACACTGCTGAGATGTTATGGAGGCCCAGGATGCTTCAATAGCGGCCTTAAGCTCATCCAGAGTGTTGGGTCTTGCGTCTCTCAACGTTCTCTTCACAATATCCCACAGATTCTCTATGGGGTTCAGGTCAGGAGAGTTGGCAGGCCAATTGAGTACAGTAATACCATGGTCAGTAAACCATTTACCAGTGGTTTTGGCACTGTGAGCAGGTGCCAGGTCGTGCTGGAAAATGAAATCTTCATCTCCATAAAGCATTTCAGCCGATGGAAGCATGAAGTGCTCCAAAATCTCCTGATAGCTAGCTGCATTGACCCTGCCCTTGATGAAACACAGTGGACCAACACCAGCAGCTGACATGGCACCCCACACCATCACTGACTGTGGGTACTTGACACTGGACTTCAGGAATTTTGGCATTTCCTTCTCCCCAGTCTTCCTCCAGACTCTGGCACCTTGATTTCCGAATGACATGCAAAATTTCCAGTGCTGCTTCTCTGTAGCCCAGGTCAGGCGCTTCTGCCGCTGTTTATGGTTCAAAAGTGGCTTTACCTGGGGAATGCGGCACCTGTAGCCCATTTCCTGCACACGCCTGTGCACGGTGGCTCTGGATGTTTCCACACCAGACTCAGTCCACTACTTCCTCAGGTTCCCCAAGGTCTGGAATCGGTCCTTCTCCACAATCTTCCTCAGGGTCCGGTCACCTCTTCTCGTTGTACAGCGTTTTCTGCCACATTGTTTCCTTCCAACAGACTTACCATTGAGGTGCCTTGATACAGCACTCTGGGAACAGCCTATTTGTTGAGAAATTTCTTTCTGGGTCTTACCCTCTTGCTTGAGGGTGTCAATGATGGCCTTCTTGACATCTGTCAGGTCGCTAGTCTTACCCATGATGGGGGTTTTGAGTAATGAACCAGGCAGGGAGTTTTTAAAAGCCTCAGGTATCTTTTGCATGTGTTTAGAGTTAATTAGTTGATTCAGTAGATTAGGGTAATAGGTCATTTAGAGAACCTTTTCTTGATATGCTAATTTATTGAGACAGGTTTTTTGGGTTATCAGGAGTTGTATGCCAAAATCATCAGTATTAAAACAATAAAAGACCTGACAAATTTCAGTTGGTGGATAATGAATCTATAATATATGAAAGTTTAATTGTAATCATTACATTATGGTAAATAATGAAATTTAACACTATATGCTAATTTTTTGAGAAGGACCTGTATATATATATATATATATATATATATATATATTGCTGGTGTTGTGAGTTGTGTCTGTAGGGGCAATGAAGGGCTAATCTCTTGATGGGAATCAGACAGCGGGGCGAGCAGCTCTGGCTATTTTCTATGAAGAGGCAACTTACAGCCAAATCAGGGATGATTCTGTGATGGACAAGACCTGGACACAAGATAAGGGAACTACCATTATACAGCTGTGAGTTATGTCCTCCTCTTGAATACATTTGTGGCTTTTACCTTAAAAAATGCATTAAAAAGCTGAATGTGTGAATACAACCTAAGCTATTATTTCTATATTGAGAACTGTGCAAGTGATGCAAATGTTGTTATACTCACTTTAGGAAGTAATTCATAGAAATGATTTACAATAACTTGATATGATTTTCCAGTCATAGCTAAATTAGAACTTGTTTTTGAGTCACAGATGCTGATACACGAGTCCTGGATATTGAAATAAAAAACAAATATTAATTATCAACTTGACAGGAAAATCTTTAAATTTTAATTTACTGACTTTGCTGAAGTCTTCCCCAAAAATTTGATTTGCAGCAGAGCAATTCACCTAGAATTGCAAGTATTCAATCACCTGGGGAAGATACGAATAACACTTAGGTCCTTTAGCCCCTGTGTCCAATCCCTTAGTAATGTCAAAGTGACTGCAACATACTTGTGTGCTTCACACAAAATTAGAATATCATCAAAAAGCTCATATTTCAGTTCCACAAATAGGGTGATCTATTTCAAGAGTTTATTTATGTTAATGTTGATTAATATGGCTTACATATTGAAAACACAAAAGTCATTATTTCAGTACATTAGAATACTTTATAACACCAGCTTGAAAAATTATTTTAAAATCTGAAATGTTGGCCTACTGAAATGTATGATCAGTATATGCACTCAATACTTGGTCGAGGCTTCTTTTACATCAAATACTGCATCAACCCAAATTGTTTAATGATCTTTTCTTAACAATCCTTTCAAGGGTGCAGATATCCTGGTTGCTTGTGCATCTTTTTCTACCACACTTTTTCCTTCTACACAACTTTCCATTAACCCCTTCATGACCCAGCCGATTTTGACCTTAATGACTTGGCAATTTTTTGCAATTCTGACCAGTGTCCCTTTATGAGGCAACTCAAGAACGCTTCAACGGATCGTAGTGATTCTGAGACTGACTGTTTTTTCGAGACATATTGAGCTTCATGATAGTGGTAAATATAGGTCGATAATTATTGCATTTATTTGTGAAAAAAAACAGAAATTGAGTGGAAATTTTGAAAATTTAGCAATGTTCACATTTTTAATTTTTATTCTGATAAACCAGAGAGTTATGTGACACAAAATAGTTAATAAATAACATTTCCCACATGTCTACTTTACATCAGCATAATTTTGGAAACAAATTTTTTTTTTGCCAGGAAGTTATAAGGGTTAAAAATTGACCAGCGATGTCTCATTTGAAGTCACATTTGAAGTCAGTTTGGGGGGTCTATGGGGATGAAAATACCCAAAAGTGACACCATTCTATAAACTGCACCCCTCAATGTGCTCAAAACCACATTACAGAAGTTTATTAACACTTCAGGTGATTCACAGCAGCAGAAGCAACATGGAAGGAAAAAATGAACCTTTAACTTTTTAGTCACAAAAATGAACTTTTAGCAACAATTTTTTTTATTTTCCCAAGTGTAAAAGGAGAAACTGGACCCCGAAAGTCGTTGTACAATTTGTCCTGAGTACCCTGATAACCCATATGTGGGGGGAAATCACTGTTTGGGTGGACGACAGGGCTCGGAAGGGAAGAAGCGCCATTTTACTTTTTGAATTTTGAAAAATTAGCTCCAATCCTTATCGGACACCATGTCGCGTTTGGAGAGCCCCTGTGTGCCTAAACATTGGAGCTCCCCCACAAGTGAACCCGTTTTGGAAACTAGACCCCCCCCAAAGAACTTGTCTAGATGCATAGTGAGCACTTTCAACCCCCAGGTTCTTCACAAATTGATCCGTAAAAATGAAAAAGTACTTTTTTTTTCACAAAAAAATTCTTTTAGCCTCAATTTTTTTATTTTCACATGGGCTACAGGATAAAATGGATCTTAAAATGTGTTGGGAAATTTCTCCTGAGTACACCGATACCTGACATGTGGGGTAAACCACTGTTTGGACACACGGCAAGGCTCGGAAGGGAAGGAGCGCCATTTGACTTTTTGAATGAGATATTAGCTCCAATCATTAGCGGACACCATGTCGGAGAGCCCCTGTGTGCCTAAACATTTGAACTCCCCCAAAATTTACACCATTTTTGAAACTAGAGCCCCCAAGAAACTTATCTGGATGTGTGGTAAGTAGGGTTGAGCGAAACGGGTCGATCATTTTCAAAAGTCGCCGACTTTTGGCTAAGTCGGCGTCTCATGAAACCCGATCCGACCCCTGTGCTTGTCGGCCATGCGGTACGCGACTTTCGCGCCAAAGTCGCGTTTCAATGACGCGAAAAGCGCCATTTCTCAGCCAATGAAGGTGAACGCAGAGTGTGGGCAGCGTGATGACATAGATCCTGGTCCCCACCATCTTAGAGAAGGGCATTGCAGTGATTGGCTTGCTGTCTGCGGCGTCACAGGGGCTATAAAGGGGCGTTCCCGCCGACCGCCATCTTACTGCTGCTGATCTGAGCTTAGGGAGAGGTTGCTGCTGCTTCGTCAGAAGCAGGGAGAGCGTTAGGCAGGGTCCACTAACCACCAAACCGCTTGTGCTGCAGCGATTTCCACTGTCCAACACCACCTTCGGTGTGCAGGGACTGTGGAAGCTATTTTTTTTTTTTTTTCCCCTCAGCGCTGTAGCTCATTGGGCTGCCCTAGAAGGCTCCGTGATAGCTGTATTGCTGTGTGTACGCCACTGTGGAAACCAACTGCTTTTTTCAAAGCACATATCCTCTTGTTCCTTCCTTTCTGCACAGCTATCTTTTTTGTTTGTCCACACTTTTTATTTAATTTGTGCATCAGTCCACTCCTATTGCTGCCTGCCATACCTGGCTTAGATTACTGCAGGGAGATAGTAATTGTAGGACAGTCCCTGTTTTTTTTTGTTTTTTTTGTGGGAGATTAAGATTGGCATTTCTGCTACAGTGCCATCCCTGTGTGTGCCATCTCTCACTGAGTGGGCCATAGAAAGCCTATTTATTTTTTCCGTGATTTGTGTTCTAAATTCTACCTCAACACAAAAACACTACATCAATCAGTGGGAGAAAAATATTGGCCTCAGTCAGGGCTTGTGTGCCACTGCTGTGTGTGCTATCTCTCATTCAGTGGGCTATAGAAAGCCTATTTTTTTTTTTTTTTTATATTATTTGGTTTCTAAAGTCTCCCTGAAAAAAAAAAAAAAACCTAAAAAAACAGTGGGAGAGTAATATTGCCCTTTCAGCTTGTGTGCCAGTCTTGACTCCTGGGTGTGCCACCTCTCTCTCTCATTCAGTGGGCCATAGAAAGGCTATTTTTTTTTTTTGTTTTTTTTTAATATTATTTGGTTTCTAAAGTCTCCCTGAAAAAAAAAAAAAAAACATAAAAAAACAGTGGGAGAGTAATATTGCCCTTTCAGCTTGTGTGCCAGTCTTGACTCCTGGGTGTGCCACCTCTCTCCCTCTCATTCAGTGGGCCATAGAAAGCCTATTTATTTTTTAAAAAAAATATTATTGGGTTTCTAAAGTCTCCCTTAAAAAACAAAAAATACATAAAAAAACAGTGGGAGAGTAATATTGCCCTTTCAGCTTGTGTGCCAGTCTTGACTCCTGGGTGTGCCACCTCTCTCCCTCTCATTCAGTGGGCCATAGAAAGCCTATTTATTTTTTTTTAAAAATATTATTGGGTTTCTAAAGTCTCCCTTAAAAAACAAAAAATACATAAAAAAACAGTGGGAGAGTAATATTGCCCTTTCAGCTTGTGTGCCAGTCTTGACTCCTGGGTGTGCCACCTCTCTCCCTCTCATTCAGTGGGCCATAGAAAGCCTATTTATTTATTTTTTTAAATATTATTGGGTTTCTAAAGTCTCCCTTAAAAAACAAAAAATACATAAAAAAACAGTGGGAGAGTAATATTGCCCTTTCAGCTTGTGTGCCAGTCTTGACTCCTGGGTGTGCCACCTCTCTCCCTCTCATTCAGTGGGCCATAGAAAGCCTATTTATTTTTTTTTTTAAATATTATTGGGTTTCTAAAGTCTCCCTTAAAAAACAAAAAATACATAAAAAAACAGTGGGAGAGTAATATTGCCCTTTCAGCTTGTGTGCCAGTCTTGACTCCTGGGTGTGCCACCTCTCTCTCTCATTCAGTGGGCCATAGAAAGGCTATTTTTTTTTTTGTTTTTTTTAATATTATTTGGTTTCTAAAGTCTCCCTGAAAAAAAAAAAAACATAAAAAAACAGTGGGAGAGTAATATTGCCCTTTCAGCTTGTGTGCCAGTCTTGACTCCTGGGTGTGCCACCTCTCTCCCTCTCATTCAGTGGGCCATAGAAAGCCTATTTTTTTTTTTTAAATATTATTGGGTTTCTAAAGTCTCCCTTAAAAAACAAAAAATACATAAAAAAACAGTGGGAGAGTAATATTGCCCTTTCAGCTTGTGTGCCAGTCTTGACTCCTGGGTGTGCCACCTCTCTCTCTCATTCAGTGGGCCATAGAAAGGCTATTTTTTTTTTGGTTTTTTTAATATTATTTGGTTTCTAAAGTCTCCCTGAAAAAAAAAAAAAAAACATAAAAAAACAGTGGGAGAGTAATATTGCCCTTTCAGCTTGTGTGCCAGTCTTGACTCCTGGGTGTGCCACCTCTCTCTCATTCAGTGGGCCATAGAAAGCATTTTTTTTTTTCCTTGATTTGTGTTCTAAAATCTACCTCAACACAAAAACACTACATCAATCAGTGGGAGAAAAATATTGGCCTCAGTCAGGGCTTGTGTGCCACTGCTGTGTGTGCTATCTCTCATTCAGTGGGCTATAGAAAGCCTATTTATTTATTTATTTTTTTTCTTATTATTTGGTTTCTAAAGTCTCCCTGAAAAAAAAAAAAAAAAGAAAACAGTGGGAGAGTAATATTGCCCTTTCAGCTTGTGTGCCAGTCTTGACTCCTGGGTGTGCCACCTCTCTCCCTCTCATTCAGTGGGCCATAGAAAGCCTATTTATTTTTTTTTAAAAATATTATTGGGTTTCTAAAGTCTCCCTTAAAAAACAAAAAATACATAAAAAAACAGTGGGAGAGTAATATTGCCCTTTCAGCTTGTGTGCCAGTCTTGACTCCTGGGTGTGCCACCTCTCTCCCTCTCATTCAGTGGGCCATAGAAAGCCTATTTATTTTTTTTTAAAAATATTATTGGGTTTCTAAAGTCTCCCTTAAAAAACAAAAAATACATAAAAAAACAGTGGGAGAGTAATATTGCCCTTTCAGCTTGTGTGCCAGTCTTGACTCCTGGGTGTGCCACCTCTCTCCCTCTCATTCAGTGGGCCATAGAAAGCCTATTTATTTTTTTTAAAAAATATTATTGGGTTTCTAAAGTCTCCCTTAAAAAACAAAAAATACATAAAAAAACAGTGGGAGAGTAATATTGCCCTTTCAGCTTGTGTGCCAGTCTTGACTCCTGGGTGTGCCACCTCTCTCTCTCATTCAGTGGGCCATAGAAAGGCTATTTTTTTTTTGGTTTTTTTAATATTATTTGGTTTCTAAAGTCTTCCTGAAATAAAAAAAAAACTTAAAAAAACAGTGGGAGAGTAATATTGCCCTTTCAGCTTGTGCGCCAGTCTTGACTCCTGGGTGTGCCACCTCTCTCTCTCTAATTGTGGGCCATAGAAAGCCTTTTTTTTTTTTTTTTTTTTATATTATTTGGTTTCTAAAGTCTCCCTGAGAAAAAAAAATAAATAAATTAGGTGGGAGATTAATATTGACATTAGTGCTTGAGTGACAGTCCTGCGTGTGTGTCATCTCTGTGATTTTGTGCCACAGAAAACAGAGTGTGTAACATTGTGCCTGATTTTCCTTGTGGTCTCACCAACCTGTTAAGGGATATTGAAATCATACTGAAGTTATAGCTCACCGTGTAAGTTGTTTGACAGCAACAAATAAAGTTACTTTGGTTAAGATTTTAAAACAATGAGGAAGTCTGGTGCAAGAGGTCGTCGTGGGCGTTCATTGTCAGCTGGTAATGATGGTAGTGGTAGTGGAGCATCAGGTGGTCGTGGGGATAAAAATATTCCACCTAAGTCTGGAGCTGTGGAGCCAGTTTCGTCGTCAGGCTACACAAGGCCTCGAACGCTCTCTTTTCTGGGAGTAGGAAAACCGCTTTTAAAGGCGGAGCAGCAACAGCAAGTTTTGGCTTACATTGCAGACTCAGCCTCTAGCTCTTTTGCCTCCTCTTCCGAAACTGGTAAATGTAAAAGCAGCGCGTCGCTTGTGGATGTTCACGGTCAGGGACAAGTCGCTTCCTTGTCCTCCTCAGCAAAAACTACAACAAGAGAGAAGGATGCAACAGGCGACACAACGGGTCACTCCATGGAGCTCTTTACACATACCGTCCCTGGCTTAGAAAGTGAAACATTTAACAGGCCATGCCCATTACAAGTATATTCTGACATGGAGTGCACTGATGCACAGCCACAGCCAGAGTACTATGCTGCTCCTTTGACTCAGACCACCACATTGCCCTCTCAGGGTACAGATCCACAATCAGACCCTGATGAGACTATGTTGCCCCGCCACGAACGCTATACCACCGACCGACACAGTGACACAGATGAAGTTGCACACGAGCTCGAAGAGGAGGTAATAGATGACCCAGTTATTGACCCCGATTGGCAGCCATTGGGGGAACAGGGTGCAGGCGGCAGTAGTTCAGAAGCGGAGGTGGAGGAGGGGCCGCAGCAGGCATCAACATCGCAACAGGTTCCATCTGCCGGGCCCGTATCTGGCCCAAAACGCGTGTCAAAGCCAAAACCTGTTGGAGGACAGCGTGGCCATCCGGTTAAAGCTCAGTCTGCAATCCCTGAAAAGGGATCCGAGTCTAGGAAGAGTGCAGTCTGGCATTTTTTTAAACAACATCCAACTGATCAGCGCAAAGTCATCTGTCAAAAATGTTCAACTAGCTTAAGCAGAGGTCAGAATCTGAAAAGTCTAAATACTAGTTGCATGCATAGACACTTAACCACCATGCATTTTCAAGCCTGGACTAACTACCAAACGTCCCTTAAGGTTGTAGCACCCTCGGCCAATGAAGCTAGTCAGCAACGCAACATCCCTTCCGTCACTGTAAGGCCACCATTTTCCGCACCACCGGCAGTATCTGTGCAGGTTTCTTTGCCAGCCAAAAGCAGTCAGGGTCAGGGAACCACCAGTTTTGTAGGAGGAAATATTGCATCTAGGGCACCGGCGGAAACAATACCGTCTCCAACCGTCTCTCAGTCTGCCATGTACACCGGCACACCCGAAAGTTCCACGATCTCCAGCTCTCCAGTCCAGCTCACCCTACATGAGACTCTGGTTAGAAAAAGGAAGTACTTATCCTCGCATCCGCGTACACAGGGTTTTAACGCCCACATAGCTAGACTAATCTCATTAGAGATGATGCCCTACCGGTTAGTTGAAAGCGAAGCTTTCAAAGCCCTGATGGAGTACGCTGAACCACGATACGAGCTACCCAGTCGACACTTTTTTTCCAGAAAAGCCATCCCAGCCCTGCACCAGCATGTTAAACAGCGCATCGTCCATGCACTCAGGCAATCTGTGAGTACAAAGGTGCACCTGACTACAGATGCATGGACCAGTAGGCATGGCCAGGGACGTTATGTGTCCATCACGGCACACTGGGTGAATGTGGTGGATGCAGGGTCCACAGGCGACATCAATTTAGGGACAGTTGTGCCTAGCCCACGGTCTAGGAAACAGTTGGCTGTAGGCGTTCGCACCCCCTCCTCCTCCTCCTCCTCGTCCTCCTGCAGAAGCTACAGCTCTTCCACAGAACGCAGTCTGCCAACCACTCCATCGGCAGATGACACTGTTGCACACCAGTTGTCCCATTATGGGCCAGCTACTGCCAAGCGTCAGCAGGCTGTATTGGCTATGAAGTGTTTGGGCGACAACAGACACACCGCGGAAGTTTTATCCGAGTTCTTGCAACAAGAAACGCAGTCGTGGCTGGGCACAGTAGATCTTGAGGCAGGCAAGGTAGTGAGTGATAACGGAAGGAATTTCATGGCTGCCATCTCCCTTTCCCAACTGAAACACATTCCTTGCCTGGCTCACACCTTAAACCTGGTGGTGCAGTGCTTATTGAAAACTTATCCTGGGTTCTCCGACCTGCTCCTCAAAGTGCGTGCACTTTGCTCACATATCCGACGTTCGCCTGTACACGCCAGCCGTATGCAGACCTATCAGCGGTCTTTGAACCTTCCCCAGCATCGCCTAATCATAGACGTTGCAACAAGGTGGAACTCAACACTGCACATGCTTCAGAGACTGTGCGAACAGAGGCGTGCTGTTATTTATTTGTGGGAGGATACACGGGCAGGCAGTAGGATGGCAGACATGGAGTTGTCAGGTGTGCAGTGGTCTAAGATACAAGACATGTGTCAAGTCCTTCAGTGTTTTGAGGAATGCACACGGCTGGTTAGTGCAGACAACGCCGTAATAAGCATGAGCATCCCCCTAATGCGTCTGCTGATGCAATGTTTGACGCACATAAAGGAGCAGGCGTCTGCACCAGAGGAAGAGGAAAGCCTTGATGACAGTCAGCCATTGTCTGGTCAGGGCAGTGTACAGGACGAGGTAGCGGGCGAAGAGGAGGTGGAGGACGAGGAGGATGATGGGGATGAGTATATTTTTAATGCCGAACCTTTCCCGGGGGCACAGGAAATTGGTTGCGTGTCACGGCCGGGTTCTGGTTTTTTGAGGGACACAAGTGACGTAGATTTGCCTGCAACTGCCCCTCAACCAATCACAACCGGAGATTTGACAACTGGAACTTTGGCCCACATGGCGGATTATGCCTTACGTATCCTAAAAAGGGACACACGCATTACGAAAATGATGAACGATGACGATTACTGGTTGGCCTGCCTCCTTGATCCACGCTATAAAGGCAAATTGCAAAATATTATGCCACATGAGAACTTGGAACTAATATTAGCAACCAAACAATCAACTCTTGTTGACCGTTTGCTTCAGGCATTCCCAGCACACAGCGCACGTGATTGTTCTCACACGAGCTCCAGGGGGCAGCAGACTAGGAGTGTTAGGGGTGCACACATCAGAAGTGGCGTTGGACAGAGGGGTTTTCTGACCAGGTTGTGGAGTGATTTTGCTATGACCGCAGACAGGACAGGTACTGCTGCATCAATTGAAAGTGACAGGAGACAACATTTGTCCAGTATGGTTACTAACTATTTTTCATCCCTTATCGATGTTCTCCCTCAACCGTCATTCCCATTTGATTACTGGGCCTCCAAATTAGACACCTGGCCAGAATTGGCAGAATATGCATTGCAGGAGCTTGCTTGCCCGGCAGCAAGTGTCCTATCAGAAAGAGTATTCAGTGCTGCAGGTTCAATATTAACCGAAAAAAGGACTCGTCTGGCTACCCAAAATGTTGACGATCTAACATTCATTAAAATGAACCACAACTGGATTTCGAAATCTTTTGCCCCACCTTGCCCGGCCGACACCTAGCTTTCCTATGAAAAGCTCTTGCCTGTGAATTACTTTTCTAATGTCTAATTTGCTGCAGCTGATTGTACAGCATACGACATGTTTACACCTCCCTAAATGGCCAAACTCCCCACACGGGGCCGTGGTATCGCGACTTGGCGCAAGCACCCGTGAGACTGCTGTTTGTCTGAAGAGGTGGGTGTGCTCGCTTTTGGTTGACGGCATTGCTACTGGGTCCCTCATAGTACAATGTAGTGTCTCTGGCGGTGGTGGTGCGCACCCAACGTCAGACACACCGTTGTAACATGAGGGGCCCTGGGGCGGTCCCGCCGGCCTCAAGAGAGTTCCCCCCTACCCCAGCTCAAAATGTGCTCTACCACGTGCAAAATTATGTCGCACAGCTCCACCAATCTTTAGTCTATTCGCTGACATCATTCAATGTCTGGCACTGACAATACAAATTTGTAGACATCTATGATGCAACTTAAAGTAGTCAGTGTCTGTGTCCTATATTGGCACCATTAAATAGTTACTGCCAAATTACTATGTCAGAAACTCAGTAGATGAGCCCACCCCTGTACCTAAGTATGCCACCTTTTTTTTTGTTTTGGTTGTTTTGCGAGACATTAATATCTATTTATATTTTGGGAGTACTGGGACAGACACTCCTTGCACTACTCCTCCACTCACCACCAAGCTGCCTGTGTATCCATGTAACCGCTGTAAAGCTGCCATGAGCCTATTGTTTGTTATTTTAGGCCTTTGATAGCCTGTCTACGGTCCCTACTTTAAATACTCCTCCACTCACCACCAAGCTGCCTGTGTTTCCAAGTAACCGCTGTAAAACTGCCATGAGCCTATTGTTTGTTATTTTAGGCCTTTGATAGCCTGTCTGCGGTCCCTACTTTAAATACTCCTCCACTCATCACCAGCTGCCTGCCCGTGTATCCATGTAACCGCTGTAAAACTGCCATGAGCCTATTGTTTGTTATTTTAGGCCTTTGATAGCCTGTCTGCGGTCCCTACTTTAAATACTCCTCCACTCACCACCAAGCTGCCTGCCCGTGTATCCATGTAACCGCTGTAAAACTGCCATAAGCCTATTGTTTGTTATTTTAGGCCTTTGATAGCCTGTCTGCGGTCCCTACTTTAAATACTCCTCCACTCATCACCAGCTGCCTGCCCGTGTATCCATGTAACCGCTGTAAAACTGCCATGAGCCTATTGTTTGTTATTTTAGGCATTTGATAGCCTGTCTGCGGTCCCTACTTTAAATACTCCTCCACTCACCACCAAGCTGCCTGTGTATCCATGTAACCGCTGTAAAACTGCCATGAGCCTATTGTTTGTTATTTTAGGCCTTTGATAGCCTGTCTGCGGTCCCTACTTTAAATACTCCTCCACTCACCACCAAGCTGCCTGCCCGTGTATCCATGTCCCCGCTGTAAAACTGCCATGAGCCTATTGTTTGTTATTTTAGGCCTTTGATAGCCTGTCTGCGGCCCCTACTTTAAATACTCCTCCACTCATCACCAGCTGGCTGCCCGTGTATCCATGTAACCGCTGTAAAACTGTTATGAGCCTATTGTTTGTTATTTTAGGCCTTTGATAGCCTGTCTGCGGTCCCTACTTTAAATACTCCTCCACTCACCACCAAGCTGCCTGTGTATCCATGTAACCGCTGTAAAGCTGCCATGAGCCTATTGTTTGTTATTTTAGGCCTTTGATAGCCTGTCTGCGGTCCCTACTTTAAATACTCCTCCACTCATCACCAGCTGCCTGCCCGTGTATCCATGTAACCGCTGTAAAACTGCCATGAGCCTATTGTTTGTTATTTTAGGCCTTTGATAGCCTGTCTGCGGTCCCTACTTTAAATACTCCTCCACTCATCACCAGCTGCCTGCCCGTGTATCCATGTAACCGCTGTAAAACTGCCATGAGCCTATTGTTTGTTATTTTAGGCCTTTGATAGCCTGTCTGCGGTCCCTACTTTAAATACTCCTCCACTCACCACCAAGCTGCCTGCCCGTGTATCCATGTAACCGCTGTAAAACTGCCATGAGCCTATTGTTTGTTATTTTAGGCCTTCGAAGCCTGTCTGCGGTCCCTCCTTACACTAGGCCTCCACTGACCAGACCACTGCTGCCCGTGTACCCCTGGAACCAATTATAAAGTGCCTACAGCCAGCCCATTTTTTTATGTTAGGCCTTTGAAGCCTGTCTGCGGTCCCTCCTTCCACTAGTCCTCCACTGACCAGACCACTGCTGCCCGTGTACCCCTGGAACCAATTATAAAGTGCCTACAGCCAGCCCATTTTTTTATGTTAGGCCTTTGAAGCCTGTCTGCGGTCCCTCCTTCCACTAGTCCTCCACTGACCAGACCACTGCTGCCCGTGTACCCCTGGAACCAATTATAAAGTGCCTACAGCCAGCCCATTTTTTTATGTTAGGCCTTTGAAGCCTGTCTGCGGTCCCTCCTTCCACTAGTCCTCCACTGACCAGACCACTGCTGCCCGTGTACCCCTGGAACCAATTATAAAGTGCCTACAGCCAGCCCATTTTTTTATGTTAGGCCTTTGAAGCCTGTCTGCGGTCCCTCCTTCCACTAGTCCTCCACTGACCAGACCACTGCTGCCCGTGTACCCCTGGAACCAATTATAAAGTGCCTACAGCCAGCCCATTTTTTTATGTTAGGCCTTTGAAGCCTGTCTACAGTCCCTCCTTCCACTAGTCCTCCACTGACCAGACCACTGCTGCCCGTGTACCCCTGGAACCAATTATAAAGTGCCTACAGCCAGCCCATTTTTTTATGTTAGGCCTTTGAAGCCTGTCTGCGGTCCCTCCTTCCACTAGTCCTCCACTGGCCAGACCACTGCTGCCCGTGTACCCCTGGAACCAATTATAAAGTGCCTACAGCCAGCCCATTTTCTTATGTTAGGCCTTTGAAGCCTGTCTGCGGTCCCTACTTTAAATACTCCTCCACTCACCACCAAGCTGCCTGCCCGTCTATCCATGTAACCGCTGTAAAACTGCCATGAGCCTATTGTTTGTTATGTTAGGCCTTTGATAGCCTGTCTGCGGTCCTTACTTTAAATACTCCTCCACTCACCACCTAGCTGCCTGTGTATCCATGTAACCGCTGTAAAACTGCAATGAGCCTATTGTTTGTTATTTTAGGCCTTTGATAGCCTGTCTGCGGCCCCTACTTGCAATACTCCTCCACTGACCACAATGCTGCCTGGAGTGCCTGCCTGTGTATCCATGTAACCGATGTAAAACTGCCATGACTGCCTACTGTTTGTTATTTTAGGCCTTTGATAGCCTGTCTGCGGCCCCTACTTGCAATACTCCTCCACTGACCACAATGCTGCCTGGAGTGCCTGCCTGTGTATCCATGTAACCGATGTAAAACTGCCATGACTGCCTACTGTTTGTTATTTTAGGCCTTTGATAGCCTGTCTGCGGCCCCTACTTGCAATACTCCTCCAATGACCACAATGCTGCCTGGAGTGCCTGCCTGTGTATCCATGTAACCGATGTAAAACTGCCATGACTGCCTACTGTTTGTTATTTTAGGCCTTTGATAGCCTGTCTGCGGCCCCTACTTGCAATACTCCTCCACTGACCACACCAATGCTGCCCGTGTACCCCTGGAACCTATTTAAAAGTTCATAGAGCCTAGTTATATATTTTATTTACTATTAATAAGGCCATGATGGACTACGCTGTACCACGCTACAAGCTAACCAGTCGACACTTCTTTTGCGAGAAAAGCCATCCTGTTGTGAATTTGGATTCGGGGCTCCCCCGGTGGCTACTGGTGGAATTGAACTGGTGTCTTCATCTTCTCTGTTCACCTGTTCCTATCAAGATGTGGGAGTCGCTATATAACCTTGCTTCTCTGTTAGTTGCTTGCCGGTCAACAATGTTATCAGAAGCCTCTCTGTGCTTGTTCCTGCTCCTAGACAACTACTAGATAAGTTGGACTCTTGTCCATGTTTGTTTTTGCATTTTGTTCCAGTTCACAGCTGTAGTTTCGTTACTGTGTCTGGAAAGCTCTTGTGAACAGGAATTGCCACTCTGGTGTTATGAGTTAATGCCAGAGTCTTAAAGTAATTCCTGGATGGTGTTTTGATAGGGTTTTCAGCTGACCATGAAAGTGTCCTTTCTGTCTTCTGCTATGTAGTAAGTGGACCTCAAATTTGCTAAACCTATTTTCATACTACGTTTGTTATTTCATCTTGATTCACCGCCAATACATGTGGGGGGCCTCTGTCTCCTTTCGGGGTATTTCTCTAGAGGTGAGCTAGGACTAATATTTTCCTCTGCTAGCTTTATTTAGTCCTCCGGCTGGTGCTGGGCATCTAGAATCAACGTAGGCATGCTACCCGGCCACTGCTAGTTGTGCGTTAGGTTTAGTTCATGGTCAGCTCAGTTCCCATCTTCCAAGAGCTAGTTCCTATATATGCTGATGCTATGTTCTCTTGCCATTGAGATCATGACAGTTTGACCGGCCCACTAAAGGGTTAAAATCCTTGGCTGAGAAAGGAGAGTAATAAGAAGTCTGCTGAGTTTTTTTTTTTTTTTTTTCTTTGAATGGCTCTGTGTCCACCTGTTTGTAATGGATCTTCAGAGTGTAACTGCAGGTTTGAATAATCTCGCCACGAAGGTACAAAATTTGCAAGACTTTGTTTGTCATGCACCTGTATCTGAGCCGAGAATTCCTTTACCGGAATTTTTCTCGGGGAATAGATCTGGGTTTCAGAATTTTCGAAATAATTGCAAATTATTTTTGTCCCTGAAATTTCGCTCTGCCGGAGACCCTGCACAGCAGGTCAGGATTGTGATTTCCTTGCTCCGGGGCGACCCTCAAGACTGGGCTTTTTCATTGACACCAGGGGATCCTGCGTTGCTCAATGTGGATGCGTTTTTTCTGGCCTTGGGGTTGCTTTATGACGAACCTCATTTGGAGCTTCAGGCAGAAAAAACTTTGATGTCCCTATCTCAGGGGCAAGATGAAGCGGAAATTTACTGCCAAAGATTCCGTAAATGGTCTGTGCTTACTCAGTGGAATGAGTGCGCCCTGGCGGCGACTTTCAGAGAGGGTCTCTCTGATGCCATTAAGGATGTTATGGTGGGGTTCCCTGTGCCTGCGGGTCTGAATGAGTCCATGACAATGGCTATTCAGATCGATAGGCGTTTGCGGGAGCGCAAACCAGTGCACCATCTGGCGGTGTCCACTGAGAAGTCGCCAGAGAGTATGCAGTGTGATAGAATTCTGTCCCGAAGCGAGCGGCAGAATTTTAGACGGAAAAATGGGTTGTGTTTCTATTGTGGTGATTCTACTCATGTTATATCAGCATGCTCTAAGCGCACTAAAAAGCTTGATAAATCTGTTTCCATTTGCACCTTACCGTCTAAGTTTATTCTATCTGTGACCCTGATTTGCTCTTTGTCATCTATTACCACGGACGCCTATGTCGACTCTGGCGCCGCTTTGAGTCTTATGGATTGGTCCTTTGCCAAACGCTGTGGGTATGATTTAGAGCCTTTGGAGACTCCTATTCCTCTGAAGGGGATTGACTCCACCCCATTGGCTAATAATAAACCACAATACTGGACACAAGTAACTATGCGTGTTAATCCGGATCACCAGGAGGTTATTCGCTTTCTGGTGCTGTATAGTCTACATGATGATTTGGTGCTAGGATTGCCTTGGCTGCAATCTCACAACCCAGTCCTCGACTGGAGAGCTATGTCTGTGTTGAGCTGGGGATGTAAGGGGGCTCATGGGGATGTACCTGTGGTTTCCATTTCATCATCTATTCCCTCTGAAATTCCTGAGTTCCTGTCTGACTATCGTGACGTCTTTGAAGAATCCAAGCTTGGTTCGTTACCTCCGCACCGAGAGTGCGATTGTGCCATAGATTTAATCCCGGGTAGTAAATACCCAAAGGGTCGTTTATTTAATCTGTCTGTGCCTGAACATGCTGCTATGCGAGAATATATAAAAGAGTCCTTGGAAAAGGGACATATTCGTCCATCGTCATCTCCCTTAGGAGCCGGTTTTTTCTTTGTGTCAAAAAAAGACGGCTCTTTGAGACCATGTATCGATTATCGGCTTTTGAATAAAATCACTGTTAAATATCAATACCCATTGCCGTTGCTGACTGATTTGTTTGCTCGCATAAAGGGGGCCAAGTGGTTCTCTAAGATTGACCTTCGTGGGGCGTATAATTTGGTGCGAATCAGGCAGGGGGATGAGTGGAAAACCGCATTTAATACGCCCGAGGGCCACTTTGAGTATTTAGTGATGCCTTTTGGTCTTTCAAATGCTCCGTCAGTTTTCCAGTCCTTTATGCATGATATTTTTCGCGATTATTTGGATAAATTTATGATTGTGTATCTGGATGATATTCTGATTTTTTCGGATGACTGGGACTCTCATGTCCAGCAAGTCAGGAGGGTTTTTCAGGTTTTGCGGTCTAATTCTTTGTGTGTGAAGGGTTCTAAGTGTGTTTTTGGGGTACAGAGGATTTCCTTTTTGGGATATATTTTTTCTCCCTCTTCCATTGAAATGGATCCTGTCAAGGTTCAAGCTATTTGTGATTGGACGCAGCCCTCTTCTCTTAAGAGTCTTCAGAAATTTTTGGGCTTTGCTAACTTTTATCGTCGATTTATTGCTGGTTTTTCGGATATTGCTAAACCATTGACCGATTTGACTAAGAAGGGTGCTGATGTTGCTGATTGGTCCCCTGATGCTGTGGAGGCCTTTCGGGAGCTTAAGCGCTGTTTTTCCTCTGCCCCTGTGTTGCGTCAGCCTGATGTTGCTCTACCTTTTCAGGTTGAGGTCGACGCTTCTGAGATCGGAGCTGGGGCAGTGTTGTCGCAGAAAAGTTCTGACTGCTCCGTGATGAGGCCTTGTGCCTTCTTTTCCCGTAAATTTTCGCCCGCTGAGCGGAATTATGATGTTGGGAATCGGGAGCTTTTGGCCATGAAGTGGGCTTTTGAGGAGTGGCGCCATTGGCTTGAGGGGGCCAGACATCAGGTGGTGGTATTGACTGACCACAAAAATTTGATTTATCTTGAGACCGCCAGGCGCCTGAATCCTAGACAGGCGCGCTGGTCATTATTTTTCTCTCGGTTTAATTTTGTGGTGTCATACCTACCGGGTTCTAAGAATGTTAAGGCGGATGCCCTTTCTAGGAGTTTTGAGCCTGACTCGCCTGGTAACTCTGAGCCCACAGGTATCCTTAAGGATGGAGTGGTATTGTCAGCCGTTTCTCCAGACCTGCGGCGGGCCTTGCAGGAGTTTCAGGCGGATAGACCGGATCGTTGCCCACCTGATAAACTGTTTGTTCCTGATGATTGGACCAGTAGAGTCATCTCTGAGGTTCATTCTTCTGCGTTGGCAGGTCATCCTGGCATTTTTGGTACCAGGGATTTGGTGGCAAGGTCCTTCTGGTGGCCTTCCCTGTCACGAGATGTGCGAGGCTTTGTGCAGTCTTGTGACGTTTGTGCTCGGGCCAAGCCTTGTTGTTCTCGGGCTAGTGGATTATTGTTGCCCTTGCCTATTCCTAAGAGGCCTTGGACGCACATCTCGATGGATTTTATTTCAGATCTGCCTGTTTCTCAGAAGATGTCTGTCATCTGGGTGGTGTGTGACCGTTTCTCTAAGATGGTCCATTTGGTTCCTCTGCCCAAGTTGCCTACTTCTTCCGAGTTGGTTCCTCTGTTTTTTCAAAATGTTGTTCGTTTGCATGGTATTCCTGAGAATATCATTTCTGACAGAGGGACCCAATTCGTGTCTAGATTTTGGCGGGCATTCTGTGCTAGGATGGGCATAGATTTATCTTTTTCGTCCGCTTTCCATCCTCAGACGAATGGCCAGACCGAGCGGACTAATCAGACCCTGGAGACATATCTGAGGTGTTTTGTGTCTGCTGACCAGGATGATTGGGTTGCTTTTTTGCCATTGGCGGAGTTCGCTCTCAATAATCGGGCCAGCTCTGCCACTTTGGTGTCCCCGTTTTTCTGTAATTCGGGGTTTCATCCTCGATTTTCCTCTGGTCAGGTGGAATCTTCGGATTGTCCTGGAGTGGATGCTGTGGTGGAGAGATTGCATCAGATCTGGGGGAAGGTGGTGGACAATTTGAGGTTGTCCCAGGAGAAGACTCAGCTTTTTGCCAACCGCCACCGTCGTGTTGGTCCTCGGCTTTGTGTTGGGGATTTGGTGTGGTTGTCTTCTCGTTTTGTCCCTATGAGGGTCTCTTCTCCTAAGTTTAAGCCTCGGTTCATCGGCCCGTATAAGATATTGGAGATTCTTAACCCTGTTTCCTTCCGTTTGGACCTCCCTGCATCCTTTTCTATTCATAACGTTTTTCATCGGTCATTATTGCGCAGGTATGAGGTACCGGTTGTGCCTTCCGTTGAGCCTCCTGCTCCGGTGTTGGTTGAGGGTGAGTTGGAGTACGTTGTGGAGAAAATCTTAGACTCCCGTGTTTCCAGACGGAGACTCCAGTATCTGGTCAAGTGGAAGGGATATGGCCAGGAGGATAATTCTTGGGTGAATGCATCTGATGTTCATGCCTCTGATCTGGTTTGTGCCTTTCATAGGGCCCATCCTGATCGCCCTGGTGGTTCTGGTGAGGGTTCGGTGCCCCCTCCTTGAGGGGGGGGGTACTGTTGTGAATTTGGATTCGGGGCTCCCCCGGTGGCTACTGGTGGAATTGAACTGGTGTCTTCATCTTCTCTGTTCACCTGTTCCTATCAAGATGTGGGAGTCGCTATATAACCTTGCTTCTCTGTTAGTTGCTTGCCGGTCAACAATGTTATCAGAAGCCTCTCTGTGCTTGTTCCTGCTCCTAGACAACTACTAGATAAGTTGGACTCTTGTCCATGTTTGTTTTTGCATTTTGTTCCAGTTCACAGCTGTAGTTTCGTTACTGTGTCTGGAAAGCTCTTGTGAACAGGAATTGCCACTCTGGTGTTATGAGTTAATGCCAGAGTCTTAAAGTAATTCCTGGATGGTGTTTTGATAGGGTTTTCAGCTGACCATGAAAGTGTCCTTTCTGTCTTCTGCTATGTAGTAAGTGGACCTCAAATTTGCTAAACCTATTTTCATACTACGTTTGTTATTTCATCTTGATTCACCGCCAATACATGTGGGGGGCCTCTGTCTCCTTTCGGGGTATTTCTCTAGAGGTGAGCTAGGACTAATATTTTCCTCTGCTAGCTTTATTTAGTCCTCCGGCTGGTGCTGGGCATCTAGAATCAACGTAGGCATGCTACCCGGCCACTGCTAGTTGTGCGTTAGGTTTAGTTCATGGTCAGCTCAGTTCCCATCTTCCAAGAGCTAGTTCCTATATATGCTGATGCTATGTTCTCTTGCCATTGAGATCATGACACCATCCCAACCCTCCACCAGCATGTAGAAGACCGCATTGTCCATGCACTCTGGCAATCTGTGAGTACAAAGGTGCACCTGACAACAGACGCATGGACCTGTAGGCATGGCCACGGAAGATTACGTGTCCATTACGGCGCAATGGGTTAATGTGGTGGATGCATGGTCCACAGGGGACAGCCTACTAAGTCTGTCTGCAGTCCCTAATTCAAATTGTCCTCCACTGTCTAAATCGGAGCTTCCACCTTCTGGCTTTCGGCCTATAGTATCAGAAATTAAACTGCATTTGGCCTTCAACTTTGGTTAGGGCCTACTAACGGCTTCTGCCCCTCCCTGGTGTTGCCCTCAACTAAATAAAGCTGAGCTTCAACCTTCTGCTCCAAATTACCATTTTAAAAAATGCAATAGGCTTTTCCGGCCTACTAAAGGTGTCTGTCTGTGTGCCCCTGCCTGGTGTTGTCCTCAACTAAATAAAGCTGAGCTTCAACCTTCTGCTCCAAATTACCATTTTAAAAAATGCAATAGGCTTTTCCGGCCTACTAAAGGTGTCTGTCTGTGTGCCCCTGCCTGGTGTTGTCCTCAACTAAATAAAGCTGAGCTTCAACCTTCCGGCTCTCATTAAGTGGTTTTTTTAAAAAAAAATGGTGGTTAGGGCCTACTAACGGCTTCTGCCCCTCCCTGGTGTTGCCCTCAACTAAATAAAGCTGAGCTTCAACCTTCTGCTCCAAATTACCATTTTAAAAAATGCAATCGGCTTTTCCGGCCTACTAAAGGTGTCTGTCTGTGTGCCCCTGCCTGGTGTTGTCCTCAACTAAATAAAGCTGAGCTTCAACCTTCCGGCTCTCATTAAGTGGTTTTAAAAAAAAAAAATGGTGGTTAGGGCCTACTAACGGCTTCTGCCCCTCCCTGGTGTTGCCCTCAACTAAATAAAGCTGAGCTTCAACCTTCTGCTCCAAATTACCATTTTAAAAAATGCAATAGGCTTTTCCGGCCTACTAAAGGTGTCTGTCTGTGTGCCCCTGCCTGGTGTTGTCCTCAACTAAATAAAGCTGAGCTTCAACCTTCCGGCTCTCATTAAGTGGTTTTTAAAAAAAAAAATGGTGGTTAGGGCCTACTAACGGCTTCTGCCCCTCCCTGGTGTTGCCCTCAACTAAATAAAGCTGAGCTTCAACCTTCTGCTCCAAATTACCATTTAAAAAAATGCAATAGGCTTTTCCGGCCTACTAAAGGTGTCTGTCTGTGTGCCCCTGCCTGGTGTTGTCCTCAACTAAATAAAGCTGAGCTTCAACCTTCCGGCTCTCATTAAGTGGTTTTTAAAAAAAAAATGGTGGTTAGGGCCTACTAACGGCTTCTGCCCCTCCCTGGTGTTGCCGTCAACTAAATAAAGCTGAGCTTCAACCTTCTGCTCCAAATTACCATTTTAAAAAATGCAATAGGCTTTTCCGGCCTACTAAAGGTGTCTGTCTGTGTGCCCCTGCCTGGTGTTGCCCTCAACTAAATAAAGCTGAGCTTCAACCTTCTGCTCCAAATTACCATTTTAAAAAATGCAATAGGCTTTTCCGGCCTACTAAAGGTGTCTGTCTGTGTGCCCCTGCCTGGTGTTGTCCTCAACTAAATAAAGCTGAGCTTCAACCTTCCGGCTCTCATTAAGTGGTTTTTTAAAAAAAAAATGGTGGTTAGGGCCTACTAACGGCTTCTGCCCCTCCCTGGTGTTGCCCTCAACTAAATAAAGCTGAGCTTCAACCTTCTGCTCCAAATTACCATTTTAAAAAATGCAATAGGCTTTTCCGGCCTACTAAAGGTGTCTGTCTGTGTGCCCCTGCCTGGTGTTGTCCTCAACTAAATAAAGCTGAGCTTCAACCTTCCGGCTCTCATTAAGTGGTTTTTTAAAAAAAAAATGGTGGTTAGGGCCTACTAATGGCTTCTGCCCCTCCCTGGTGTTGCCCTCAACTAAATAAAGCTGAGCTTCAACCTTCTGCTCCAAATTACCATTTTAAAAAATGCAATAGGCTTTTCCGGCCTACTAAAGGTGTCTGTCTGTGTGCCCCTGCCTGGTGTTGCCCTCAACTAAATAAAGCTGAGCTTCAACCTTCCGGCTCTCATTAAGTGGTTTTTTAAAAAAAAAATGGTGGTTAGGGCCTACTAACGGCTTCTGCCCCTCCCTGGTGTTGCCCTCAACTAAATAAAGCTGAGCTTCAACCTTCTGCTCCAAATTACCATTTTAAAAAATGCAATAGGCTTTTCCGGCCTACTAAAGGTGTCTGTCTGTGTGCCCCTGCCTGGTGTTGTCCTCAACTAAATAAAGCTGAGCTTCAACCTTCCGGCTCTCATTAAGTGGTTTTTTTAAAAAAAAATGGTGGTTAGGGCCTACTAACGGCTTCTGCCCCTCCCTGGTGTTGCCCTCAACTAAATAAAGCTGAGCTTCAACCTTCTGCTCCAAATTACCATTTTAAAAAATGCAATAGGCTTTTCCGGCCTACTAAAGGTGTCTGTCTGTGTGCCCCTGCCTGGTGTTGTCCTCAACTAAATAAAGCTGAGCTTCAACCTTCCGGCTCTCATTAAGTGGTTTTTTTAAAAAAAAATGGTGGTTAGGGCCTACTAACGGCTTCTGCCCCTCCCTGGTGTTGCCCTCAACTAAATAAAGCTGAGCTTCAACCTTCTGCTCCAAATTACCATTTTAAAAAATGCAATAGGCTTTTCCGGCCTACTAAAGGTGTCTGTCTGTGTGCCCCTGCCTGGTGTTGTCCTCAACTAAATAAAGCTGAGCTTCAACCTTCCGGCTCTCATTAAGTGGTTTTTAAAAAAAAAAATGGTGGTTAGGGCCTACTAACGGCTTCTGCCCCTCCCTGGTGTTGCCCTCAACTAAATAAAGCTGAGCTTCAACCTTCTGCTCCAAATTACCATTTTAAAAAATGCAATAGGCTTTTCCGGCCTACTAAAGGTGTCTGTCTGTGTGCCCCTGCCTGGTGTTGCCCTCAACTAAATAAAGCTGAGCTTCAACCTTCCGGCTCTCATTAAGTGGTTTTTACAAAAAAAAATGGTGGTTAGGGCCTACTAACGGCTTCTGCCCCTCCCTGGTGTTGCCCTCAACTAAATAAAGCTGAGCTTCAACCTTCTGCTCCAAATTACCATTTTAAAAAATGCAATAGGCTTTTCCGGCCTACTAAAGGTGTCTGTCTGTGTGCCCCTGCCTGGTGTTGTCCTCAACTAAATAAAGCTGAGCTTCAACCTTCCGGCTCTCATTAAGTGGTTTTTTTTAAAAAAAATGGTGGTTAGGGCCTACTAACGGCTTCTGCCCCTCCCTGGTGTTGCCCTCAACTAAATAAAGCTGAGCTTCAACCTTCTGCTCCAAATTACCATTTTAAAAAATGCAATAGGCTTTTCCGGCCTACTAAAGGTGTCTGTCTGTGTGCCCCTGCCTGGTGTTGTCCTCAACTAAATAAAGCTGAGCTTCAACCTTCCGGCTCTCATTAAGTGGTTTTTTTTAAAAAAAATGGTGGTTAGGGCCTACTAACGGCTTCTGCCCCTCCCTGGTGTTGCCCTCAACTAAATAAAGCTGAGCTTCAACCTTCTGCTCCAAATTACCATTTTAAAAAATGCAATAGGCTTTTCCGGCCTACTAAAGGTGTCTGTCTGTGTGCCCCTGCCTGGTGTTGCCCTCAACTAAATAAAGCTGAGCTTCAACCTTCTGCTCCAAATTACCATTTTAAAAAATGCAATAGGCTTTTCCGGCCTACTAAAGGTGTCTGTCTGTGTGCCCCTGCCTGGTGTTGTCCTCAACTAAATAAAGCTGAGCTTCAACCTTCCGGCTCTCATTAAGTGGTTTTTTTTAAAAAAAATGGTGGTTAGGGCCTACTAACGGCTTCTGCCCCTCCCTGGTGTTGCCCTCAACTAAATAAAGCTGAGCTTCAACCTTCTGCTCCAAATTACCATTTTAAAAAATGCAATAGGCTTTTCCGGCCTACTAAAGGTGTCTGTCTGTGTGCCCCTGCCTGGTGTTGTCCTCAACTAAATAAAGCTGAGCTTCAACCTTCCGGCTCTCATTAAGTGGTTTTTTAAAAAAAAAATGGTGGTTAGGGCCTACTAAGGGCTTCTGCCCCTCCCTGGTGTTGCCCTCAACTAAATAAAGCTGAGCTTCAACCTTCTGCTCCAAATTACCATTTTAAAAAATGCAATAGGCTTTTCCGGCCTACTAAAGGTGTCTGTCTGTGTGCCCCTGCCTGGTGTTGTCCTCAACTAAATAAAGCTGAGCTTCAACCTTCCGGCTCTCATTAAGTGTTTTTTTAAAAAAAAAATGGTGGTTAGGGCCTACTAACGGCTTCTGCCCCTCCCTGGTGTTGCCCTCAACTAAATAAAGCTGAGCTTCAACCTTCTGCTCCAAATTACCATTTTAAAAAATGCAATAGGCTTTTCCGGCCTACTAAAGGTGTCTGTCTGTGTGCCCCTGCCTGGTGTTGTCCTCAACTAAATAAAGCTGAGCTTCAACCTTCCGGCTCTCATTAAGTGGTTTTTAAAAAAAAAAAATGGTGGTTAGGGCCTACTAACGGCTTCTGCCTCTCCCTGGTGTTGCCCTCAACTAAATAAAGCTGAGCTTCAACCTTCTGCTCCAAATTACCATTTTAAAAAATGCAATAGGCTTTTCCGGCCTACTAAAGGTGTCTGTCTGTGTGCCCCTGCCTGGTGTTGCCCTCAACTAAATAAAGCTGAGCTTCAACCTTCCGGCTCTCATTAAGTGGTTTTTAAAAAAAAAAATGGTGGTTAGGGCCTACTAACGGCTTCTGCCCCTCCCTGGTGTTGCCCTCAACTAAATAAAGCTGAGCTTCAACCTTCTGCTCCAAATTACCATTTTAAAAAATGCAATAGGCTTTTCCGGCCTACTAAAGGTGTCTGTCTGTGTGCCCCTGCCTGGTGTTGTCCTCAACTAAATAAAGCTGAGCTTCAACCTTCCGGCTCTCATTAAGTGGTTTTTTAAAAAAAAAATGGTGGTTAGGGCCTACTAACGGCTTCTGCCCCTCCCTGGTGTTGCCCTCAACTAAATAAAGCTGAGCCTCAACCTTCTGCTCCAAATTACCATTTTAAAAAATGCAATAGGCTTTTCCGGCCTACTAAAGGTGTCTGTCTGTGTGCCCCTGCCTGGTGTTGCCCTCAACTAAATAAAGCTGAGCTTCAACCTTCTGCTCCAAATTACCATTTTAAAAAATGCAATAGGCTTTTCCGGCCTACTAAAGGTGTCTGTCTGTGTGCCCCTGCCTGGTGTTGTCCTCAACTAAATAAAGCTGAGCTTCAACCTTCCGGCTCTCATTAAGTGGTTTTTTAAAAAAAAAATGGTGGCTAGGGCCTACTAACGGCTTCTGCCCCTCCCTGGTGTTGCCCTCAACTAAATAAAGCTGAGCTTCAACCTTCTGCTCCAAATTACCATTTTAAAAAATGCAATAGGCTTTTCCGGCCTACTAAAGGTGTCTGTCTGTGTGCCCCTGCCTGGTGTTGCCCTCAACTAAATAAAGCTGAGCTTCAACCTTCCGGCTCTCATTAAGTGGTTTTTTAAAAAAAAAATGGTGGTTAGGGCCTACTAACGGCTTCTGCCCCTCCCTGGTGTTGCCCTCAACTAAATAAAGCTGAGCTTCAACCTTCTGCTCCAAATTACCATTTTAAAAAATGCAATAGGCTTTTCCGGCCTACTAAAGGTGTCTGTCTGTGTGCCCCTGCCTGGTGTTGTCCTCAACTAAATAAAGCTGAGCTTCAACCTTCCGGCTCTCATTAAGTGGTTTTTAAAAAAAAAAATGGTGGTTAGGGCCTACTAACGGCTTCTGCCCCTCCCTGGTGTTGCCCTCAACTAAATAAAGCTGAGCTTCAACCTTCTGCTCCAAATTACCATTTTAAAAAATGCAATAGGCTTTTCCGGCCTACTAAAGGTGTCTGTCTGTGTGCCCCTGCCTGGTGTTGCCCTCAACTAAATAAAGCTGAGCTTCAACCTTCCGGCTCTCATTAAGTGGTTTTTTAAAAAAAAAATGGTGGTTAGGGCCTACTAACGGCTTCTGCCCCTCCCTGGTGTTGCCCTCAACTAAATAAAGCTGAGCTTCAACCTTCTGCTCCAAATTACCATTTTAAAAAATGCAATAGGCTTTTCCGGCCTACTAAAGGTGTCTGTCTGTGTGCCCCTGCCTGGTGTTGTCCTCAACTAAATAAAGCTGAGCTTCAACCTTCCGGCTCTCATTAAGTGGTTTTTAAAAAAAAAAATGGTGGTTAGGGCCTACTAACGGCTTCTGCCCCTCCCTGGTGTTGCCCTCAACTAAATAAAGCTGAGCTTCAACCTTCTGCTCCAAATTACCATTTTAAAAAATGCAATAGGCTTTTCCGGCCTACTAAAGGTGTCTGTCTGTGTGCCCCTGCCTGGTGTTGTCCTCAACTAAATAAAGCTGAGCTTCAACCTTCCGGCTCTCATTAAGTGGTTTTTTTAAAAAAAAATGGTGGTTAGGGCCTACTAACGGCTTCTGCCCCTCCCTGGTGTTGCCCTCAACTAAATAAAGCTGAGCTTCAACCTTCTGCTCCAAATTACCATTTTAAAAAATGCAATAGGCTTTTCCGGCCTACTAAAGGTGTCTGTCTGTGTGCCCCTGCCTGGTGTTGTCCTCAACTAAATAAAGCTGAGCTTCAACCTTCCGGCTCTCATTAAGTGGTTTTTAAAAAAAAAAATGGTGGTTAGGGCCTACTAACGGCTTCTGCCCCTCCCTGGTGTTGCCCTCAACTAAATAAAGCTGAGCTTCAACCTTCTGCTCCAAATTACCATTTTAAAAAATGCAATAGGCTTTTCCGGCCTACTAAAGGTGTCTGTCTGTGTGCCCCTGCCTGGTGTTGCCCTCAACTAAATAAAGCTGAGCTTCAACCTTCCGGCTCTCATTAAGTGGTTTTTACAAAAAAAAATGGTGGTTAGGGCCTACTAACGGCTTCTGCCCCTCCCTGGTGTTGCCCTCAACTAAATAAAGCTGAGCTTCAACCTTCTGCTCCAAATTACCATTTTAAAAAATGCAATAGGCTTTTCCGGCCTACTAAAGGTGTCTGTCTGTGTGCCCCTGCCTGGTGTTGTCCTCAACTAAATAAAGCTGAGCTTCAACCTTCCGGCTCTCATTAAGTGGTTTTTAAAAAAAAAAATAGTGGTTAGGGCCTACTAACGGCTTCTGCCCCTCCCTGGTGTTGCCCTCAACTAAATAAAGCTGAGCTTCAACCTTCTGCTCCAAATTACCATTTTAAAAAATGCAATAGGCTTTTCCGGCCTACTAAAGGTGTCTGTCTGTGTGCCCCTGCCTGGTGTTGCCCTCAACTAAATAAAGCTGAGCTTCAACCTTCTGCTCCAAATTACCATTTTAAAAAATGCAATAGGCTTTTCCGGCCTACTAAAGGTGTCTGTCTGTGTGCCCCTGCCTGGTGTTGTCCTCAACTAAATAAAGCTGAGCTTCAACCTTCCGGCTCTCATTAAGTGGTTTTTTTTAAAAAAAATGGTGGTTAGGGCCTACTAACGGCTTCTGCCCCTCCCTGGTGTTGCCCTCAACTAAATAAAGCTGAGCTTCAACCTTCTGCTCCAAATTACCATTTTAAAAAATGCAATAGGCTTTTCCGGCCTACTAAAGGTGTCTGTCTGTGTGCCCCTGCCTGGTGTTGTCCTCAACTAAATAAAGCTGAGCTTCAACCTTCCGGCTCTCATTAAGTGGTTTTTAAAAAAAAAAATGGTGGTTAGGGCCTACTAAGGGCTTCTGCCCCTCCCTGGTGTTGCCCTCAACTAAATAAAGCTGAGCTTCAACCTTCTGCTCCAAATTACCATTTTAAAAAATGCAATAGGCTTTTACGGCCTACTAAAGGTGTCTGTCTGTGTGCCCCTGCCTGGTGTTGTCCTCAACTAAATAAAGCTGAGCTTCAACCTTCCGGCTCTCATTAAGTGGTTTTTTAAAAAAAAAATGGTGGTTAGGGCCTACTAACGGCTTCTGCCCCTCCCTGGTGTTGCCCTCAACTAAATAAAGCTGAGCTTCAACCTTCTGCTCCAAATTACCATTTTAAAAAATGCAATAGGCTTTTCCGGCCTACTAAAGGTGTCTGTCTGTGTGCCCCTGCCTGGTGTTGTCCTCAACTAAATAAAGCTGAGCTTCAACCTTCCAGCTCTCATTAAGTGGTTTTTAAAAAAAAAAATGGTGGTTAGGGCCTACTAACGGCTTCTGCCCCTCCCTGGTGTTGCCCTCAACTAAATAAAGCTGAGCTTCAACCTTCTGCTCCAAATTACCATTTTAAAAAATGCAATAGGCTTTTCCGGCCTACTAAAGGTGTCTGTCTGTGTGCCCCTGCCTGGTGTTGCCCTCAACTAAATAAAGCTGAGCTTCAACCTTCCGGCTCTCATTAAGTGGTTTTTAAAAAAAAAAATGGTGGTTAGGGCCTACTAACGGCTTCTGCCCCTCCCTGGTGTTGCCCTCAACTAAATAAAGCTGAGCTTCAACCTTCTGCTCCAAATTACCATTTTAAAAAATGCAATAGGCTTTTCCGGCCTACTAAAGGTGTCTGTCTGTGTGCCCCTGCCTGGTGTTGTCCTCAACTAAATAAAGCTGAGCTTCAACCTTCCGGCTCTCATTAAGTGGTTTTTTAAAAAAAAATGGTGGTTAGGGCCTACTAACGGCTTCTGCCCCTCCCTGGTGTTGCCCTCAACTAAATAAAGCTGAGCCTCAACCTTCTGCTCCAAATTACCATTTTAAAAAATGCAATAGGCTTTTCCGGCCTACTAAAGGTGTCTGTCTGTGTGCCCCTGCCTGGTGTTGCCCTCAACTAAATAAAGCTGAGCTTCAACCTTCTGCTCCAAATTACCATTTTAAAAAATGCAATAGGCTTTTCCGGCCTACTAAAGGTGTCTGTCTGTGTGCCCCTGCCTGGTGTTGTCCTCAACTAAATAAAGCTGAGCTTCAACCTTCCGGCTCTCATTAAGTGGTTTTTTAAAAAAAAAATGGTGGTTAGGGCCTACTAACGGCTTCTGCCCCTCCCTGGTGTTGCCCTCAACTAAATAAAGCTGAGCTTCAACCTTCTGCTCCAAATTACCATTTTAAAAAATGCAATAGGCTTTTCCGGCCTACTAAAGGTGTCTGTCTGTGTGCCCCTGCCTGGTGTTGTCCTCAACTAAATAAAGCTGAGCTTCAACCTTCCGGCTCTCATTAAGTGGTTTTTAAAAAGAAAAATGGTGGTTAGGGCCTACTAACGGCTTCTGCCCCTCCCTGGTGTTGCCCTCAACTAAATAAAGCTGAGCTTCAACCTTCTGCTCCAAATTACCATTTTAAAAAATGCAATAGGCTTTTCCGGCCTACTAAAGGTGTCTGTCTGTGTGCCCCTGCCTGGTGTTGTCCTCAACTAAATAAAGCTGAGCTTCAACCTTCCGGCTCTCATTAAGTGGTTTTAAAAAAAAAAATGGTGGTTAGGGCCTACTAACGGCTTCTGCCCCTCCCTGGTGTTGCCCTCAACTAAATAAAGCTGAGCTTCAACCTTCTGCTCCAAATTACCATTTTAAAAAATGCAATAGGCTTTTCCGGCCTACTAAAGGTGTCTGTCTGTGTGCCCCTGCCTGGTGTTGCCCTCAACTAAATAAAGCTGAGCTTCAACCTTCCGGCTCTCATTAAGTGGTTTTTAAAAAAAAAAATGGTGGTTAGGGCCTACTAACGGCTTCTGCCCCTCCCTGGTGTTGCCCTCAACTAAATAAAGCTGAGCTTCAACCTTCTGCTCCAAATTACCATTTTAAAAAATGCAATAGGCTTTTCCGGCCTACTAAAGGTGTCTGTCTGTGTGCCCCTGCCTGGTGTTGTCCTCAACTAAATAAAGCTGAGCTTCAACCTTCCGGCTCTCATTAAGTGGTTTTTAAAAAAAAAAATGGTGGTTAGGGCCTACTAACGGCTTCTGCCCCTCCCTGGTGTTGCCCTCAACTAAATAAAGCTGAGCTTCAACCTTCTGCTCCAAATTACCATTTTAAAAAATGCAATAGGCTTTTACGGCCTACTAAAGGTGTCTGTCTGTGTGCCCCTGCCTGGTGTTGTCCTCAACTAAATAAAGCTGAGCTTCAACCTTCCGGCTCTCATTAAGTGGTTTTTTAAAAAAAAAATGGTGGTTAGGGCCTACTAACGGCTTCTGCCCCTCCCTGGTGTTGCCCTCAACTAAATAAAGCTGAGCTTCAACCTTCTGCTCCAAATTACCATTTTAAAAAATGCAATAGGCTTTTCCGGCCTACTAAAGGTGTCTGTCTGTGTGCCCCTGCCTGGTGTTGTCCTCAACTAAATAAAGCTGAGCTTCAACCTTCCGGCTCTCATTAAGTGGTTTTTAAAAAAAAAAATGGTGGTTAGGGCCTACTAACGGCTTCTGCCCCTCCCTGGTGTTGCCCTCAACTAAATAAAGCTGAGCTTCAACCTTCTGCTCCAAATTACCATTTTAAAAAATGCAATAGGCTTTTCCGGCCTACTAAAGGTGTCTGTCTGTGTGCCCCTGCCTGGTGTTGTCCTCAACTAAATAAAGCTGAGCTTCAACCTTCCGGCTCTCATTAAGTGGTTTTTAAAAAAAAAAATGGTGGTTAGGGCCTACTAACGGCTTCTGCCCCTCCCTGGTGTTGCCCTCAACTAAATAAAGCTGAGCTTCAACCTTCTGCTCCAAATTACCATTTTAAAAAATGCAATAGGCTTTTCCGGCCTACTAAAGGTGTCTGTCTGTGTGCCCCTGCCTGGTGTTGTCCTCAACTAAATAAAGCTGAGCTTCAACCTTCCGGCTCTCATTAAGTGGTTTTTTTTAAAAAAAAATGGTGGTTAGGGCCTACTAACGGCTTCTGCCCCTCCCTGGTGTTGCCCTCAACTAAATAAAGCTGAGCTTCAACCTTCTGCTCCAAATTACCATTTTAAAAAATGCAATAGGCTTTTCCGGCCTACTAAAGGTGTCTGTCTGTGTGCCCCTGCCTGGTGTTGTCCTCAACTAAATAAAGCTGAGCTTCAACCTTCCGGCTCTCATTAAGTGGTTTTTTAAAAAAAAAATGGTGGTTAGGGCCTACTAACGGCTTCTGCCCCTCCCTGGTGTTGCCCTCAACTAAATAAAGCTGAGCTTCAACCTTCTGCTCCAAATTACCATTTTAAAAAATGCAATAGGCTTTTCCGGCCTACTAAAGGTGTCTGTCTGTGTGCCCCTGCCTGGTGTTGTCCTCAACTAAATAAAGCTGAGCTTCAACCTTCTGCTCCAAATTACCATTTTAAAAAATGCAATAGGCTTTTCCGGCCTACTAAAGGTGTCTGTCTGTGTGCCCCTGCCTGGTGTTGTCCTCAACTAAATAAAGCTGAGCTTCAACCTTCTGCTCCAAATTACCATTTTAAAAAATGCAATAGGCTTTTCCGGCCTACTAAAGGTGTCTGCCCCTCCCTGGTGTTGTCCTCAACTGAACAAAGCTGAGCTTCCACATTCTGGCTTTCGCCCTATACTATCAGATATTAAACTGCATTTGGCCTACTAGTGTGGTTAGGCCCTTGAAACAGTGTCTGCTGCTCTTGGGTTTGCTACTCCACTGAACAAAGCAATGCCGCCTGTTTAGTCCTGTTACCAATTTTGAACTGCATTTAGCCTACTTTATTCTTTGGCCCTATATCTGTTTCCTCCTCATCCTGCCCATTGCCCAGCCACTGCTAAATGAGTCTGCTGGTACATTGACCTAGACCACTACATTCCCCTTGTACTCTACACAGCCAGAATCTGACCCTGCTGAAAGTAAGGTTCCCCTTCCCGCATGTTATACCACCTTACACAAGGACAAAGAGGAAGGTGCAGATGAAAGTGCAGGTTCCTTCATCAGGTGGGGGGGCATACTCGTTGGCGACGTCACTGGCACAGGGCCCCTCAGAGTACGCAAAAGTGTCGCTGCTGGTGGGAGGCGCCCCCGCCATGCAAACACACCGCCGTACTTTGAGGGGCCCTGTGCCAGTGCCAATGCGAACGAGTGGGCCCCCCCCTGCTTGCTCAGGATCACAGCACTTGCAACGTTTCAATACTTACCTTTCCCTGCAACACCGCCGTGACGTAGTCCGCATTTCCTGGGCCCACGAAAAACTTGAGCCAGCCCTACTCCCCCCACAACTTTCCCCCAATTCCCTATGCCCAACTATTTTTATACAGTTAATTAAGATTGGCAAGCTTCAGAAACAAGAATGGATGTTTTTGGCATTAAAATGGGCACTGTAGGTGTTTTCCTGGCCTCCACTCACTGCCGACTATGCTTCCCCATTGACTTGCATTGGGTTTCGTGTTTCGGTCGATCCCCGACTTTTAGCGATAATCGGCCGACTGCACTCGACTCGACTCTGGACAAAATCGGGTTTCCCAAAACCCTACTCGATCTTAAAAAAATGAAAGTCGCTCAACCCTAGTGGTAAGCTGATATGACCTGGTGGTTAAGGAGCAACACTGATATGATCTGGTGGTTAAAAAGCAACATGGGACAAGCTCTGAGGAGGTGGTATCTTTACTGACCGCAGTCCCTAATCCTAACACCAACACTAGTAATAGCCGTGGGTTGTTCCTGTCACTCCCTAGACACCTCGTCACAGCCTGAGAACTAACTACTCCTAAAGATGGAAACAGAAAGCTATCTTGCCTCAGAGAAATTCCCAAAAGGAAAGATAGCCCCCCACAAATATTGACTGTGAGTGGAGAGGGAAATGACATACACAGAAATGAAAACAGATTTTAGCAAAGGAGGCCAACACTAATCTAGATAGACAGAATAGGAAAGGATACTGTGCGGTCAGTATAAAAAACTAAAAATCCACGCAGAGTTTACAAAAATAATCTCCACACCGACTCACGATGTGGAGGGATAAATCTGCTTCCCCAGAGCTTCCAGCTAGCCTGAATATATCATAATGACAAGAAGGACAAAAGAAACATAACATGAGCTGAGCAATAAAGTCCAAAGCAAATGGACAACCAAAAGAACTAGCAAGAACTTATCTTTTGCTGAAATGGACAGGCCATCAGAGAAATCCAAGGAGAGATCTGAATCCAACCCAGAACATTGACAGCTGGCATGAACTGAAGACCAGAGCCAGGTTAAATAGCAAGGCCAGGAGAGACGATCAGTGAAAGCAGCTGCTACAGCTAAACTCAAGGAGCAGCAGTTCCACTCGAAACCACCAGAGGGAGCCCAAGGGTAGAACTCACAAAAGTACCATTCACAACCACAGGAGGGATCCCAAAAACGGAATTCACAACAGTACCCCCCCTTGAGGAGGGGTCACCGAACCCTCACCAGAGCCCCCAGGCCGATCAGGACGAGCCAAGTGAAAAGCACGAACCAAATCGGCGGCATGGACATCGGAGGCAACAACCCAAGAATTATCCTCCTGGCCATAACCCTTCCACTTGACCAGATACTGAAGCTTCCGCCTCGAAAGACGAGAATCCAAAATCTTCTCCACCACATATTCCAACTCCCCCTCAACCAACACCGGAGCAGGAGGATCAACAGAGGGAACCATGGGCACCACATATCTCCGCACCAATGATCTATGGAAAACATTATGGATGGAAAAAGAAGCTGGAAGGGCCAAACGAAAAGACACCGGATTGATAATTTCAGAAATCTTATAAGGACCAATAAAGCAAGGCTTGAACTTAGGGGAAGAAACATTCATAGGAACATGACGAGAAGACAACCAGACCAAATCCCCCACACGAAGCCGGGGACCAACACACCGACGACGGTTAGCAAAACGTTGAGCCTTTTCCTGAGACAACGTTAAATTGTCCACCACTTGAGTCCAAATCTGCTGTAACCTGTCCACCACAGAATCCACACAAGGACAGTCAGAAGGCTCAACCTGCCCTGAAGAAAAACGAGGATGAAAACCAAAGTTACAAAAGAAAGGCGAAACCAAGGTAGCCGAACTAGCCCGATTATTAAGGGCAAACTCGGCCAACGGCAAGAAGGTCACCCAATCATCCTGATCAGCAGACACAAAGCATCTCAAATAGGTTTCCAAAGTCTGATTGGTTCGCTCCGTTTGGCCATTTGTCTGAGGATGAAATGCTGAAGAAAAAGACAAATCAATGCCAATTCTAGCACAAAAGGACCGCCAAAACCTAGAAACAAACTGGGAACCTCTGTCAGACACAATATTCTCCGGAATGCCATGCAAACGAACCACATGCTGAAAAAATAGTGGAACCAAATCAGAGGAGGAAGGCAACTTAGGCAAAGGTACCAAATGGACCATCTTAGAAAACCGGTCACAAACCACCCAGATGACAGACATCTTCTGAGAAACAGGAAGATCAGACATAAAATCCATGGAAATATGCGTCCAGGGCCTCTCAGGGACCGGCAAAGGCAAAAGCAACCCACTAGCACGGGAACAGCAAGGCTTAGCCCGGGCACAAGTCCCACAGGACTGCACAAAAGAATGCACATCGCGCGACAAGGAAGGCCACCAAAAGGACCTAGCAACCAACTCTCTGGTACCAAAAATCCCAGGATGACCAGCCAATACTGAACAATGAACCTCAGAAATTACCTTACTAGTCCATCTATCAGGAACAAACAGTTTCCCCACTGGACAGCAGTCAGGTTTATAAACCTGAAACTCCCGAAGCACCCGCCGTAAATCAAGAGAGATGGCAGAAAGAATCACCCCCTCCTTGAGAATACCAGCTGGCTCAAGGACTCCCGGAGAATCAGGCAAAAAACTCCTAGAAAGGGCATCAGCCTTCACATTCTTAGATCCCAGAAGATACAAGACCACAAAATCGAAACGGGAGATAAACAGAGACCATCGAGCTTGTCTAGGATTCAACCGCTTGGCAGACTCAAGGTAAATCAGATTCTTATGATCGGTCAAGACCACAATGCGATGCTTGGCTCCTTCAAGCCAATGTCACCACTCCTCGAATGCCCACTTCATAGCCAACAACTCCCGATTGCCGACATCATAATTACGCTCAGCAGGCGAAAACTTTCTGGAGAAGAAAGCACACGTCTTCATCAAAGAGCCATCAGAACTTCTCTGAGACAAAACGGCCCCTGCCCCAATCTCAGAAGCGTCAACCTCAACCTGAAAAGGGAGAGAAACATCTGGCTGACGCAACACAGGGGCAGAAGTAAAACGACGTTTAAGCTCCTGAAAGGCCTCAACAGCCGCAGAGGACCAATTCATCACATCAGCGCCTTTCTTCGTCAAATCGGTCAGAGGCTTTACCACACTGGAAAAATTAGCAATGAAGCGGCGATAAAAATTAGCAAAGCCCAAAAATTTCTGAAGGCTCTTCACAGATGTGGGTTGAGTCCAATCATGAATGGCCTGGACCTTAACAGGGTCCATTTCAATAGCCGAGGGAGAAAAAATGAACCCCAAAAAAGAAACCTTCTGAACTCCAAAGAGGCACTTAGACCCCTTCACAAACAACGCATTAGAACGAAGGATCTGAAATACCATCCTGACCTGCTTCACATGAGACTCCCAATCATCGGAAAAAAACAAAATATCATTCAAATATACAATCATGAATTTATCCAGATAATTCCGGAAGATATCATGCATAAAGGACTGAAACACAGATGGAGCATTAGAGAGCCCGAATGGCATCACAAGGTATTCAAAATGGCCTTCGGGCGTATTAAATGCTGTTTTCCATTCATCACCTGGTTTATTATGAACCAGATTATACGCCCCTCAAAGGTCGATCTTAGTAAACCAACTAGCCCCCTTAATCCGAGCAAACAAATCAGAAAGCAAAGGTAAAGGGTACTGGAATTTGACCGTGATCTTATTGAGAAGGCGATAATCTATACAGGGCCTCAAGGAGCCATCCTTCTTGGGAACAAAAAAGAACCCCGCTCCCAACGGTGACGAAGACGGGCGAATATGCCCCTTCTCCAAAGACTCCTTTACATAACTCCGCATAGCGGCATGCTCTGGCACAGATAGATTGAAAAGTCTGCCCTTAGGGAACTTACAGCCAGGAATCAAGTTAATAGCACAATCACAGTCCCTATGAGGAGGTAGGGAACTGGACTTGGGCTCATCAAATATATCCTGGAAATCCGACAAAAACTCAGGAACTTCAGGAGAGGAGGAAGAGGAAATTGACATCAAAGGAATATCACTATGTATCCCTTGACAACCCCAACTAGTCACAGACATAGATTTCCAATCCAGCACTGGATTATGTACCTGTAACCATGGAAAACCCAGCACAACAACATCATGCAAATTATGTAACACCAAAAAGCGAATATCTTCCTGATGTGCTGGAGCCATGTACATGGTCAACTGTGTCCAGTACTGAGGTTTATTCTTGGCCAATGGCGTAGCATCAATCCCCCTTAAGGGAATAGGGCTCTGCAAAGGCTCCAAGGAAAAACCACAGCGTTTGGCAAATTCTAAGTCCATTAAGTTCAGGGCAGCGCCTGAATCCACAAATGCCATAACAGAAAAGGACGACAATGAGCAAATCAGGGTAACAGACAAGAGAAATTTAGGCTGTACAGTACTAATGGTAACAGACCTAGCGACCCTCTTAGTACGCTTTGGGCAATCAGAAATAGCATGAGTAGAGTCACCACAGTAAAAACACAGCCCATTCTGACATCTGAATTCCTGCCGTTCTGCTCTAGTCAAAATCCTATCACATTGCATAGGCTCAGGACTCAGCCCAGAGGACACCGCCATATGGTGCACCACCTTGCGCTCGCGCAGGCGCCGATCAATCTGAATAGCCAAAGACATTGATTCATTCAGACCAGCAGGCGTGGGGAACCCCACCATAACATCTTTTAGGGCTTCAGAAAGACCCTTTCTGAAAATTGCTGCCAGGGCATACTCATTCCATTTTGTGAGCACAGACCACTTTCTAAATTTCTGGCAGTATACTTCTGCCGCTTCCTGACCCTGACACAGAGCCAGCAAGGTTTTTTCTGCCTGATCCACAGAATTAGGTTTGTCATACAGCAATCCGAGCGCTTGAAAAAATGCGTCTACATTGAGCAATACAGGATTCCCTGGCTCAAGGGAGAATGCCCAGTCCTGCAGGTCTCCACGTAGCAGAGAAATGACAATCTTCACCTGCTGAATGGGGTCACCAGAGGAACGGGGTCTCAGAGCAAAAAACAATCTGCAGTTATTTTTAAAGTTCAAAAATTTAGATCTATCCCCAGAAAACAAATCAGGAATAGGAATTCTAGGCTCTAGAACCGGAGTCTGAACAACATAATCTTGGATACTCTGTACCCTTGCAGCAAGTTGATCCACACGCGAGGACAGACCCTGAACCTCCATGTCAGCACCAGAATCCTGAACCACCCAGAGATTAAGGGGAAAAAAAAGACAAAACAGGCTGCAAAGAAAAAGAAAAAAATAGCTCAGAACTTTTTTTCCCTCTTTTGAGATGCATTCAACACATTGCGGGCCAGCTGTACTGTTATGACCTGGTGGTTAAGGAGCAACACTGATATGACCTGGTGGTTAAAAAGCAACATGGGACAAGCTCTGAGGAGATGGTATCTTTACTGACCGCAGTCCCTAATCCTAACACCAACACTAGTAATAGCCGTGGGATGTTCCTGTCACTCCCTAGACACCTCGTCACAGCCTGAGAACTAACTACCCCTAAAGATGGAAACAGAAAGCTATCTTGCCTCAGAGAAATTCCCAAAAGGAAAGATAGCCCCCCACAAATATTGACTGTAAGTGGAGAGGGAAATAACATACACAGAAATGAAAACAGATTTTAGCAAAGGAGGCCAACACTAATCTAGATAGACAGAATAGGAAAGGGTACTGTGCGGTCAGTATAAAAAACTAAAAATCCACGCAGAGTTTACAAAAATAATCTCCACACTGACTCACGATGAGGAGGGATAAATCTGCTTCCCCAGAGCTTCCAGCTAGCCTGAATATATCATAATGACAAGCTGGACAAAATAAACATAACATGAGCTGAGCAATAAAGTCCAAAGCAAATGGACAACCAAAAGAACTAGCAAGAACTTATCTTTTGCTGAAATGGACAGGCCATCAGAGAAATCCAAGGAGAGATCTGAATCCAACCCAGAACATTGACAGCTGGCATGAACTGAAGACCAGAGCCAGGTTAAATAGCAAGGCCAGGAGAGACGATCAGTGAAAGCAGCTGCTACAGCTAAACTCAAGGAGCAGCAGTTCCACTCGAAACCACCAGAGGGAGCCCAATGGTAGAACTCACAAAAGTACCATTCACAACCACAGGAGGGAGCCCAAAAACAGAATTCACAACAGTAAGCACTTTGAACCCCCAAGTGCTTCACAGAAGTTTATAACGCAGAGCCGTGAAAATAAAAAATCATTTTTCTTTCCTCAAAAATTATTTTTTAGCCCGCAATATTTTATTTTTACAAGGGTAACAGGACAAATTGGACCCCAAAAGTTGTTGTCCAGTTTGTCCTGAGTACGCTGATACTCAAAATGTGGGGGTAAACCACTGTTTGGGTACATGGCAGAGCTCGGAAGGGAAGTAGTGACGTTTTGAAGTGCAGACTTTGATGGAATGGTCTGCGGGTGTCATGTTACGTTTGCAGAGCACCTGATGTGCCTAAACAGTAGAAGCCCCCCACAAGTGACCCCATTTTGGAAACTAGACCCCCCAAGGAGCTTATCTAGATGTGAGTCGAGCACTTTGAACCCCCAAGTGCTTTACAGTAGTTTATAACGCAGAGCCGTGAAAATAAAAAATCATTTTTTTCCCACAAAAATAATTTTTTAGCCCCTCTTTAGCCAAATTAAAGATAACTGTAATCACAAACCTAACCCCAACACACCCCCTAACCACAACCCTAACACACACCTAACCCTAATCCTATCCCTAACCACAACCCTAACCCCAACACGCAACCAACCCTAATCCCAACCATAACCCTAACCACAAGCCTAACCCTAACCTCAACACACCCCTAACCCTAATCTTAACCCTAATTCCAACCCTAACTCTAATTCCAACCCTAACTCTAGTTCCAGCACTAACCCTAAGGCTATGTGCCCACATTGCGGATTCGTGTGCGGATTTTTCGGCACAATTTTTGAAAAATCAGCAGGTAAAATGCACTTTACTTGTGGATTTCCAGTGTTTTTTGTGCGATTTCACCTGCTGATTCCTATTGAGGAACAAGTGTAAAACGCTGCGGATTCCACACAAAGAATTGACATGCTGTGGAAAATACAATGCAGCGTTTCTGCACAGTATTTTCCACACCATGGGCACAGCGGATTTTGTTTCCATAGGTTTACATGGTACTGTAAACATGATGGAAAACTGCCACAAATTTGCAGCGGCCAATCCGCACCGTGTGCACATAGCCTAATTCTAACCCTAACCCTAATTGCAACCCTAAACCTAGCTCTAACCCTAACCCTAGCCTTAACCCTAAGCCTAGTTCTAACCCTAACCCTAGTGGAAAAATACAAAATATATTTTATTTATTTCATTATTTTCCCTACCTATGGGGGTGATAAGGGGGGGGCTTTATTTACTATTTTTTTATTTTGATCACTGTGATAGAACCTATCACAGTGATCAAAATGTACCTGGAATAAATATGCCGGCTGGCAGATTCGGCGGGCTCACTGTGCATGTGCCCACCATTTTGGAAGATGGCATCGCCCATCGCTGAAGATGGACGGACACCGGGAGGGACAGCGGGACTTGGAAAGTATGGGGGGTGGGATTGAACAGCAGGGGGGGGTGAAGGGGAGGCCAGGAGCAGGTGGAGGGGAGAGGATAGCAGCGGAGCACAGAACAGAGGGGAGGAAAGACTGACAGTGGCGGCAGATCACCTCTGTCAGTTGTTAGAGGGGGCAGATCGCGGTCTCCAGCCATGGCCTATGATATTACAGCATCGGCCATGGCTGGATTGTAATATTTCACCAAGTTTCATAGGTGAAATATTACAAATTGCTCTGATTGGCTGTTTCACCTTCAACAGCCAATCAGAGCGATCGTAGCCAAGTGGGGGCAAAGCCACCTGTTGTGAATTCTGTTTTTGGCTCCCTCTGGTGGCTACTGGTGGTACTGGCTTACTTTTGTCTTTTGTTTCCAGTGCACCTGTTCCCATCAGGGTTTGGGAGTTTCCTATTTAGTTTGGCTTCTCAGTCATTCTAGTGCCGGCAATCAATGTTATCAGAGCACCTCTGTTGCTTGCTACCTGCTCCAAGTCTGCAATTCAGCTAAGTTGGATCTTTTGTATTTTTGTGTTTGTTTTGTCCAGCACGCATTTATACTCTCTTGCTGCTGGAAACTCTAGTGATCTGAAATTACTACTCCGGTGTCATGAGTTGATATCGGAGTTAAAGTAATTTCAGGATGGCTGATTAGGGTTTTGAGGTGACCGCGAAGTCCTCTTTTGTATTTTCTGCTATCTAGTCAGAGGGCCTCTCTTTGCTGAACCTATATTCATACTGCGTACGTGTTTTCCTCTTACCTAACCGTTATTATATGTGGGGGGCTACTATCACTTTTGGGGTTTCCCTGGAGGCAAGTCAGGTCTGTGTATTCCTCTACTAGGGGTAGCTAGATCTCCGGCTGGTGCGAGACGTCTAGGGAAAAAAAACGTAGGTACGCCCCCCGGCTACTGTTATTTGTGTGTTAGGTTCAGCATCGCGGTCATCTGAGTTACCATCTTCCTAGAGCTAGTCCGTTTTTGCCTAAGTCCCTGCCATTGGGAATCATGACAGCCACCCCCCTGGGCTGAAGTACCACTCCCCCTGTCCCTGCAGGTTGGGTGAAATTTTAGTTAACCCTTTCACCCGATCTGCAGGAATGTTATCCTGCCATGACGCCACATAGGCATCACAGATCGGATTGGCACCGACTTTCATGATGCCTACGTGGCATCACAAGTCGTGAAGGGGTTTTAATTTGCTTGGATACACAATTCTGAACAGCCAGCTTCTTTTGCAATGACATTTTGGGACTTACTCTTCTTGTGAAGTGTGTCAATGACTGCCTTCTGGACATCTGTCAAGTCAGTAGACTTCCCCATGTTTGTGGAGCTTACTGAAACAGACTAAGGGACCTTTTTAAATGCTTAGAAAGCTTTTGCAGGTGTTTTTTGGTAATTATTCTTATTTACTGAGATAATGACTTTTGGGTTTTCATTGCCTGTAAGCCATAATCATCAACATTAACATAAATAAACACTTTCTGGTAAAAGGGGAAAAAAGGAAAAAAGCACACCGATCTAAATGTAAATGTATAATAAGGTTGTAGGTGAATATAGGTGGCACTCACCTTTTATAAATTTTGATATCTTGCATATAGGTCACTTAGGACCATTAGGTGTTCAAAGGTGGATTTTGTCTGTGGTCGGTATGCTGCAAATCCCTGGTAGCTAGTATGTCACTCAGACCAAGTAACCATAGGAGTGTTATCCAATAAACTTTATACCAGGCTATTTGAGCTCCCGTGGGTGTAGGATTGTCAATATACCTGAGGAAGACATTTATACAGTCGATACGCATTGTATGTACTTGTTCTTGAGAAATAATAAAACCCTTTTTTGGATAATAAGCCTTGGATCCTACACCCACGGGAGCGCAAATAGCCTGGTATAAAGTTTATTGGATCCTGCAGATTGTGAGCCCTCGCGGGCAGGGTCCTCCCTCCTTATGTACCCGTGTGCCTTGTTTTTTTTTGGTCATGTCTAATGTATTTGTCTATATTTGCCCCGTATTTCACATGTAAAGCGCCATGGAATAAATGGCGCTATAAAAATGAATAATAATAATAATAATAATAATAATAATAATAAATAAACACTTGAAATAGATAACTCTGTAATGACTCTATATAATATATGAAATTCACTTTTTGTATTGAAGAACTGACATAAATTAACTTTTTGATGATATTCTAATTTTGTGAGAAGCACCTGTATTTGCCTATGGGTAAACGGAGAGTAAGCATTCTTCACTGCTCTGCTATCACTAACACAACCTGCACAGCTCCACCTAAGGGTATGTGTCCATGTTCAGGTTTGCTTCAGGCTTTGGTCAGGATTTTATGCAGGTAAAATCCTGACCAAAAATGCACCTGAGGTCACTGGCAGGTCACCTGCGGTGTTCCTGCATGTTTTGCTCATTGTAGCAACATGCTGCATTCTGGAAAAATGCACCGCATGTGCGTTTTCGTGGGAAAAACGCATGCGTTTTTTAATGCATAGTGGAGTTGGGATTTCATTAAATCCCCTCAACTATGCTGTAACATCTGGACGCTGCGTTTTTGACGCTGCGGCTCAACGCTGCGTCAAAAACGCAGCGTTTCCTGAACGTGGACACATACCCTAAGTTGATGGCATAAGCCGCTCATAGCCGCTGAGCTCACCTATTAGCTGCAGCACTGTCAGCCTGATGTCAGTAGTGCAGATAATAACAGTCACGTTTAGATCACCCCAATTCAAAATAAAACAATTAAATTAAAAAAGCACATATATCAATATATAAAAATAATTATTCCATTCAGTAAATGGTGTAATGCAAACAAAAAATAAAAACGCCAGAGTTCAGTTTTTTTTGTCTCCACAATATTGTATTAAAATGCAATAATGGGCGATCAATACATCATATCTACACCAAAATGATATCAAAAACATCAGCTCAGCACGCAAAATGTATGCCCACACTCAGCCACAGATCCCAAAAAATGGATACACTACGGGTCTCAGAAAATGCTGCTTATTATTGCTCCACTTAAATTAAAAAAAAATTATATATATATATATATATATATATATATATATATATATACACATGTTTGCGATCTACAAACTCATAATGACCTGGAGAATCATAATGGCAAGTCTGTTTTAGAATTTGGTGAACATGGAGAAAAAAAAAACAGTTGTGGAATTGCACTTATTTAGCAATTTCACTTCAAAATTTGGATTTTTCTTCCCATGTTCCAATACATACAGTAAAATCAATGGTGCTGCTCAAAAGTACAATTCGTCCCGCAAAAATTACGGCCATATTAAAGGAAAGGTTATGGCTCTGGGAAGACGGAGAACAAAAACCAGAAATGGAAAAAAGGAAAACGGTTCGGGGGTGACATACCATAAAGTAGTGTGACCATAATGATTTTCCAATGAATTGAAAAATGCAGTGATTCAGCGGTTGATGAAATCTCTATGTAGAGCCTACTCAGGGATGGACCAACTAAGGCCGGAGTCACACTAGACCGTAATACGGCCGAGTGCAATGCGATAAAAAAATTGCATAGCACTCGGCTCAATGTTAATCTATGGGGCATCTCCTATTATCTGTTGTTTTCTCGGCCGTATTCAGGATCTGAGTGAAATCGCAGCATGCTGCGATTGTCAGCGTATCTCGACCGAGAATCGCCAATAAAAGTCTATGGGGATGAGAAAAAATTGGATTACAGACGGACCATCAGTGTGACTTGTGAGAAATACGCACCGCTGTTCTATAGAAAAGCCGGCAATTCAGCGCAGTGTACAGTAATATCACACTGACATGTTTGAATAGAACAAATCAAATTAACCCCTTAGTGACAGAGCCAATTTGGTACTTAATGACCGAGCCAATTTTTACAATTCTGACCACTGTCACTTTATGAGGTTATAACTCTGGAATGCTTTAACAGATCCTGCTGATTCTGGGAATGTTTTTTCGTGACATATTGTACTTCATGTTAGGCCGGCGTCACACTAGGCGTAAGACAATACGGTCCGTTTTTTACGGCCGTAATATGCAGAAAAGTCCCCAAAATAGTGGTCCGTATGTCATCCGTAGGCAGGGTGTGTCAGCGCATTTTGCGCATGGCATCCTCCGTATGTAATCCGTATGGCATCCGTACTGCGATATTTTCTCGCAGGCTGGCAAAACCGACATCTAATGGATTTATGTGCTCAAATGTTCGTTAAAAAATATATACAGTATATATATATATATATATATATATGTGTCATTGAGACACATATATATATATTCTGTATTTATATTTAATTCAGCGCGATATATGTGAAAAGTCGGTAATTCAATTGCCGGCTTTTCATTTCTCCTTCCCAAACCCGACAGGATATGAGACATGGTTTACATACAGTAAGCCATCTCATATCCCTTTTTTTTTGCATATTCCACACTACTAATGTTAGTATTGTGTATGTGCAAAATTTGGGTGCTGTAGCTGCTAAAATAAAGGGTTAAATGGTGGAAAAAATTGGCGTGGGCTCCCGCGCAATTTTCTCCGCCAGAGTGGTAAAGCCAGTGACTGAGGGCAGATATTAATAGCCTAGAGAGGGTCCATGGTTATTGGCCCCACCTGGCTACAAACATCTCCCCCCAGCCACCCCAGAAAAGGCACATCTGGAAAGATGCGCCTATTCTGGCACTTGGCCACTCTCTTCCCACTCCCGTGGGGATATGGGGTAATGAAGGGTTAATGTCACCTTGCTATTGTAAGGTGACATTAAGCCAGATTAATAATGGAGAGGCGTCATTTATGACACCTATCCATTATTAATCCAATTGTATGAAAGGGTTAAAAAAACACACACGTTATTCAAAAGTATTTTAATGAAATAAACACACAGGTTGTTTTAATATTTTATTGCTCTCTCAATCCACCTAAAGACCCTCGCTTGGCAAAATAAACCAACAATATACATACCTTCTGATGAACTGTCACGTCCCACGAAGTAAATCCATCTGAAGGGGTTAAATCAATTTACAGGCAGGAGCTGTGCTAAAGCACTCGCTCGTACCTGTAAACCCTGGGTGCTGAAAGGAAAGCTGGGTGATCTGTACTTACATTGAGTCACGGTGAGGCGCCCTCTGCTGGATGTTCTCATGAACTGCAGCCTTGGAAAAGTTCCCACGCTCGAGTTCATGTGAGTTCATCCTGCAGAGGGCGCATCACCGCAACTCAATGTAAGTACAGATCACCCAGCTTTCCTTTCAGCACCCGGGGTTTACAGGTACGAGGGAGTGCTTTAGCACAGCTCCTGCCTGTAAATTGATTTAACCCCTTCAGATGGATTTACTTCGTGGGACGTGACAGTTCATCAGAAGGTATGTATATTGTTGGTTTATTATTTTGCCAAGCGAGGGTCTTCAGGTGGATTGAGAGAGCAATAAAATATTAAAACAACCTGTGTGTTTATTTCATTAAAATAATTTTTAATAATGTGTGTGTGTTTTTTAACCCTTTCATACAATTGGATTAATAATGGATAGGTGGCATAATTGACGCGTCTCCATTATTAATGTGGCTTAATGTCACCTTACAATAGCAAGGTGACATTAACCCTTCATTACCCCATATCCCACCACTACACAGGAGTGGGAAGAGAGTGGCCAAGTGCCAGAATAGGCGCATCTTCCAGATGTGCCTTTTCTGGGGTGGCTGGAGGCAGATGTTTGTAGCCAGGGGGGGGAACAATAACCATGGACCCTCTCTAGGCTATTAATATCTGCCCTCAGTCACTGGCTTTACCACTCTGGCGGAGAAAATTGCACGGGAGCCCACTCCAATTTTTTCCGCCATTTAACCCTTTATTTTAGCAGCTACAGCACCCAAATTTTGCACATACACACTACTAACATTACTAGTGTGGAATATGCAAAAAAAAAAGGGGATATGAGATGGTTTACTTTATGTAAACCATGTCTCATATCATGTCGGGTTTGGGAAGGAGAAATGAAAAGCTGGCAATTGAATTACCGGCTTTTCACCAACACCGCTGCGTATTTCTCGCAAGTCACACTGCTGGTCCATGTGGAATCCGTATTTTTCTCGCCCCATAGACTTTCATTGGCTTTTTTTGCGCAATACGGTGACAAACGCAGCATGCTGCGATTTTCTACGGCCGTACAAGACCGTATATTACGGATGCGTAATATACGGCAGATAGAAGCTGGGCCATAGAGATTCATTGGGCCGTGTGTAATGCGAATTTTACGGACGTAGTTTATGCGCTCATACGTCCGTAAAACTCGCTAGTTTGACGGCGGCCTAAGTGGTAACATTTCTTCGATATTACTTGCGATTATTTATGAAAAAAACGGAAATATGGCAAAAAAAATTAAAATTTTGCAATTTTCAAATTTTGTATTTTTATGCCCTTAAATCAGAGAGATATGTCACAAAAAATAGTTAATAAATAACATTTTCCACATGTATACTTTACATCAGCACAATTTTGGAAACAATTTTTTTTTTGTTAGGGAGTTATAAGAGTTAAAAGTTGACCAGCAATTTCTCATTTTTACAACACCATTTTTTTTAGGGACCACATCACATTTGAAGTCATTTTGAGGCGTCTATATGATAGAAATTAACCAAGTTTGACACCATTCTAATAACTGCACCCTAAAGGTGCTCAAAACCACATTCAAGAAGTTTATTAACCCTTTACGTGCTTCACAGGAACTGAAACAATGTGGAAGGAAAAAATGAACATTTAACTTTTTTTGCAAACATTTTACTTCAGAACCATTTTTTTATTTTTACAAGTGTAAAAAGAGAAATTTAACCATAAGGGTAAGTTCACACAGGACTTTTTTGCTGCCTATTTTTGCTGCGCTTTTTTATGCTAATTTTCAGCTGCTTTTTACAGTACCAGCAAAGCCTATGAGATTTCAGAAATCTCATGCACACACGTTGGGCTTTTGTTTGATCAGTATTTTCCGCTTTGCTGCGTTTTTTGGACATAGGGCATGTCACTTCTTTCAGTGTTTTTGCTGCGTTTTTGCAGCATTTTTCACCCATTGACTTGAATGGGTGATAGAAAAAACGCTGCAAAAACGCAGCAAAAACGCATGTAGCATTATTTGCTGCGTTTTTTGTGCAGAAAAATCATGGCCAGCAGGAACTGATCTCACAGCCAAGAGCTTAGGGGTGTGGTTAGTGAGGTGTCCATAGTGACAGTGAGCTATTGTGTGAGGTGTCCTGATAGTGATGTATTGTGAGGGAGTTTCTGGTAGTGAGGTGTGAAGAGCCATTGTGAGCCATTGTGAGGTGTCCTGATTGTGATCTATTGTGAGGGAGTTTCTGGTAGTGAGGTGTGAAGAGCCATTGTGAGTCATTGTGATTTGTCCTGATTGTGATCTATTATGAGGGAGTTTCTGGTAGTGAGGTGTTAGCCATGTCTTGGTATAGAAGGATGAGCATTAATGTTTCCCAAAAATATTTTCCCCAAAAAAACCGCATGAAAAAACAAGCAGCTGAAAATTAGCCTAAAAAAACGCAGCAAAAAAGTCCTGTGTGAAGTTACCCTAAATTTTATTGTACAATTTCTCCTGAATACGCCGATACCCCATATGTGTGGGTATACCACTGTTTGGGCGCACTGCAGAGCTTGGAAGAGAAGGAGCGCCATTTGACTTTTTTAATGCAGAATTGGCTGGAATTGAGATCGGACGCCATGTCGCCTTTGGAGAGCCCCTGATATGCCTAAACAGTGGAAACCCCCCACAAGTGACACCATTTTGGAAACTAGACCCCTTAAGGAACTTAACTAGATGTGTGGTGTGCACTTTAAACCCCCAGGTGCTTCACAGAAGTTTATAACGTAGAGCCATGAAAATAAAAGAATCACATTTTTTCTACAAAAATGATCTTTTTGCCCGCAAGTTTTTATTTTCACAAGGGTAACAGGAGAAATTAGACCACAAAAGTTGTTTTGCAATTTCTCCTGAGTACGTCGATACCCCATATGTGGGGGTAAACCACTGTTTGGGCGCACTGCAGAGCTTGGAAGAGAAGGAGTGCTATTTGACTTTTTTAATGCAGAATTGGCTGGAATTGAGATCGGACGCCATGTCGCCTTTGGAGAGCCTCTGATATGCCTAAACAATGGAAACCCCCCACAAGTGACACCATTTTGGAAACTAGACCCCTTAAGGAACTTAACTAGATGTGTGGTGTGCACTTTAAACCCCCAGGTGCTTCACAGAAGTTTATAACGTAGAGAGCCATGAAAATAAAAGAATCACATTTTTTCTACAAAAATGATCTTTTTGCCCGCAAGTTTTTATTTTCACAAGGGTAACAGGAGAAGTTAGACCACAAAAGTTGTTTTGCAATTTCTCCTGAGTACGTCGATACCCCATATGTGGGGGTAAACCACTGTTTGGGCGCACTGCAGAGCTTGGAAGAGAAGGAGTGCCGTTTTACTTTTTCAATGTAGAATTGGCTGGAATTGAGATCGGATGCCATGTCGCGTTTGGAGAGCCCCTGATGTGCCTAAACAGTAGAAACCCCCCACAAGTGACACCATTTTGGAAACTAGACCCCTTAAGGAACTTATCTAGATGTAAAGCCCCAAGTGCTTCACAGAAATTTATAACGTAGAGCCGTGAAAATAAAAAATCCTTTTTTTTTTCCTCAAAAATGATTATTTAGCCTGCATTTTTTTATTTTCTCAAGGGTATCAGGAGACATTGGACCCCAAAATCTGTTGACCAGTTTGTCCTGAGTATGCTGATACCCCATATGTGGGGGGGCACTGTTTGGGCACCCATCGGGGCACAGAAGGGAAGGAGCGCTGCTTGGAATGCAGACTTTGATGGGATAGTCTGCGGGCGTCATGTTGTATTTGCAGAGCTCCTGATGTACCTAAACAGTAGAAACCCCCCACAAGTGACCCCATTTTGGAAACTAGACCCCCCAAAGAGCTTATCAAAATGTGTGGTGAGCACTAGGGTTGAGCGAAACCCTGTGTGGGGTCGGCCATGAGGTCGGCGATCTTCTGAATCTGGTATCGGAATTCCGATACCGAGTTCTGATATGTTTGCGATATCGGGAATCGGTATCGGAATCCATATTTAAGTGTAAAATAAAGAATCAAAATAAAAAATATTGATATACTCACCCTCGGACGCGCCCTGGTACTAACTGGCAGCCTTCCTTTCTAAGAATGAGCGCGTGAATCACCTGCGGTGACGTCGCGGCTTGTGATTGGTCGCGTGAGTGGTCACATGGGCGGTCGCGACCAATCACAAGCCGCGATGTCATCTAAGGTCCTTCACGCGCTCATTCTTAGGAAGGAAGGCTGCCGGAAAGAAGCAGGGCACGTCCGAGGGTGAGTATATACCTAATATATACCTCGGACCGCCTATGTGACCGCTCACGCGACCAATCACAAGCCGCGACGTCACCGCAGGTCATTCACGCGCTCATTCTTAGGAAGGAAGGCTGCCAGTTAGTACCAGGGCGCGTCCGAGGGTGAGTATATCAATATTTTTTATTTTGATTCTTTATTTTACACATTAATATGGATCCCAGGGCCTGAAGGAGAGTTTCCTCTCCTTCAGACCCTGGGAACCATAGTATCCCATTGCACTGCATTGGGTTTCGTGTTTCGGCAGACCCCGACCGCGACTTTTTTATAGGATCGGCCGATTTCACTCGACCCGACTTTTGAGAAAGTCGGGTTTCGTGAAACCCGACCCAATCCTATAAAAATAAAAGTCGCTCAACCCTAGTGAGCACTATGAACCCCCAACTGCTTCACAGAAGTTTATAATGTAGAGCCATGAAAATAAAAAAAAATCCTATTTTTTCCACAAAAATGATCTTTTCACCCCCAAATTTTTACTTTCACAAGGGTAACAGGAGAAATTAGACCACAAAAGTTGTTGCGCAATTCATGCGGAGTAGGCCAATACCCCATATGTGGGAGTAAACCATTGTTTGGGCGCATGGCAGAGCTCGGAAGGGAAGGAGCGCCGTTTTGGAATGCAGACTTTGATAGAATGGTCTGCGGGCGTTATGTTGCGTTTGCAGAGCCTCTGATGTACCTAAACAGTAGAAACCCCCACAAGTGACCCCATTTTGGAAACTAGACCCCCCCAAGGAACTTATCTAGATGTGTGGCAAGAACTTTGAATGCCCAAGTGCTTCACAGAAGTTTATAATGCCGAGTCGTGAAAATAAAAAATATTTTTTTTTCCACAAAAAAGATTTTTCAGCCCCCAAGTTTTTATTTTCACAAGAGTAACAAAAGAAATTGGACCCCAAAAGTTGTTGTCCAATTTGTCCTGAGTACACTGATACCACATGTGTGGGGGGAACCACTGTTTGGGTGCACGGCAGAGCTCGGATGGGAAGGAGCGCCGTTTTGGAATGCAGACTTTGATAGAATGATCTGCAGGCGTTATGTTGCGTTTGCAGAGCCCCCGATGTACCTAAACAGTAGAATCCCACCACAAGTGACCCCATTTTGGAAACTATACCCCCCAAGGAACTTATCTAGATGTGTTGTGAGAACTTTGAATGCCCAAGTGCTTCACAGAAGTTTATAATGCAGAGTCGTGAAAATAAAAAAAATGTTTCCATAAAAAAGATTTTTAGCCCCCGAATTTTTATTTTCACAAGGGTAACAAGAAAAATTGGACACCAAAAGTTGTTGTTCAATTTGTCCTGAGTACACTGATACCCCATGTGTGGGGGGGGACCACTGTTTGGGCACATGGCAGAGCTTGGAACGGAAGTAGCGCCATTTTGGAATGCAGACTTTGATAGAATGGTCTGGGGGCGTTATGTTGCGTTTACAGAGCCCCTGATGTACCAAAACAGTAGAAACTCCCCACAAGTGACCCAATTTTGGAAACTAGACCCCCCAAGGAACTTATCTAGATGCGTGGTGACACTGGTGAGAACTTTGCATTATAAACTTCTGTGAAGCACTTGGGCATTCAGAGTCAAAAAAATATTTTTTTTTCCACAAAAAAAGATTATTTAGCCCCAAAGTTTTTATTTTTACAAAGGTCACAGGAGAAATTGGACCCCAAAAGTTATTGTCCAATTTATCCCGAGTACGCCGATGCCCCATCATCATCACAACCCTAACCCCAAAACAGCTATAAACCTAATCAGAACCCTAAATCCAACACACCTCTAATCCTAATCTCAACACTAACCTCAAACCTAACCCTAATCCAAATACACCCCTAACCCTAATCCCAACTCTAACCTTAAGCCTAATCCCAAACCTAACCCTAATCCCAAATGTAATCCTAATGCCCACCCTAATCCAAACCCTAACCCTAATCCCAACTCTAACCCTAACTTTAGCTGCAACTCTAGTCCTAACTTTAGCCCCAACCCTAGCCCTAACTTTATCCCCAACCCTAACCCTAACTTTAGCCCCAACCCAAACCCTAGCCCTAACTTTAGCCCCAACCCTAACCCTAGCCCTAATTTTAGCCCCAACCCTAACCCTAGCCCTAACTTTAGCCCCAACCTTAACCCTAAATTTAGCCCCAACCCTAACCCTAAATTTAGCCCCAACCCTAACCCGAAATTTAGCCCCCAACCCTAACCATAACTTTAGCCCCAACCCTAACCCTAAATTTAGCCCCAACTCCTCTAGCTGCCGGCAGATCATGGCGGGCGCACTGCGCATGTGCCCGCCATTTTCTTACCGGAGGAAGAAGCCGGCGGTCAGGAGGGGACACAGGAGGACCCAGGGACACTGGTATGTATAACAGGGTCCCCGAATCCCCCTATTTCTCTGTCCTCTGATGTGCGATCACATCAGAGGACAGAGAATTACACATCGCTTTTTTTTTGCGGTCGCCGGTAAACAGTTAATTACCGGCGATCGCAAAACAGGAGTCGGTAAAAACCGACCCTGATCATGTTCTTTGGGGTCTCGGCTACCCCCGGCATCTGAGACCCCAAAGATCTCCCGGGTGCCGGCCGGCGGGCGCACTGCGCATGCGCCCGCAATTTTTTGGCCGGAACAAGATGGCGGCGCCCATTGGGAGCCACGAGGAGCACCGGGGGAGAAAGGTGAGTATCGGGGGCGATTGGGGACCCCATTTCTCTGTCCTCTGATGTGCAATCACATCGGAGGACAGAGAAATTAAATGGGAAATTGCATTTTGGTTTTTTTTGCGACCGCCGGTAAACGGTTAATTACCGGCGACCGCAACCCTGGGGTCGGTAAAAAAAACTCAATTCATGTTCTCTGGGGTCTCGGCTACCCCCGGTAACCGAGACCCCAGAGAAAATCTGACTCTAGGGGGGCGCTATTCACTGTTTCTACAGCTGTGGCTTAACTACCCTTAACTGCCTCCATTAAAAGGCATATCGTATACTATGCCCATAGTATATTTTTTAAAAATGTATCCGCCTTGGGGAAATGATTGTCAGCCCATACACTAAGTGTATGGGCATTACAAGTCTAGGAGACACACTCCTTTACATTGAGCCTAGTTTTTAATGAGGCCTTCAGCAATGTCTCCTCATTCTCCACAACTAGATCACCACGCTTAACGTGTTCTGTCCTGCCATAGGCAGTCCAGTTTTTGGCAAGGGTGTCTATGATGCCCATAGTATATTTTTTAAAAATGTATCCCCCTTGAGGAAATGTTTGTCAGCCCATGCACTGCATGTATGGGCATTACAAGTCTAGGAGACACACTCCTTTACATTGAGCCTAGTTTTTAATGAGGCCTTCCTCCACCTCTCATCATTTTCCACCACTAGATCACCAGGGTTCACGTGTTCCGTGCTGCTACAGACAGTAAATTTTTTGGCAAGGGTGTCTATGATCCCCATTAACCCCTTCATGACCTGGGGATTTTCCATTTTTCTGTGTTTGTTTTTCGCTCACCTCCTTCCCAGAGCCATAACTTTTTTATTTTTCTGTCAATTTGGCCATGTGAGGGCTTATTTTTTGTGGGACGAGTTGTACTTTTGAACGACATCATTGGTTTTACCATGTCATGTACTAGAAAAAAATTCCAAGTGCGGTGAAATTGCAAACAAAGTGCAGTCCCACACTGTTTTGTTGTTTGGCTTTTTTGCTAGGTTGACTAAATGCTAAAACTGACCTGCCATTATGATTCTCCAGGTCACTTCAAGTTCATAGACACCTAACATGACTAGGTTATTTTTTATCGAAGTGGTGAAAAGAAAATTCAAACTTTGCTAAAAAAAATAAAAAAAAAATAAAAAATTGCGCCATTTTCCGATACTCGTAGCGTGTCCATTTTTCATGATCTGGGGTCGGTTGAGGGCTTATTTTTTGCATGCTGAGCTGGCGTTTTTAACAATAGCATTTGGGTGCAGATACGTTCTTTTGATCGCCCGTTATTGCATTTTAATGCAATGTTGCGGTGACCAAAAAAACGTAATTCTGGTGTTTCGATTTTTTTCTCGCTACGCCATTTAGCGATCAGGTTAATGCTTTTTTTTATTGATAGATCGGGCGATTCTGAACCCGGCGATACCAAATATGTGTAGGTTTGATTACTTTTTATTGATTTATTTTTAATGGGGCGAAAGGGGGTTGATTTAAACTTTTATATTTTTTTAATTTTCTCACATTTTTTACTTTTTTTTTGTTACTTTTGCCATGCTTCAATAGCCTCTATGGGAGGCTAGAAGCTGGCACAACACGATCGGCTCTGCTACATAGCAGCGATCTGATGTTCGCTGCTATGTAGCAAAAATGCAGGTGTACTATGAGTGCCGACCACAGGGTGGCGCTCACAGCAGGCCTGCATCAGTAAACATAGAGGTCTCAAGGACCTCTATGGTTACTATTCAGAAGCATCGCCGACCTCCGATCATGTGACGGGGGTCAGCGATGCGCTCATTTCTGGCTGCCCGGCTGGAAGCACCGGTTAAATGCCGCTGTCTGCATTTGACAGCGGCATTTAACTAGTTAATAGCGGGGGGTGAATCATGATTTCACCCGCCGCTATTGCGGGCACATGTCAGCTGTTCAAAACAGCTGACATGTCCCGGCTTTGATGCGGGCTCACCGCGGTGCCCTGCATCAAAGCAGGGGATCTGACCTCGGACATACTATCCCTTCTGAGGTCAGAAAGGGGTTACATATTTTTTTAAAATGTACCCCCCATGGGGCAATATTTGTCAGCCTCTACACTTAGTATATGGGCATTACAAGTCTAGCAGACCCATTCCTTTAAATTGGATGCATATGACTTGGTAGCAGGGCAGACCTTGCAGTCAATACGTAAGAAAACAGTATGGCAGGACCAACTGAAGAATGTGAAGTGGCTTAAAAGGCTTATTAGGGTGCATATGACTTGATAGCAGGGCAGGCCTTGCATTCAATGCAACATTTTTTCAGGAAGCTCTCCTGTACCTCTCGTGAAAGGGGTATTGGGGTGCGTCGTAATTCTTGGCAGCCCAGCCATTCACTGCATAGGCAATAACAGCATAGGAGACCCACTGTTTAATAATGGCCCTTTGAGAATATTAATGCTGCCTCTAAAAGTAGGCTTTGTGACTTTAAGAGTCCCTTCTTCATAAATGAAACAAGATGTGTCTGCTTATGTGTCACACACCACATGGCCAGCTAGGGTTGTTACATGTTACAACATTTCCCAGTGAATGCATTTGTATTGGTTGAAAGCAATGTTAAAGTTGAAAAAAGCATCAAAAACGTTGCGTGTGAACATAGCCCAAGTGGTGGAGGAACGTTTTGGTCTGAGGTAAATTGTTTTGCCTTATATACAAGTCATTAGCCTGGAAAGGATGTACCTTAACATATTTCCCAGAAAAATCCATTTTGATTACGTTATTGTATGTTTGTTGGTGCACTTGTAAAAATGTTGTGAAACTCTGACAACATTGCTTACAGCTGTGACCAAGGAGTAACAAATGCTTCCGGGGGCGATCCCCATGATGTTCCTGTGTCATTTCAGCAGGGTTTGCATCATTTTCTGATGTTTTTAGACCTTAAACGGACCCCAGGAGTGAATCGGGGTAAAAAAATCTCGGGTTTCCCATAGACTTATATTGGGCTTGTTGCTCAGGTGAGTACCCGAGTATTCCAATTTGCTCGACCCGAACAACAAGCACCCGATCATTTTAGTGCTCGTTCATCACTAATAATTAACATAAAGATTAAAAGGAAATTTCTCAACATCTACACCACAGCTATGAGGCATACTGGTAAGACTGGTTTAGCCATTCTATTACCTGTATGCCCATAGTAATAGCTTAAAAGCATCCAGGGGGTGACAGATTCCCTTTAAGGCTATGTCATAAATGACTTATATACAAGTTGACCTTTAAATACTTAAAATCTTCAGATTAAGATGCTTTGGTAAACCCAAGGTCTCTATCCAAATTTGACAGACATTAGATTTTAAAGAAAACATCTTAGTATCTTTCAGAAGTAATGACTCCCAATTATAAATGTTGTCAGTTCTGTGAGAAGACTTTTGGACTTCATTGGTACACGAATAAGCGATAATGTAAAATACTGGACTATACCTGTGGAGCATTACTCTTGTCTTGGATCTTCTCACTGCTTCCCCAAGTAATTGATGCAGGATAACTTCCTTCTTGAGCATTGGCGTCTATGACAATCAACTCATTCCCTGGAGGAATCATGCCTGAAGCTTTCCCAATAGTACAAGCAGTCTGGAGGTTGTCACCTAAGAAAAACAACTGCAAGTAAATAGAATGTCCTGCCTGCTCCTTTCTCCATCTCTGCTGATGTGCTGTAATCATTTAGCCAAAAGAACATGGTTTGAATGCAATCCAGAGGACATAAACTGATCTTATTTTTTAATTCTATATTATTTGCTTCAGTAGATAACACATTGGACAAATGACAAATATTACATAATGAAATATTCAATGGCACCACACTGACACCTTCAAGCCAATCACATCAAATAATGATAATAATATTCTTATAATATATCTTATAACATAGATTTGTAGTAGTAAAATACAAATGTACCAGTTATCATGACAGTCCTTATTTTTGCTTCCGTAAGTTCCTGAAGCACCGGTTTTGTCTCAGGTTTTAATTTATTCTCCATTATAAGAAATCCAAGAAACACTAAATCAGACTCTACTTCTTCCCTAAGAATACAGAATAAGAATGAATGAGTAAATAAAATGGTATGGAATGTACTGATAATATGATAAGACGATGATCATTTGTGACAAACATAAAAAGCTTATAATTACTCGCATTGTATTACTTTACCTTTCTAAGCTTTCTATGATCTGGGCATTATTTGTAGCTAACGTCTTGTATGCCAGCGCAATCACTCGGAAACCTTGTGAAGTATAATGTTCAAGTTCTCTGTGGTAATTTAGTGGCACTGCACAACAAAAAATATACTTTTGGAGTTATTAACATAAAAAATGTTATGTCTGATTGATTTTCAAATATACTAATTTGCACTGTCACAGGCCCCATGTTATTTCTACACAATGATATCTGATCTTGATTGGCCTGCACAGTTCATGTTGAAGACAAATAAATAATGTATGCAATAATTTAATATTGTATTTATCTATACAGAATTGACAAAAGTAAGAATTTAGATTTTTTGAATTTACTAAACTTAAAGCTATCTACTATATAATTGTCTAAGGGTCACTTCCGTCTGTCTGTAACGGTTATTCGTTCGCTGATTGGTCTCGGCAGCTGCCTGTCATGGCTGCCGCGACCAATCAGCGACGCGCACAGTCCGGAAGAAAATGGCCGCTCCTTCCTCCCCGCAGTCAGTGCCCGCTCTGTACTCCCCTCCAGTCTGCCCTCACACAGGGTTAATGGCAGCGGTAACGGACCGCGTTATGCCGCGGTGTAATGCACTCCGTTGCCGCTGCTATTAACCCTGTGTGACCAACTTTTTACTATTCATGCTGCCTATGCGGCATGAATAGTAAAACGATCTAATGTTAAAAATAATTAAAAAAAATAAAAAATCGTTAGATACTCACAGTCCGTCGGCCCCCTGAACGACAACAGGAATTTCCCGCTCCTCCTAACGCTCCATGCTGCGATCTCGCGAGATGATGACGTAGCGGTCTCGCGAGACCGCTACGTCATCATCTCGCCAGACCGCAATGCACTCTTGGGACCGTAGCGCGCGAGGAGCATCGCTTGGATCCGGAGGCTCCGGAAGGTGAGTATATAACTATTTTTTATTTTATTTTTTATTTTTTTACAGGGATATGATGCCCGAATTGCTATATACTGCGTGGGCTGGGCAATATACTACATGGGCTGTGCTATATACGTGGCTGGGCAATATACTACATGGGCTGTGCTATATACGTGGCTGGGCAATATACTACATGGGCTGTGCTATATACGTGGCTGGGCAATATACTACATGGGCTGTGCTATATATGTGGCTGGGCAATATACTACATGGGCTGTGCTATATACGTGGCTAGGCAATATACTACATGGGCTGTGCTATATACTACATGGCTGGGCAATATACAACGTGGCCTGCGCAGTATACTACGTGGGCTGCGCAATGTACTACGTGGGCTGCGCAATGTACTACGTGCGCTGCGCAATGTACTACGTGGGTTGCACAATGTACTGCGTGGGCTGCGCAATGTACTACGTGGACTGCGCAATATACTGTGTGGGCTGCGCAATGTACTGCTTGGGCTGCGCAATGTACTGCGTGGGCTGCGCAATGTACTGCGTGGCCGGCGCAATATACTACGCATATATATTCTAGAATACCCGATACGTTAGAATCGGGCCACCATCTAGTATATGTAATAAAACTGGAAGAAAACAGGATTTATATTATATCTGGAACTTCTGGTGAGTTTACAAAGTGAGGTGTCGTGTGTTAACATAAGGAATATATTTATTTATTATGCTTACAGAGCACAATTGTATTACACAGGGCACAGTCATCACTGTGTCCATTTTGACTCACAATCTAAATTCTCTATTGGGTATGTCTTTGGAGTGTGCAAAGTAACCAAGAGGAAACCTATGCAAACATGGAGAGAACATGCTGATGTTAGCCATGGCAGACCCCAACAACACAAAGCCACAGTGCTCACTGAGCCACCATGTTGCCATATGTCTTATAATCTGCATTCTACACCAGTTTTAGCCTCTGCAGGCTTTGTCCTTAATTTTCAGTTCTCTCTAAGAGTGGGTGGAGACTAGCTAATATTTTGTATCCCATGTACAGTAAAACCAGTCATGAGAGATGGCAGCTCTCCTGTCTTTGTGTAGAACATGTTCAGGATTAGGAGAATGATAATTGTGTAGTTGTACTAAGCAGTGTAGCTATGAATTCAGCATTGAGGTGAGATAAAACAAAGCTGAAGCACTGTATCTTTGCCACTTTCTCACTCTGCTCCTGATTTTTTGACAACTTTATTTGAAGCCCTACTAATCTGCCCTAATCTAAGCTGAAATCTACAACAAAATATATTACATGTAAATCAGTTTGGGTTAGAGCTTAGATTCCAGGAGAGGTGAGAGGATAAAGAGCCATAACAGATCTATGCAACAGATAGGGCACAATATGGGATTGAGCAGCATGCTCTGTAGTGTATGTGCTTAACCTCTTAAAGACCAAAGGTATTTCCATTTTTGTGTTTCCTTTTGTCATTCCCAGAGCCATAGCTTTTTTACTTTTCCGTCAAAATGGCCATGTGATTGCTTGTTTTTTTGATGGACGAGTTTTACTTTTGAACGACATTATTTGTTTTACCATATCGTATACTGGAAAACGGGAAAACAATTTTTTACCATGTTCTCTAAATTCTACAACTGACCTGTCATTTTGATTCCCCAGGTCATTACTAGTTTGCAGATTCCAAACATGTATAAGTTATTTAAGTGGTGAAAAAAATCCATAGTTTGTAAAAATAAAAAACATAAAAATTTTCCAAAACCCGTAGCATCTCCAAACTTTGGCGTCTGGACCAGGGTGGGACTTATTTTTGGAGCGCCAAGTTGACATTTTTATGGATACCATTTTTGGATAGATATGATGTTTTGATCACCTGTTATTGCATGTTGCAAATGTTGCAGTCACTAAAAAATTTACCGTATTTTCCGGCGTATAAGACGACTTTTTAACCCCTGAAAATCTTCTTAAAAGTCGGGGGTCGTCTTATACGCCGGGTATCGTCTTGTACACCGGGTGTATATGGTGGGTGGGGGGGGGAGTGGTCCTGATGATGACGAGGGGGCGTCTCACAGGAGAGTGCGTGGAGTATCCCCCATTACCTCATCGTAGCGCTGCAGCGTGGGGTCTCTGTGCTGGGAGCGGCGGCTGCTGCTCCTCTTTGTGCCGCGTGGGTGCTGTGCTGTGGGGCGGCGGCTCCTCTTCTGCAGTGTGGGGCCTCTGTGCTGTGGGGCGGCGGCGGCGTATTTTCATGCAGTCAGTCGGGGCTCCTCCGGCATCTCCTTAAAGCCCGGAGGCCCCGCTGGCAGCTCCATTGCTATGATGCGGTGGCCTCCGGGAAAATGGCCGCTGCTCAGATTCAGATCTCGTCTCCCGAGATCTCGGGATGAGATCTGAATCTGAGCATGCGCCGCCCCTAGTGGCCATTTTCCCGGAGGCCACCGCATCGTAGCAATGGAGCTGCCGGCGGGGCCTCCGGGCTTTAAGAAGATGCCGGAGGAGCCCCGACTGACTGCATGAAAATACGCCACCGCCGCCCCACAGCACAGAGGCCCCACACTGCAGAAGAGGAGCCGCCGCCCCACAGCACCCACGCGGCACAAAGAGGAGCCGCCGCTCCCAGCAGAGACCCCACGCTTCAGTGCTACGATGAGGTAATGGGGGATAGTCCACTCACACTTTCCTGTGAGACGCCCCTCGTCGTCATCAGGACCACTCCCCTCCAAAAGGCACATTAGTCACCGGCCCTATAAGACGACATACGGTGTATAAGAAGACCCCTGACTTTTAAGAAGATTTTATATTTTAACTAGAAAAGTTGGGGGGTCGTCTTATACACCCAGTCGTCTTATACGCCGGAAAATACGGTAATTCTTTTTATATATTGATAGATTCGGTGATTCTGATTGCGGCGATACTAAATACATGTTTTTCTTATTGTTTTATTTAGAATGGGGCTAATGGGAGGTGATTTGAACTTTTAGATTTTTTTAGATTTTTTATATTTTTTTAAATTTTTTTACTGTTTACTTACTTCAATAGTCTCCATGGGGACTAGAAGCTGTGATCTTCTGATCACTTGTGCTACACATAGCAGGGCTGCAACTCATAGCAGTTCAGCATAGCATAGCAGTCCTGTAGACCCCTGGTTGAATTCCGATACCGAGTTCCGATATTTTTGCGATATCGGAAATCAGAATCGGAAGTGTGCGGTGCGTATGGTTCCCAGGGTCTGGAGGAGAGGAGACTCTCCTTCAGGCCCTGGGATCCATATTCATGTAAAAAATAAAGAATACAAATAAAAAATATGGATATACTCACCCCTCCGACGGCCCCTGGCTCTCAGCGGTGCAACTGGCAGCCTCCGTTCCTAAGAATGCAGTGAGTATAGGACCTGTGATGATGTCGCGGTCTTGTGACTGGTCGCGTGACCGCGACGTCATCGCAGGTCCTTCACTCACTGCATTCTTAGGAACGGAGGCAGACGCTTGCACCGCTGAGGTCCAGGGTCCGTCGGAGGGGTGAGTATATCCATATTTTTTTTTTATTCTTTATTTTTTACATGAATATGGATCCCAGGGCCTGAAGGAGAGTTTCCTCTCCTTCAGACCCTGGGAACCATCCAGGATCGCTTCCGATATTTGTGTCCCATTGACTTGTATTGGTATCGGGTATCGGTATCAGCGATATCCGATATTTTTTGGATATCGGCCGATCCAATCCGATACCGATACTTTTGAATATCGGAAGGTATAGCTCAACACTAGTAATCAGTAAAAAGCCTGCACCTTTTGCACCTTTAGATTTTAAAAATGTGTTATTAATAAAACAGGCTTTTTATTCTTCCCAATGCTGGAATCAACTTTCTACTTTTAAGAATAGTATATATACTTCCCTTCCACACAAGCCAAATGGTAAAAAATGTATAGAAAAAAAACTATTGGAAGCTAAATTCCTTTAATTTGTAAAAGTACATTCACTGCAAAATAAAAAATATGTTTAAAGATGTCAACGGCTATTTTCTTCTTGCAACAATACCTGTGTCTGGTGTGCAAAAGTGCTCTACCATTTCCGGAGCTCCTTTCATAAAAACGAGAAATTCATCTTCTCCCATAATCTCAACAATGACTGACATGCGCTGTAGGCTGGATGAGAAAGGAAACTGGTGCAAGATGGCAATACCTTCCGCTGGAACCTGATCGATGATAATCAGTTTTGTCACTAAATATGTTATTCTTATATTCGCTAAGGTTTTCACAGGTTTGTTCTTTTGGTTCATGTCTGTGTAGATATGTAGAAAAATATTGTCCACTGTGCTAATCTAACCCATCTGTTAATGCAACAAATGCATTCAGACATAATAATCTTTATTTTTATATAGCGCTAACATATTCGGCAGTGCTTTATACACTGCTGAAAAAAATAAAGGGAACACACAAACAGAATATAACTCCAAGTAAATCAAACTTCTGCAAAATCAAACTGTCCACTTAGGAAGTAACACTGTTTGACAATCAATTTCACATGCTGTTGTGCAAATGGAGTAGACAACAGATGGAAATTATTGGCAATCATCAAGACACCCTCAATAAAGGAGAGGTTCTGCAGGTGGGGACCACAGACCACATCTCAGTACCAATGCTTTCTGGCTGATTTTTTGGTCACTTTTGAATGTTGGTTGTGCTTTCACACTCGTGGTAGCATGAGACGGACTCTACAACCCACACAAGTGGCTCAGGTAGCGCCGCTAATCCAGGATGGCACATCAATGCGAGCTGTGGCAAAAGGTTTGCTGTGTCTGTCAGCGTAGTGTCCAGAGGCTGGAGGCGCTACCAGGAGACAGGCTAGTATACCAGGAGATGTGAAGGGGGCCGTAGGAGGGCAACAACCCAGCAGCAGGACCGCTACCTCAGCCTTTGAGCAAGGAGGAACAGGAAGAGCACTGCCAGAGCCCTGAAAAATGACCTCCAGCAGGCCACAAATGTGCATGTGTCTGCAAAAACGGTTAGAAACCAACTCCATGAGGATGGTCCGAGTGCCTGATGTCCACAGATGGGGGTTGTACTCACAGCCCAACACCGTGCAGGATGCTTGGCATTTGTCACCGAACACCAGGATTGGCAAATTCGCCACTTGGCCCTGTGCTCTTCACAGCTGAAAGCAGGTTCACACTGAGCACATATGACAGACGTGACAGAGTCTGGAGACGCCGTAGAGAGCTATCTGCTGCCTACAACATCCTTCAGCATGACCGGTTTGGCAGTGGGTCAGTAATGGTGTGGGGTGGTATTTCTTTGGAGGGCAACACAGCCCTCTATGTGCTCGCCAGAGGTAGCCTGACTGCCATTAGGTACCGAAATGAGATCCTCAGACCCCTTGTGAGATGATATGCTGGCGCAGTTGGCCCTGGGTTCCTCCTAATGCAGGACAATGCCAGTCCTCATGTGGCTGGAGTGTGTCAGCAGTTCCTGCAAGATGAAGGCATTGAAGCTATGGACTGGCCCGCCCGTTCCCCAGACCTGAATCCGATTGAACACATCTGGGACATCATGTCTCGCACTATCCACCAACGTTACGTTGCACCACAGACTGTCCAGGAGTTGGCGGATGCTTTAGTCCAAGTCTGGAATGAGATGCCTCAGTAGACCATCTGCCGCCTCATTAGGAGCATGCCCAGGCATTGTAGGGAGGTCATAAAAGCACTTGGAGGCCACACACACACAACAGAACATCATTTCCTTGTCTTAAGGCATTTCCATTGAAGTTGGATCAGCCTGTAATTTGATTTTCCACTTTGATTTTGAGCATCATTCCAAATCCAGGCCTCCATGGGATATTAATTTTGATTTACATTGATAATTTTTATGTTTTATTGTTCTCAACACATTCCACTATGTAATGAATAAAGATTTGCAACCAAAATATTTCATTCAGTGATATCTAGGATGTGGGATTTTAGTGTTCCTTTATTTTTTTGAGCAGTGTAGTTTTGCACATATTATCATCGCTGTCCCTGATGGGGCTCACAATCTAAATTCCCTATCACTATGTCTTTGGAATGTGGAAGGAAACTGGAGTACCCAAATGAAACCCATAAAAACACGGGGAGAACATACAAACTCCTTGCAGATATTGTCCTTGGTGGGATTTGAACCCAGGACCCCAGTGCTTCAAGGCTGCAGTGCTACCCACAGAGCCACCATGCCGCTTATGACACCAGCCAGACAATTTATATATTCCAGAAACAGATTACAGATTTTCTGATTCTGGTAGAAAAAGCTTTAGACCTATTTATTATATTTAGAATATATTATATATTATTATATATACAAAAGAGTGATTGCTGTCAGTTTTTAATTTTTAATCACCCAGAGAGCACGAATTGGTTGGCTAAGAAAGGACATTTATTAAAATGTGTCAAATATTAGGATGCAAAAAAGATCACCAACAGGTTGTGTAAATTTAAATGCAAGTGTCTAAACATGCTCCAAGTATATCATCCAGTATGAGCCGCTACAATGAATTTAAATTTTAAAAGGAACATTTGTTGTAAAAAAAAATACTAGTAACCTGCAGATATGGGGTTAATCTACAGGTTTATAGTGTTCTGAAGCTTTGCGGCCGCCGTACTGAAAGCCCAGCTAGCGAGAGGAAATTTCCTTTATTCCTCCCCCACAATCTCGGGCTTTCAGTCATATAGAGGTGCAGCAAGTGCGGCTCCAGTCACCGCTCAATCCATAGTGACAGGCCACTGAAACTGCACCCCGGCAATTACTGACAGCCAGCTCTTCAGTGCATCAGTACAGAGCCAACTGTCAGTCAGTGCCGGAGAGTGGTTTCAGCCACCGTCTTTCATGATGACTGAAGCCACGTGTCTGACTGAAAGCCCAGGGATCCCAGTAGGAATAATACTGATTACCTATTGCAGTTATTAATCGGCACCATTGTTTAAAATATCTAAATAATAATTACATTTTATATAAAATCATCAACATAGTATAGAGCTACAAATAAGAAACAATTATATATCATACTGTAATATGTACATTTGCTAAACTATATGCAGTAGAAGAACATGTTTGAACAAGGTGCGATTTTACCTCTTCAGAATCTAATCCAGGTTTAACAATTTTATATGACTGAGAGTCCTCATCTTCTTTGGTTTTCATGTCAGTATCTTGTAAAACCTAAACAAATAAATTAGCCACAATGATCATATATTATTAATGTGTGCATATTATAAACTGTGCACATATCATTTGTAATCTAATTGTTTTATGAACGTAAAAAAAGCATGCAGAAATGTAAAAGCAGTAATTATGAAAGAAGATAGCATGTTTTTACATAGCAAGGCTACTGAATGCTTGCACTCAGGCATTACTTTGCACTGTATGTTCTACTTTTAGGGGCAGGCGAATAAAATACATTTTCAAAATTCTTACTTGATGCAACTGATCCAGGGAGACCCCATTCATTGTCTGTTCAGTGTGTTCCTCCCTGTCTCACAAACCTAAACAGCTTTTCAACACTTTCAATTCTCTACCCCGTCCCCCAGCACCTCCTCCCTCTCCTCTCATTTCTGCTGAAGACTTTGCCTCTTTCTTTAAACAGAAGATCAATACGATCAGAGAAAGTTTTGGCCCACAGCGCCCAATGCCCCTCTTAGCTGCTCAACACTGCTCCTCCAAAACCAGCTTCTCCACCATGACAGAAGATCAGCTCTTCACCCTCCTGTCAAGATAACACCTTACCACCTACACGCTTGCCCCGCTCCTATCCCACCTCATCCCTAACCTTTCCACGGTCTTCATCCCAACCCTAACGCACCTCTTCAACCTCTCACTTACAATAGGTGTCTTCCCCTCATACTCTAAGCATGCAAAGATCACACCCATCCTCAAAAAGCCCTCCCTCAACCCATCCTCTGTGTCTAGCTATCGCCTGATGTCTCTTTTCCCGTATGCCTCCAAATTACTGAAGCAACACATCCATCTTGAACTGTCCTCCCACATCTCCTTCTGCTCCCTCTTTGATCGGTTACAGTCTGGCTTCCGACCCCATCACTCAACTGAAACTGCCCTAACTAAAGTCACCAATGACCTACTAACTGCCAGGAGCAAGTGACATTATGCTGTCCTCCTTCTCCTAGACCTGTCTTCTGCCTTTGACACTGTGAACCACTCACTTCTGCTACAGATCCTCTCATCTCTTGGCATCACAGACTTGGCCCTATCCTGGATCTCGTCATATCTAACAGACCGAACATTCAGTGTCTCCCTCCCTCACACCACCTCCTCACTTCGCCCCTTGTCAGTCGGTGTTCTTCAAGGCTCTGTTCTAGGACCCCTACTCTTCTCCATCTACACCTTCGGCCTTGGACAGCTCATAGAATCCCACTGTATGCAGTACCATCTCTACGCCGATGACATGCAGATCTACCTATCCGGACCTGACCTCACCTCCTTACTTACCAAAGTCCCACACTGTCTGTCTGCTATTTCAGCCTTCTTTTCTGCTCACTTTCTAAAACTGAACATGGACAAAACAGAATTCATCATCTTTTTCTCTTCTCACTCTACCCCTCCACCAGACCTACCAATCAATGTCAATGGCTGCTCACTTTCCCCGGTCCCACACGCCCGGTGCCTCGGGGTGATCCTCTACTCCACCCTCTCTTTCAAGCCACATATCCAAGCCCTTGCCTCCTCCTGCCTTCTCAAACTCAAAAATATTTTCCGAATCTGCGCATTCCGCTAGAAAACAAAAACACTAGTGCATGCCCTTATCATCTCTTGCCTTGACTACTGCAACCTCCTACTCTTTGGACTCCCCTCTAGCACTCTGGCACCACTCCAATCCATCCTACACTCTGCTGCCTGACTAATCTACCTGTCTTCCCGCTATTCCCAGCCTCTCCCCTATGCCAAGCCCTTCACTGGCTTCCTATCGGCCAGAGACTCTAGTTCAAAACCCTCACAATGACATACAAAGCCATCCACAACCTATCTCCTCCATACACCTGTTACATGGTCTCCCGGTACCTACCTAAACCCAATCTCCGATCCTCTCAAGCCCTCCTTCTCTACTCTCCTCTCATCTCTTCTTCCCACAACCGCATCCAAGACTTCTCCCGTGCTTCCCCCATACTCTGGAACTCTCTACCCCAACACATCAGACTCTTGCCTACCATAGAAACCTTCAAAAAGAACCTGAAGACTCACCTCTTCTACAGCCTGCAGTGATCCTTAACCTACTGAACCGCCGCACGACCAGCTCTACTCTCTCCTAATGTATCCCCACCCATCCCTTGCAGACTGTGAGCCCTCGCGGGAAGGGTCCTCCCTCCTTATGTACCTGTGTGCTTTGTTTTTTGCTCATGTTTAATGTATTTGTCTATATTTGCCCCGTATTCACATGTAAAGCAACATGGAATAAATGGCGCTATAAAAATGTATAATAATAATAATAATAATAATAAATAACAGCCACAAAACATCCTGCACACTGATGACACATGGATGATATCCATCTGTTATTAGTGTGATACACACCGGCACCTGGGAAGCAGCGGTACAGTTAACGCTGTTATCCGGCACCAGGTGCTGAAGATGACTCTTATAATTCTCCCCTGTTCTGCCGGCAATCAGAGTGAGCAAGAGAGAATGATGAGAGTTAGATTCAAGTGATAACAGTGATTGCAGGCGGCAGCTGAAGGGACTATTACTCCTATCAGCCTACAACTGCAGCTGCTAAAAACAGCGAGAGCAGGCGGCGGCTGATGGGAGTATTCATTAGCCGTCAACTGCGCTATAAATAAATATATAATTAAAAAAGGGAGTGTGTTCCCCTGTATTTTTGACAGCCAGCCAGGCAAAACTGACAGCTGCGAGCTGAAATCCTCAGCTGTCAGCGTCAGCGTGGTTATCAAGAATATAGGGGTCCCCACGCTGTTTTTTTTACATTAGTAAATTTAAATATTTTACAACCAGCCTTGCTAAGGAAGACAGCTTGGGGCTGGTATTCTCAGGCTGGCTAGGGGACATGGATATTGACCCCCTGCCTAAAACTAGCAGCCTGCATCTGCCCAGAAAAGGTGCATCTATTAAATGCGCCAATTCTGGCGCTTTGCCCTGCTCTTCCCGCTTGCCCTGTAGGGGTGGCAAGTGGGGTAATATTTGTGGGGTTGATGCCACCTTTGCATTGTCTGGTGACATCAAGCCCATGGGTTAGTAATGGAGAGACATCTATAAGTACATTTTCAGAAACTGAATTTTTGTTATAGAGAACATACCCAGCCTGTACCCTCGAACATTTTCAGGTCCAGTGGGTCTCCCTGTATTTTGCCATCCAGGAAAATCAATGAATGACAACTGACCATTCCTACTAGAACCGGACTCCATGGCAAGCTACTCCCTGGTGTAAATAAATAAACTTCTTGGAAGCTACAAGACAATTCAAATGTTATCATGAAAATATTTTAGACATAAAGTAAAATGTTGCATTAAATCACTCAAAAACGATGATTGATTATTAATCTAAAATAACTTCTGCGTTTTGAACATCAAAATACAGGAAAAATGTATTTATTTCAGTCCAGGCTAGTCAACTCCATTTTTTTCCAAAGAAATTTTAATGATGCAAATACTTCCCAATACTGACCCAATATTGCTGTTTCTGATTTCTGAGCTGTTCCACATTCACATTCTGTTAGTATATTATTTCTATTAGTTTTATTAGGCTCAGACCACAAAGCTCACTGGTTGGGAAAATACAGATGATGAGAGAATGGGACTCATGATGTTAAGTGTTAAGCGTTAGGCAGTGGACATTCACCCTCATAGCTAAAGAAGTGATATTGAGTGGCCTGATATACTATTAATGTGTTTAATAGATGAAAATTTAGCAAAACTGATCAAGGTCAATCAGTATTTATCTTTAATGTAGGTACTGAGAAAGTATTTCCACCAAATGAATGTTGTCGATTGTGTATTGTCATACCCTAATTCTATAGATGGACTTTTTCTCTATTTTGCCCTATTTCTTGTTTCTTCTCCCACTTACTCAAAAACATATATTGTTAATTTGTGTCCTATTATGCAGTGTAAACTTACCTTCTATTATCAGAAGGAACAATACCCCATAATTCCATTCCATCTTCTGTTAAAGTGCCTGTCTGTATAAAAAATCATTATGAATTATAAAAATGTTCATGGATATCTGATAAAGGGTAGTCGCAAAAGTTTTTGAAAAAAGCAGGTTGACAATCAAAACCATAGCTCAAAAACATTTAATTGGTATGAAAATTAGCATTTTTAACATTTATTGAAATTAAAAAATTGCCACTATTCTCCACCTAACTTTTGGCTGTCAGTACTAGTTCTAATTCTGATGATACTCCATTTGTAATCTCAAGCTTCCTAGAGTAGTCTCAAATAGAATGCCATTACTGCTGTCAGATTTTTAAGGCTGGTCTATTGCATTTAATAGTGAGCATTCGCCAGTCAGGTATTATGACATGTGCTCAGTGTAGTCTACTTCCAGAGTCACTCTCCATCTTAGTAAGAAACACTCTTCATTGCCAGTGCCTGGTCTACCGCCACGGAGTTATTATCTTTACTGATGAGCCGATGGCCTTCAGCGGTAGATTCTTCAAGACGTTCGTATGGCAGGCAGACAGGTCAAAGGAGAAGAGTGATAGAAAGTAAGAAAAATAGGCTTGACCAGATTGATGAATACACTGTCTATAAATAGGCACTCAGCTTTATAAGAAATGTTTTCCTATTGGGTTGTCAAATGCCAGAGTGGCAAGAAGGCCTGTATGTAGACAAGCTGAACTATGCCACTGATATGAGGGAGAAGGGTGAGTACAGAAAAAAAAAAACTTTGTGGAAAATTATTAAGTATCTAAGAAATTAAAGTGTGCTTTTGAAAAATTACTGAAATGACTTACTGTTATTGGATAATTGTTTAGTGCCCATTGATTCGAGGTGGCTGCACTGTCACGTTAACGTATGAAATAGTGTATAAATTTCACTTAATTTTCCTTGTTATCACACACACTGCGGGCTAGTCTGACCCATCTCTCTTCGGTTCTGCTGCTGTGTGTGTGTGAATCATAAACCACTCATTCCCACCCCCCCACAAGAATGTTTATGACCCTCTGTTGCTGCAATAGACAATTCTCTTATCTAGTACCAGCTGAAACTGGTATTGTCTCTCTCAAAAGACATGAGTTTCTTTGTTCTACTATAGTAAGATATTGGGCCACCAATTTGGGCTAGAAAAATAAGGAGTACAGGAGTACATATTATGAGAATTTCCATCGGTAGATCTGTCAATCACTGTAAGCGCTAGCAGCTAAACGCAACGAGTACAAAGTGCGGATTTCTCCTAAACCGTGTGGAACAACTAGTACAAATTTGGTATCATTGAATAACTAATTCTAAAATATGAGGAATGATGTGTGTGTTGTGACTCTGCTGGATTATCGAGCCAAGTTATGAGAATTCTAAGTATTGCGCTGGTAAAATCTGTATCTTTGAGGAGAGGGGAAGGTGCAGGTAAACCAGCCCCTTTAGTGATGTCACAAGCCTGCAAGTATAAGGCACGGCACTCAACCCAACCTTCATTCTTGCCTGGGACTGCACACCAAGAAGGCCCTCTGATGAAATGGGACATTTGGCTCCACCCACCAGCATGGTTAGCTGAAATGATCTGAGCACACGTGAGTGTTACTTTCTGTTTTAATCCCTGTTTTTATAATTGCTGTACATACTTTAAATTGTCTCATATTGTAAAATCTTATATACCTTTTATAAACACTGCTAAATCTTTTATGGAGTAAAATATAATAACTACTAGCTTTGTTTTTCTTGCTCTAAAACGTACCCTAAGTCTTCTGAAGTTAATTACGCTACTAATTTGGGTTGGCTCTGAACCCCTCTGTGGAGAAATCTGAGCTGGTGGCAGCGAAGTGTGTTCTGGGCTAGGTGGGTACAACTGGCAGCGACGGAACGGGTTTTATAAGCTATTGTCTGGCTGCGGCCTGAGCATTTATAATTCCCTCGCTGCAGCGTGCCTGCTAGCCAGTCCACAGTGAAGCGGCCCATCCAGCGACTAATTATCCTAGGTGCAGTTCCCTGACTGGTCAAGTTCCAAAGCGGAGCTGGAAAACAGGATATACATAAATCCCTGCAGTTTGTGATATATTGTAGCTGCAGTGGGATAACTAAAATAACCTCCTGCGGTAAATTGATAGGTTAATAGCCTTGTTTGTGTTCTCATCACATGTTAGCAGTGGCGGGATAACTAAGATAAGCCCCCCTGCACATGTGATAGCCATGTGCTGGCCAAAGGTCACCCCCGATTCGTGATATATTGGTGGCAGCACGGTGGGATTCGTGACATATTGGTGGCAGAGTGGTGGGATCATAGAGCATTAGTGATCTGGTTTGAGCAACCATTCCTCTCACTAAATCTGGCACGGTTCTTTCCAAAGGACCCTGCAGCAATAGTTTGGAGAACAAACTCAGTGTTTATTAGTCCTGAGACAATTGTGTGTACTTGTGGTTATCCCCTCCCTTTCTTTTCATTTTTCTTTCCTATCTTTTATTTGGCAACCATGGCTGCAATGGGAGAAGAGTGATAAAAGAAGCATGACAAGGACACTCTTAATGCCCTTTGTGGGATGTGGCAGATCGACGACGGTGCAACAAACAATACCAAAGATCAACTGGTCGTGGCTCTGGTGCAACGGGAAAACAGCCAGAGCCCAGCAGGCGCAGAACCTGGCCCAAGCAGAGGTGGTGCTGCAGCAGAGCCCAACAGCGCTCAGATACCGAAGCCTTTCCTGTGATGGAAAAGGACAGGGACTTGGACACTTTTCTGCAGGCCTTTGAGAAAGCCTGCAGACAGTACGGGCTGCCTGGGGACCAATGGACATGATACCGGGCCCCAGGGCTAAAAGGCAAAGCTTTGTAGGCATTTGCTGCCCTCCCTCAAGAACAAGATGGTGACTATGAGGGCATCAAGCAGGCCCTGATAACAAAGTACCAGCTTACGCCTGAGGTTTACCGTAGAAAGTTCCAGAACCTCCAACGTGGCCCACACTACAGTTACAGCAATGTGGCACATGGACTTGGGACCCACTTGACCAGCGAACCCAAGGACTGTCAGTGACCACCTTTGCACAGCTGTGAGAGCTGATTATCAAAGACCAGTTCTTACATCTTTACCCATCTGAGGAGCTGCAGTTCATGATGGACCGAGAACCAAAAGACGAAAAGACGAAAGCAGCGCAGATTGCCGATGCCTACGAGGCCAATTGTAAATTGGAAGTGCGAAAGCCAGTCACCACCAGCTGGAGATGGGGTAAGCATGCAACCAATGCCAGTGCCCCTGCCAGCCAACACAACAGAGGCCCTGTCCCTGTTGCCAACAGCACCAGACCTACCACCGACTGCCAGTGTTTTTCCTGCAAACAGTCTGGTCATATCAGTGCCTACTGTCCAGCTCAACAGAAGAACCCCCCAGCCAAGGCCCCAGGGCCTAATGCAGTTCTTTTGGTGGGTGGGGTGGTTGGGAGGGTGTGTGACAATGTACAGCATGTCACGGTGGGGGGCCATGTCGCTACAGACCTCAAGGACACTGGGGCTGAACGGACCCTCATCCGACCCGAACTGGCGGCCCCTGAAGAGATCATTCCGGGGAAAACCCTGTCTGTCACCGTGACTCCGGGCATCAGCTGTCCCTTGCCAATGGCCCTGGTTTATATAGATTGGAATGCCAGGAGAGGGAGAAATGAAGTGGGGCTGTCCGCAAACCTGCCCACTGATGTTTTGCTGGGGACTGATCTGGGGATGATGGTTGCATAATATGTCCCTGACACCCCTCCCCAATCTGATAATAAGGGTAATGCTAACCCTGATGATGATGATGATGGGAAACTGAATGTGTTACCTGACAATGCTTTATCGAGTAATGATGAATCTGATAACCATTTTTTCCCTAGGAATGATGCTGAAAATTATGTAAATGTGCCAACTGAACCTGATAACCATTTTTCTGCAAAGGTTGATGTGTCCATAGGTGAAGGAGTGCTCAGCTGCATCGCTCTGCGGAGTGAGATGGCTGAGGAACCCCTAGCATGGGTAAGTATCGGTGCTACAGGAAATGGGGAGATGCATGGGAACCGTGAAGAAGGTGATGCCATGCAACTGACCAGTGCCACCGAGGAAGGTAACTGGCCCATAAGTAGCACTGCCCCTGAAGTGGTGGGGGTGGATGGGGAGGTAGAGCCCATAGCAGCACCAGCTGATGGGTCTGTAGTAATCCCCGGGGAGACAGCCTACGTAGCTGCTGTCACCCGTAGTCAGAGTGCCCGGAAAGCAGATAACAGTCTGCCTTCTGGACCCTCCTCAGTCACAGGCGTGACTGAACCAGAGATGGACCCAGAGCAGGTCCCAGAGGGTTCCCGTGGGGAAGGGACCCTGACATCGCTTCTGGCTTTCCCTAGCCAGGAGTTTCAGGCCACTCTGCGTGCAGATGCGAGTCTAGAGAATTTGAAACAACTTGCCGAGATGCCTACCTCCGTGACTGATAAGGAGAGGGTGTTCTGGGAACCAGGGAGGTTGTACCAGGAGACAGTACCAAGAAAATCACAAAACGAGTGTTTGAGGGAAAGAGAGCTGGTCATCCTGCAGCAATTCCGGAGTGAGTTGTTGCAGATTGCCCATGAGATCCCGCTATCTGGACACTTGGGGATCAGCAAAACTAAGGCTCGGCTGTCTCAACAATTCTATTGGCCTAAGATGGGGACAGATGTGTCAAACTACTGCCGCTCCTGTGTCACCTGTCAAAGAGTGGGGAAGGCGGGGCCTGCTCCTAAGACTCCTTTGATCCCTTTGCAAGTGATAGAGGAACCTTTCCAGAGGATCGCGGTGGACATTGTTGGCCCACTGGCCATCCCCAGCAGCCCTGGAAAGAAATTCATCCTTACTGTGGTAGACTACGCCACCAGGTACCCAGAGGCAGTGGCTCTGTCCTCAACTAGGGCAGATAAGGTGGCGGATGCATTGTTGGCTATCTTTTCATGTGTAGGATTTCCCAGGGAGATGCTTACCGATCAAGGGACCCAATTCATGTCACGCCTAATGGAGGCTCTCTGTAAGAGAATGCAGGTGAAGTGTCTGGTATCGAGTGCATATCACCCACAGACCAATGGCTTGTGTGAGTGCTTCAATGGTACCCTCAAACAGATGCTGCGCATGCTGGTTGAGACCCAAGGGCGCGACTGGGAGTGGTACCTCCCACACCTGCTGTTGACTTACCGAGAGGTTCCTCAGGCCTCAACGGGGTTCTCCCCCTTCGAGCTCTTGTACTGCAGGTGAGTCCGGGGACTCCTTAGGTTGGTAAGAGAGTCCTGGTAAGAGGAGCCAAACCCTTCTGAAGTGTCTATAGTGGAGTATGTCATGCGCTTCTGTGACCAGATGCAGACCTTGACGCAGTTGGTGCATGACAACATGATGCAGGCTCAGGCTGACCAGAAGCACTGGTTTGACCAGAATGCCCGGGAGCGGACCAACCACGTGGGTCAAAAGATATGGGTGCTGGTCCCTGTACAAACAGATAAGCTTCAGGCAGCCTGGGAAGGCCCATACGTCGTCCACCAACAGCTCAATCCGGTCACCTATGTGGTCACGCTTGATCACGCTTGGGGTAGGCGAAAGGCCTTTCACGTCAACATGATGAAGGCTCATCACAAACGTGAACCTTTTGTCCTACCGGTCTGCAGCCTGCCCAAAGACAGGAAGGAAGACCCCCTCCGGGACATGCTGGCCCAAACCAAGGCCGGTGGGTCCATTGAGGACGTTGAGGTAAGCGCCTCGCTAACTGAACCCCAGCGGTTATAGTTGCGGACCAAGCTGGAACCCTTCAGGGCCATGTTCTCCAACCGACCTGGAAGGACTGAGTTAGCAGTCCACAAAGTGGACACCGGGAATCATGCCCCACTACGGCGAACACCCTATCGAATCTTCGACGAGATGCAGCAGGTTCTGCACCAGGAGATCGATGAAATGTTACAGATGGCAATGATTCGATGGTCAAAAAGCATGTGGACCTCACCTGTAGTTCTCGTGCCCAAGAAGGATCAGACCACCCAGTTCTGCATGGACTACAGGGGGCTCAAAGCCATCACAGCCTCTGACGCGCACCCAATGCCATGCATTGAGGAGCTGCTTGAGAGTTTAGCTGGCGCAGAATACCTGACCATAATGGATCTGAGTCGAGAATACTGGCAGATTCCCCTGAGCCCTGAGGCACAGGAGAAGTCCGCCTTTATCACACCCATTGGACTGTATGAGTCCACGGTCATGCCCTTCGGCATGAAAAATGCACCTGCCACTTTCCAGCTGATGGTCAACCACCTACTTCAGGGACTGGAGAAGTACGTGGTAGCATACTTGGATGACATTGCCATCTTCAGTTCCACCTTGGATGAACACCTGCAGCATCTCGAGGAGGTGCTCAGGAAAATTCACTGAGCCGGACTATCAAGCCGGGAAAGTGCCAGATGGGCATGAGTGAGTTCCACTACTTGGGACACCGGGTAGGCAGGGGCACCCTAAAGGCAGAGCCTTAGAAAGTGGGAGCGGTCGTGAACTGGCCCACCCCCAGGACCAAGAAACAGGTGATGTCCTTCCTGGGCACTGCAGGTTACTATAGGTCGCTTCGTACAGCACTATAGTAGCTTGGCAAAATCCTTCACGGTCCTCACCAGGAATAAGTTACCTCACATCGTAAACTGGACCGACAGCTGTGAGGGGGGCTTCCTGGTGTTGAAAACAGCACTGTGAAATGCCACTGTGTTGAAAGCAGTTGACCGTTCTTGGTGCAGACCGATGCCTGCGAGTTTGGGCTTGGTGCTGTGCTCAGTCAGGTTGACTCAGAGGGCCAAAAGCACCCTGGGTTATACCTGAGCCGGAAACTTCTGCCGAGGGAAGTGGCCTACTCCACCATCGAGAAGGAGTGTCTGGCCATAGTCTGGGCCCGGCAATGCTTGCAGCCCTACTTGTATGGTCACACTTTTACTGTGTTGACTGACCACAAGAATGTTTATGGCCCCCTTTAGCTGCTGTAGACAATTCTCCCATCTAGTACCAGCTGAAACTGGTATAGTCTCTCTCAAAAGACATGAGGCTCTTTGTTCTATTATAGTGAGATATTGGGTAACTGATTTGGGCTAGAAAAATAAGGAGTACATATTATGAGAATTTCCATCGGTAGATCTGTCAATCACTGTAAACGCTAGCAGCTAAACACAACAAGTACAAAGTGCGGATTTCTCCTGAACCATGTGGAACAACTAGTACGAATTTTGTATCATTGACTAGCTAATTCCAAAATAAGAGGAATGATGTGTGTGTTGTGACTCTGCTAGATGCTCGAGCCAAGTTATGAGAATTATAAGTATTGCTGGTAAAATCTGTAACTTTGAGGATAGGGGAGGGTGCAGGTAAACCAGCCCCTTTAGTGATGTCACAAGCCTGCAAGTATAAGGCATGGCACTCAAACCAACCTTCATTCTTGCCTGGGACTGCACACAAAGAAGGCCCGATGATGAAATGGGACATTTGGCTCCGCCCACCAGCATGGATAGCTGAAATGATCTGAGCACATGTGAGTGTTACTTTTTGTTTTAATCCCTGTTTTTTTTATAATTGCTGTACATACGTTAAATTGTCTCATATTGTAAAATCTTATATGCATTTTATAAACACTGCCAAATCTTTTATGGAGTAAAATATAATAATCATTAGCTTTGTTTTTCTTGCTCTAAAACGTACCCTAAAGTCTTCTGAAGTTAAATACGCTACTTATTTGGGTAGGTTCTGAACCCCTCTGTGAAGAAATCTGAGCTGGTGGCAGCGAAATGTGTTCTGGGCTACGTGGGTACAGCTGGCAGCGACGGTTCAGGGTTTTATAAGCTATTGTCTGTTTGTGGCCTGAGCATTTACAGTCATATGAAAAAGTTTGGGCACCCCTATTAATCTTAAGCTTAATGTTTTATAAAAATTGTTTTTTTTGCAACAGCTATTTCAGTTTCATATATCTAATAACTGTTGGACACAGTAATGTGTCTGCCTTGAAATGAGGTTTATTGTACTAACAGAAAATGTGCAATCTGCATTCAAACAAAATTTGACAGGTGCATAAGTATGGGCACCCTTATCATTTTCTTGTTTTAAATACTCCTACCTACTTTTCACTGACTTACTAAAGCACTTTTTTGGTTTTGTAACCTCATTGAGCTTTGAACTTCATAGCTAGGTGTATGCAATCATGAGAAAAGCTACTTAAAGTGGCCACTTGCAAGTTGTTCTCCTGTTTGAATCTCCTCCGAAGAGTGGCATCATGGGCTCCTCAAAACAACTGTCAAATGATCTGAAAACAAAGATTATTCAACATAGTTGTTCAGGGGAAGGATACAAAAAGCTGTCTCAGAGGTTTAACCTGTCAATTTCCACTGTGAAGAACATAGTAAGGAAATGGAAGAACACAGGTACAGTTCTTGTTAAGGCCAGAAGTGGCAGGCCAAGAAAAACATCAGAAAGGCAGAGAAGAAGAATGGTGAGATCAGTCAAGGACAATCCTCAGGCCACCTCCAGAGATCTGCAGCATCAACTTGCTGCAGATGGTGTCACTGTGCATCGGTCAACTATACAACGCACTTTGCACAAGGAGAAGCTGTATGGGAGAGTGATGCGAAAGAAGCCGTTTCTGCAAGCATGCCACAAACAGAGTCGGCTGAGGTATGCAAAAGCACATTTGGAGAAGCCAATTTCTTTTTGGAAGAAGGTCCTGTGGACTCATGAAACCAAGATTGAGTTGTTTGGTAATAGAAAAAGGCGTTATGCATGGCGGCAAAAAAACACAGTGCGTTGCATAGTTGACCGATGCACAGTGACACCATCTGCAGCAAGTTGATGCTGCAGCTCTCTGGAGATGGTCTGCGGATTGTCCTTGACTGATCTCACCATTCTTCTTCTCCTGCGGTAAATTGATAGGTCAACAGCCCTGTTTGTGTTTTCATCACATTGTAGCAGTGGTGGGATAACTAAGATAAGCCCCCTGCACATGTGATAATCGTGTGCTGGCCAAAGGTCACCCTGATTCGTGACATGCACCAACATGGTTATTTGTCCATCATCAATGTCTGAACTGTAAGCTCTAAAGAGCTAAAAAGGATCAACTAAACTCACCATAATTGCTGATTTAAGACAGCATATGTAGAATTTGTATGTCTAGTTGTATAGGCCTAGCTCATAGCTTGTTACTTTATTTTTTAGAACACATTAAAAAGACCACAAAAAACCCTGTAAATGGCAAATATAACATCATATCTGGTCATTACTTATAAAATTTCACTTAATTCTCTAACATATGTCTAAGTCAAATCAGACTTATTTTAATATCAGTACAGTTTAACTCTTGGGCTATAAAAATTGTGTTTGCAAAATAACCATTGTTCAAGTAACTGATCAATAAACATACATGTTTGGCATAATATACAGTACATAGAGGTAACATGATGATCAGTCCACTTTGCAGTCCTATATATTGGTATCATAATGAATAAATGATATTTAAATATACATAATGATTGATAATGGCACTACTATCTCTGTTGAGCTATTTTATAAGTGTTTGTGCATAAGTGCGCTCCATGTACGTATGTGTATGTATAAGTGTGTGCCATGTATGTGTGTGTATAAGTGTGTGCCATGTATGTGTGTGTATAAGTGTGTGCCATGTACGTGTGTGTATGTATCATTGCGTGCCATGTATGTGTGTGTATAAGTGCGTGCCATGTATGTGTGTGTGTATAAGTGCGTGCCATGTATGTGTGTGTATAAGTGCGTGCCATATATGTGTGTGTATAAGTGTGTGCCATGTATATGTGTGTATAAGTGTGTGCTATTTATTATTATTATTATTATTATTATACATTCTTATAGCGCTATTTATTCCATGGCGCTTTACATGTGAATACGGGGCAAATATAGACAAATACATTAAACATGGGCAAAAAACAAGGCACACAGGTACATAAGGAGGGAGGACCCTGCCCGCGAGGGCTCACAGTCTGCAGGGGATGGGTGAGGATACACTAGGAGAGGGTAGAGCTGGTTGTGTAAGTGTGAACAATGTACGTGTGTATAAGTGTGTGCCATGCATGTATGTGTACGTATAAGTGCACACCATGTATGTGTATATATAAGTGTGTACTATGTATGTGTGTGTATAAGTGTGTGCCATGTACATGTGTGTGTATAAGCATGCGTTATGTATTAATGTGTGCTATATATGTATATAACAGATCCCAGGAGCAACATCTGAGCTCTCTGTTCAGAAAAGCGCAATGCTGTGAACAGCTAAGATCCTGCACAGAACTCTCAAACTCCCAGGTCTCTGGTAGAGGACCGGAAATTGAGAAAGGACAACAAAGACCACTGCCATTGGGGTGAGAAGGAAATTTTTTTGTTTATATAAAACATTTTTTACATTATTCTAGCTTGAATATACAGGTGCATCTCACAAAATTAGAATATCATCAAAAAGTTAAATTATTTCAGTTCTTCAATACAAAAAGTGAAACTCACATATTATATAGAGTCATTACAAACAGAGTGATCTATTTCAAGTGTTTATTTCTGTTAATATTGATGATTATGGCTTACAGCCAATGAAAACCCAAAAGTCATTATCTCAGTAAATTAGAATACTTCATAACACCAGCTTGAAAAAATGATTTTAAAATCCAAAATGTTAGCCTACTGAAATGTGCATTCAGTAAATGTACTCAATACTTGGTCGGGGCTCCTTTGGCATAAATTACTGCATCAATGTGGCGTGGCATGTGTTATGACCTGGTGGTTAAGAAGCAACATGGGACAAGCTCTGAGGAGGTGGTATCTGTACTGACCGCAGTTCCTAATCCTAACACCAACACTAGAAGTAGCCATGGGATGTTCCTGTCACTCCCTAGACACCTCGTCACAGCCTGAGAACTAACTACCCCTAAAGATGGAAACAGAAAGCTATCTTGCCTCAGAGAAAACCCCCAAAGGAAAGATAGCCCCCCCACAAATATTGACTGTGAGTGGAGAGGGAAATGACATACACAGAATGAAAACAGGATTTAGCAAAGGAGGCCAAAACTACCTAAATAGACAGAACAGAAAAAGGATACTGTGCGGTCAGTATTAAAAGCTAAAAAATTCCAGGCAGAGTTTACAAAAATAATCTCCACACTGAATCACGGTGTGGAGGGCAAATCTGCTTCCTCAGAGCTTCCAGCTAACTTGAATATATCATACTGAAAAGCTGGACAAGAAAAAACATAACATGAGCTGAGCGATTAAGTCCACAGCAGGTGGACAACAAAAGAACAAGCAAGGACTTAGCTTTGCTGAAATGGACAGGCAATCAGAGAAATCCAAGGAGAGATCTGAATCCAACCAAGAAACATTGACAGCTGGCACTGGCTGAAGCCCAGAGCCAGGTTAAATAGCAGAGCCAGGAGAGACGATCAGTGGAAGCAGCTGCTAATGCTAAACCCAAGGAGCAGCAGTTCCACTCAAAACCACCAGAGGGAGCCCAAGGGCAGAACTCACAAAAGTGCCATTAACAACCACCGGAGGGAGCCCAAGAACGGAATTCACAACAGGCATGGAGGCGATCAGCCTGTGGTACTGCTGAGGTGTTATGGAAACCCAGGTTGCTTTGAAAGCAGCCTTCCACACTACTGCATTGTGGGATCTGGTGACTCTCATCTTCCTCTTTACTACACCCCATAGATAATCTATGGGGTTAAGTTCAGATGAGTTTGCTAGCCAATCAAGCACAGAGATACTGTTGTTTTTAAACCAGGTGTTGGTACTTTTGGCAGTGTGGACATGTGCCAAGTCCTGCTAGAGAATGAAATGTCCATCTCCAAAAAGCTTGTCTGCAGAGGGAAGAATGAAGTGCACTAAAATTTTCTGGCAGACATCTGTGTTGACTTTGGTCTTGATAAAACACATTGTACCTATACCAGCAGATGACATGGCTCCCGAAACCATCACGGATTGTGGAAACTTCACACTAGACCTCAAGCAGCTTGGATTGTGTGCCTCTCCACTCTTCTAGACTCTGGAATCTTGATTTCCAAGGTCTAGTGTGAAGTATCCACAATCAATGATGGTTTCGGGAGCCATGTCATCTACTGTTGTAGATCCACTGTGTTTTATCAAGACCAAAGTCAGCACAGCTGTCTACCAAGAAATTTTAGAGCATGTCATGCTTCCCTCTGCCGACAAGTTTTATGGAGATGGAAATTTCATTCTCCAGCAGGACTTGGCACCTGTCCACACTGCCAAAAGTACCAATTCTTAGTTTAAGATCGACAGTATCACTGTGCTTGATTGGCCAGCAAACTCATCTGACCTTAACCCCATAGAGAATCTAAGGGGTATTGTCAAGAGGAAGATGAGACACCAGACCCAACAATAAAGACGAGCTGAATGCTGCTATCAAAGCAACCTGGGCTTCCATAACACCTCAGCAGTGCCACAGACTGATCGCACCCATGCCGCAAAAGGAGCCCTGATCAAGTGTTGAGTGCATTTACTGAACATACATTTCAGTAGGCCAACATTTAGGATTTTAAAATCATTTTTTCAAGCTGGTGTTATAAAGTATTCTAATTTACTGAGATAATGATTTTTGGATTTTCATTGGCTGTAAGCCATAATCATCAACATTAACAGAAATAATATGATATGAGTTTCACTTTTTGTATTGAAGAACTGAAATAAATTAACTTTTTGATGATATTCTAATTTTGTGAGATGCACCTATATGTAGATGGCTAGGTATAGACACACAGTGATAATGTGTGTGTGTGTGTGTGTGTGTTGCACATTTTTAAATACTGGCTGCACAGACGAGAGTTCATATATATAAACATGTTGGCAATCGTCCAGGGAACGAGCAAAGTGCTGCTCATTCATTGGGTGATTGGATTATTTATTCAGAACATAAATCATTGTTCTCGGCAGCACATCGCTGGTGTAAACTGCAGATGTGCTGCTGATCAGGGCTGTACAGTCGGTAAGCCAAACCTCCAACTCCGACTCCTCAAATTCCCTGACTTCCGACTCCACAGCACTGCCCCCTACTGAGCATGTACATAAATTGCAGAACAGATTCATCTCAGCTAAAACCGAGATCCTTAGATCAGGAACAAAACAGACATTTATAGGACATTTCACAACTTTCCCAAATTACTATGAAAAACTTACATCACATCCTGCACCCAATGTATTGCTGTATGTAAGGAGTCAGAGCCGACTCCGACTCAACAGCCTGCTGCTTATAACATGATACTGTATGGGGATAGATTGATCTACTAGTATTCTGTCCCCATCATTCTTCCTTAGCCATTGTAAAGAGGCCAAGAATCAAGAGCCAAACTACTTCAATATTGTCGATCACACTCACTGAACGGCCTGAACTCAGGGCATGTAAATACAGTACAGCCAAAATGTTTGAGTGTCATGGGGCAATATGTGAGCATTGGGGACCTCATTTTAAACTTTTGCCTAGGGCCCCACTTTGTCTAAAACAGGCCCTGGCTGCCGCTCATTATAAATTTGACAAGCGTGGTCACCGCCACCCCAAATTTAAAACATCCTTGGGTTGAGCAAGCATTTTAAGATTTTTCAAAGTTTTTTATGCTAGAATTCTGGCAAAAAAGCATTGATGAACAGATGCCATTATATTTTTAATCATAAAATAATTAGACAGCAAATAACATAATGATAATTTATTTACCTTATCAAAACAAATAATATTTAGTTGTCCGCACATATTAATCCTCTGTGCACTTAGACAAAATATGCCATTCCTCTGAAGCCTAGTTTGGGAATAAAGTATACAGACTTGGACAGCTGCTGGCAGAGCTGCAGGAATGCTGACAGTAATGATAAGGAATGACCAGAGGACAGTGTCTGACACGGAAGCCTAAATCATAAACATGAGATTGAATATATTAAAATATTTTTAAAAATATCTTATACTTACAGTACATCATAATTCACATAATAAGTGTATAAGACTTTATAGCTACAAAAACACTAATGGATGATAAGATACTAAATATCATGGCTCTACCATGTATCATGATAATACTGATAACCAATATAGAAATTCTTTTATTAGTAACCCCAGAACCGATATTAAGAGAAAATCCTATGTAAAATCCATAGAATGTCCTGACAACAATGACATTTATTTTGTTATGTCATGCACAAACGTCTTCATCTACAACCAAGTAGAGAGCAACATAGGATCTCGAAAAATGCGCCATGAAGGTAAGTAAAAATAGTGTAAAACTCCATATGTCTGGTCACAAACTAAAATTGTACTGTTGCATAACTAAAATGGGAAATTCTTTTTCAGATGGAGTTTCTGCTTAAAGGAGCATTCTCAAGTTGTCTCTTGAACAGCAGAGAACTTTCCAGTTTTTTTTCACTTCCTACATCCCGACAGGGTGGTCACTCCTTCTTGAGTGACAGTTCTGGTGAGTAACTTAGCTGTAGTATTAGTATAAGGGCGCCGACAGATGACCATAAAACTCATGCCATGATCGCATCAAAGTGCATGGACTAGTCCAGCATCTCTCCTAACCTGAACATGACAGAATTATATATTTCGATGCAGCTGTCAAGCTCAGGTCAGGAGAGCAGGCAGCCAGTATGAGGATGTGATACTATACTCAAAAGAGTTATACGGCGTCTGTCTGTGCATGAAGAATTAAGCTCAGCACAAGCTCTGCTGTTCAGCCCTCAGTGGCTTTTTATGTTTCCATAATGTTATAATCGTATTTGATGTAGACATAACAGGGCATTTGAACAAGCACATAGCTCAGTGAGATCTGTGATTATGAGATCTGTTCTGAATCCTACTTATGGTGGGGACTGTTCATTTTGCAAGGTTTAAAACCATAACTTATAGACAATTTTAAGTGTATGAAATTTTTGTAAAACATCTCCAAATCTAATGGAATAAATTTTTTTATTTTTTCATCTCTGACAGATAGCTCTAATCTCCTGGTCTGTAAGGTTATGTAATATGAAGCAGATAAACTCAGCTTCACTATCCTATACCCCCACACTGACTAATGCAGGAGGGTAGACCAGGAGATAAATTCTGCCTGTCATATCTCACACACTGCTTATGATTGGTCAGCAATGAATGATGCAGAGAGACAAAAGAATAAAATATGTGATTCCATCATGCAGCCACTACGACACTGTGTGCCCAGTTCAACATGAACAATTTGGTGAAATGTTATCTTTAATTTTAATTTTAAGGAAGGTTCTTTTGAGAATGCACATACAGTAGTGCTTTGAGAATACCTGTTTTAGTCTGAAAAAAACTTTTAGTTGTTACCTGCTAGAACAATTTATTATCACAAAACTGAAAAACAACTTACTCCATTTTTTGTATAGACAATAGGTGTGTAAATCACTCCAATCACTGTAACTGCCACAAGCCCCAGTAAAAATCTGATTGCATCTCTGTGAAGTTTAAAGTTTACTGGTTTGGGATAGAGGATAGACCTAACAAGATCACCTTTTGCTGTATTGAATCCTAAAATATGAAAAGAATGTTAATTAAAAATAGAGAATTACTTGAAGAGTCTATACATAAATCCTCCTCATACAACTGGATACCTATAATACAATTTGTTGCTGTTTATTTGATGTCATTGACAAGTCTACTTAAATAGTAGTTTTCTTAAGTCTTAACCCAATGATTAGCACATAACATAAATTTATGGCATGTGGTCGCATTGGTCATTTTGAGTGGTTCAAGAATTGAGCGTGCACCTTGTGGGGGGGGGGGGGAGGAGGCTAGTTCATGACCCATAATCCATGCCCATGTCCCTGCAAAGCTGGTATATCTGATATGGGATACTGTGGAATGCCAAGAATGTTTGATGTGTTTTATAATGCTACCATACTGAGTAATGCAACGTACAGATGTTATTGTGTCAAGTAGATATAGGGAAAGTATAGGATTTAGCCACTGGGGGGACAATAGAGTAAGATAAAAATAAGTTAGATCAATAAGATTTAGCTAGATAGGAGGGGCCAACTGGGAGTAGTTGGGGAGCTTCCTGGAGCTAGTCAAAGAAGGCTGGGAGCCAGGACAGGACAGTTGTGTTCCATAACGTTCAAGCTGGGGAGCCCAGCCATCCAGGGCCTATGGGCTGACATTCGCATCGTGGTGGAGGAATACAGGGCAGCATCAATATGGTAGCAGCTAACTTCGTGGGAACAACCCTAAATGTCCAATGCGAAGCAGACAGGGAACTCCTGAAGCGGGTTAGTCTGACCAGTGAAGGAGGCTGCGGTACTGAAGGCGATGGTATGACCCTGCGATATTCCTGGAGAAGTGAGGGACAGTACAGGGAACAGAATGGTGATATTTTGTGAAGAACCTTGTGCTGTTTCCGTGACTAAACTGGACGAGCTGAGTAAACTTTTTTTGCTGAAGCTGGATTTCTACTCTACCTGTCATTACTTGGTGCTTTACCCCTTAAGCCCCGAGGGTGGTTTGCACGTTAATGACCGAGCCAATTTTTACAATTCTGACCACTGTCCCTTTATGAGGTTATAACTCTGGAACGCTTCAACGGATCTTGGCGATTCTGACATTGTTTTCTCGTGACATATTGTACTTCATGATAGTGGTAAAATTTCTTTGATATTAGCTGCGTTTATTTGCAAAAAAAATGGAAATTTGGCAAAAATTTTGAAAATTTTGCAATTTTCCAACTTTGAATTTTTATTCCCTTAAATCACAGAGATATGTCACATAAAATACTTAATAAGTAACATTTCCCACATGTCTACTTTACATCAGCACAATTTTGGAACCAAAATTTTTTTTTGTTAGGGAGTTATAAGGGTTAAAATTTGACCAGCAATTTCTCATTTTTACAACACCATTTTTTTTTAGGGACCACATCTCATTTGAAGTCATTTTGAGGGGTCTATATGATAGAAAATACCCAAGTGTGACACCATTCTAAAAACTGCACCCCTCAAGGTGCTCAAAACCATATTCAAGAAGTTTATTAACCCTTCTGGTGCTTCACAGGAATTTTTGGAATGTTTAAATAAAAATGAACATCTAACTTTTTTTCACAAAAAATTTACTTCAGCTCCAATTTGTTTTATTTTACCAAGGGTAACAGGAGAAAATGGACCCCAAAAGTTGTTGTACAATTTGTCCTGAGTACGCCGATACCCCATATGTGGGGGTAAACCACTGTTTGGGCGCATGACAGAGCTCGGAAGCGAAGGAGCGCCATTTGACTTTTCAATGCAAAATTGACTGGAATTGAGATGCGACGCCATGTTGCGTTTGGGGAGCCCCTGATGTGCCTAAACATTGAAACCCCCCACAAGTGACACCATTTTGGAAAGTAGACCCCCTAAGGAACTTATCTAGAGGTGTGGTGAGCACTTTGACCCACCAAGTGCTTCACAGAAGTTTATAATGCAGAACCGTAAAAATAAAAAATCATATTTTTTCACAAAAATTATTTTTTGCCCCCAATTTTTTATTTTCCCAAGGGTAAGAGAAGAAATTGGACCCCAAAAGTTGTTGTACAATTTGTCCTGAGTACGCTGATACCCCATATGTGGGAGTAAACCACTGTTTAAGCGCATGGGAGAGCTCGGAAGGGAAGTAGCACCGTTTGACTTTTCAATGCAAAATTGACAGGAATTGAGATGGGACGCCATGTTGCGTTTGGAGAGCCACTGATGTGCCTAAACATTGAAACCCCCCCACAAGTGACACCATTTTGGAAAGTAGACCCCCTAAGGAACTTATCTAGACCAAAATTATCTTATCTTACCCCAAAATTTGTTGTCCAATTTGTTCTGAGTGCGCTGATACCCCATATGTGGGGAGGAACCACCGTTTGGACGCATGGAAGGGCTCGGAAGTGAAGGAGCGCCATTTGGAATGCAGACTTAGATGGAATGGTCTGCAGGCGTCACATTGCGTTTGCAGAGCCCCTAAACAGTAGAAACCCCCCACAAGTGACACCATGTTGGAAAGTAGACCCCCTAAGGAACTTATCTAGATGTGTTGTGAGCGCTTTGACCCACCAAGGGCTTCACAGAAGTTTATAATGCAGAGCCATAAAAATAAAACAAAAATTTTTTCCCACAAAAATTATTTTTTAGCCCCCAGTTTTGTATTTTCCCGAGGGTAACAGGAGAAATTGGACCCCAAAAGTTGTTGTCCAATTTGTCCTGAGTGCGCTGATACCCCATATGTGGGGGCGAACCACCGTTTGGACGCATGGAAGGGCTCGGAAGTGAAGGAGCGCCATTTGGAATGCAGACTTAGATGGAATGGTCTGCAGGCGTCACATTGCGTTTGCAGAGCCCCTAAACAGTAGAAATCCCCCACAAGTGACACCATGTTGGAAAGTAGACCCCCTAAGGAACTTATCTAGATGTGTTGTGAGCGCTTTGACCCACCAAGGGCTTCACAGAAGTTTATAATGCAGAGCCATAAAAATAAAACAAAAATTTTTTCCCACAAAAATTATTTTTTAGCCCCCAGTTTTGTATTTTCCCGAGGGTAACAGGAGAAATTGGACCCCAAAAGTTGTTGTCCAATTTGTCCTGAGTGCGCTGATACCCCATATGTGGGGGGAACCACCGTTTGGATGCATGGGAGGGCTCGGAAGGGAAGGAGCGCCATTTGGAATGCAGACTTAGATGGAATGGTCTGCAGGCGTCACATTGCGTTTGCAGAGCCCCTAATGTACCTAACCAGTAGAAGCCCCGCACAAGTGACCCCATTTTGGAAACTAGACCCCCCAAGGAACTTATCTAGATGTGTTGTAAGAACTTTGAACCCCCAAGTGTTTCACTACAGTTTACAACGCAGAGCCGTGAAAATAAAAAATCTTTTTTTCCCCACAAAAATTATTTTTTAGCCCCCAGTTTTGTATTTTCCCAGGGGTAACAGGAGAAATTGGACCCCAAAGGTTGTTTTCCTATTTGTCCTGAGTACGCTGATACCCCATATGTTGGGGTAAACCCCTGTTTGGGCACACGGGAGAGCTCGGAAGGGAAGGAGCACTGTTTTACTTTTTGAACGCAGAATTGGCTGGAATTGAGATCGGATGCCATGTCGCGTTTGGAGAGCCCCTGATGTGCCGAAACAGTGGAAACCCCCCAATTATAACTGAAACCCTAATCCAAACACACCCCTAACCCTAATCCCAACAGTAACCCTAACCACACCTCTAACCCTGACACACCCCTAACCCTAATCCCAACCCTATTCCCAACCGTAAATGTAATCTAAACCCTAACTGTAACTTTAGCCCCAACCCTAACCCTAACTTTAGCCCCAACCCTAACTGTAGCCTTAACCCTAGCCCCAACCCTAGCCCTAACCCTAGCCCTAACCCTAACCCTAGCCCTAATGGGAAAATGGAAATAAATACATTTTTTTTATTTTTCCCTAACTAAGGGGGTGATGAAGGGGGGTTTGATTTACTTTTATAGCGAGTTTTTTAGCGGATTTTTATGATTGGCAGCCGTCACACACTGAAAGACGCTTTTTATTGCAAAAAATATTTTTTGCGTTACCACATTTTGAGAGCTATAAATTTTCCATATTTTGGTCCACAGAGTCATGTGAGGTCTTGTTTTTTGCGGGACGAGTTGACGTTTTTATTGGTAACATTTTGGGGCACGTCACATTTTTTGATCGCTTTTTATTCCGATTTTTGTGAGGCAGAATGACCAAAAACCAGCTATTCATGAATTTCTTTTGGGGGAGGCGTTTATACCGTTCCGCGTTTGGTAAAATTGATAAAGCAGTTTTATTCTTCGGGTCAGTACGATTACAGCGATACCTCATTTATATTATTTTTTTATGTTTTGGCGCTTTTATACGATAATTATTTTTTCCATAAAATAGTTTTTATTTTTGCATCGCTTTATTCTCAGGACTATAACTTTTTTATTTTTTTGCTGATCATGCTGTATGGCGACTCGTTATTTGCGGGACAAGATGACGTTTTCAGCGGTACCATGGTTATTTATATCTGTCTTTTTGATCGCGTGTTATTCCACTTTTTGTTCGGCGGTATGATAATAAAGTGTTGTTTTTTGCCTCGTTTTTATTTTTTTTTCCTTACGGTGTTCACTGAAGGGGTTAACTAGTGGGCCAGTTTTATAGGTCGGGTCGTTACGGACGTGGCAATACTAAATATGTGTACTTTTATTGTTTTTTTATTTTATTTAGATAAAGAAATGTATTTATGGGAATAATATATATATATTTTTTCATTATTTTGGAATATTTTTTTTTTTTTTTTTTTTTTACACATGTGGAAATTTTTTTTTTTACTTTTTTACTTTGCCCCAGGGGGGGACAATACAGATCGGTGATCTGCCAGTTTGCATAGCATTCTGACAGATCACCGATCTGAGAGAAGTGCAGGCTGCTTCACAGTGCCTGCTCTGAGCAGGCTTCTGTGAAGCCACCTCCCTCCCTGCAGGACCCGGATCCGCGGCCATCTTGGATCCGGGTCTGGAGCAGGCAGGGAGGGAGGTAAGACCCTCGCAGCAACGCGATCACATCGCGTTGCTGCGGGGGGCTCAGGGAAGCCCGCAGGGAGCCCCCTCCCTGCGCGATGCTTCCCTGCACCGCCGGCACATCGCGATCATGTTTGATCGCGGTGTGCCGGGGGTTAATGTGCCGGGAGCGGTCCGTGACCGCTCCTGGCACATAGTGCCGGATGTCAGCTGCGATAGGCAGCTGACACCCGACCGCGATCAGCCGCGCTCCCCCCGAGAGCGCGGCCGATCGCGTATGACGTACTATCCCGTCACCGGGAATTAAGTCCCGGGTCACCTTGACGGGATAGTACGTCATACGGGATTAAGGGGTTAAAGGAAAGAAGCCCCAGCAGATCAAGGTGGACCCTGATGTACAAGTAAGTGGACCACCAAGTTCACCAGAGAAGGGACAATGTGTTTATGTGACGGAGGGCCAGGGTGTGACAAAGCAGCCACCGTTAGCCATGACTACCTACCTAGACTCCGTTTCACACCTTACCAGACAAATGCTCACTGTGTTATATATAGCGGCATCTGCCTATAGCAGCCTGAGTTAGTGCCGCCTGGGGCTATTTAACAATTTAAAAGCCACTGTCAATCTTTGATAGCAGCATTTAACTAATGCAACCGCTGGTGCACACCTGCACTGGTTCTGATCAAGAGATTGAAACCACAAAAATGGGTAAAAATAATAAAAGTAATAATAATAATAGTAATATTTTATAATAACCCCAGTGATAACAATAAACGTGAGTGGAAACCACTCTTACCATGAAAGGAACCAAACACCTAGAGCAGGGACAACAGTCCCAGAAAAAGGAAAACAGAGCAGGATATATGTATTAATATATATAAATCTTTATTAGTGGTAATGATACATAAAGTTAAAAAGTGCACATGTTGGATAAAATGATTAAAATAATATTTCCAGACAAATATACATAAGCCAATAGGCCTACGGTGTGCCAAAAGAGATTGAGCAATAGAATAGTAATTATATGTATATGTCTCCCCAATATGTAAAAAAATGAAAACGTGAAACTTTTATAATTAAAAGAAGTAACCCAAAAAACAGGGTTAGAAGGGAAAGTGCCAATTGTGCAAAGGTGCAATCGTGCAATATAAATTAGTGTAAATCACTCAAAAAAGCTATAAAGTGCCTTGCACACAAAAAACAATAAAGAAAGCTGTATGAAAATAAGGAGGACATATACCTTGTGGCGACACCGTATCCAACAAAACGCACCCCGATCCCCTGACGAAGGATCGTGTATCCGAAACGCGCGTCGGGGTGCGTTTTGTTGGATACGGTGTCGCCACAAGGTATATGTCCTCCTTATTTTCATACAGCTTTCTTTATTGTTTTTTGTGTGCAAGGCACTTTATAGCTTTTTTGAGTGATTTACACTAATTTATATTGCACGATTGCACCTTTGCACAATTGGCACTTTCCCTTCTAACCCTGTTTTTTGGGTTACTTCTTTTAATTATAAAAGTTTCACGTTTTCATTTTTTTACATATTGGGGAGACATATACATATAATTACTATTCTATTGCTCAATCTCTTTTGGCACACCGTAGGCCTATTGGCTTATGTATATTTGTCTGGAAATATTATTTTAATCATTTTATCCAACATGTGCACTTTTTAACTTTATGTATCATTACCACTAATAAAGATTTATATATATTAATACATATATCCTGCTCTGTTTTCCTTTTTCTGGGACTGTTGTCCCTGCTCTAGGTGTTTGGTTACTGGTTCTGATCAGCCCGCCATGACAATTGCCAGAAACCAATGGGTTGCTTGGCAATCAGGGTTCTGCTGAAGGCCTCTGTAAATGCCATCCTCATTATTTTCACACTGAACTCCAATACTGTGATATTCTAGTTCAAGTGCCCAAAAAGAACTTAAAAATACAGGTAAACATAAGAAAGTGTTAAAAGCACAGATAAAATAATAAAAACGCAAAAAAGTTTAAAAGGAAAAGATAAATGTAACATGTTTTATATCACCACATCGATAACATTCCAATCTTTCAGGATACAATTTTTTTTTTCACCATTTGTCAAACACCCCAAAAAAAGATTAAAAAAGCTAGGATAACTGTTTTCTGTCCCTGCACTACCAGACCAATTTTACCAAATAATGAATGCACAAATACAAAACAAAAAAGCAAAAAAATTGAGAAATTGTGTTCTTTTGACCACAATTTTTTTTCCTGTTTTTCATTACATGATAAAGTGAAAGGAATCATTCAAAACTAGAACTCATCCTGCAAAAATCAAGCTCTTATACCACTATATGGATGGAGAAATAAAAAGTTATGGAAGAACAGATATAAAAACTGAAAGCTCCCAAACTAAAAATTTACCAATTTTGAACAAAGGACTGCTTGATTACAATGATCATGCAGTTTAATCGGGCTGTCAATCATCCTCTGAATGAGAAAAATGATCATCATTCATTCATTGGTTTACACAAAAGATCATCATTCTCAGCAGCACATGGACCTGAGCTGCAAAGAACAATGGCAGCCTACATGCACTGAAAGTTCCATTATTGATCATTCAGGGTGAACCTGAAGTGGAAACAGCCAATGTAAAAAGGCCATTAACCCCTTAATGACCGCCGATACGCCTTTTAATGGTGGCAGTTAAGGGGCGGCATTCAAAGTGCTTAACACACATCTAGATAAGCTCCTTGGGAAGATCTAGTTTCCAAAATGGGGTCACTTGTGGGGGGTTTCTACTGTTTAGGCACATCAGGGGCTCTCTAACATCAGGGGCTCTGCAAACGCAACATGATGATCGCAGACCATTCAATCAAAGTCTGCATTTCAAAACATCACTACTTCCCTTTTGAGCCCCGACGTGTGCCCAAACAGTAGTTTACTCCCATATATGGGGCATCAGCATACTCAGGACAAATTGGACATCATGGCTCTACGTTATAAACTTCTGTAAAGCACTTGGAGGTTCAAAATGCTCACCACACATCTAAATAAGTTCCTTTAGGGGTCTAGTTTCCAAAATGGTGTCACTAGAGGGGGGTTCCCACTGTTTAGGCACATCAGGGGCTCTCCAAAAGTGACATGGCGTCCAATCTCAATTCCAGCCAATTCAGCATTGTAAAAGTCAAACGGCACTCCTTCCCTTCACAGCTCTGCCGTGCGCCCAAACAGTGGTTTACCCCCACATATGGGGTATCAGCGTACTCAGGACAAATTGCATAACAACTTTTTTCTCCTGATACCCTTGTAAAAATAAACATTTTTGGGCGAAAAGAACATTTTTGTGGAAAAAAAATACTATTTTTTATTTTCATGGCTCTACGTTATAAACTTCTGTGAAGCAGTTGGGGGTTCAAAGTGCTCACCACATATCTAGCTAAGTTCCTTAAGAGGTCTGGTTTCCAAAATGATGACACTTGTGGGGGGTTTCCACTGTTTAGGCACATCAGGGGCTCTCCAAACCTGACATGGCGACCGATCTCAATTCCAGCCAATTCTGCATTGAAAAAGTCAAACGGCGCTTCTTCCCTTCCAAGCTCTGCCATGCGCCCAAATTGTGGCTTACCCCCACATATGGGGTATCAACATATTCAGGAGAAATTGCACAACAACTGTTGCGGTCCAATTTCTCCTGTTACCCTTGGGAAAATAAAAATTTATGGGAAAAAATCATTTTTGTGAAAAAAAATATGATTTTTTATTTTTATGGCTCTACATTATAAACTTTTGCGAATCACTTGGGGGTTCAAAGTGCACACTACACATCTGGATAAGTTGCTTAGGGGACTAATTTCCAAAATAGTGTCAAATGGGGGGAATTTCCACTGTTTAGGCACATCAGGGGCTCTACAAACATGACATGGTGTCCAATCTCAATTCCAGCCAATTCTGCATTGAAAAAGTCAAATGGCGCTCCTTCTCTACCAAGCTCTGCCGTGCGCCCAAACAATGGTTTACCCCCTCATATGGGGTATCGGCATATTCAAGAGCAATTGCACAACACATTTTGTCATTTTTTTCTTTTTAGACTTGTGAAAATAAAACAAAATTAGTTCTCAAGTAAAAGATTTGTAAAAAAAAAGTCACATGTTAATTTTTTCCTGCCACTTTGCTTCAGTTCCTGTGAAGCACGTAAAGCGTTAATAAACTTCTTGAATATGGTTTTGAGCACCTTGAGGGGTGTAGTTTTTAGAATGGTGTCAAGTTTGGGTATTTTCTGTCATGTACACCCCTCAAAGTGACTTTAAATGTGAGATGGTCCCTAAAAAAATGGTTTTGTAAATTTCGTTGTAAAAATGAGAAATCACTGGTCACCTTTTAACCCTTATAACTTCCTAACAACATTTTTTTTTCCATTATTGTGCTGATGTAAAGTAGACATTTGGGAGATGTTATTTATTAACTATTTTGGGTGACATATCTCTCTGATTTAAGGGCACAAAATTTCAAAGTTTGAAAATTGCAAAATTTAAATTTTTTTTAACTATATTTCCATTTTTTTTATAAATAAACACAAGTAATGTAGAAGAAATTTTACCACTACCATGAAGTACAATATGTCATTAAAAAACATTCTCAGAATCAATGGGATCCATTAAAGTATTCCAGAGTTATAACCTCATAAATTGACAGTGGTCAGAATTGTAAAAATTGGCCATGTCATTAAGCTGCAAATTGGCTCCATCACCAAGGGGTTAAATGACCATGAATTGGCAAATATTTACTGATCAGACATTGGATTGAAAATACTAAATTGGTTAATGCAAACCTATGTTTGGTGTTAAGCCTTAGGTCTTTGCCCAGGCTTTTGCCTTTCACTAGTTTTAGCATTTCAAATTGCCCACATCATAAAAAATAAAGGCTGGAGAGCTGAATAAATCATCTTTTTAGTTTTTAATTTTTCATCTCCGTTACCCTAGTTATTATGGTAAGAATGATCACCACAATCACTTTTATCTATGTTCTCCCCTTCTGAGCCAGGTATTTTCAAAATCTACACGCCACTATTGTTCTGGTTTTTCTACATGCTTATCAAGCATCCCCTTTTCTCCACTGACTCTTGGCTGCCTGTTATTAGTGCTATGGTAGGTGAAAATCCGAATTTATTTATATACAGCAGGAACCTGTCACATTGCAAAATGCTATTAATCTGCTGATATAGGGCTAATTAGTAGGTTAGTCTAGCTAGAAAAGTTCTTGTACACCATACAGAAAGTATGGCACCCTGGAGAAAGTGAACTTTTCTCCTCTTGTGAGCCATTAGCTTTCAGTTACATAGCTTTGCTGGTGCAGCTACAGTCACCGCTCACAGAACCGTGATCTGACACTAAAACACACCTTGGCACTTTGACTTGACTGACAGATGGTTCTGCACTAATACATTACTGACCCGGCTGGCAGTCATAGCACTGGGGCATGTTTAAAGGTGTGATTGGTAACTGTAGCAGTATTAGCCTTCCTGTATGACTGAATGCTGGTGGCTCCCAAGTGGAATACAATTAATTTTCTCCTGACAGTCTCTTTCACTCCAGTAACTGGGTACCCTCCTAATATTATAAACCTGCAAACTAACCCGATATCTGCAGGTTAATAGTGTTACCTGATGTGACAGGTTCCCTTTAAAGGGAATCTGTCAGCATAAAAAACACCGCACTTTTAGAGAACAAAGACCTAAAAATATTGTACCTTTAGCGTTTTAATTTCTGTTTTGCCCCAAATTCTTCTTTATTCAAATATGCTGACAAGGTACTTGATATACCCTTTTGATTGGCAGAAAAGTTCAGTGCACATTCCCACTTACTTATACTTTTGTACATCTATCTCTGCCCCGTGCTCACTGATTGACAGCACAATCTCAAGCACAAGCAAATACCAAATGTGTACACATCATTGCTGGAAACCGGCACAGATTGGCTGCAGGGATCACGTGACATTGTTATTCCTGGGAGAGACAGTCACAACACCATGGGAAAGGCATCAAACATGAGGATAAGTGTTTTTATTCTACTATGGAGAAAAATAGGGATTGAGAAGGGGTTGTCTGAGTAGTAGACAACCCCTTTAAGACCTACCCCAAAGACCAAATGTTGAATGGTCAGTCAACCATGATATACTGCACACTCAATTGCCTTATATGCTTATATTACTTTTTGCATTTATAGTATTTTATATTATATTGCATCTTATCATTTAAAATTGAATCTGTTCTAAATACATAAGCAGATATCAATAAAATTTTCAGTTTATCTTTGTTTGCATATGTATCCTACCAGGGCCATGGGAATACTCGATACCAGGCCGGTTCTTAAAGGGATGCATCACGGCAGCGGTGACCCGGTCTGTGGCCTTGGGCATCCAATAAGAGTGATGATGAAAAGGGAATTGTTGGTGATGCCATCTGTGATATTCGGCAAATAGGAGATATTAGCTGACGCTGCTTGAAGAGACTGCAGGGGCTGATGGTGATGCAGCAGTGTTGTTACAGCTCTCCACAGGTAGCGATGGCATTAAAGGGTGATGATGGTAGTTGTAGTGCAGGGCAGGTGACGCAGTAATAATTCAAAGGACACAGCAGGGTACAGTTTCCACATGTTTACTCACAGTTCTTAATTGTAGTCCCCAGCCTGGGTGCTGTGTCTTCCGTGTCTCAAGTAAATTGGGTGCATCTTCCAGAATCCCCTGTCTTGCTGTGCTGGCTCTCACCCTTCTACCCTGCACCTTCATACACAGTGTCCCAATCCATTAGCCTCAGATCTTGTCGGGATACACTCTCTGCTGGTCCCCTGGACCCTATGTGGCTGCCTTTTCAGCTAATGTGTTGGATGTGACTGTAGCACAAGCAGATGCTGCAGCCTCCGGCTGGCTGGCTGAGTCTTGTAGTTCTCCACTAGTCTTGTGGGCCGGTTCCCCACTGTGACCTGGTCCCTCCACCTGGCAATGGTCAGTGTAGAGGTGGGCCCCACAGGTGGATTGCTCACTACCTGTGCCCCTAGGACTCCTTCTTTCCTTCTGGAGCTTCTCTCTCTTCAACCTTTTCTCTCTCTAGCTCCCTCTGACAGGGAGCCTCTTTCTGCACTTCTTACTCCATTTAGCTCCTCTCACAATCTCCTAACTTTCCCTCCTAATTAGCTCCTCCCCTAACTACTCACTCCACCCACGTCCTCTACCTAGTAACCCTCTCCAGACTGGGATGAGGCCATCCTCCCTTAGGGTTCACCCAGATGCCTTGACTGGAGTGTTGTGGTGTTGGATGCAGGTGTGGAGTCCTGGTTAGTGCCCCCCTCCTTACCCAAGTGCGGAGTCCTACACCTCTGGATGAGGTGCAGTACCTCTGTGGCGACCAGACCTCAGGGGCACCACATATCCTCCTTATTATAGCATAGTTAACTTATATTCTTATACCTGTTCTTAATACGACAGCTTTCACCAGACTTTTATTAGGAGCTTGAGTTTGGATGACCTCTGTGCCACAGAAGAGGACATGTCTCTTGTAATCTTCACCACTGTGTATTTTCCAAGGAATGGAATTATCAACATTTGGCAATGGTGTCTTAGTCACAGGAACACTTTCCCCTAAAATACAACTCAATATTTATATACAAACATACAAATATTGCTTCCGGAACAAATTACATTTTCTGATGCCAAATAACTGACTGTAAACTATCATTTTACATCTTATGCAGATACAAACTAGCATCTCATATATTGTCATATTTTCCATGTTGTCATAAAATATCCAACTGTAATACAATGCATTAATTCTACAAAGTGGACTGACTACATGTTGTTGGTACTGTAAATCCTTGGAGCTTTCTATAGATAATAACCTCTTTAGATTAAAAACCTTACTATAGATAATAATTTCTCTATAGATAATAACCTATATATTTTCACCTTTTAAAGAGGACCTTTCACTACTTTTAGCATGTCAAACTGACCACATCATAAAAAATAATCGCTGGAGAGCTGAATAAATCTACTTTTTATTTTTTAATTTCTCATCTCTATTGCTGAGCTATTAGCTTACAAAATTTTAATTCTAATGTATGCTAAGTCTAAGTAGGTGTTATCATAGAATTGTCTCTGTGAGCATGTACTTTTTCCACCTCAATGACATGGAACAATTATAAGCAGAAGGTATCATGTAGAAGAAAAAAGAATATGCCTTCAGAGAAGTTCAGACCGGTCTTTCCTGTGAGACATGTAAGGACACAGACATAATCTCATTTGATCTCTTACTCCCAGCAACTACTGCATAGTGTAGAATAGAGCAGAGCTGAGTGTCAATGCAAACACCTCTTGTGATTATCCAATCACCTGTGCTATACATAGCACTGCTTCAGCCCTGCTATGAATAGCAAAATCTATGACCTCCTATGAATGCCAGACACAAGCCAGTGTTCACAAGAGATTCACAATGACAGGCATGGGGGTCTTCAGCAGACCCATGACTACTTTGGCAGGATTTATAATGCGCTGCCGGCTGACGCATGTGAAATCCCATTTTCAGTGATTGACAGCGCGATTTAACTGCTTAACAGCCACAGGTGGAGCCATGCACCATCATTAGATTAGCCATCAAGTGTGTGGAAAGATTTGGAACCAGCGTCAAAGCGCACATGAAACTCAGGGGCACTACCTTTAACTTGAATATACATGAACAGTCGTAAAGGGGTTAATTACAATATTTAGGAACACCCTCACTTCAACAATGAAGGACATTCATGTATTTTGCCAGCTATTGACAGTTGTGCTCAAAAGTTAACATACCTCGACAGAATATTTGCTTTCTTGGCCTTTTTTTTCAGAAAAAAATATGAATGATAACACCAAAACTTTTTCTCCACTCATGGTTAGTGGTTGGGTGAAGCCATTTAATGTAAAACTACTGTGTTTTCTCTTTTTAAATCAAAATGAGAACCTAAAACATCCAAATGACCCTGATCCAATTTTCACACACCCCATTTCTTAATACCGTGTATTCCCTCTAACATCAATAACAGCTTGAAGTCTTTTGTGGTAGTTGAGGTTTTTTATTTTCTCAGATGGTAAAAGTTGCCCACTCTTCTTGGCAAAAAGCCTCCAGTTGCTGTAAATTCCTGGGGTGTCTAGCACGAACTGCACGCTTGAGATCTCTCAGAGTGGCTCAATGATATTGAAATCAGGGGACTAAGATAGCCACTCCAGAACCTGCACTTTGTTCTGCTGTAGCCAATGACAGGTCGACTTGGCCTTGTGTTTTGGATCATGTTGGAACGTCCAAGTACGTCCCATGCGCAGCTTCTGGGCTGATGAGTGCAAATTTGCCTCCAGTATTTGCTGATAACATGCTGCATTCATCTTTCCTTCAACTTTGACCAAGTTTCCTGAGTCTTTTTAGCTCACACATCCCCAAAACATCAGCGATCCACCTTCGTGCTTTACAGTAGGAATAGTGTTCCCTTTCATCAAAGGCCTTGTTAACGCCTCTCCAAATGTACCGTTTATGGTTGTGGCCAAAAAGTTTTGCGGCTTGTCTCTGAGCTGTTTTGCATATTGTAGGTGAGATACTTGCTGGCATTTGCACAGTAATGGCTTTCTTCTTGGGACTCGACCATGCAGACCAATTTTCTTCAAGTACCTCCATATTGTGCATCTTGAAACAGCCACATAGCTAGTTTTCAGGGACTCCTGCATTTCAGCTGATGCTATTTGTGGGTTTTTCTTCGACTCCTGAACAATTTTACTGGCAGTTGTGGATTATATTTTTGTTGGTTTACATGACTGCCGTTTTGTTTTTAGAAAGCCCCTCATTTCTCATTTGTTATCACAGTTTGAATGTTGCTGACTGGCATTATCAATTACTTGGATATCTTTTTGCATCCGTTTCCTGTTTTATACAGTTCAACTACCTTTTCCTGTAGATCCATTGACAATTCTTTTGCTTTCCTCTTGACTCACAATCCAGAAATGTCAGTGGCTGGATGGAAGATGCAAGAATCTGTCTGAATCCCAGAAACTCGCTCAGTTTTTATGCACACACTGATTACAAGCAAACAGGTCACAGGTGGGGATGTTACCTTCAGTAGCCATTCAAACCCATTTGTGTCAACGTCTGTGCATGTTATCAGGCCAAAATTACCAATGTATGTGAACGTTTGATCAGGGTCATTTGGATGTTTTGGGTTTTCATTATGATGATTTAAAAGAGAAAACACAGTAGTTGGACATTAAATGGCTATACCCAACCACTAAAAATGAGTGGAGAAAATGTTTTGGTGTTATCATTCACATTCTCTGAAAAAAGGCCAATAAAGCAAAAATTCGGCTGGGGTATGCAATCTTTTGAGCAGAGCTGTAATTATTACATTGAAATAAACCCTTCACCATAGTTTAGATAATAGAACAGACCTCCATACACAGTGGCTAATAAATGGTCTAATAAATTCATGCCTAAAAAACTTATTAAGAAAAAGCTTTGAAAGTGGTGCAATATTTTGGGTCAATTCACCAAATTGTCTCCAACTAGAGAGGAGTGGATTACACTAATTCTAGTTCACCTGTTCGCGTTTTTTTTCCCAGGGTGCTCGATTCTCAGAGAAGTTATACTCTGTGAATTTAATGTCCTTTATTATGTTCTGAATTATGCTCTACATTTTGCTTATGCTCCCTTACACTCACTTCAATGCTCACCTATACAGCCCCCTGTCTCCTCATTATCACCCATCTGATCCTCTCCTTACCTTCATATCATCTCTGTTGACTTAGGGTACCGTCTCACTATACGATTTACCAACGATCACGACCTGCGATACGACCTGGCCGTGATCGTTGGTAAGTCGTTGTGTGGTCGCTGGGGAGCTGTCACACAGACCGCTCTCCAGCGACCAACGATGCCGAGGTTCGCTGGTAACCAGGGTAAACATCGGGTTACTAAGCGCAGGGCCGCGCTTAGTAACCCGATGTTTACCGTGGTTACCAGCGTAAAAGTAAAAAAAAAAAAACAGTACATACTGACCATCTGATGTCCGTCAGGTCCCTTGCCGTCTGATTCCTGCTCTGACTGAGTGCAGCCGTACAGTGAGAGCAGAGCGCAGCAGTGACGTCACCGCTGTGATCTGCTCTCACTTTCCGGCCGGCAGACAGACAGAGCAGGAAGCAGACGGCAAGGGACCTGACGGACATCAGATGGTCAGTATGTACGGTTTATTTTTTTTTACTTTTACGCTGGTAACCAGGGTAAACATCGGGTTACTAAGCGTGGCCCTGTGCTTAGTAACCCGATGTTTACCCTGGTTACCAGCGAACGCATCGCTGGATCGCTGTCACACACAACGATCCAGCGATGACAGCGGGAGATCCAGCGACGAAAGAAAGTTTCAAACGATGTGCTACGACGTACGATTCTCAGCAGGGTGTCTGATCGCAGTAGCGTGTCAGACACTGCGAGATCGTAACGATATCGCTAGAACATCACGAATCGTGCCGTCGTAGCGATAAAAATGCCACTGTGTGACGGTACCCTTAGAAATTCCAGTATCTCGTACTCTGGGACTTCTGGCTTTGATAGGGTCCAGGAAGGTTCTGCGCATGATTGCTCATGACAGAGTGAGCTTTTGCACAGTACTCTCCTGAGCCCTGATCAAAGTCAGAAGTCTCTGCCCAGTATGAGAGACTCCGGGATTACAGCGCAAACATAGATGATCTGACGATATGACAGGGATCAGACTGGTGACATGGAGAGCCCAGAGAGCAGAGTAAAAGATTTTTTAATATTTTTATGCCCTCTAATGGTTCAGAAATGGTCTTTTACAGTCCAATTTGCTGACCATGCATGGGAATGATTTAAAAAAAACCTGTGCTCTGGCAATTGCTAATTTTTGTAAAATTCGAGTAGGATTCAATTCCACTCATATTTATCTGCTCAGCTCAATCTCCAACCTCAACAGTAACTCATTGCTGGAGAGTTTGTTGTGCTTGTTGCTACCTGATACATAACATGCAGAATAGTTAACACGAGGGCTGAGCCATAAGTTTATGTTTAGTTTTTTACTTCCATTGTATTTTTTTTATATGTAGAGTATACAACAAACAAGAAGGCATCTGTCCATGCAGACATTTGTACCTGTTAGCATTCCTTCATTAACAACGCAGCCTCCTGTAATTAATATGGAGTCACAGGGCAAATAGAATTTCCTTCCAGTTAAAACAATAACATCTCCAGGTACCAAATCCTGAGATTCTACTTCTTGTATATCTGAAGAAAAATGTAATTACCATCATTACATCCACTGCATAAATTGTACCTTTGGTACAAAATAATATCTAAATCATACACTTTAGGATACAATATTAAAGCATATTGTTGAGCTAGAAATAACAAACAGATATTCTGGTTATCTATTTATAAAGCTTCACTGTTAAAAGTTTCATCACTTTTATTGGCATTAAAAGTAAACAATATCAAAATGAACTATAATGTCTGCATCGCCAGCACCGCCTCACCACCGCTGCCTTGGTCTTTGCTGACAGCTACAGACTCGTGACACCACATCTGCAGCATGTTACCTCTGTACCCAAACACTCAACTCAGGTTTCATGCTGCAAAAAGACAATTGAGCTCAGTGATTAGCAGATGCGGTCACTTTTTGTTGGAATAGCAGTGAAGAGGCAGCGCTAGAGCAGCAGAGGATAAGTAAGGCTCATTTTCTATATTGTAATGCAATTATGGTATAAAAAATAAATAAAAGTGGAAAATTCCATTAACTCACTACAAACTACTATCCCGAGCCACTGAAACATAAAGTGTTTTAAAAAGTTTAATAACTTCATTTTTATACATTTTAAGCCTTATTATCCTTAATTCGGGAAGTCACATTAAGGCTATGTTCACACATTGCGTTTTTGCTGCGTTTTTCAGACAAAACTTGCTCTCTTGGTAGCAAACAAACTGCTTAAATAAAGGAAGCATGCTGCATTTTTTTCTGCGTTTTTCAAGCTGATACAGTATAGTGCCTGTTGTTCCTTAATTTTCTGCACCAAAAACGCAATAAACTCTCATACCTGCATTTTTTGCCATGTCTTTGCACTTACTCAATGCTTTCTATGGGTGAAAAAACATTACAAAAAATGTTGCAAAAAAGCTGAAAGAAGTGACATGCTGCAGTTTTCCAATTCAGTCAGGAAAAAGAAACAATGTGTGTGCATGAGATTTCTGATATCTCATAGCTTTTGCTGGTACTGTTAAACACAGCATATAATTTGCATTAAAAAAATTGGCATATAATTTGCATTAAAAAAAACCCTGGAAAATACGCACCATGTGAACATAGCCTTAAAGGGAACCTGTCACCTGAATTTGGCAGGACCAGTTTTGGGTCATATGGGCGGGGTTTTCGGGTGTTTGATTCACCCTTTCCTTACCCGCTGGCTGCATGCTGGCCGCAATATTGGATTGAAGTTCATTCTCTGTCCTCCGGAGTACATGCCTGCGCAAGGCAAGATTGCCTTGCGCTGGCGTGTACTCCGGAGGACAGAGAATGAACTTCAATCCAATATTGCGGCCAGCATGCAGCCAGCGGGTAAGGAAAGGGTGAATCAAACACCCGAAAACCCCGCCCATATGACCCAAAACTAGTCCCGCCAAATTCAGGTGACAGGTTCCCTTTAAGTTTATCAAGTTCGTTTTGAAAGCAGGAAAATCTTTTCTTGTGCAACTATTACATGTGGAGTAACAGATCTCAAACATCCATTCATGTAGTAATAAATACAGGGGATACAAAGAATAAGAGGATAAGATATCCATTCCTAAGCAAAAGTGCCTATTCTGCACACAAAATAAATCCTAGACTCATTCCAAGCCTGATGCAAAATGGTCAGACTTTACTTAATTTCACAGTATTTAGGTGTACAGTGAATTATTTTCAGCATCATGTTGCCCTCTTTAAATGGGAAGTCTCAGCAGCTTAACAATGAATTACATGTTAGCAAACTTTTCTTTACCTCTTATTGGCTAAGCTTTTGAGTCTGAATTGCTCTCACTATGGACATTCCTTCAGCTGGCAAACATTTTTTGTTTATGTTCAGAAGTAAAGATGTAGATATTTGGTACCAGTTACAGTCAAGGCCAAAAGTGTTGGCACCCTTGTTCTAGAAAATAAAGTATTTCTCCCAGAAAATTATTGCAATGACATGTTTTGTTATGATCATGTTTTCCTTTGTATATATTGAAACAGCACAAAAAAATTAGAAAAAAAGACAAATTGAGCATAATTGCACACAAAACTCCAAAAATGGGCTGTGCAAAATTGTTGGCACCCTCGCCTTAATATTTGGTTGCGCACCCTTTAGAATAAATAATTTCAATTAATCACTTCCTACAACCATCAACAAGCTTCTTACAACTCTCAACTGCAATTTTAGGTCACTCTTCTTTTGTGAACTACTCCACATCTCTCACATTTGAAGGATGCCTGTTCCCAATAGGACTATTAAGTTCTGTCTACGAGGTGTTCAATGGAATTTAGATTTGGACTCATTGCTGTCCACTTCAGAATTCTCCAGCACTTTGTTTACATCCATTTCTGAGTGCTTCTTGAAGTACAGTACAGACCAAAAGTTTGGACACATCTTCTCATTTAAAGATTTTTCTGTATTTTCATGACTATGAAAATTGTAAATTCACACTGAAGGCATCAAAACTATGAATTCACACATGTGGAATTATATACTTAACAAAAAAGTTTGAAACAACTGAAAATGTCTTATATTCTAGGTTCTTCAAAGTAGCCACCTTTTGCTTTGATGACTGCTTTGCACACTCTTGGCATTCTCTTGATGAGCTTCAAGAGGTAGTCACCGGAAATGGTTTTCACTTCACAGGTGTGCCCTGTCAGGTTTAATTAGTGGGATTTCTTGCCTTATAAATGGGGCTGGGACCATCAGTTGTGTTGAGCAGAAGTCTGGTGGATACACAGCTGATAGTCCTACTGAATAGACTGCTAGAATTTCTATTATTGCAAGAAAAAAGCAGCTAAGTAAAGAAAAATAAGTGGCCATCATTACTTTAAGAAATGAAGGTCAGTCAGTCTGAAAAATTGGGAAAACGTTGAAAGTGTCCCCAAGTGCAGTTGCAAAAACCATCAAGCGCTACAAAGAAACTGGCTCACATGAGGACCACCCCAGGAAATGAAGACCAAGAGTCACCTCTGCTTCTGAGGATAAGTATATCCGAGTCACCAGCCTCAGAAATCGCAGGTTAACAGCAGCTCAGATTAGAGACCAGATCAATGCCACACAGAGGTCTAGCATCAGACACATCTCTACAACAACTGTTAAGAGGAGACTTTGTGCAGCATGTCTTCATGGTAATATAGCTGCTAGGAAACCACTGCTAAGGACAAGCAACAAGCAGAAGAGACTTGTTTGGGCTAAAGAACACAAGGAATGGACATTAGACCAGTGGAAATCTGTGCTTTGGTCTGATGAGTCCAAATTTGAGATCTTTGGTTCCAACCACCACGTCTTTGTGTGACGCAGAAAAGGTGAACAGATGGACTCTACATGCCTGGTTCCCACCGTGAAGCATGAAGGAGGAGGTGTGATGGTGTGGGGGTGCTTTGCTGGTGACATTATTGGGGATTTATTCAAAATTGAAGGCATACTGAACCAGCATGGCTACCACAGCATCTTGCAGCGACATGCTATTCCATCCGGTTTGCGTTTAGTTGCACCATCATTTATTTTTCAACAGGACAATGACCCCAAACACACCTCCATGCTGTGAAAGGGCTATTTGACCAAGAAGGAAAGTTATGGGGTGCTACGCCAGATGACCTGTCCTCCACAGTCACCAGACCTGAACCCAATAGAGATGGTTTGGGGTGAGCTGGACCGCAGAGTCAAGGCAAAAGGGCCAACAAGTGCTAAGCATCTCTGGGAACTCCTTCAAGATTGTGGGAACACCATTCCCAATGACTACCTCTTGAAGCTCATCAAGAGAATTCCAAGAGTGTGCAAAGCAGTCATCAAAGCAAAACGTGGCTACTTTGAAGAACCTAGAATATAAGACATATTTTCAGATGTTTCACACTTTTTAGTTAAGTATATAATTCCACATGTGTTAATTCATAGTTTTGATGCCTTCAGTGTGAATTTACAATTTTAAGAAAGAATAGAGGTACAGAGAGGAACATCAAGTGCATGTATACTAATGCCAGAAGCCTCGCCAACAAAATGGACGAATTAGAACTAATGTTGTTGGAACATAATTATGACATGGTGGGGATATCTGAAACATGGCTGGATGAGAGCCATGAATGGGCTGTTAACTTGCAGGGCTATAGCCTTTTCAGAAATGACTGTACAGATAAGCGAGGGGGTGGGGTATGTCTGTATGTAAAATCGACCTTAAAACCCATCCTGCGTGATAATATAGGTGAATCTAATGAAAATGTAGAGTCCCTGTGGGTGGAGATAAGGGGAGGGGGAAAAAATAATAAATTACTGATAGGGGTTTGTTATAAATCTCCAAAAATAATGGAAGCAATGGAGAATATCCTCGTAAAGCAAATAGATGAAGCTGCGACTCAAGGAGAAGTCATTATTATGGGGGACTTCAACTACCCTGAAATAGATTGGGGAACAGAAACCTGCAGTTCCAGTAAAGGTAATTGTTTTTTGACAACTATGAGAGACAATTACCTTTCACAACTGGTTCAGGACCCAACAAGGAGGGGGGCACTGCTAGACCTAATATTAACCAACAGGCCAGACCGCATATCAAATATAAGGGTTGGGGGTCACTTGGGGAATAGTGATCACAAAATAATAAGTTTTCAGGTCTCCTTTAATAAGATGTGTAGTAGAGGGGTGACAAGGACACTAAACTTCAGGAGGGCAAATTTCCAACGGATGAGAGAGGATCTTGGTGCAATTAACTGGGACGATATCCTGAGACATAAAAGTACACAAAGAAAATGGGAGAAGTTTATTAGCATCCTGGATAGGACCTGTGCACAGTATATACCGTATGGGAATAAACATACTAGAAATAGGAGGAAACCAATATGGCTAAATAGAGCTGTAAGGGGCGCAATAAGTGACAAAAAGAAAGCATTTAGAGAATTAAAGGAAGTAGGTAGTGAGGAGGCATTAAATAAATATAGAAAATTAAATAAATTCTGTAAAAAGCAATTCAAGGAAGCAAAGATTGAGACAGAGAGACTCATTGCCAGAGAGAGCAAAAATAACCCCAAAATATTCTTTAACTACATAAATAGTAAGAAACTAAAAAATTATAGTGTTGGCCCCCTTAAAAATAGTCTGGGTGAAATGGTGGATGAGGATGAGGAAAAAGCCAATATGCTAAATGACTTTTTTTCATCAGTATTTACAAAAGAAAATCCCATGGCAGCCAATATGACTAGTGATAAAAATTCCCAATTAAATGTTACCTGCTTAACCCAGCAGGAAGTACGGCGGCGTCTAAAAATCACAAAAATTGACAAATCTCCGGGCCCGGATGGGTTACACCCCCGAGTACTGGAGGAACTAAGTACAGTCATTGATAAACCGTTATTTTTAATCTTTAAAGAGTCCATAATAACAGGGTCTGTACCACAGGACTGGCGTATAGCAAATGTGGTGCCAATATTTAAAAAGGGGACAAAAACTGAACTCGGAAATTATAGGCCAGTAAGCTTGACCTCTACTGTGGGTAAAATCCTGGAGGGCATTCTAAGGGATGCTATACTGGAGTATCTGAAGAGGAATAACCTCATGACCCAGTATCATCACGGGTTTACTAGGGACCGTTCATGTCAGACTAATTTGATCAGCTTCTATGAAGAGGTAAGTTCCGGACTGGACCAAGGGAGCCCAGTGGATGTAGTGTATATGGACTTTTCAAAAGCTTTTGATACGGTGCCACACAAAAGGTTGATACATAAAATGAGAATAATGGGGATAGGGGAAAATATGTGCAAGTGGGTTGAGAGCTGGCTCAGGGATAGGAAACAAAGGGTGGTTATTAATGGAGCACACTCGGACTGGGTCGCGGTTAGTAGTGGGGGTACCACAGGGGTCAGTATTGGGCCCTCTTCTTTTTAACATATTTATTAATGACCTTGTAGGGGGCATTCAGAGTAGAATTTCAATATTTGCAGATGACACTAAACTCTGCAGGGTAATTAATACAGAGGAGGACAATTTTATATTACAGGATGATTTATGTAAACTAGAAGCTTGGGCTGATAAATGGCAAATGAGCTTTAATGGGGATAAATGTAAGGTCATGCATTTGGGTAAAAGTAATAAGATGTATAACTATGTGCTTAATTCTAAAACTCTGGGTAAAACTGTCAATGAAAAGGACATGGGTGTATGGGTGGATGACAAACTCATATTCAGTGGCCAGTGTCAGGCAGCTGCTTCAAAGGCAAATAAAATAATGGGATGCATTAAAAGAGGCATAGATGCTCATGAGGAGAACATAATTTTACCTCTATACAAGTCACTAGTGCGACCACACTTAGACATAGCTGAACTAGAGCGGGTGCAGAGAAGAGCGACCAAGGTTATTAGAGGACTGGGGGGTCTGCAATACCAAGATAGGTTATTACACTTGGGGCTATTTAGTTTGGAAAAACGAAGGCTAAGGGGTGATCTTATGTTAATGTATAAATATATGAGGGGACAGTACAAAGACCTTTCTGATGATCTTTTTAATCATAGACCGGTGACAGGGACAAAGGGGCATCCTCTACGTCTGGAGGAAAGAAGGTTTATGCATAATAACAGACGCAGATTCTTTACTGTAAGAGCAGTGAGACTATGGAACTCTCTGCCGTATGATGTTGTAGGTAATGAGTGATTCATTACTTAAATTTAAGAGGGGACTGGATACCTTTCTGGAAAAGTATAATGTTACAGGGTATATACACTAGATTCCTTGATAAGGCGTTGATCCAGGGAACTAGTCAGATTGCCGTATGTGGGGTCAGGAAGGAATTTTTTTCCCCATGGTGGAGCTTACTCTTACCACATGGGTTTTTTTTGCCTTCCCCTGGATCAACATGTTAGGGCATGTTAGGTTAGGCTATGGGTTGAACTAGATGGACTTAAAGTCTTCCTTCAACCTTAATACAATGTAACTATGTAACTATATAGAAAAATATTTAGAATTGAGAGTCCTCAGTGGTTGATACCTTTTAATGGCTAACTGAAAAGATGTTTAACAATAGAAAACCCCCATAAAACTACAATACTTTATTAAATGCAAAAATACAGACACAAAATATAGCCCTACCTACAAGGTCAGTTAAATAAGAAGGGGAGGGGAAAAGATGCCCCGATAACCCCCTTGACAGTAGATGATACTACAATATATAAGGTTTGAAAATATTATACCAAATGTGATACACACTCATAAGCTATAAGGGTGTGCAGATATATGCAAAATATCCCTATCAGCTAAAGATTTGCCCTAGGGATGAATCTACCTAGATGCGGAGGTAGGCACCCTTAAGGAAATCGAGAATGGCGCCCCCGCTCGTGCGACGACTTTCCCTAGTCTCCTGGCTTATCCCTATAAGGGAGAGAGTAAGAAACAGAACGCCAGGCGGCTGTAAATAACTTGTAGAGATATACACATATGTGTGGTGCCTCTTACATGTCGTCTCAAGCCCTCCCCCACAATGTGCTGTAAGACCGAAGGATAGAGAAAAATATATTCACACACAACACATCCAAGGAAGGGCATTGATATCGGAGGAGCTTGTAGGACAGAGGACACCGCCGGAGAACGTTGTAGCACTGAGGAGGACACCAAATAAAAGATCAAACCTAACTAGAACTGACCGAAAATTCAACCCTGCAAAAATGCATAAACCACATAGGTGATAGATTAACACCACATGTCATCTGGAACAAATTATCTGCAGATACTCATAGGTCATGATAGCATAAATATATTAGTCCAGGATGATATTATACTCATCTGTTGTAGACTGCAGCTAGTCCAGATGTAGTGGCTCACATTGATAACTACCAGGCGAGAAATACCTCACCACTACTCTCGACGCGTTTCCCCCACATGATTGGGTTCATCAGGAGAGATTCAATGACCATATGGCAGTGTAGATAGATGAAAACAAATAGGGCTGCCAAACTAACTGAAAAGATGGTAACAAATTGCAAGCTTTCGAGACTACATACGTCTCTTCATCAGGCAAAGACTAAAACAAATTCTGAAGAATCACATATTTATGCACAACATAGTATAGAGAAAAAAAAAAAAAAAAGAGGGGAAAAAAAACCATGGATAAGCTAGGTGACATGAAGCAGAATTACCATGGGTGATAAACAGTTACGTCCATAAATATTGGGCCAATTCTTAGATAAGGATTGTTTTATTGTCCTGTGATTAGGGTCTCGTTCTGTTGTGATGACCCCACATGGTCTGAGGGGCAAGTTCATTAGTTGATGTAAAAAGACATAAATCCGTGTGACACATTCATTCCTGCATTTAGAGTGTCAAAGGTCGTCATCAGTTTATACTCCCAGACTCTTCTGAAAGATATATTTCTTTCCTGTATGTAACTATATAGTCATGAAAATACAGGAATATCTTTAAATGAGAAGGTGTGTCCAAACTTTTGGTTTGTACTATATGTTTGGGGTCATTGTCTTGCTGGAACACCCATGAGCTAGGACGCAAACCCAGATTTCTGACACTGGGCACTACATTGCGACCCAAATTCCTTTGGTAATCTTCAGATTTCATGATGCCTTTTACAGTCATGCCACCCAGTGGTAGAGGCATAAAGACAACCCCTGGTGGGTTGTAAACTTCTTGATTATGTGGCCCATCATGGACAAATTAACATCAAGATCTCTGGAGATGAACTTCTAACCTTGAGGTTATGTGCACACTTTCAGGTTTTTTTGCGATAAAAACGCTATAAAAACTCATTAAAAATCCATACATTATGCATCCTATCATTTAGAATGCATTCTGCATGTTTTGCGTACATTGTGCATTGCGGTAAAAAAAGCAGCATGTTCATTAATTTTACGGATTTTCCACGTTTTTCCCGCAATTCTATGCATTTGGAAAAAAACGCACAAAAAACGCACAAAAAATGGGTCAAAAACGCTTCAAAAACGCATGAAAAAACGCGAAAAAAACGCATGCAGTTTTCTGGCAGAAATGTCCGGTTTTTGTCAGGAAAATTTCTGCAAGAAATCCTGATGTGTGCACATACCCTTGGATTGTTGATATTATTCAACAATTTTGGTTCTCAAGTCCTGACAGAGAGTTTTCTTCTCCTCTTTCTCCATGCTTAGTGTGGCACACACAGAGACACAATGCAAATATTCAGTCAACACCTGTTATTTGCCACAGATGAGTTTGAACGAGCATCACATGCTTGAAACAAAGTTGTATATCCACAGTTTTAGAAAGGCACCAACAATTTTGGAAAGCCCATTTTGGGGGGTTTCGTGCAAAATGATGTTCAATTTGCCTTTTCTCTCTGTCTTTTTGTGGTGTTCCAACACACACAAAGAAAATAAACGTGTATATCAAAACATGTGTAATTGCAATAGTTTTCTGAGAGAAATACTTCATTTTCTGGAGCAATTTCATTGGTGCCAACACTTTTGGTCATAACTGTATAAGGAGATCCAGTGGCTATTTATCATGTCTATTTTGCTTGGGAATAGACACTGGTAAGTGTGGCCCTAGCCTTCTTAAAGTACTGCACATTTGAAGAGAACCTGTCTTCAGGATTTTATACTCCAAACTAATGGTCTATAGTTGCAATTGTATGCTAATGAGTTACAAGTGCAGTTGGGTGGGCATTACACTTATAGCTCTCCAGCTTCTTTGCCAACTCCCTATCTTCTGCCTACCTCCTATCTCTGACTCACATGTCACATGAGTCACCTGTAAGAGCTGTAAGCAGGGTCGGACTGGCCCATTGGGACAATGGAAAATTATCCGGAGGGCCCCAGTGCTTTGGCAGGCCCCCTAGCAGGACAGAGAAGGGTCCCGCTTGTGTTAACTGAAAGTGCATCCTTGGATGCACATTTAGTTGAAATTCATTGCTCCTTCACAATAGGCCGCTGACTGAGCAAAGGCAGACAGCTGACTTGTGTGTGCTTCCCTGTGGCAGGCGGTGTATGACAGTGATGTCGCTGGCATGTGATGTTGCTGTCATGCGCCACCTGCAACAGGTGCACTCTGATAGGTCGGCGGCCATTTGAACATTGATGCACTGGATCTGTAGAGGAGGAGGACCCCATGTGGTGCTGGGAGCATAGGCAGGTAAGTGGAATCTTATTTTTTATCCTTTTGCGGATGCGGCATGGAGCGGCGGCCAAGGTGATTATATGAGGTGCCAGAATGGACATATAGGAAGGCCAGGATGGCTCTATTTGGGGGAGTCAAGATGCATATATGGGGGGTTAGGATGGATATATGGGGGGCCAGGACAAGGGACTGGTATGGATATATGGAGGGACGAGGATGGAGTGGCCAGGTTGGATATGTGGGGGGGGGGGTTAAAATGCATATATGGAGGGGCCATGATGGATTTAAATGGCATTTAAAATGAAGGATACAAAGAAACTGAAATTGATACAAAGTGATTTAAAGGGGAAAATTAAGAATGCACGTGAGGTGTTCCGAATTAAATTAGAAAATAAATTGTAACACAACAATTCCATGGAGGTTTGATCTGGCACGAAACAGCTAACTAGGTTTAAGGCAAAGCCGGAGCGTGAGGAAGTGGATCTGCCCTTGGCTAATGAAATTAACTAGTTTTTCAACAGATTCACAACACAAGCACAGCGTCATCAGGAATGGGGGATGGAGCTGGGACAGGATCGTGTCATGATTCCCAATGGCAGGGACATGGGCAAAAATGGACTAGCTCTAGGAAGATGGTATCTCAGGTAACCGCGATGCTGAACCTAACACGCAAATAAAAGTAGCCAGGGGGTGTGCCTACGTTGTATCCCTAGACACCTCACGCCAGCCGGAGAGCTAACTACCCCTATAAGAGGAATACACAGACCTGGCTTGCCTCCAGGGAAACCCCAAAAGTCATAGTAGCCCCCCACATGTAATAACGGTTAGGTAAGAGGAAAACACAAACACAGTATGAATATAGATTCAGCAAAGTGAGGCCCTCTGACTAGATAGATGAAAATACAAAAGAGGACTTCGCGGTTACCTCAAAACCCTAAGCAGCCATCCTGAAACTACCTTAACTCCGTTATCAACTCATGACAACGGAGTAGTAATTTCAGATCACTAGAGCTTCCAGCAGCACGAGAAATATAAATGCATGCTGGACAAAACAAACACAAAAAGCCAAAGATTTCAACTTAGCTGAATTGCAGACTTGGAGCAGGTAGCAAGCAACAGAGATGCTCTGGTAACATTGATTGCCGGCACTAGAGTGACTGAGAAGCCAGACTAAATAGGAAACTCCCAATTTCCTGATGAAAACAGGTGCACTGGAAACACAAGACCAAAGTCAACCAGTACCACCAGTAGCCACCAGAGGGAGCCAAAAACAGAATTCACAACAGGATCGGCAGCATTGACATTGGGGATAAACTGCCTGCTTTTACCGTCTCCCAAAGCGATGTGAGAAAACAGTTTAGTAGACTTGTTAATAGCAAAGCAGCTGGGCCATATGGCCAGTCATGTCCTCAGAGCGTGTGCAAACCAACTGTGTACTGTCTTCCAGGACCTGTTTAACTGGAGCCTTCAATCACAGGGTGTACCAGAACTGTGGAAGACCACCTACCTGGCGCTGGTTCCTGAGACCACTTTTCCAACTTCCCTACAAGGCTTTCGTCCAGTGGCCTTAACATCACATGTTATGAAGTCCTTGGAGAGAATAATACTCGCCTACTTGTGTCCGATGGTAAGGGCTTTTACTGACCCCCTACAGTTTGCGTACCAGCAGGGATTGGGGGTGGATGATGCTGTATTTTCTCTGCTACATACAGTACATTCATTCTTGGACAATGATGGATCTGTAGTTCGCGCCATGTTCTTTGACTTCTCAAGTACTTTCAATAATTTACAGCCGCCCTTTCTACGTAAGAAGTTGACTGATATGGCGGTAGATGGGGATGGTGAACTGGATAATCGACTACCTGACAGACAGGCCACAGTTTTTAAGAATGGGGGGTGGTATCTGGCAGTGTACGGAGCAGTGTTGGAGCCCCTCAGGGTACAGTGCTGTCGCCCTTCCTCTTCACATTGTATACAGCTGACTTTCACTATAAATCAGATTTTTGTCACCTCCAAAAATTCTCAGATGACTCAGTGATTGTAGGTGGCATTGTGGGGGGCCAGGGGGAGGAGGAATATAGAAGGGTGGTTTCTGACTTTGTGGATTGGTGCTGGACTAACTGTCTAGAATTTAATGTAAAGAAAACCAAGGAGTTGGTGGTACATTATAGAAAGAAAAAGGAAGATTACTTACCGATCACTATTGCTGGCCAGGAGGTTGAGATTGTTGAGAGCTACAAATATTTGGGGGTTTGCCTTTACAGTAAACTCAATTGGAGGTGTCATACAGAAAAGGTTTACAAGAAAGGAATGAGCAGACTACTTTCTTCAGAAGCTTAGGTCATTCAATGTGTGCAGTAAAATGCTGGAAATGTTCTACCAGTCTGTTGTGGAAAGCGCCATTTTTTTTGCTATCATATGCTGGGGCAGTAGTATGCGAGTATCTGACGCTAATAAGCTCAACAAACTTATCAAGAAGGCAAGCGCGGTTATTGGCTTCCATCTGGACTCTGTTGAGGAGTTATTGGAGGATAGAATTCAGAAGAAGTGTAGGGCTACAATGAACAATAATACACACCCAATATAAGAGCTGTTCTTGAAGCAGAACAGCACATTCAGCAGCCGTCTAATCCTACTAAGGTGTAAGAAGGAGAAATTCAGGAAATCGTTTGTACCTACTGCTATGGGGATGTATAATAATTTCCTAAGGGTTGTAGACAACAATGACTGATTACTGGTGTACTAATGTCAGTTAACAGTGACATATACCTGAACTACCCACATTTATTTGTTATGTAATGTTGGTATACTTGTGCAAGATTTGTGTCCTAATATTTTATGTACTGCTGTTTGTATTGCTGCTGTAATACCGTAATTTCCCCCAGGATCAATAAAGTGTATCATATCGTATATTGTTAACCAGGATGTATATATTGCGGGTTAGAATGGATAAATGCGGGGCCAGGATGGATATATGGAGGGGCCAGCATGGATATATGGAGGAGCCAGGATGGATATATGGGGGAAACAGGATGGATATATGGAGGTGCCAGAATGGATATATGGAGGGGCCAGGATGGATATATAGAGGGGCCAGGTGTTGTGAATTCCGTTCTCGGACTCCCTCCTGTGGTCATGAATGGTACTTTGGTTAGTTCTGCTCTTGGACTCCCTCTGGTGGCTTTGAGCGGAACTGCTGGTCACTGAGGTTGGCTTTCTCAGCTGCCCTTGTTTATTGCTATGCTGGCTTCCCTATTTAATTCCACTCAGATCGTTACTTCATGCCAGCTGTCAATGTCTCAGTATTGGTTCAGATCTCTCTTGGACTTCTCTGAGGACCTGTCTACTCCAGCAGAAGCAAAGTCATTGCTAGTTCATTTGTTGTTACTGCTTCCTGAATATATTTCTTAGTACTGCTAAATTCTAGTCCAGCTTGGTATCATGATATTCCCTTGCTAGCTGGAAGCTCTGGGGGTGCAGAGTTGCACCTCCACACCACTTTTTGCATACTCTGCGTGGTTTTTGTAGATTTTTGTGCTGACCGCATAGTTCCCTTTTCTATCCTCTGACTATTTAGTGAAGTCTGGCCTCCTTTGCTAAAACCTGTTTAATTCCTGTGTTTGTGACTTTCCTCTTGACTCACAGTCAATATATGTGGGGGGCTGCCTTTTCCTTTGGGGAATTTCTCTGAGGCAAGGTTAGGCTTCTATTTCTATCTTTAGGGGTAGTTAGCTCTTAGGCTGTGAAGAGGCATCTAGGGAGAGTTAGGTACGCTCCACGGCTATTTCTATTGTGTGTGATAGGAGTAGGGTTTGCGGTCAGCAGAGTTCCCACTCCCCAGAGCTTGTCCCGATTTCTAGTTTACTCATCAGGTCATTCTGGGTGCTCCTAACCACCAGGTCCATAACAGTACAGCTGGCCCACAAAGTGTTAATGCATCTCAAAAGAGGGATAAGAGAAGTTCTGAACCCATTTTTTTTTCTCTGCAGTGTGTTTTGTCTCTCTTTTCCCCTTAACCTCTGGGTGGTTCAGGACTCAGGTGTAGATATGGATATTCAAGGTCTGTCCTCTTTTGTGGATTAACTCGCTGCAAGGGTACAAAACATTCAAGATTATGTAGTTCAGAATCCGATGTTAGGATTCCAATTCCTGATTTGTTTTCTGGGGATAGATCTAAGTTTCTGAATTTCAAAAATAATTGTAGACTGTTTCTTGCTTTGAAACCCCGCTCCTCTGGTGATCCCATTCAGCAAGTAAAAATTGTTATTTCTTTGTTGCGTGGTGACCCTCAAGACTGGGCATTCTCCCTTGCGCCAGGAGATCCTGCATTGCTTAATGTAGATGCGTTTTTTCTGGCGTTTGGATTGCTTTATGACGAACCGAATTCAGTGGATCAGGCAGAGAAAATCTTGCTGGCTTTGTGTCAGGGTCAGGATGAAGCGGAGGTATATTGTCAGAAGTTTAGAAAATGGTCTGTGCTTACTCAATGGAATGAGAGTGCCCTGGCAGCAATTTTTAGAAAGGGTCTTTCTGAAGCCCTTAAGGATGTTATGGTGTCGTTCCCCACGCCTGCTGGTCTGAATGAATCAATGTCCTTGGCCATTCAAATTGATCGGCGTTTGCGCGAGCGCAAAGTTGTGCACCATTTGGCGGTGTCCTCTGAGCAGAGGCCTGAGCTTATGCAATGTGATAGAACTTTGACCAGAACTGAACGGCAAGAACACAGACGTCAGAATGGGCTGTGTTTTTACTGTGGTGACTAGGGTTGAGCGAAACGGGTCGTTCATTTTCAAAAGTCGCCGACTTTTGGCTAAGTCGGCGTCTCATGAAACCCGATCCGACCCCTGTGCTTGTCGGCCATGCGGTACGCGACTTTCGCGCCAAAGTCGCGTTTCAATGACGCTAAAAGCGCCATTTCTCAGCCAATGAAGGTGAACGCAGAGTGTGGGCAGTGTGATGACATAGGTCCTGGTCCCCACCATCTTAGAGAAGGGCATTGCAGTGATTGGCTTGCTGTCTGCGGCGTCACAGGGGCTATAAAGGGGCGTTCCCCCCGACCGCCATCTCACTGCTGCTGATCTGAGCTTAGGGAGAGGTTGCTGCCGCTTCGTCAGAAGCAGGGAGAGCGTTAGGCAGGGTCCACTAACCACCAAACCGCTTGTGCTGTAGCGATTTCCACTGTCCAACACCACCTTCGGTGTGCAGGGACAGTGGAAGCTACATTTTTTTTTTTTCTCTCAGCGCTGTAGCTCATTGGGCTGCCCTAGAAGGCTCTGTGATAGCTGTATTGCTGTGTGTACGCCACTGTGCAAACCAACTGCTTTTTTCAAAGCACATATCCTCTTGTTCCTTCCTTTCTGCACAGCTATCTTTTTTGTTTGTCCACACTTTTTATTTAATTTGTGCATCAGTCCACTCCTATTGCTGCCTGCCATACCTGGCTGAGATTACTGCAGGGAGATAGTAATTGTAGGACAGTCCCTGTTTTTTTTTTTTGTTTGGTTTTTTTTTGTGGGAGATTAAGATTTGCATTTCTGCTACAGTGCCATCCGTGTGTGTGCCATCCCTGTGTGCGCCATCTCTCACTCAGTGGGCCATAGAAAGCCTATTTATTTTTTTGCTTGATTTGGGTTCTAAAATCTACCTGAAAAAAAAAACACTACATCCATCAGTGGGAGATTAATACTGTCCTCAGGGCTTGTGTGCCACTCCTGATCCTGACTCCTGTGAGCGCCATCTCTCACTCAGTGGGCCATAGAAAGCCTATTTATTTTTTTGCTTGATTTGGGTTCTAAAATCTACCTGAAAAAAAAATCACTACATCCATCAGTGGGAAATTAATACTGTCCTCAGGGCTTGTGTGCCACTCCTGATCCTGACTCCTGTGCGCGCCATCTCTCACTCAGTGGGCCATAGAAAGCCTATTTATTTTTTTGCTTGATTTGGGTTCTAAAATCTACCTGAAAAAAAAACACTACATCAATCAGTGGGAGATTAATATTGTCCTCAGGGCTTGTGTGCCACTCCTGATCCTGACTCCTGTGAGCGCCATCTCTCACTCAGTGGGCCATAGAAAGCCTATTTATTTTTTTGCTTGATTTGGGTTCTAAAATCTACCTGAAAAAAAAACACTACATCAATCAGTGGGAGATTAATATTGTCCTCAGGGCTTGTGTGCCACTCCTGATCCTGACTCCTGTGAGCGCCATCTCTCACTCAGTGGGCCATAGAAAGCCTATTTATTTTTTTGCTTGATTTGGGTTCTAAAATCTACCTGAAAAAAAAAACACTACATCCATCAGTGGGAGATTAATGCTGTCCTCAGGGCTTGTGTGCCACTCCTGATCCTGACTCCTGTGAGCGCCATCTCTCACTCAGTGGGCCATAGAAAGCCTATTTATTTTTTTGCTTGATTTGGGTTCTAAAATCTACCTGAAAAAAAAACACTACATCCATCAGTGGGAGATTAATATTGTCCTCAGGGCTTGTGTGCCACTCCTGATCCTGACTCCTGTGCGCGCCATCTCTCACTCAGTGGGCCATAGAAAGCCTATTTATTTTTTTGCTTGATTTGGGTTCTAAAATCTACCTGAAAAAAAAAACACTACATCCATCAGTGGGAGATTAATGCTGTCCTCAGGGCTTGTGTGCCACTCCTGATCCTGACTCCTGTGCGCGCCATCTCTCACTCAGTGGGCCATAGAAAGCCTATTTATTTTTTTGCTTGATTTGGGTTCTAAAATCTACCTGAAAAAAAAACACTACATCCATCAGTGGGAGATTAATATTGTCCTCAGGGCTTGTGTGCCACTCCTGATCCTGACTCCTGTGAGCGCCATCTCTCACTCAGTGGGCCATAGAAAGCCTATTTATTTTTTTGCTTGATTTGGGTTCTAAAATCTACCTGAAAAAAAAACACTACATCCATCAGTGGGAGATTAATATTGTCCTCAGGGCTTGTGTGCCACTCCTGATCCTGACTCCTGTGAGCGCCATCTCTCACTCAGTGGGCCATAGAAAGCCTATTTATTTTTTTGCTTGATTTGGGTTCTAAAATCTACCTGAAAAAAAAAAACACTACATCCATCAGTGGGAGATTAATGCTGTCCTCAGGGCTTGTGTGCCACTCCTGATCCTGACTCCTGTGAGCGCCATCTCTCACTCAGTGGGCCATAGAAAGCCTATTTATTTTTTTGCTTGATTTGGGTTCTAAAATCTACCTGAAAAAAAAACACCTCATCCATCAGTGGGAGATTAATATTGTCCTCAGGGCTTGTGTGCCACTCCTGATCCTGACTCCTGTGAGCGCCATCTCTCACTCAGTGGGCCATAGAAAGCCTATTTATTTTTTTGCTTGATTTGGGTTCTAAAATCTACCTGAAAAAAAAAAACACTACATCCATCAGTGGGAGATTAATGCTGTCCTCAGGGCTTGTGTGCCACTCCTGATCCTGACTCCTGTGCGCGCCATCTCTCACTCAGTGGGCCATAGAAAGCCTATTTATTTTTTTGCTTGATTTGGGTTCTAAAATCTACCTGAAAAAAAAACACTACATCCATCAGTGGGAGATTAATATTGTCCTCAGGGCTTGTGTGCCACTCCTGATCCTGACTCCTGTGAGCGCCATCTCTCACTCAGTGGGCCATAGAAAGCCTATTTATTTTTTTGCTTGATTTGGGTTCTAAAATCTACCTGAAAAAAAAACACTACATCCATCAGTGGGAGATCAATGCTGTCCTCAGGGCTTGTGTGCCACTCCTGATCCTGACTCCTGTGCGCGCCATCTCTCACTCAGTGGGCCATAGAAAGCCTATTTATTTTTTTGCTTGATTTGGGTTCTAAAATCTACCTGAAAAAAAAACACTACATCCATCAGTGGGAGATTAATATTGTCCTCAGGGCTTGTGTGCCACTCCTGATCCTGACTCCTGTGAGCGCCATCTCTCACTCAGTGGGCCATAGAAATCCTATTTATTTTTTTGCTTGATTTGGGTTCTAAAATCTACCTGAAAAAAAAACACTACATCAATCAGTGGGAGATTAATATTGTCCTCAGGGCTTGTGTGCCACTCCTGATCCTGACTCCTGTGAGCGCCATCTCTCACTCAGTGGGCCATAGAAAGCCTATTTATTTTTTTGCTTGATTTGGGTTCTAAAATCTACCTGAAAAAAAAAACACTACATCCATCAGTGGGAGATTAATGCTGTCCTCAGGGCTTGTGTGCCACTCCTGATCCTGACTCCTGTGAGCGCCATCTCTCACTCAGTGGGCCATAGAAAGCCTATTTATTTTTTTGCTTGATTTGGGTTCTAAAATCTACCTGAAAAAAAAACACTACATCCATCAGTGGGAGATTAATATTGTCCTCAGGGCTTGTGTGCCACTCCTGATCCTGACTCCTGTGAGCGCCATCTCTCACTCAGTGGGCCATAGAAAGCCTATTTATTTTTTTGCTTGATTTGGGTTCTAAAATCTACCTGAAAAAAAAAACACTACATCCATCAGTGGGAGATTAATGCTGTCCTCAGGGCTTGTGTGCCACTCCTGATCCTGACTCCTGTGCGCGCCATCTCTCACTCAGTGGGCCATAGAAAGCCTATTTATTTTTTTGCTTGATTTGGGTTCTAAAATCTACCTGAAAAAAAACACTACATCCATCAGTGGGAGATTAATATTGTCCTCAGGGCTTGTGTGCCACTCCTGATCCTGACTCCTGTGAGCGCCATCTCTCACTCAGTGGGCCATAGAAAGCCTATTTATTTTTTTGCTTGATTTGGGTTCTAAAATCTACCTGAAAAAAAAACACTACATCCATCAGTGGGAGATTAATATTGTCCTCAGGGCTTGTGTGCCACTCCTGATCCTGACTCCGGTGAGCGCCATCTCTCACTCAGTGGGCCATAGAAAGCCTATTTATTTTTTTGCTTGATTTGGGTTCTAAAATCTACGTGAAAAAAAAACACTACATCCATCAGTGGGAGATTAATGCTGTCCTCAGGGCTTGTGTGCCACTCCTGATCCTGACTCCTGTGCGCGCCATCTCTCACTCAGTGGGCCATAGAAAGCCTATTTATTTTTTTGCTTGATTTGGGTTCTAAAATCTACCTAAAAAAAAAACACTACATCCATCAGTGGGAGATTAATATTGTCCTCAGGGCTTGTGTGCCACTCCTGATCCTGACTCCTGTGCGCGCCATCTCTCACTCAGTGGGCCATAGAAAGCCCATTTATTTTTTTGCTTGATTTGGGTTCTAAAATCTACCTGAAAAAAAAACACTACATCCATCAGTGGGAGATTAATATTGTCCTCAGGGCTTGTGTGCCACTCCTGATCCTGACTCCTGTGAGCGCCATCTCTCACTCAGTGGGCCATAGAAAGCCTATTTATTTTTTTGCTTGATTTGGGTTCTAAAATCTACCTGAAAAAAAAACACTACATCCATCAGTGGGAGATTAATATTGTCCTCAGGGCTTGTGTGCCACTCCTGATCCTGACTCCTGTGAGCGCCATCTCTAACTCAGTGGGCCATAGAAAGCCTATTTATTTTTTTGCTTGATTTGGGTTCTAAAATCTACGTGAAAAAAAAAACACTACATCCATCAGTGGGAGATTAATGCTGTCCTCAGGGCTTGTGTGCCACTCCTGATCCTGACTCCTGTGCGCGCCATCTCTCACTCAGTGGGCCATAGAAAGCCTATTTATTTTTTTGCTTGATTTGGGTTCTAAAATCTACCTAAAAAAAAAACACTACATCCATCAGTGGGAGATTAATATTGTCCTCAGGGCTTGTGTGCCACTCCTGATCCTGACTCCTGTGCGCGCCATCTCTCACTCAGTGGGCCATAGAAAGCCCATTTATTTTTTTGCTTGATTTGGGTTCTAAAATCTACCTGAAAAAAAAAACACTACATCCATCAGTGGGAGATTAATATTGTCCTCAGGGCTTGTGTGCCACTCCTGATCCTGACTCCTGTGAGCGCCATCTCTCACTCAGTGGGCCATAGAAAGCCTATTTATTTTTTTGCTTGATTTGGGTTCTAAAATCTACCTAAAAAAAAAACACTACATCCATCAGTGGGAGATTAATATTGTCCTCAGGGCTTGTGTGCCACTCCTGATCCTGACTCCTGTGCGCGCCATCTCTCACTCAGTGGGCCATAGAAAGCCCATTTATTTTTTTGCTTGATTTGGGTTCTAAAATCTACCTGAGAAAAAAACACTACATCAATCAGTGGGAGATTAATATTGTCCTCAGGGCTTGTGTGCCACTCCTGATCCTGACTCCTGTGAGCGCCATCTCTCACTCAGTGGGCCATAGAAAGCCTATTTATTTTTTTGCTTGATTTGGGTTCTAAAATCTACCTGAAAAAAAAAACACTACATCCATCAGTGGGAGATTAATGCTGTCCTCAGGGCTTGTGTGCCACTCCTGATCCTGACTCCTGTGAGCGCCATCTCTCACTCAGTGGGCCATAGAAAGCCTATTTATTTTTTTGCTTGATTTGGGTTCTAAAATCTACCTGAAAAAAAAAACACTACATCCATCAGTGGGAGATTAATATTGTCCTCAGGGCTTGTGTGCCACTCCTGATCCTGACTCCTGTGAGCGCCATCTCTCACTCAGTGGGCCATAGAAAGCCTATTTATTTTTTTGCTTGATTTGGGTTCTAAAATCTACCTGAAAAAAAAAACACTACATCAATCAGTGGGAGATTAATATTGTCCTCAGGGCTTGTGTGCCACTCCTGATCCTGACTCCTGTGAGCGCCATCTCTCACTCAGTGGGCCATAGAAAGCCTATTTATTTTTTTGCTTGATTTGGGTTCTAAAATCTACCTGAAAAAAAAACACTACATCCATCAGTGGGAGATTAATATTGTCCTCAGGGCTTGTGTGCCACTCCTGATCCTGACTCCTGTGAGCGCCATCTCTCACTCAGTGGGCCATAGAAAGCCTATTTATTTTTTTGCTTGATTTGGGTTCTAAAATCTACCTGAAAAAAAAAACACTACATCCATCAGTGGGAGATTAATGCTGTCCTCAGGGCTTGTGTGCCACTCCTGATCCTGACTCCTGTGCACGCCATCTCTCACTCAGTGGGCCATAGAAAGCCTATTTATTTTTTTGCTTGATTTGGGTTCTAAAATCTACCTGAAAAAAAAACACTACATCAATCAGTGGGAGATTAATATTGTCCTCAGGGCTTGTGTGCCACTCCTGATCCTGACTCCTGTGAGCGCCATCTCTCACTCAGTGGGCCATAGAAAGCCTACTTATTTTTTTGCTTGATTTGGGTTCTAAAATCTACCTGAAAAAAAAACACTACATCAATCAGTGGGAGATTAATTTTGTCCTCAGGGCTTGTGTGCCACTCCTGATCCTGACTCCTGTGAGCGCCATCTCTCACTCAGTGGGCCATAGAAAGCCTATTTATTTTTTTGCTTGATTTGGGTTCTAAAATCTACCTGAAAAAAAACACTACATCAATCAGTGGGAGATTAATACTGTCCTCAGGGCTTGTGTGCCACTCCTTATCCTGACTCCTGTGTGTGCCATCTCTAACTCAGTGGGCCATAGAAAGCTAAAAAAACAATGAAAAAAACAATTTATCTTATTTGGTTTCTAAAGTCTCCCTGAGGAAAAAAAAAAAAAAAAAAAAAAAGGTGGGAGATTAATATTGACATTTGTGCTTGAGTGACAGTCCTGCGTGTGTGGCATCTCTGTGATTTTGTGCCACAGAAAACAGAGTGTGTAACATTGTGCCTGATTTTCCTTGTGGTCTCACCAACCTGTTAAGGGATATTGAAATCATACTGAAGTTATAGCTTACCGTGTAAGTTGTTTGACAGCAACAAATAAAGTTACTTTGGTTAAGTTTTTAAAACAATGAGGAAGTCTGGTGCAAGAGGTCGTGGCCGTGGGCGTTCATTGTCAGCTGGTAATGATGGTAGTGGTAGTGGAGCATCAGGTGGTCGTGGGGATAAAAATATTCCACGTAAGTCTGGAGCTGTGGAGCCAGTTTCGTCGTCTGGCTACACAAGGCCTCGAACGCTCTCTTTTCTGGGAGTAGGAAAACCGCTTTTAAAGGCGGAGCAGCAAAAGCAAGTTTTGGCTTACATTGCAGACTCAGCCTCTAGCTCTTTTGCCTCCTCTTCTGAAACTGGTAAATGTAAAAGCAGCGCGTCGCTTGTGGATGTCCACGGTCAGGGACAAGTCGCTTCCTTGTCCTCTTCAGCAAAAACTACAACAAGAGAGAAGGATGCAGCAGGCGACACAACGGGTTACTCCATGGAGCTCTTTACACATACCGTCCCTGGCTTACAAAGTGAAACACTTAACAGGCCATGCCCATTACAAGTTGATTCTGACATGGAGTGCACTGATGCACAGCCACAGCCAGAGTACTATGCTGCTCCTTTGACTCAGATCACCACATTGCCCTCTCAGGGTACTGATCCACAATCAGACCCTGATGAGACTATGTTGCCCCGCCACGAACGCTATACCACCGACCGACACAGTGACACAGACGAAGTTGCACACGAGCTCGAAGAGGAGTTAATAGATGACCCAGTTATTGACCCCGATTGGCAGCCATTTGGGGAACAGGGTGCAGGCGGCAGTAGTTCAGAAGCGGAGGTGGAGGAGGGGCCACAGCAGGCATCAACATCGCAACAGGTTCCATCTGCCGGGCCCGTATCTGGCCCAAAACGCGTGTCAAAGCCAAAACCTGTTGGAGGACAGCGTCCGGTTAAAGCTCAGTCTGCAATCCCTGAAAAGGGATCCGATGCTAGGAAGAGTGCAGTCTGGCATTTTTTTAAACAACATCCAATTGATCAGCGCAAAGTCATCTGTCAAAAATGTTCAACTAGCTTAAGCAGAGGTCAGAATCTGAAATGTCTCAATACTAGTTGCATGCATAGACACTTAACCACCATGCATTTTCAAGCCTGGACTAACTACCAAACGTCCCTTAAGGTTGTAGCACCCTCGGCCAATGAAGCTAGTCAGCAACGCAACATCCCTTCCGTCACTGTAAGGCCACCATTTTCCGCACCACCGGCAGTATCTGTGCAGGTTTCTTTGCCAGCCAAAAGCACTCAGGGTCAGGGAATCACCAGTTTTGTAGGAGGAAATATTGCATCTAGGTCACCGGCGGAAACAATACCATCTCCAACCGTCTCGCAGTCTGCCATGTCCACCGGCACACCCGCAAGTTCCACGATCTCCATCTCTCCAGTTCAGCTCACACTACATGAGACTCTGGTTAGAAAAAGGAAGTACTTATCCTCGCATCCGCGTACACAGGGTTTTAACGCCCACATAGCTAGACTAATCTCGTTAGAGATGATGCCCTACCGGTTAGTTGAAAGCGAAGCTTTCAAAGCCCTGATGGAGTACGCTGAACCACGATACGAGCTACCCAGTCGACACTTTTTTTTCCAGAAAAGCCATCCCGGCCCTGCACCAGCATGTTAAACAGCGCATCGTCCATGCACTCAGGCAATCTGTGAGTACAAAGGTGCACCTGACTACAGATGCATGGACCAGTAGGCATGGCCAGGGACGTTATGTGTCCATCACGGCACACTGGGTGAATGTGGCCTGCCTTCCACTAGGCCTCCACTGACCAGACCACTGCTGCCCGTGTACCCCTGGAACCAATTATAAAGTGCCTACAGCCAGCCCATTTTATTATGTTAGGCCTTCGAAGCCTGTCTGCGGTTCCTCCTTCCACTAGGCCTCCACTGACCAGACCACTGCTGCCCGTGTACCCCTGGAACCTATTTTACAGTGCCTACAGCCAGCCCATTTTATCATGTTAGGCCTTCAATGCCTGTCTGCGGTCCTTCCTTCCACTAGGCCTCCACTGACCAGACCACTGCTGCCCGTGTACCCCTGGAACCAATTATCAAGTTTATAAGCGTGTCCCGAGGAACACTCCGGTATAAAACATCAGAAAATATAAAAATAAGTATTTTGCTTATAATAAAGAAAATACTGGAGAGATATCAAATGCATACATTTTAACATTAAAAACAAAAACACATACAACCAAAAACTGGTACAGTACCAAAATTGGCCACCAGCTACAAAAACTTTCTCCTGCAAGTAGTTAACTGAAAGGTTTTTTTCCATTGAAAACACAGATATGGCATCCACCGAGTGTTGTCCTGTCGCGTCTTCTTTATATTATTGCAAAGAAGCTGCAACTGAATAAAGCTGTGCTTCAACCTTGTGGCTTTCGGCCTATAGTATCAGATATTAAACTGCATTTGGCCTTCAACTTTGGTTACGGCCTACTAACGGTGTCTGCCCCTCCCTGGTGTTGTCCTCAACTGAATACAGCTGAGCTTCAACCTTCTGGCTCTCATTAAGTGTTTTTTAAAAAACAAAATGGTGGTTAGGGCCTACTAACGGTGTCTGCCCCTCCCTGGTGTTGCCCTCAACTGAATAAAGCTGAGCTTCAACCTTCTGGCTCTCATTAAGTGTTTTTTAAAAAACAAAATGGTGGTTAGGGCCTACTAACGGTGTCTGCCCCTCCCTGGTCTTGCCCTCAACTGAATAAAGCTGAGCTTCAACCTTCTGGCTCTCATTAAGTGCTGTGTTTTTAAAAATTGGTGGTTAGGGCCTACTAACGGTGTCTGCCCCTGCCTGGTGTTGTCCTCCACTGAACAAAGCTGAGTTTCCACCTTCTGGCTCTTTTTTTTTTTTTTTAAATTGCTGGATGGGGCCTAATAGCTCTGTTTGCTCCTCCCTGGTGTTTGTCCTCAACTAAAAAAAGCTGAGCTTCAACCTTATGGCTTTCGGCCTATAGTATCAGATATTAAACTGCATTTGGCCTATTAGTGTGTTTGGGCCCTTAAAACAGTGTCTGCTGCTCCTGGGTTTGCTACTCCACTCAACAAAGCAATGCCGCCTGTTTAGTCCTGTTACCAATTTTGAACTGCATTTAGCCTACTTTATTCTTTGGCCCTATATCTGTTTCCTCCTCATCCTGCCCACTGCCCAGCCACTGCTACATGAGTCTGCTGGTACATTGACCTAGACCACTACATTCCCCTTGCACTCTACACAGCCAGAATCTGACCCTGCTGAAAGTCAGGTTCCCCTTCCCGCATGTTATACCACCTTACACAGGGACAAAGAGGAAGGTGCAGATGAAAGTGCAGGTTCCTTCATCAGGTGGGGGGGGCATACTCGTTGGCGACGTCACTGGCACATGGCCCCTCAGAGTACGCAAAAGTGTCGCTGCTGGTGGGAGGCGCCCCCGCCGTGCAAACACACCGCTGTACTTTGAGGGGCCCTGTGCCAGTGCCAATGCCAAAGAGTGGGCCCCCCTGCTTGCTTAGGATCACAGCACTTGCAAACTTGACATACTTACCTCTCACTGCTCCACCGCCGTGACGTAGTCCATGTTTCCTGTGCCCACTAAAACCTTGAACCAGCCCTACCCCCCACAACTTTTGCCAAATCACCCCCAATTTCCAGTGCCCAACTATTATTATAAAGTTAATTTAGATTGACAAGCTTCAGAAAACAAGAATGGATGTTTTTGGCATTAAAATGGGCACTGTAGGTGTTTTCCTGGCCTCCACTCACTGCCGGCTATGCTTCCCCATTGACTTGCATTGGGTTTCGTGTTTCGGTCGATCCCCGACTTTTAGCGATAATCGGCCGACTTCACTCGACTCGACTCTGGACTAAGTCGGGTTTCACAAAACCTGACTCGATCTTAAAAAAATGAAAGTCGCTCAACCCTAGTGGTGACCCCACTCATGCTATCTCTGATTGTCCTAGGCACGCTAAGCGGTTCGCTAGGTCTGTCACCATTGGTACTGTACAACCTAAATTTCTTTTGTCTGTTACTCTGATTAGCTCTTTGTCGTCCTACTCGGTTATGGCATTTGTGGATTCGGGCGCTGCCCTGAATTTGATGGACTTGGAGTTTGCCAGGCGCTGTGTTTTTTTCTTGGAGCCTTTACAGTATCCTATTCCATTAAGGGAAATTGATGCTACGCCTTTGGCCAAGAATAAACCTCAGTACTGGACTCAGTTGACCATGTGCATGGCTCCTGCACATCAGGAAGATATTCGCTTTTTGGTGTTGCATAATTTGCATGATGTGGTCGTGTTGGGTTTGCCATGGCTACAGGTTCATAATCCAGTATTGGATTGGAAATCAATGTCTGTGTCTAGTTGGGGTTGTCAAGGGGTACATGGCGATGTTCCGTTGGTGTCAATTTCTTCTTCCACTCCTTCTGAAGTCCCTGAGTTTCTGTCGGATTACCAGGATGTATTTGATGAGCCCAAATCCAGTGTCCTACCCCCTCATAGGGATTGTGATTGTGCTATAAATTTGATTCCTGGTAGCAAGTTTCCTAAGGGCCGACTTTTCAATTTATCTGTGCCAGAACACGCCGCTATGCGGAGTTATATAAAGGAGTCCTTGGAGAAAGGGCATATTCGCCCGTCTTCATCACCGTTGGGAGCAGGGTTCTTTTTTGTGGCCAAGAAGGATGGTTCTCTGAGATCCTGTATAGATTACTGCCTTCTCAATAAAATCACGGTCAAATTTCAGTACCCTTTGCCTCTGCTGTCTGATTTGTTTGCTCGGATTAAGGGGGCTAGTTGGTTCACCAAGATAGCTCTTCGAGGGGCGTATGTCATGATCTCAATGGCAAGAGAACATAGCATAAGCATATATAGGAACTAGCTCTTGGAAGATGGGAACTGAGCTGACCATGAACTAAACCTAACGCACAACTAGCAGTGGCCGGGTAGCATGCCTACGTTGATTCTAGATGCCCAGCACCAGCCGGAGGACTAAATAAAGCTAGCAGAGGAAAATATTAGTCCTAGCTCACCTCTAGAGAAATACCCCGAAAGGAAACAGAGGCCCCCCACATGTATTGGCGGTGAGTTGAGATGAAATAACAAACGTAGTATGAAAATAGGTTTAGCAAATTTGAGGTCCACTTACTACATAGCAGAAGACAGAAAGGACACTTTCATGGTCAGCTGAAAACCCTATCAAAAACACCATCCAGAAATTACTTTAAAACTCTGGCATTAACTCATAACACCAGAGTGGCAATTCCTGTTCACAAGAGCTTTCCAGACACAGTAACGAAACTACAGCTGTGAACTGGAACAAAAATGCAAAAACAAACATGGACAAGAGTCCAACTTATCTAGTAGTTGTCTAGGAGCAGGAACAAGCACAGAGAGGCTTCTGATAACATTGTTGACCGGCAAGCAACTAACAGAGCAGCAAGGTTATATAGCGACTCCCACATCTTGATGGGAACAGGTGAACAGAGAAGATGAAGACACCAGTTCAATTCCACCAGTAGCCACCGGGGGAGCCCAGAATCCAAATTCACAACAGTACCCCCCCCTCAAGGAGGGGGCACCGAACCCTCACCAGAACCACCAGGGCGATCAGGATGGGCCCTATGAAAGGCACGAACCAGATCAGAGGCATGAACATCAGATGCATTCACCCAAGAATTATCCTCCTGGCCGTATCCCTTCCACTTGACCAGATACTGGAGTCTCCGTCTGGAAACACGAGAGTCTAAGATTTTCTCCACAACGTACTCCAACTCACCCTCAACCAACACCGGAGCAGGAGGCTCAACGGAAGGCACAACCGGTACCTCATACCTGCGCAATAATGACCGATGAAAAACGTTATGAATAGAAAAGGATGCAGGGAGGTCCAAACGGAAGGAAACAGGGTTAAGAATCTCCAATATCTTATACGGGCCGATAAACCGAGGCTTAAACTTAGGAGAAGAGACCCTCATAGGGACAAAACGAGAAGACAACCACACCAAATCCCCAACAGAAAGCCGAGGACCAACACGACGGTGGCGGTTGGCAAAAAGCTGAGTCTTCTCCTGGGACAACCTCAAATTGTCCACCACCTGCCCCCAGATCTGATGCAATCTCTCCACCACAGCATCCACTCCAGGACAATCCGAAGATTCCACCTGACCAGAGGAAAATCGAGGATGAAACCCCGAATTACAGAAAAACGGGGACACCAAAGTGGCAGAGCTGGCCCGATTATTGAGAGCGAACTCCGCCAATGGCAAAAAAGCAACCCAATCATCCTGGTCAGCAGACACAAAACACCTCAGATATGTCTCCAGGGTCTGATTAATCCGCTCGGTCTGGCCATTCGTCTGAGGATGGAAAGCGGACGAAAAAGATAAATCTATGCCCATCCTAGCACAGAATGCCCGCCAAAATCTAGACACGAATTGGGTCCCTCTGTCAGAAACGATATTCTCAGGAATACCATGCAAACGAACAACATTTTGAAAAAACAGAGGAACCAACTCGGAAGAAGAAGGTAACTTGGGCAGAGGAACCAAATGGACCATCTTAGAAAAACGGTCACACACCACCCAGATGACAGACATCTTCTGAGAAACAGGCAGATCTGAAATAAAATCCATCGAGATGTGCGTCCAAGGCCTCTTAGGAATAGGCAAGGGCAACAATAATCCACTAGCCCGAGAACAACAAGGCTTGGCCCGAGCACAAACGTCACAAGACTGCACAAAGCCTCGCACATCTCGTGACAGGGAAGGCCACCAGAAGGACCTTGCCACCAAATCCCTGGTACCAAAAATGCCAGGATGACCTGCCAACGCAGAAGAATGAACCTCAGAGATGACTCTACTGGTCCAATCATCAGGAACAAACAGTTTATCAGGTGGGCAACGATCCGGTCTATCCGCCTGAAACTCCTGCAAGGCCCGCTGCAGGTCTGGAGAAACGGCTGACAATACCACTCCATCCTTAAGGATACCTGTGGGCTCAGAGTTACCAGGCGAGTCAGGCTCAAAACTCCTAGAAAGGGCATCCGCCTTAACATTCTTAGAACCCGGTAGGTATGACACCACAAAATTAAACCGAGAGAAAAATAATGACCAGCGCGCCTGTCTAGGATTCAGGCGCCTGGCGGTCTCAAGATAAATCAAATTTTTGTGGTCAGTCAATACCACCACCTGATGTCTGGCCCCCTCAAGCCAATGGCGCCACTCCTCAAAAGCCCACTTCATGGCCAAAAGCTCCCGATTCCCAACATCATAATTCCGCTCAGCGGGTGAAAATTTACGGGAAAAGAAGGCACAAGGCCTCATCACGGAGCAGTCAGAACTTTTCTGCGACAACACTGCCCCAGCTCCGATCTCAGAAGCGTCGACCTCAACCTGAAAAGGTAGAGCAACATCAGGCTGACGCAACACAGGGGCAGAGGAAAAACGGCGCTTAAGCTCCCGAAAGGCCTCCACAGCATCAGGGGACCAATCAGCAACATCAGCACCCTTCTTAGTCAAATCGGTCAATGGCTTAGCAATATCCGAAAAACCAGCAATAAATCGACGATAAAAGTTAGCAAAGCCCAAAAATTTCTGAAGACTCTTAAGAGAAGAGGGCTGCGTCCAATCACAAATAGCTTGAACCTTGACAGGATCCATTTCAATGGAAGAGGGGGAAAAAATATATCCCAAAAAGGAAATCCTCTGTACCCCAAAAACACACTTAGAACCCTTCACACACAAAGAATTAGACCGCAAAACCTGAAAAACCCTCCTGACTTGCTGGACATGAGAGTCCCAGTCATCCGAAAAAATCAGAATATCATCCAGATACACAATCATAAATTTATCCAAATAATCGCGAAAAATATCATGCATAAAGGACTGGAAAACTGACGGAGCATTAGAAAGACCAAAAGGCATCACTAAATACTCAAAGTGGCCCTCGGGCGTATTAAATGCGGTTTTCCACTCATCCCCCTGCCTGATTCGCACCAAATTATACGCCCCACGAAGGTCAATCTTAGAGAACCACTTGGCCCCCTCTATGCGAGCAAACAAATCAGTCAGCAACGGCAATGGGTATTGATATTTAACAGTGATTTTATTCAAAAGCCGATAATCAATACATGGTCTCAAAGAGCCGTCTTTTTTTGACACAAAGAAAAAACCGGCTCCTAAGGGAGATGACGATGGACGAATATGTCCCTTTTCCAAGGACTCCTTTATATATTCTCGCATAGCAGCATGTTCAGGCACAGACAGATTAAATAAACGACCCTTTGGGTATTTACTACCCGGGATTAAATCTATGGCACAATCGCACTCTCGGTGCGGAGGTAACGAACCAAGCTTGGATTCTTCAAAGACGTCACGATAGACAGGAACTCAGGAATTTCAGAGGGAATGGATGATGAAATGGAAACCACAGGTACATCCCCATGAGCCCCCTTACATCCCCAGCTCAACACAGACATAGCTCTCCAGTCGAGGACTGGGTTGTGAGATTGCAGCCAAGGCAATCCTAGCACCAAATCATCATGTAGATTATACAGCACCAGAAAGCGAATAATCTCCTGGTGATCCGGATTAATACGCATAGTTACTTGTGTCCAGTATTGTGGTTTATTATTAGCCAATGGGGTGGAGTCAATCCCCTTCAGAGGAATAGGAGTCTCCAAAGGCTCTAAATCATACCCACAGCGTTTGGCAAAGGACCAATCCATAAGACTCAAAGCGGCGCCAGAGTCGACATAGGCGTCCGTGGTAATAGATGACAAAGAGCAAATCAGGGTCACAGATAGAATAAATTTAGACGGTAAGGTGCAAATGGAAACAGATTTACCAAGCTTTTTAGTGCGCTTAGAGCATGCTGATATAACATGAGTAGAATCACCACAATAGAAACACAACCCATTTTTCCGTCTAAAATTCTGCCGCTCGCTTCGGGACAGAATTCTATCACACTGCATACTCTCTGGCGACTTCTCAGTGGACACCGCCAGATGGTGCACTGGTTTGCGCTCCCGCAAACGCCTATCGATCTGAATAGCCATTGTCATGGACTCATTCAGACCCGCAGGCACAGGGAACCCCACCATAACATCCTTAATGGCATCAGAGAGACCCTCTCTGAAAGTCGCCGCCAGGGCGCACTCATTCCACTGAGTAAGCACAGACCATTTACGGAATCTTTGGCAGTAAATTTCCGCTTCATCTTGCCCCTGAGATAGGGACATCAAAGTTTTTTCTGCCTGAAGCTCCAAATGAGGTTCGTCATAAAGCAACCCCAAGGCCAGAAAAAACGCATCCACATTGAGCAACGCAGGATCCCCTGGTGTCAATGAAAAAGCCCAGTCTTGAGGTTCGCCCCGGAGCAAGGAAATCACAATCCTGACCTGCTGTGCAGGGTCTCCGGCAGAGCGAGATTTCAGGGACAAAAATAATTTGCAATTATTTCGAAAATTCTGAAACCCGGATCTATTCCCCGAGAAAAATTCCGGCAAAGGAATTCTCGGCTCAGATACAGGTGCATGACAAACAAAATCTTGCAAATTTTGTACCTTCGTGGCGAGATTATTCAAACCTGCAGTTACACTCTGAAGATCCATTCAAACAGGTGGACACAGAGCCATTCAAGGGTTAAGAGGAGGTAAGAAGCAGCTAGACAGCAATTAAGGGCTAGGCAGCAAAACTCTGAGGGGAAAAAAAAAAAAAAAATTTCCCTTCAACACTTCTTTTTCTCCTGCTTCAGCCCAAACAATTAACACTTTGTTGGCCGGTCACACTGTCATGATCTCAATGGCAAGAGAACATAGCATAAGCATATATAGGAACTAGCTCTTGGAAGATGGGAACTGAGCTGACCATGAACTAAACCTAACGCACAACTAGCAGTGGCCGGGTAGCATGCCTACGTTGATTCTAGATGCCCAGCACCAGCCGGAGGACTAAATAAAGCTAGCAGAGGAAAATATTAGTCCTAGCTCACCTCTAGAGAAATACCCCGAAAGGAGACAGAGGCCCCCCACATGTATTGGCGGTGAGTTGAGATGAAATAACAAACGTAGTATGAAAATAGGTTTAGCAAATTTGAGGTCCACTTACTACATAGCAGAAGACAGAAAGGACACTTTCATGGTCAGCTGAAAACCCTATCAAAAACACCATCCAGAAATTACTTTAAAACTCTGGCATTAACTCATAACACCAGAGTGGCAATTCCTGTTCACAAGAGCTTTCCAGACACAGTAACGAAACTACAGCTGTGAACTGGAACAAAAATGCAAAAACAAACATGGACAAGAGTCCAACTTATCTAGTAGTTGTCTAGGAGCAGGAACAAGCACAGAGAGGCTTCTGATAACATTGTTGACCGGCAAGCAACTAACAGAGCAGCAAGGTTATATAGCGACTCCCACATCTTGATGGGAACAGGTGAACAGAGAAGATGAAGACACCAGTTCAATTCCACCAGTAGCCACCGGGGGAGCCCAGAATCCAAATTCACAACAGGCGTATAACCTTGTGCGTATTAAACAGGGAGATGAATGGAAAACAGCATTTAATACGCCCGAAGGCCATTTTGAGTACCTGGTGATGCCATTCGGGCTTTCTAATGTTCCATCTGTGTTTCAGTTCTTTATGCATGACATCTTCCGAAAGTATCTGGATAGATTCATGATTGTATATTTGGATGATATTTTGGTCTTTTCGGATGATTGGGAGTCTCATGTGAAGCAGGTCAGAATGGTATTCCAGGTCCTTCGTGCTAATTCCTTGTTTGTGAAGGGGTCTAAATGTCTCTTCGGAGTTCAGAAGGTTTCCTTTTTGGGCTTCATTTTTTCCCCTTCTACTATCGAGATGGACCCTGTTAAAGTTCAGGCCATTTATGATTGGACTCAACCTACATCTGTGAAGAGTCTTCAGAAATTCCTGGGCTTTGCTAATTTTTACCGTCGCTTCATCGCTAATTTTTCTAGTGTGGTTAAACCTTTGACTGATCTGACAAAGAAAGGGGCTGATGTGGTGAATTGGTCCTCTGTGGCCGTTGAGGCTTTTCAGGAGCTGAAACATCGTTTTTCTTCGGCCCCTGTGTTGCGTCAGCCAGATGTTTCGCCCCCTTTTCAGGTCGAGGTTGATGCTTCTGAGATTGGAGCAGGGGCTGTTTTGTCTCAAAGAAGTTCTGATGGCTCTGTGATGAAGCCATGTGCCTTCCTTTCTAGAAAGTTTTCGCCTGCTGAGCGTAATTATGATGTTGGCAACCGGGAGCTGCTGGCTATGAAGTGGGCATTCGAGGAGTGGCGACATTGGCTTGAGGGAGCCAAGCACCGCATGGTGGTCTTGACGGATCACAAGAATCTGACTTATCTCGAGTCGGCCAAGCGGTTGAATCCTAGACAGGCTCGATGGTCGCTATTTTTCTCCCGTTTCGATTTTGTGGTCTCATACCTTCCAGGTTCTAAGAATGTGAAGGCGGATGCCCTTTCTAGGAGTTTTGTGCCTGATTCTCCGGGAGTCCCTGAGCCGGCTGGTATTCTCAAAGAGGGGGTAATTCTGTCTGCCATCTCCCCTGATTTGCGGCGGGTGCTGCAGGAGTTTCAGGCTGATAGACCTGACCGTTGTCCTGCGGATAAACTGTTTGTCCTTGATAGATGGACTAACAGAGTTATTTCTGAGGTTCATTGCTCGGTGTTGGCTGGTCATCCTGGGATTTTTGGTACCAGAGATTTGGTGGCTAGGTCCTTTTGGTGGCCTTCCTTGTCACGGGAGGTGCGTTCTTTTGTGCAGTCCTGTGGGACTTGTGCTCGGGCTAAGCCCTGCTGTTCTCCTGCCAGTGGGTTGCTTTTGCCCTTGCCGGTCCCGAAAAGGCCTTGGATGCATGTTTCCATGGATTTTATTTCAGATCTTCCTGTCTCTCAAAGGATGTCTGTCATCTGGGTGGTTTGTGATCGCTTTTCTAAGATGGTCCATTTGGTACCCTTGCCTAAATTGCCTTCCTCCTCTGATTTGGTGCCATTATTTTTTCAGCATGTGGTTCGTTTGCATGGCATTCTGGAGAACATTGTGTCGGACAGAGGTTCCCAGTTTGTCTCTAGGTTTTGGCGGTCCTTTTGTGCTAAGATGGGCATTGATTTGTCTTTTTCTTCGGCTTTCCATCCTCAGACAAATGGCCAAACCGAATGAACCAACCAGACTTTGGAAACCTATCTGAGATGCTTTGTTTCTGCTGATCAGGATGATTAGGTGACCTTCTTACCATTGGCTGAGTTCGCCCTTAATAATCGGGCTAGTTCGGCTACTTTGGTTTCACCTTTTTTTTGCAATTCTGGTTTTCATCCTCGTTTTTCTTCAGGGCAGGTTGAGCCATCTGACTGTCCTGGTGTGGATTCTGTGGTGGACAGGTTGCAGCAAATTTGGACTCACGTAGTGGACAATCTGACGTTGTCCCAGGAGAAGGCTCAACGTTTCGCTAACCGCCGTCGTTGTGTTGGTCCCTGACTTCGTGTTGGGGATCTGGTTTGGTTGTCCTCTCGTTTTGTTCCTATGAAGGTTTCTTCTCCTAAGTTTAAGCCTCGTTTCATTGGTCCTTATAAGATTTCTGAAATTCTCAACCCTGTGTCATTTCGTTTGGTCCTTCCAGCTTCTTTTGCCATCCATAATGTGTTCCATAGGTCGTTGTTGCGGAGGTATGTGGTGCCTATGGTTCCCTCCGTTGATCCTCCTGCTCCGGTGTTGGTTGAGGGGGAGTTGGAGTATGTGGTGGAAAAAATTTTGGATTCTCGTATTTCGAGATGGAGGCTTCAGTACCTGGTTAAGTGGAAGGGCTATGGTCAGGAGGATAATTCCTGGGTTGTTGCCTCCGATGTCCATGCTGCCGATTTAGTTCGTGCCTTTCATTTGGCTCGTCCTGATCAGCCTGGGGGCCCTGGTGAGGGTTCGGTGACCCCTCCTCAAGGGGGGGGTACTGTTGTGAATTCCGTTCTCGGACTCCCTCCTGTGGTCATGAATGGTACTTTGGTTAGTTCTGCTCTTGGACTCCCTCTGGTGGCTTTGAGCGGAACTGCTGGTCACTGAGGTTGGCTTTCTCAGCTGCCCTCGTTTATTGCTATGCTGGCTTCCCTATTTAATTCCACTCAGATCGTTACTTCATGCCAGCTGTCAATGTCTCAGTATTGGTTCAGATCTCTCTTGGACTTCTCTGAGGACCTGTCTACTCCAGCAGAAGCTAAGTCCTTGCTAGTTCATTTGTTGTTACTGCTTCCTGAATATATTTCTTAGTACTGCTAAATTCTAGTCCAGCTTGCTATCATGATATTCCCTTGCTAGCTGGAAGCTCTGGGGGTGCAGAGTTGCACCTCCACACCGTGAGTCGGTGTGGGGGCCTTTTTGCATACTCTGCGTGGTTTTTGTAGTTTTTTGTGCTGACTGCATAGTTCCCTTTTCTATCCTCTGACTATTTAGTGAAGTCTGGCCTCCTTTGCTAAAACCTGTTTCATTCCTGTGTTTGTGACTTTCCTCTTGACTCACAGTCAATATATGTGGGGGGCTGCCTTTTCCTTTGGGGAATTTCTCTGAGGCAAGGTTAGGCTTCTATTTCTATCTTTAGGGGTAGTTAGCTCTTAGGCTGTGAAGAGGCGTCTAGGGAGAGTTAGGTACGCTCCACGGCTATTTCTATTGTGTGTAATAGGAGGGTTTGCGGTCAGCAGAGTTCCCACTCCCCAGAGCTTGTCCCGATTTCTAGTTTACTCATCAGGTCATTCTGGGTGCTCCTAACCACCAGGTCCATAACAGCCAGGATGGATATATGGAGGAGCCAGGATGGATATATGGAGGGGCCCCATACTGGTGATCACTGTATTACCAGTACACTATACACTATGTACAGAGCACCTGTGTATAATGTCACCGGTGTTCACTGTATTACCTGTACATCGACACTATATACAGATCTCCTGTGTATAATGTAACTAGTGATCACTGTATTACCTGTACACTATACACTATATACTGAGCTTGTGTGTATAATGTTCCTTGTGATCACTGTATTACTTGTACACTGACACTATATACAGAGCTCCTGTGTATAATGTCACTAGTGATGGTAGTGTGTGGTCTGCTCATGGAGTAGTGGTATTTGTTCCTTGTATGTGGTATTATTCTGTTACTATGTGGAGAAATAGGAAGTCCAGTCATGGTGTGGTGGTCTTTGTCTCTTGAATGTGGTATTATTTAGGCACTATGTGGTGGTAATGTGTGGTCTGGTCATGGTGAGGTGGTATTTGTCCCTTGTATGCGGTATTATTTGGTCACTATGTGGTTTGGTCATGGTGTGATGGTATTTATTCTTTATATGTGGTAATATTTGGTCACTATGTTGTCTGATCAATGTGTGGCTGTATTTGTCTCTTGTATGTGGTATTTTCCGGTCACTATGTGGTCTGGTCATGGTGTGGTAGTATTTGTCTCTTGTACGTGGTATTATTCAGTCACTATGTGGTCTGGTCATTGTGTGATGTTATTTGTCTCTTGTATGTGGTATTAATCAATCACTATGTGGTCTGGTCATGATGATGTGGTATTTGTCCCTTTTATGTGGTATTATTTGGTCACTATGTGGCCTGGTCTTGGTATGATGGTATTTGTTCCTTATATGTGGTAATATTAAGTCACTCTGTGGTCCGGTCATAGTGTGGCGGTATTTGTCTCTTGTATGTGGTATTATTCGGTCACTATGTTGTCTGTTCATGGTGTGGTTGTATTTGTTCCTTGTATGTAGTATTATTCGGTCACTATGTGTTCTTGTGTTGGTGTGACTGCATTTGCCCCTTGCATGTGATATTATTTGGTCTTTATTTGTTGATAATATGTGGTCTGGTCATGGTGTGGTGGTATGGTATTTCTTCCCTGTATGTGGTAGTATTGGTCTTGGTATAGGGGATTGCACTGTATATGGCAGTCATTTGTTCTTCTCTATTAATTAGAAGATTCTTTATGTCCACTAGAGATTAAATACATGGAACATGATGCACTTATAGTGTTTCTCCTGTGAAAAATGTAATCACCTCTCCCTAGAATTAGTGATAACACATTGATTGGTGGGGGTCTGGCTGCTTGGACTCAATTAATAGAATGTGGAACTTTTATCCCCATTAGAATGGAGCGTCATGTGCAACTTGACCACTGATCCATTCATTCCCTCAGTGACTGCGAGTGCTGTGCTTTTTTTTTCTGGAAGCCCCAAAGAGGATGAATGGAGCTGGGGTCAGACATCTCACCTGCCGCTGCACTATAAAATGTGGACAAGTGTCCTATCAGGGATAAAACTTCCCTGTTCTTCTGATTGGCGCAGTTTTTAATGGTCAAACCTAAATGATCACTTATACTGTAGAGTCCATGGACTGGTGATAACTTGTTTTAACCAAAGATCCCCTTTAATGCAAACTACCGTAATTGTACATCACATTTATGGTGGTGCACAGTAGATGTGCAGTTGTCACGTGTTTTACAGTCGATGCTTCACTGTAACAGGGATAATAGCTTACAGGTATTTGCATATAGCTGTAGGGTGGGCCCCTAGGGACAATTCCTCCTGTGGGCCAGGATCGGACTATGGCCCCAGACACCTCAGTCCGATCCTGGCTGTAAGTACAGTGCCTTCCACTGCACTTGTAACTCATTAGCATACAATTCCAAGAATGGATTTCTCTAAAACAGCAAAACAGATTTCCATAAGAAAGGTAAAGATTTACCCAGCATTAAATCGCCTACATACATGCAATTAGTTTGGGGTATAAGATCCTGATGAAACGTGCTCTTTAAAGCTTATACAAAAAAATATACATTTGACATGAATAAAGAGTTTCCTTTTATTTTTTAGCTAAATGTTGAAAATCAGGTGTATGTCACTCACCTCCATTTTTGTTAAGTATAGTAACCTTCATACTGTTATGAGATGAAACCATCTTGTGCAATTTGACAGATTGCTAATAAAAAGTATATTGACAAAATTAATAACAACATACACACACAGATTATACACATACACCTCTCAATAGAGATGAGCGAATTGAGCCGCGGAGGATTGAGTTTGAGTTGAATATCCCGAAATTTGTGTTTTCACAAGAATTCAAACTTGAGACTTGTTTTGCGGTTCGCCAAAAAAACTTTGCCTGGAACCATTTTCCAAATTGCTGCAGCCTCAGAGTGTGAGCTAACATCGTTTGTGTTATCGCATGGGTCTCCCCATAATGCTCTGCAGCTGTTACATTTTACCGATTATAATAACTTGCACAGTGATGATTAATACCTGAGCCATCGCAGATCAGCAGTTCCCAGAGGACAACAACTTGTACAGAAGAGTCGCTTTTCATCTAAAGAATTACTGGGTAAATCTCTTTGTCCTTTAGAGTTTAAGAACATATGGTGAGCAGGATTCTCTTTCTCTCTCCTATAAAGTGTAAGATCTTTTGATCAGCAGGGTCCTCTATCTTGGAGAGTGTAAGCTCTTAAGGTACCTTCACACTAAGCGACGCTGCAGCGATACAGACAACGATGCCGATCGCTGCAGCGTCGCTGTTTGGTCGCTGGAGAGCTGTCACACAGACCGCTCTCCAGCGACCAACGATGCCGAGGTCCCCGGGTAACCAGGGTAAACATCGGGTTGCTAAGCGCAGGGCCGCGCTTAGTAACCCGATGTTTACCCTGGTTACCAGTGTAAAATGTAAAAAAACAAACACTACATACTCACCTTTGCGTCCCCCGGCGTCCGCTTCCCTGCACTGACTGAGTGCCGCCCCTAACAGCAGAGCGGTGACGTCACCGCTGTGCTGTGCTTTCACTTTACGGCTGGCGCTCAGTCAGTGCAGGAAGCGGACGGCGGGGGACGCGAAGGTGAGTATGTACTGTTTGTTTTTTTACATTTTACACTGGTAACCAGGGTAAACATTGGGTTACTAAGCGCGGCCCTGCGCTTAGTAACCCGATATTTACCCTGGTTACCACTGTAAAACATCGCTGGCATCGTTGCTTTTGCTGTCAAACACAGCGATACACGGCGATCTGACGACAAAATAAAGTTCTGAACTTTAACCAACGACCAGCGATATCACAGCAGGATCCTGATCGCTGCTGCCTGTCACACTCAATGATATCGCTAGCCAGGACGCTGCAACGTCACGGATCGCTAGCGATATCGTTTAGTGTGAAGGTACCTTTATGGTTATGGGAGTCCTCTCTCTCCTCTGGAGTGTAAGCTCTTGAAGTATGGTCAGTGGGATTTTCTTTCTCTGTATCTCTCTCCTCTCCCTTATATATATTTTCTGAGCAATTACAAGCATTCCAGTATTGTGATTTGTGCAAATTATTTGCCGCAAATAAAATTTTGTGGGAAAATTCAGCAAAGTCTGTGTTTTGAATTTCAAAAGATCCATTCATGTCTGCTCCTCCACATTAAAATTGCAGCATCAAGGAGGAAAAATTGGGGATTTATAGAAATCAGAGGATCGATAGACATGGTAAAGATATGTAAATGATGAAAAATGTAAACAAACTTTTAAAGATATCTTCATTTATTCAGCATCGAGTATCAGCATCAAAGACAGAAACACACGCACTTGTATGCCTTGGCATGTTGTCAATGTGGTTAGACAATTGTCTGAGGAATCTTCTGCTACGCTAAATGTAAGAGAGAACTCAAATCATCAAGATCTGGTGCTGGCAGCTCTATTTGCAATTTCTGCCCAATGACGTCCCAAATGTGCAGGATGGCATTCAGGCCATGCATGCTGCTCACGGCAGCACAAGTACAAAGCGACCTGGCAACGTGTTGGAAAATGGCTCCTTAAACAATTTGATGAAATGGATGTACCACATGTTCCACAACGAAATCGAAGTAATGCCGAGCTGATAGTCTATGAGGTCTATGGAACATCTGTAGCTGGACATCTGGCTCATAGTTCAAGGTTGTGCAAATGTCTTCTGATGGTTTGTGCAGATACTGACACATTAGGCATGGTATGTGAAATCTGATTGCACTTACAGTATAGAATTAATTAACCATTGAACCAGCGGTACGGCCATTTCTCCAACCTGTTCTAGAAGCTTTTTCAATATGTCAATGCAAGTATGCATGTTACTCATGCTACTGTGAGTGGCATGCATGACCTAAACTTGCTCCGATGGCCTGCATTGTATCGAAACTTGTCTTTCATTAAGCACATTTGGAACAACATTATTTTGAAATCGCAAAGGGATCTGCCAGCAGTGGACCTTGGTGATTTGTTTGCTCAAGTGCATTCAGGGTTTAGAGATCCTCCAAAAATACTAGCACAAGGCAGAGATGTTTACCTGCCCAGGCCTCCAAACAAACGCCTGATCAAATAGAATGGGCGTCACTAATAGGCTGTTAACCTGTATGCTGTGCATTTCCATTGTGTGAACAGCACTACATACAAGTCTTCTTTGTGCAATAATATACCAAGCAATCACCCCCTTCATTGGGATTGGTAGGCTGTGAGTGGTTGCCTCATCGGTATTTTTGCACATGTGTTGCCGCCATATTAACTACATGGGCCCACTGCATCCTGATTGGAGGACTGGGCAGGTAAGCATCTCTGCCTTTTGCTAGTATTTTTGAATTTTTGGAGGATCTCTAAATCCTCTTATTGTGCTATATATGTTTAGTGTTAGGACTCGCAAGTGTGGTGACACTTGACGGGGGTTCCGAGCTTGCGTATTTTGGCCAAAATATTAACAAATACCTCACATGTTTTTATATGTGTTTTTTGCAGTTTATTATTCAAAGTGCAGTTGGGCTCATTTGATCTTGTAAACTATGGTGCTTGTTCACATGCGATGCATCTGGATAGCGCTGGGCAGCCCGCCTGATCTAATAGTATGGGTATCACTAATAGGCTGTTAACCTGGATGCTGTGCATTTCCATTGTGTGAAGAGCACCAAATACAAGTCTTCTTTCCGCAATAATATACCAAGCAACCACCCCCTCCTTTGGGATTGGTAGGCTGTGATTGGCTGCCTCATCAGTATTTTTGCACCTGTTTTGCACCTGTTGCCACCATATTAACTACATGGGCCCACTGCATCCTGATAGTGCATTTGTTTGGAGGCCTGGGCAAATAAGCCTCTCTGCCTTTTGCTAATATTTTTCAAGTGCATTCAGCGTAGCAGAACATTCCCCAATCATTAGTAACTTCATTGACAGCATACCAAGGCATGTAAATGCTTGTTATTCTGAATGCGGTCCTCATACTTGATAATTGAATAAATTGAGACGTTTAAAAAAATGTGTTTCCATTTTTTAATCATTTATATATCAATTAAAATGTTTATCAATCTTATAATTTCAGTAATTCAATAACTTTTCCTGAAAGAAAGAGAAAAAGAGACTGGTGTACAGTTGCGAGATATGTTGGGGAAGACCATGCTGCAGTCTGTGAAGGTATAATCTACTACAATGTTTAAAATGGTAACCTTTTGTTTGAGAATTTTCCTCAAATCCAAATACACCAAGTTCAATTTTGATGGGACCTGCAGATGTCAGGAAGTTTGACTGAAGCTTGATTTCTTTTGACTTGATTTGATTTTCTCTAATTAATCTAATTCATATATTCTGCATATACCATACCTTGGTGCATACAGAGTGCTACTGTACTCTTTGGTCTGTATATTAAAATCAGTTCACATTTGCTTAACTCATTTTAGGTGGTGCTGCTCAATAAATATAAATATATATATATATATATATATATATATATATATATATATATATAGCTGGAGGCCTGATGATATCGCATGGGGAGGGCGGTAATGTCATGATGGGGGCAAGCATTTTTAGCGCTGTTGTTGCCTAATGGCATCCTGTGATAATCTAATGACTTTTGCATCAGGGGACTCATGTGCTTGACGCCTACGCTTATATGCATTGTTTTTGTCCCAGCGATGCTGTTGCTCTTCAAGAGTCTCATTTGCCTTTTGTTGTCTTCGATGTTGTGCCTTTGCTGCTTTCCTTTCATTGTAATTGGCAAACTTTTTAGGAGGAGCCATGTTGGCATTGATATTTGCTTTTTAAAGGGGTTTTCCCACAAACAAAAGTTCATTTAAAAAATTGTCTGTGTCTGAAAGTTTACCGAACATACCACAGCTCCTGAGCAGGGGAGGAAACAAAAGACAATACTGACATTACAGCAGGAGATCGCAGAGGATACATTTTGTGAGGTAAAATATTTTTAAAAAACAGTCAGTGAAATATCTTACCTCACAAAATGAATCCATTGTGATCCCCTGCTATAATGTTAGTAGTCTTTTGCTTCTTCCCCTGCCCAGGAGATGTGGTATGCTCCGTACATGGTCAGACACACACTCACCCCTCATAGGCAGCATCAATAGTAAAAAAGTTGGGGACACACAGGGTTAATAGCAGCGGTAACGGAGTGCGTTACCCGCGGCATAACGCGTTCTGTTACCGCTGCCATTAACACTGAGTGAGCGCTGACTGGAGGGGACTCGGGAGTATGGAGCGGGCGCTGATTGGTCGTGGCCGTTTTGCCGCGACCAATCAGCGACTTGGATTTCCATGACAAACAGAGGCCGCGACCAATGAATATCCGTGACAGACAGGAGGACATATATATATATATATATATATATATAAAATGCCTAGACATTATAGCTCTAAGATCACTTACCATTCTCATATTGTATACTGTGGCAGCAATGGAAAGCAAGGTTATCACAACAAGAATTGCAGCATACTCAATGTAGCCAGTAGCAAACCATATACTCAAAGAGAAAGCCTGAAAAATGTAATATGGATTCAAAACCTATACAAAATAAAATAAAGGGAGTAAGAATTATTGGAAAATAGTTACATTGTAACAATGCATAGTTTTACTGCATACTGTTAATAGGGGAAATCTGCAATAACCCATACAGTATCGAACAACACTGTCCTGCGGTGAAACGTGCTTCATGGTCACCAACAAATCTAACTTCTTAAAACGTATTTTTAACAAAAGCAGAGAATGAAAGAATGACATCAATATTATTAACTTGAGAGACTGTAAGACTGTACGTGAGTGAGTATACTGTAAATCCGCACTGCCAATAGTCCAGAATGAATTTGAGACTGGAAAGGTTTAACCCCTTAACGACCGCTGATACGCCTTTTAACGGCGGCAGTTAAGGGTACTTAAACCACAGCGCCGTTGATTAACGGCACTGTGGAAAAAGTGAATAGCGCCCCCCAGAGTCGGATTTTCCCTGGGGTCTCGGTTACCAGGGGTAGCCGAGACCCCAGAGAACATGATTCGGGGGTTTTTTTTACCGACCACCGGGTTGAGATCGCCGGTAATTAACCGTTTACCGGCGGTCGCAAAACAAACCAAAACCGCGATTTCCCATTTAATTTCTCTGTCCTCCGATGTGATCGCACATCAGAGGACAGAGAAATGGACAAACAAAGAACTAGCAAAAACTTATCTTTTGATGAAAAGGACAGGCCATTTGAGAAATCCAAGGAGAGAACCAAATCCAACCAAGAACATTGACAGCTGGCATGAACTAAAGCCCAGAGCCAGTTTAAATAACAAATCCAGGCAAGACGATTATTGAGGGTAGCTGCTACAGCTAACCTCAAGGAGCAGCAGTTCCACTCGAAACCACCAGAGGGAGCCCAAGGGCAAAACTCACAAAAGTACCATTAACAACCACAGGAGGGAGCTCCAGAACGGAATTCACAACAGTGTAATTCTCTGTCCACATCAGAGGACAGAGAAATAGGGGGATTCGGGGACCCTGCTATACTTACCGGTGTCCCTTGGTCCTCCTGGGTCCTCTCCTGGATGCCGGCTTCTTCCACTGGTAAGAAAATGGTGGGCGCATGCGCAGTGCGCCCACCATGATCTGCCGGCCGGCAGCTAGAGGAGTTGGGGCTAAAATTAGGGTTAGGGTTAGGGTGGGGGCTAAAGTTAGGGTTAGGGTTGGGGCTAAATTTAGGGTTAGTGTTAGAGTTGGGGCTAAAGTTAGGGCTAGGGTTAGGGTTGGTGCTAAATTTACAGTTAGGGTTAGGGTTGAGGCTAAAGTTAGGGTTAGGGTTGGGGCTAAAGTTAGGGCTGGGTTTGGGGCTAAATTTAGGACTAGGGTTGCGGCTAAAGTTAGGGTTGGAGTTCGGATTAGGGTTAGGGTTTGGATTAGGGTTGGCATTAGGGTTACGTTTGGGATTAGGGTTAGGTTTGGGATTAGGGTTAAGGTTAGGGTTGGGATTAGGGTTAGGTTTGAGGTTAGGGTTGAGATTAGGATTAGGGTGTGTTGGATTTAGGGTTCTGATTAGGGTTATGGCTGTTTTGGGGTTAGGGTTGTGACTATCGTTAGGGTTGTAATTAGGATTATGGATCGGGTTGGGATTAGGGTTAGGGGTGTGTTGGCATTAGGGTTGGAGTTAGAATTGGGGGGTTCCCACTGTTTAGGTACATCAGGGGGTCTCTAAACCCCACAGACAATTTTGCACTCAAAAAGTCAAATGGTGCTCCCTCCCTTCTGAGCTCTGCCGTGTGCCCAAACAGTGGTTTATCCCCACATATCAGGCATCAGCGTACTCGGGATAAATTGGACAACAACTTTTCGGGTCCAATTTCTCCTGTTACCCTTGTGAAAATAAAAACTTGGGGGCTAAAAAATCTTTTTTGTGGGAAAAAAATATTTTTTATTTTCACGACTCTGCATTATAAACTTCTGTGAAGCACTTGGGCCTTCAAAGTTCTCACCACTAGTGTTGAGCATTCCGATACCGCAAGTATCGGGTATCGGCCGATATTTGCGGTATCGGAATTCCGATACCGAGATCCGATACTTTTGTTGTATCGGGAATCGGTATCGGGATCGATATAATGTGTAAAATAAAGAATTAAAATAAAAAATATTAATATACTCACCTCTCCGACACAGCCTGCACTTTACCGAGGGAACCGGCAACCTTCTTTGCTTAAAATGCGCGCGTTTACTGCCTTCCGTGACGTCACGGCTTCTGATTGGTCGCGTGCCGCCCATGTGACCGCGACGCGACCAATCACACAAGCCGTGACGTAATTTTCAGGTCCTGAATGCCTAATTCTAGGCATTCAGGACCTGAAAATTACGTGACGGCTTCTGATTGGTCGCGTGCCGCCCATGTGACTGCGACGCGACCAATCACACAAGCCGTGACGTAATTTTCAGGTCCTGAATGCCTAATTCTAGGCATGCAGGACCTGAAAATTACGTCACGGCTTCTGATTGGTCGCGTGCCGCCCATGTGACCGCGACGCGACCAATCACACAAGCCGTGACGTACTTTTCAGGTCCTGAATGCCTAATTCTAGGCATTCAGGACCTGAAAATAACGTCACGGCTTGTGTGATTGGTCGCGTCACGGTCACATGGGCGGCACGCGACCAATCAGAAGCCGTGACGTCATGGAAGACAGTAAACGCGCGCATTTTAAGCAAAGAAGGCTGCCGGTTCCCTCGGTAAAGTGCAGGCTGCGTCGGAGAGGTGAGTATATCAATATTTTTTATTTTAATTCTTTATTTTACACATTAATATGGATCCCAGGGCCTGAAGGAGAGTTTCCTCTCCTTCAGACCCTGGGAACCATCAGGGATACCGTCCGATACTTGAGTCCCATTGACTTGTATTGGTATCGGGTATCGGTATCGGATTAGATCCGATACTTTGCCGGTATCGGCCGATACTTTCCGATACCGATACTTTCAAGTATCGGACGGTATCGCTCAACACTACTCACCACACATCTAATAAAGTTCCTTGGGGGGTCTAGTTTCCAAAATGGGGTCATTTGTGGGGGGTTTCTACTGGTTAGGTACATCAGGGACTCTGCAAACACAACATAACGCCCGCAGACTATTCTATCAAAATCTGTATTCCAAAACGGCGCTCCTTCCCTTCTGAGCTCTGCCATGCGCCCAAACAGTGGTTTACTCCCACATATGTGGTATAAGTGTACTCAGGACAAATTGGACAACAACTTTTCGGGTCCAATTTCTCTTGTTACCCTTGTGAAAATAAAAATTTGGAGGCTAAAATATCTTTTTTGTGGAAAAATGTTTTTCCTTTTATTTTCACGACTCTGCATTATAAACTTCTGTGAAGCACTTGGGCATTCAAAGTTCTCACAACACATCTAGATAAGTTCCTTGGGGGGGTCTAGTTTCCAAAATGGGGTCACTTGTGGGGTTTTCTACCGTTTAGGTACATCAGGGGCTCTGCAAACGCAACATAACGCCCGCAGAACATTCTATCAAAGTCTGCATTCCAAAACGGCGCTCCTTCCCTTCCGAGCTCTGCCATGCGCCTAAACAGTGGTTTACCCCCACATATGGGGAATCAGCCTACTCAGCATAAATTGCACAATAAATTTTGGGGTCCAACTTCTCCTGTTCCCCTTGTGAAAGTAAAAATTTGGGGGTGAAAAGATCATTTTTGTGGAAAAAATATGATTTTTTTTATTTCATGGCTCTACATTATAAACTTCTGTGAAGCAGTTGGGGGTTCACAGTGCTCACCACACATCTAGATAAGCTCTTTGGGGGGTCTAGTTTCCAAAATGGGGTCACTTGTGGGGGTTTCTACTGTTTAGGTACATCAGGGGCTCTGCAAACGCAACATAACGCCCGCAGACCATTCCATCAAAGTCTGCATTCCAAGCGGCGCTCCTTCCCTTCCATGCCCCGAAGGGTGCCCAAACAGTGCCCCCCCACATATGGGGTATCAGAGTACTCAGGACAAACTGGTCAACAAATTTTGGGGTCCAATGTCTCCTGTTACCCTTGAGAAAATAAAAAATTGCAGGCTAAAAAATCATTTTTGAGGAAAAAAAAGGATTTTTTATTTTCACGGCTCTACATTATAAATTTCTGTGAAGCACTTTGGGGTTTAAAGTGCTCACCACACATCTAGATAAGTTCCTTAAGGGGTCTAGTTTCCAAAATGGGGTCACTTGTGGGGGGTTTCAACTGTTTAGGCACATCAGGGCCTCTCCAAACGCGACATGGTGTCCGATCTCAATTCCAGCCAATTCTACATTGAAAAACGTAAAATGACACTCCTTCTCTTCCAAGCTCTGCGGTGTGCCCAAACAGTGGTTTACCCCCATATATCTGGTATCGACGTACTCAGGAGAAATTGCACAACAACTGTTGGGGTTTAGTTTCTCCTCTTACCCTTGTGAAAATAACAATTTGGGGGCAAAAAGATCATTTTTGTAGAAAAAATGTGATTTTTTATTTTCACGGCTCTACGTTATAAACTTCTGTGAAGCACCTGGGGGATTAAAGTGCTCACCACACATCTAGTTAAGTTCCTTAAGGGGTCTAGTTTCCAAAATGGTGTCACTTGTGGGGGGTTTCCACTGTTTAGGCACATCAGGAGCTCTCCAAAAGCGACATGGCGTCCGATCTCAATTCCAGCCAATTCTGCATTGAAAAAGTCAAACGGCGCTCCTTCTGTTCCAAGCTCTGCGGTGCGCCCAAACAGTGGTTCACCCCCACATATGGGGTATCTCCGTATTCAGGAGAAATTGCACAACAAAATTTCTGCTTATATTTCTGTTTTTACACTTATAAAAATAAAAAAATGGTTCTGAAGTAAAATGCTTGCAAAATAAAGTTAAATGTTCATTTTTTCCTTCCACATTGTTTCAGTTCCTGTGAAGCACGTAAAGGGTTAATAAACTTCTTGAATGTGGTTTTGAGCACCTTGAGGGGTGCAGTTTTTAGAATGGTGTCACACTTGGTTATTTTCAATCATATAGACCCCTCAAAATGACTTCAAATGTGATGTGGTCCCTAAAAAAAAATGGTGTTGTAAAAATGAGAAATTGCTGGTCAACTTTTAGCCCTTTTAACTCCCTAACAAAAAAAAAATTGTTTCCAAAATTGTGCTGATGTAAAGTAGACATGTGGGAAATGTTATTTATTAACTATTTTTTGTGACATATCTCTCTGATTTAAGGGAATAAAAATACAAAGTTTGAAAATTGCTAAATTTTAAAAATTTGTCATATTTCCGTTTTTTTCATAAATAATCGCAAGTAATATCGAAGATATGTTACCACTAACACGAAGAACAGTATGTCTCGAAAAAAACATTCTCAGAATCAGCAGGATCTGTTAAAGCGTTCCAGAGTTATAACCTCATAAAGTGACAGTGGTCAGAATTGTAAAAATTGGCTCGTTCATTAAGTACCAAATTGGCTCTGTCACTAAGGGGTTAAATGTGATTTTTATTTGTCAATGCAGTTTGTCCTGATGAAGAAGCATGTTTACTTCAAAATGTGTTGACAAATAAAAATCGCATTTAAATCTTTCCGTTCTCCTACTCCATTCTGGACCATTTGTACCGCAAATTTCTACCCACTCACTTCCTATCTCACAAGTTTCTCCATATTGTGATCTACAGCAGCCAACTTTCTAAGCTACTATAGGATGACTCTCACAACCCCATAAGGTGAGCACGATTCACTTTTTAGCTTCCCTTTTAGCCCAGATAAGACCGTAATGTGCTTACTGTCACTCCAGTTTTGTATCTACTCATCAATATGATTAAAATATTATGTCTAGGCTATGAACAACTAGCAATTATCTGCTATTCCTATTAATTGAAGCTCTTCCCTTTGAGGTGTCAATCTGGTCTGTCTTGAATTGGGCAATGTACTGTAACACACAAAAGGTGATGAACTGCATTTTTAACAAGCAAATGAATTACGAAATAGGCTTTAGGGTTACAAAAATGACAAACAGAAGCCAACAAACACCCACCAAGCCTTAGGTTTTACTTAGTGAGTGCAACTTCCCTATTGCAAAATTTCTGATTACATTAAGTGCAGTCTGCATTTTTCAATACAAATCTTATATATACTATTAAGTTCTATGTTTGGGTATTGCTTTAACCTGGCTTATATAAAGGGTGGTGATAATAATTACAGGGCAACAAATGGAAATTTCAAAGCCAAACATATTTCAAGGGATCATGTAATAAAAAAAAAACACTTCAAACTACTTTTGGGCTATAAAATATCAAAAGAAGTTATACTCCCCTGAATGAACACTGCAGCCAATCAGCAGTCATATGGAACAAGATGTCATCATTATAGGAAACTGAGTTTTACAGAGAAGAGCAGAGGACTAAGCAAGCAAACTACTGATGCATCAGTGGTGAAGGGTGTAATGATTGATTGTATTTAAAAGTTTTGTAAGCGGTGTTTTTTGGGGGGGAAGGGTTTGCAGGGTTGTAAGAAATTCACGACAAATCAGCAAATTGATCTAAAACATAAATGAACATGCTGCTAATTTAAAATCTGCTTTACAAGTAAATTTTCATGATTTTTTCTGCAGCAAGTAGATGAAATTCAGGAAAACCTCATCCTTTTTTCTTGTGCTCAAAAATTTGAATGACACAATCCACAGCATTTCTGTCCCATTTCTGTCCCTTAATTTACAAAGTGAAGAACAGTAATAGGAAAAAGGAAACATAAATCCCTCACCTCTTTGAAAAGCAGCTTCCAGATTGGAGTAACTTCTACCTCAAGTTTGTTCAATCCGCATATTAGTTTTCTATATTTTAAAATTAATTATAGTGAAACATTGACATATTAGTAAACTTTGAATTACAAAATAGCAACCATCTAGCACAAAATATTGTAAGCAATAAAATCTATAGATTTACATTTGCATGAGATGTCTACTGTTATGATTTTCCCAATGGCAGGGAAATCAAAATAACAACGGACTAGCTCTCGGGTGATGGGAACTAAAGTGACCGTGACCTGAACCTGACACGACACTGGAAGTAGCCGGGGAGTGTTTCCTACGATGCCCTAGACACCACGCGCCAGCCGGAGATCTAACTACCCCTATCAGAGGAATATACAGGCCTGCCTTACCTCCAGAGATGAACCCCAAAAGGAGATAGCAGCCCCCCACAGATATTGACGGTGAGTCAAGAGGAAAAGACATACGTAGGATGAACAGCAGATTTAGCACAGTGAGGTCCGCTTACTAGATAGCAGAAGTACAGGAAAGAGTCACTTCACGGTCAACTTCAAAACACTACTCAAAAACACCATCCTGAAATTACTTTAAGACTCCAGTGACAACTCATGCCACTGGAGTGGCAATTTCAGTCCACGAGAGCTTCCAGCTACAAAGAGTCACATTGCAAATAGCTGGACAAAAATAGCATTAACTAGAAACAAAATTCAACTTAGCTGAACAGGATCTTGAGGCAGGAGAATGCAACAGAATGCTACTGATACATTGTTGGCCGGCATCGGACCAGCAGCCAAGCAGCCTTAAATAGGAAACTCCCCTAATGGGTGTCAACAGGTGATCAAGGATAGAAGAAGGCTAATAAGTGGCACTACCATAAAACACCACCGGGGGAGCCCACAAACAGAATTCACAACAGTCTACACATACCGCATTTCCTGCTCTTCTTGAGTTAAACCAGAGCCAAACTTTGCATGTATATCTGAACAAGAGTATTCATCTTCTAAAACCCTAAATCAAAAAGCAAAATTGTTCTCAAATTTAATAAAAAAAATAAATCAAATAAAATCAGGACAACAATAAATGACAAAATGTCTATTTTTTAAAATATTATTCTTTTTTAATAACTTTTTTGCTGTGTTTGACCAAATACAACTTTTGGTAAATCTGTTTGTCATTGGCCCTTCTTAAATATTATATATTTCTTAGACTTACCCAATTTTTTGAAAATTTCCTTCTAATGTGTTCCAAACATATCTAATTTTCTGTACTCTTAAACAGCGCACCTAAAAAAATTAAAGAATTGATGTAAAATATAAACTGTGCACTGCTAATTAGACACACCCCCAGTGAACCCTCAGTGCACCTCCCGGCTGATTTACAAATGATTTCTACACTAGATTGTTCAAGACTATAATATCAGATCTCTATAAAAAAAAGTCATAATTTTATTGGGGTGCAAGCCTTGATACAGCAATACCTCTACTTCTATATGTAAAAAATTTTCTGACAGGTTGACTTCAACATCATGGCAGGCTACATTATTTTAATATACAAAGGACCGGGCCCTTGGAGGATGTAGGCACACCGATACCAGCTCTATTTCCAGCTGGATGTGTGTTCTCCATGTTTGGAGGAGGAATAGGATGCAGCTTTTTGTGGGAGCAGAGATAGGTGAGAAAAAGCTTTTTTTATGCCTATACAAAGAGTGCCAGGAAGGAGGGCATTAATACTATACTAGAGCAAGAATGGAGGAGGGGGGGGGCATTATTATAGTATTGGGGCCAACATTAGGGACATTGCTCATATATCGGACCAAATGGCAGGTAATATTACTGTATGGGGGGACATTATTACTATATGAGGCCAATTGCAGGAACATTAGTAATATACAGTACTAATTTGGCATATTATTAATATATGGGCCAATTGAAAGGCATTATTACTGTATGGGCCAATAGGGGAGCATTGATGATGTATGGGGCCAATTGGGGGACATTATTATTGTATAGGGTCAATTGGGGGACATTATTACTTTATGGGGCCCATTGAGGAACAATATATTAGCATAGGGGCCAGAATAGGTGAACCCATTAATTAACAAAAAATTATGTTTTTTTCCGATAAAATTTTCCGATAAAAACTCCAAAGTTTTTTAATTTTGATAATGGATAATAGGAGCAAACAGACTCCATATTTTGTTGTGCAATTTCTCCTGAGCATAATACTAACTCATATATTGTTAAAAATTGCTGTTTGGACAAAACAGCAAATACTCCCCAAAAGTTGCACCATTTCGTAAACTAGACCCCTCCAGGAATTTTGTGTTGGATAAGTTACTTTTTTATTGGTAATATTTTGGGGTACATAATAATGTTTGATTGCTATCAGTACGAGGTTTGGATCAAATTTTTGTGTTGTGTTCTATGCTGAGCACTTACATCAAGGTTTCCGTGTAAATCACACAACGAGTGTTGTGAATTCCGTTCTGGAGCTCCCTCCTGTGGTTGCTAATGGTATTTTTGTGAGTTCTGCCCTTGGGCTCCCTCTGGTGGTTTCTAGTGGAACTGCTGCTCCTTTAGGTAGCTGTAGCAGCTGCCTTCACTAATCGCCTTGCCTGGGTTTGTTATTTAAACCTGCTCTGGGCTTTAGTTCATGCCTGCTGTCAATGTTCTTGGTTGGATTTGGTTCTCTCCTTGGATTTCTCATATGGCCTGTCCTTGTCAGCAAAAGATAAGTTTTTGCTAGTTTTTGTTTGTCCATTTGCTTGGACTCTATTGCTCTGCAAATATGTCTCTTTTTGTCCAGCTTGTCACTATGTCTTATTCAGGCTAGCTGGAAGCTCTGGGAAAGCAGATTTGCCCCTCCACACCGTGAGTCGGTGTGGAGTTCACTTTTGTAAACTCTGCGTGGATTTTGTAGTTTTTAATACTGACCGCACAGTATCCTTTTCTCTCTATCAAGTTTAGTATTGGCCTCCTTTGCTGAATTCTGATTTCATTTCTGTGTACGTCATTTCCCTCTCCATTCACAGTCAATATTTGTGGGGGGCTGTCTTTCCTTTTGGGGGTTTCTCTGAGGCAAGATAGCTTTCTATTTCCTTCTTTAGGGGTAGGTAGTTCTTAGGCTGTGAAGAGGTGTCTAGGGAGAGTCAGGAACATCCCACGGCTATTACTAGTGTTGTTGTTAGGATTAGGGACTGCGGTCAGTAGAGATACCACCTTCTCAGAGCTCGTCCCATGTTGCGTTTTAGCCACCAGGTCATATCAGTGTGGCCTCTTAACCACCAGGTCATAACAGTACAGCAGGCCCACAATGTGTTAAATGCATCTCAAAAGAGGGAAAAGAAAGTTCTGAGTCATTTTTTTTTCCTTTGTAACTTGTTTTGTCTTTTTTTCCCCTTAATCTCTGGGTGGTTCAGGATTTTGATGCTGATATGGAGGTTCAGGGTCTGTCCTTGCGCGTGGATCAACTCGCTGCTAGGGTACAGAGTATTCAAGATTATGTTGTCCAGACTCCGGTATTAGAGCCTAGAATTCCTATTCCTGATTTATTTTCTGGGGATAGATCTAAATTTTTGAACTTTAAAAATAATTGCAGATTGTTTTTTGCTCTGAGACCCCGTTCCTCTGGTGACCCCATTCAGCAGGTGAAGATTATTATTTCTTTGCTGCGTGGCGACCCGCAAGACTGGGCATTCTCCCTTGAGCCAGGAAATCCTGCATTGCTCAATATTGATGCATTTTTTCAAGCGCTCGGATTGCTGTATGACGAGCCTAATTCTGTGGATCAGGCAGAAAAAACTTTGCCATATGGTGCACCACCTTGCGCTCACGCAAGCGCCGATCAATCTGAATGGCCAAAGACATTGACTCATTCAGACCAGCAGGCGTAGGAAACTCCACTATAACATCTTTAAGGGCTTCAGAAAGACCCTTTCTGAAAATCGCTGCCAGGGCATTCTCATTCCATTTTGTGAGCACAGACCACTTTCTAAATTTCTGGCAGTATACTTCTGCTGCTTCCTGACCCTGACACAGAGCCAGCAGTGTCCTCTGAGAAGAGTCCTGAGCCTATGCAATGTGATAGGATTTTGACTAGAGCAGAAAGGCAGAAATTCAGATGTCAGAATGGCCTGTGTTTTTACTGTGGTGATTCTGCTCATGCTATTTCTGATTGCCCTAAGCATACTAGGAGGGTCCCTGGGTCTGTTACCATTAGTACTGTACAGCCTAAATTTCTCTTGTCTGTTACCCTGATTTGCTCATTGTCGTCCTTTTCTGTTATGGCATTTGTGGATTCTGGCGCTGCCCTGAACTTAATGGATTTAGAATTTGCCAAGCACTGTGGTTTTTCCTTGGAGCCTTTGCAGAGTCCTATTCCCTTAAGGGGGATTGATGCTACGCCATTGGCCAAGAATAAACCTCAGTACTGGACACAGTTAACCATGTACATGGCTCCAGCACATCAGGAAAATATTCGCTTTTTGGTGTTGCATAATTTGCATGATGTTGTTGTGCTGGGTTTTCCATGGTTACAGGTACATAATCCAGTGCTGGATTGGAGATCTATGTCTGTAACTGGTTGGGGTTGTCAGGGGATACATAGTGATATTCCTTTGATGTCCATTTCCTCGTCCCCTTCTTCTGAAGTTCCTGAGTTTTTGTCGGATTTCCAGGATGTATTTGATGAGTCCAAGTCCAGTTCCCTGCCTCCTCATAGGGACTGCGATTGTGCCATTAATTTGATTCCTGGCTGTAAGTTCCCTAAGGGCCGACTTTTCAATCTGTCTGTGCCAGAGCATGCCGCTATGCGGAGTTATGTAAAGGAGTCCTTGGAGAAGGGGCATATTCGCCCATCTTCGTCACCGTTGGGAGCGGGATTTTTTTTTGTTGCCAAGAAGGATGGCTCCTTGAGACCCTGTATAGATTATCACCTTCTCAATAAGATCACTGTCAAATTCCAGTACCCTTTACCTTTACTTTTTGATTTGTTTGCTCGGATTAAGGGTGCCAGTTGGTTTACTAAAATCGACCTTCGAGGGGCGTATAATCTCGTGCGTATTAAACAAGGTGATGAATGGAAAACAGCATTTATTATGCCCGAAGGCCATTTTGAATATCTTGTGATGCCATTCGGGCTCTCTAATGCTCCATCGGTATTTCAGTCCTTTATGCATGATATCTTTCGGAATTATCTGGATAAATTCGTGATTGTGTATTTGGATGATATTTTGGTTTTCTCCGATGATTGGGAGTCTCATGTGAAGCAGGTTAGGATGGTATTTCAGGTCCTTCGTGCTAATGCGTTGTTTGTGAAGGGGTCTAAGTGCCTCTTTGGAGTTCAGAAGGTTTCTTTTTTGGGTTTCATTTTTTCTCCCTCGGCTATTGAAATGGACCCTGTTAAAGTCCAGGCCATTCATGATTGGACTCAACCTACATCTGTAAAGAGCCTTCAGAAATTTTTGGGCTTGGCCAATTTTATCGCCGCTTTATTGCTAATTTTTCTAGTGTGGTGAAGCCTCTGACCGATTTGACGAGGAAGGGCGCTGATGTGGTGAATTGGTCCTCTGCGGCTGTTGAGGCCTTTCAGGAGCTTAAACGTCGTTTTACTTCTGCCCCTGTGTTGCGTCAGCCAGATGTTTCTCTCCCTTTTCAGGTTGAGGTTGATGCTTCTGAGATTGGGGCAGGGGCCATTTTTTCTAAGAGAAATTCTGATGGCTCTTTGATGAAACCATGTGCTTTCTTCTCCAGAAAGTTTTCGCCTGCTGAGCGTAATTATGATGTCGGCAATCGGGAGTTGTTGGCTATGAAGTGGGCATTTGAGGAGTGGCGACATTGGCTTGAGGGAGCCAAGCATCGCGTGGTGATCTTGACTGATCACAAGAATCTGATTTACCTTGAGTCTGCTAAGCGGTTGAATCCTAGACAGGCTCGGTGGTCTCTGTTTTTCTCACGTTTTGATTTTGTGGTCTCGTATATTCCGGGATCTAAGAATGTGAAGGCTGATGCCCTTTCTAGGAGTTTTTTGCCTGATTCTCCGAGAGTTTTTGAGCCGGCTGGGATCCTCAAGGAGGGGGTGATTCTTTCTGCCATCTCCCCTGATTTGTGGCGGGTACTTCAGGAGTTTCAGGCTGATAAACCTGACCGCTGTCCTGTGGGGAAACTGTTCCTGATAGATGGACTAGTAGGGTAATTTCTGAGGTTCATTGTTCGGTGTTGGCTGGTCACCCTGGGATTTTCGGTACCAGAGATTTGGTGGCTAGGTCCTTTTGGTGGCCTTCCTTGTCGCGGGATGTGCGTTCGTTTGTGCAGTCCTGTGGGATCTGTGCTCGGGCTAAGCCTTGCTGTTCCCGTGCCAGCGGGTTGCTTTTGCCTTTGCCTATTCCTGAGAGGCCCTGGACGCATATTTCCATGGATTTTATTTCTGATCTTCCTGTTTCTCAGAAGATGTCTGTCATCTGGGTGGTTTGTGACCGGTTTTCTAAGATGGTCCATTTGGTACCGTTGCCTAAGTTGCCTTCCTCCTCTGATTTGGTTCCATTATTTTTTCAGCATGTGGTTCTTTTGCATGGTATTCCGGAGAATATTGTGTCTGACAGAGGTTCCCAGTTCGTTTCTAGGTTTTGGCGGTCCTTTTGTGCTAGAATGGGCATTGATTTGTCTTTTTCTTCAGCATTCCATCCTCAGACAAATGGCCGAACGGAGCGAACCAATCAGACCCTGGAAACCTATTTGAGATGCTTCGTGTCTGCTGATCAGGATGATTGGGTGACCTTTTTGCCATTGGCCGAGTTTGCCCTTAATAATCGGGCTAGTTCAGCTACCTTGGTTTCGCCTTTCTTTTGTAACTTTGGTTTTCATCCTCGTTTTTCTTCAGGGCAGCTTGAGCCTTCTGACTGTCCTGGTGTGGATTCCGTGGTGGACAGGTTGCAGCAAATTTGGACTCATGTGGTGGACAATTTGACGTTGTCTCAGGAAAAGGCTCAACGTTTTGCTAACCGTCGTCGGTGTGTTGGTCCCCGGCTTCGTGTTGGGGATTTGGTCTGGTTGTCTTCTCATCATGTTCCTATGAAGGTTTCTTCCCCTAAGTTCAAGCCTCGCTTTATTGGGCCTTATAAGATTTCTGAAATTATCAATCCGGTGTCTTTTCGTTTGGCCCTTCCAGCTTCCTTTTCCATTCATAATGTGTTCCATAGATCCTTGTTGGGGAGATATGTAGTACCTATGGTTCCCTCCGTTGACCCTCCTGCTCCGGTGTTGGTTGAGGGGGAATTGGAATATGTGGTGGGGAAGATTTTGGATTCTCGTTTTTCGAGGCGGAAGCTTCAGTATCTGGTCAAGTGGAAGGGTTATGGCCAGGAGGATAATTCTTGGGTTGTTGCCTCCGATGTTCATGCTGCCGATTTGGTACGTGCTTTCCATTTGGCTCGTCCTGATCGGCCTGGGAGCTCTGGTGAGGGTTCGGTGACCCCTCCTCAAGGGGGGGGTACTGTTGTGAATTCCGTTCTGGAGCTCCCTCCTGTGGTTGCTAATGGTATTTTTGTGAGTTTTGCCCTTGGGCTCCCTCTGGTGGTTTCGAGTGGAACTGCTGCTCCTTTAGGTAGCTGTAGCAGCTGCCTTCACTAATCGCCTTGCCTGGGTTTGTTATTTAAACCTGCTCTGGGCTGTAGTTCATGCCTGCTGTCAATGTTCTTGGTTGGATGTGGTTCTCTCCTTGGATTTCTCATATGGTCTGTCCTTGTCAGCAAAAGATAAGTTTTTGCTAGTTTTTGTTTGTCCATTTGCTTGGACTCTATTGCTCTGCAAATATGTCTCTTTTTGTCCAGCTTGTCACTATGTCTTATTCAGGCTAGCTGGAAGCTCTGGGAAAGCAGATTTGCCCCTCCACACCGTGATTCGGTATGGAGTTCATTTTTGTAAACTCTGCGTGGATTTTGTAGTTTTTAATACTGACCGCACAGTATCCTTTTCTCTCTGTCTATCAAGTTTAGTATTGGCCTCCTTTGCTGAATTCTGATTTCATTTCTGTGTACGTCATTTCCCTCTCCATTCACAGTCAATATTTGTGGGGGGCTGTCTTTCCTTTTGGGGGTTTCTCTGAGGCAATATAGCTTTCTATTTCCTTCTTTAGGGGTAGTTAGTTCTTAGGCTGTGAAGAGGTGTCTAGGGAGAGTCAGGAACATCCCACGGCTATTACTAGTGTTGTTGTTAGGATTAGGGATTGCGGTCAGTAGAGATACCACCTTCTCAGAGCTCGTCCCATGTTGCGTTTTAGCCACCAGGTCATATCAGTGTGGCCTCTTAACCACCAGGTCATAACAAACGAGGCAATTCATATAAAACCATTGATGGAACCACTTACTATAATAAGGCTGATAGAGTCACTTTAGAGACCGTTTCGTGTCTGTTCCGATGATATCCATCTTTTTAGGCATGCAAAAAACTGTGGTCGGCCACACTTGTGGTATAAAAAGCCGTTTAAAATAATGGTACACCACTGGATCAGAGACCATACAGAATCCAAAGTGGCGCCATTTGCCTTATAAGTGAGTGGTTCCATTGAATACATTGTCTTAATCTCATCTTTTGGGATTCACACCGAAACCCCAAAGTAAGCACTCAGAGGAGAGCACAGGATAAATATGAGCCGAGCCTAATTTTGATTTTTGGGAGACAGAATGAACAAATAGACAGCAACACAAGAATAGGTACTATTTTTATTTTTGCTCCGTTTTCCGTGAGTACTAGGGAATTGATGGATATATTCTTCCTGTCAGTATGATTACAACGATACCAGAATAATATAAATATATATATATATTTTTTATTTTTTTTTGCACAATAAGAATGCATTTTTTATTAAAAAAAATTGTTAACTTATCGTCATATTCTGAGAGCTGTAACTTTTTTATTTTTTGGTGGCATACAGAACTGTGCGAGGAATTATGTTTTGCTCAACGAGTTGGAGATTATTTTGTTCCGATTTTGGGACACAACTTTTTTTTATCACTTTTTATTCAGATTTTTTTAGACACTGAATGAACAAAATCCAGCAATTCACTTTTTGTTTTTATATATTACTAGCTGAAGAGCACGGCGTTGCCTGGGCAGAGTAAATATCTGTGGTTAGTTATAGCACCTCACTTCTCTTTTTTTCCCATCAGGCCTCTCATTTAGCACCTCACTTCTCTAATTTTCTCCCTCACACCTCTCATTTTCCCCCCTCACTCCTCTCATTCCCCCTAACACTTGTCATTTCGACCTCACATCTGTCATTTTCCTATCACTCCACTATTTTCCCTCACTCTTCTCATTTTGCACTCACACCTTTTCATTTTCACCTCACACCTCTCATTTTCACCTCACACCTCTCATTTTCACCTCACACCTCTCATTTTCTCCTCACACCTCTCATTTTCTCCTCCCACCTCTCATTTTCACCTCACACCTCTCATTTTCTCCTCAGTATACACATGTTTGTCATCTCCCTTATATATAGTATACACCTGTATGTCATCTCCTGTATATAGTATTTACCTGTATGTCATCTCCCCTGTATATAGTATATACCTGTATGTCATCTCTTCTGTATATAGTATATACCTGTATGTCATCTCCTGTATATAGTATATGCCTGTATGTCATCTCCCCTGTATATAGTAAACACCTGCTGTATGTCATCTCCTCCTGTATATACGTATGTGTCATCTCCTCTTTTATATAGTATATACCTGTGTCATCTCCTCTTGTATATAGTATATACCTGTGTCATCTCCTCCTGTATGTAGTATATACCTGTATGCCATCTCCTCCTGTATATAGTATATACCTGTGTCATCTCCTCCTGTATGCTTTCTGAGAAAGCAAAGGCTCATAGCGGCGAAACGCGCGTCAGGGGTGCGTGCTGAGACCCACCTGGCATTTGGTGAGACATGTTACCCTAGGGGGGCTACCGGAGGTTGTATGTATCCACTGTGAGTAAGACATGATCAATCCTGGGCACCTATAGCTATTAATGGGACGGCTCAAACTAGCTTACAATAACAATTAATATTACAGAGCAGGTGTTCATAATACAGGAAATTGGTTCCTCCTTTGGTGGACTAGCTTGGGGGTATCAAGTCGATACCAGATATATAATGGCATTATGCTGATATGGGATAGGAGCATTGTATGCAGGTGGTCTCACTACATTGTTTCTGGTGTCTTTGTTACACTTTTGTGTTTTTGCACATTTACATTACCGTATTATGTGCTGGCATTTTTAAATATTGTCTTAAATGTTGTAATTGTCATAATAAAGATTTTTTAATTTTATATGAACAAAAGCTTCCTTTGGTTCTCCGGTTTGTTGATATGACTTATCTAAGAAGGTAGACACAAGTATTGTGTGACGAATGGTAGTCACAGCAATGAATTTGGAAATTGTGTTATTTATATACAGGAGGAGATGGCATACAGGTATATACTATATACAGGAGGAGATGGCATACAGATATATATTACATACAGGAGAAAGCAAAGGCTCATAGCGGCAAAACGCACGTCAGGGGTGCGTGCTGAGACCCACCTGGCATTTGGTGAGACATGTTACCCTAGGGGGGCTACCGGAGGTTGTATGTATCCACTGTGAATAAGACATGATCAATTCTGGGCACCTATAGCTATTAATGGGACGGTTCAAACTAGCTTACAATAACAATTAATATTACAGAGCAGGTGTTCCCAATACAGGAAATTGGTTCCTCCTTTGGTGGACTAGCTTGGGGGTAACAAGTCGATACCAGATATATAATGGCATTATGCTGATATGGGATATGAGCATTGTATGCAGGTGGTCTCCCTACATTGTTTCTGGTGTCTTTGTTACACTTTTGTGTTTTTGCACATTTACATTACCGTGTTATGTGCTGGCATTTTTAAATATTGTCTTAAATGTTGTAATTGTCATAATAAAGATTTTTTAATTTTATATGAACAAAAGCTTCCTTTGGTTCTCTTCCTGTATATAGTATATACCTGTATGTCATCTCCTCCTGTTATAGTATATACCTGTGTCATCTCCTCCTGTATGAAATATATACCTGTATGCCATCTCCTCCTGTATATAGTATATACCTGTATGTCATGTCCTCCTGTATATAGTATATACCTGTAAGTCATCTCCTCCTGTATATAGCATATACTTGTGGGTCATCTGCTCCTGTATATAGTATATACCTGTGTGTCATCTCCCTTGTATATAGTATGTACCTGGATGTCATCTCCGCCTGTATTAGACCTCGTTCACACGTTATTTGGTCAGTATTTTTACCTCAGTATTTGTAAGCTAAATTGGCAGCCTGATAAATCCTCAGCCAACAGGAAGCCCTCCCCCCTGGCAGTATATATTAGCTAACGCATACACATAATAGACAGGTCATGTGACTGACAGCTGCCATATTTCCTATATGGTACATTTGTTGCTCTTGTAGTTTGTCTGCTTATTAATCAGATTTTTAGTTTTGAAGGCTAATACCAGACTTGTGTGTGTTTTAGGGCGAGTTTCATGTGTCAAGTTGTGTGTGTTGAGTTGCGTGAGGCGACATGCATGTAGCGACTTTTTGTGTGTCGAGTTGCATGTGACATGTTAGTGTAGCAAGTTGTGTGCAGCAAGTTTTGCGCATGGCGAGTTTTGCGCGTGGTGAGTTTATTGTGTGTTGTGTGTTTTGAGTATGTGCAAGTTTTGTGTGAGGCAACTTTTGCATGTGTTGCAACTTTTGTGTATGTGGCAATTTTTCTGCGTGTGCAAGTTTTGCACGTGGTGAGTTTTCCTTGAGGTGAGTTTTGCACGTGTGGCTAGTTTTGCATGAGCCTAGTTTTGCATGTGGCGAATTTTGCGCGTGGTGAGTTTTGAGTGGCGACTTTTGTGTTTTGACTTTTATGTGGCGAGGTTGGTGTATGTGTGGTGAAATGTGTGCTGAGGGTGATATATGTGTTCAAGCACGTGGTAGTGTCTGGCGCATTTTGTGTGTGTGTTCATATCCCCGTGTGTGGTGAGTATCCCATGTCGGGGCCCCACCTTAGCAACTGTAAGGTATATACTCTTTGGCGCCATCGCTCTCATTCTTTAAGTCCCCCTTCTTCTCATCTGGCAGCTGTCAATTCGCCTCCTTTCACTTTTTCCCCATTATGTAGATAGGGGCAAAATTGTTTGGTGAATTGGAACGCGTGGGGTTAAAATTTCGCCTCACAACATAGCCTATGACGCTCTCGGGGTCCAGACGTGTGACTGTGCAAAATTTTGTGGCTGTAGCTGCGACGGTGCAGATGCCAATCCAGGACATACAAACATACATATACACGCACGCACACACACATTCAGCTTTATATATTAGATGTGCCAGGGTTAGACACTGACAGCTCAGGTCCCTGTGCAAGAAACTGTGTTTGGGGCCCCCCTCCTTTTATGACAACCAAGATACATATATGTGTGTATGTATACAGTATGTATATACAGTACAGACCAAAAGTTTGGACACACCTTCTCATTTAAAGATTTTTCTATATTCTATGGAATTATATACTTAACAAAAAAGTGTGAAACAAGTAATCAAAGCAAAAGGTGGCTACTTTGAAGAACCTAGAATATAATATTTTCAGTTGTTTCACACTTTTTTGTTAAGTATATAATTCCACATGTGTTAATTCATAGTTTTGATGCCTTCAGTGTGAATGTACAATTTTCATAGTCATGAAAATACAGAAAAAAATCTTTAAATGAGAAGGTATGTCCAAACTTTTGATGTACTATGTGTATATATATATACACTCACTGGCCACTTTATTAGGTACACCTGTCCAACTTCTTGTTAACACTTAATTTCTAATCAGCCAATCACATGGCGGCAACTCAGTGCATTTAGGCATGTAGACATGGTCAAGACAATCTCCTGCAGTTCAAACCGAGCATCAGTATGGGGAAGAAAGGTGATTTGAGTGCCTTTGAACGTGGCATGGTTGTTGGTGCCAGAAGGGCTGGTCTGAGTATTTCAGAAACTGCTGATCTACTGGGATTTTCACGCACAACCATCTCTAGGGTTTACAGAGAATGGTCCGAAAAAGAAAAAAAATCCAGTGAGCGGCAGTTCTGTGGGCGGAAATGCCTTGTTGATGCCAGAGGTCAGAGGAGAATGGGCAGACTGGTTCGAGCTGATAGAAAGGCAACAGTGACTCAAATCGCCACCCGTTACAACCAAGGTAGGCCTAAGAGCATCTCTGAACGCACAGTGCGTCGAACTTTGAGGCAGATGGGCTACAGCAGCAGAAGACCACACTGGGTACCACTCCTTTCAGCTAAGAACAGGAAACTGAGGCTACAATTTGTACAAGCTCATCGAAATTGGACAGTAGAAGATTGGAAAAACGTTGCTTGGTCTGATGAGTCTCGATTTCTGCTGCGACATTCGGATGGTAGGGTCAGAATTTGGCGTAAACAACATGAAAGCATGGATCCATCCTGCCTTGTATGGAGCATCTTTGGGATGTGCAGCCGACAAATCTGCGGCAACTGTGTGATGCCATCATGTCAATATGGACCAAAATCTCTGAGGAATGCTTCCAGCACCTTGTTGAATCTATGCCACGAAGAATTGAGGCAGTTCTGAAGGCAAAAGGGGGTCCAACTCGTTACTAGCATGGTGTACCTAATAAAGTGGCCGGTGAGTGTATATATATATATATATATATATATATATATATATATATATATATATATATATATATATATATATTTCTGATTGACCTAGCGGCGTGTTTTGCAGCTGAAATAGTTGCTAATGCCAGCATGACCCCTCCAGCTCCAATCCAGTTACACCGGCTGCACTGACGATATGTCTGCCCTTGTTTTGCGCTGTTCACTGTGTGGTAAAAGTGATAAGACGGAATGATTCTTCAGGTCATTACGATTACAGCTATACCAGATTCAAGCTTTTTTATGCTTTGCTACTTTTACAGTCTAAAAACATTAATTAACAAAAATGTATTTGTTTTTGCATCACCATATTCTGAGAGCGGTCACTTTTTCATTTTTTTTGCCGAAAGAGCTATATTAGGTCTTGTTTTTTGTGGAACAGTTTGGTGTTTTCATTTGTACCATTCTCTTTTACACATGGTTTTTTGATCTTATTTTATGTCATGATGAAAAATCAACATTTTTGGCATGTATTTTATAATTTGTTTAAGGTGTTCGCTGTGCGGAATAAATAACGCAACAGCTAAATTAATCGGATCATTTCAGAAGTGGTGATACCAATTATGTGTACTTTTTTGTTTTAACACAAAGGCTGAATTTTTATTGGCAATTCTGCTTTTTGTGCACTTTTCTTTGTGTTTTTTTTTACATATTAACTTTTTTTTACTTTTTCACTAAGTACCACTTTGGGACAGAAATATTTTTTACTTTGCTCTCTGGTCTTATGCTTTCTTTTCATCGTGTCCTGCAGTGCTGGAGACCTGTCATGTCTCACTGACCCAACCTGTTAGACTCTGGGTCAATGAGATCTAACAGGCCACCAGATCTTGGGGGTCATCAGATTATCTCAGGGTACCATGGCAATGATCAGCACCCGCGATTACAAACATGTGTGGTCGATCCTGTCAAAGGTAGTCTTTTAACCCCCTTTTAACCACTTAGATAGCACTGTCAATCATGACAGGAGTATTTAAAGAGTTAATCAGCCCCAACTGGTTCCAAAACTGTCTGGGGCTGATACTAAAGGGTATAAGCTGTCATGTACATCTGTTACAATTGGGAATTTCACCTGGGGGGCAACGCTATTCACTTATTCCCGAACATTGTTTTAAAACGGCGATGAGGGACGGGACAAGGTCTGTTAACGACCGTCATTTTAATGTGCAACGGCAGTCGATAAGGGTTTAAACAAATATGTTTTTATAAAATTTAGAGTGCTACAGAGGCCTATGCATCTGGCCAACATGTTGGTGGGGAAGAAGCAGGTCTAAATTTTCCAATGGGGTCAATAGAATTCTACAGTAGTTAAGCTTTTGTGTGTGAATGGCATATTCATAATTTGTAACAATATACTTACTGCCCAATCTGTCTAACAAATGTCAGATTGTTGACGGTAAACATCTAGTGTGAATAATCTATAGTGTGTTAATTTTGTACATATAATGGTATGATGAATTGAAGAACAAACCTTGCATTCTGGCATGATCAAAGCCTTGTTGATTAGAGATTTCTCATCAGAGATCAGCTCTTCTGATCCTTTATTTGTTGTTTTTAAAGGTTTTACCCAAAACACTTTTTTCTTGACTTGTTTTTTAAAATCATCCTAAAAGGAAATTTGGTTGAAGTCAGAAAATATAGGTTAAAGAGTATTCAGATATAATTAAAATGTATATATGTGATAAATATATTTCCATTCCTCCTGCCTTACAAGAGCTCAGACTTTGTGTTATTCAATAGATTTCATTGTTCACTCTCAGAGAATAAAAATTTGTCCTGGCAATGTGAGGACACAGATGTGAATAGGGCATTAAAGTATACAGGTGCATCTCACAAAATTAGAATATCATCAAAAAGTTATTTCAGTTCTTCAATACAAAAAGTGAAACTCCTATATTAGTTAGTCATTGCACACAGCGTGATTAATTTCAAATGTTTATTTCTGTTAATGTTGATGATTATGGCTTACAGCCAATGAAAATCCAAAAGTCATTATCACAGTAAATTAGAATATATACAGTTAGGTCCATATATATTTGGACAGAGACAACATTTTTCTCATTTTGGTTATAGACATTACCACAATTTAATTTTAAACAAAACAATTCAGATGCAGTTGAAGTTCAGACTTTTAGCTTTCATTTGAGGGTATCCATATTAAAATTGGATGAAGAGTTTAGGAGTTTCAGCTCCTTAACCTGTGCCACCCTGTTTTTTAAAGGGACCAAAAGTAATTGGACAATTGACTCCAAGGCTATTTCATGGACAGGTGTGGGCAATCCCTTCATTATGTCATTCTCAACTAAGCAGATAAAAGGCCTGGAGTTGATTTGAGGTGTGGTGCTTGCATTTGGAAGGTTTTCCTATGAAGTAAACATGCGGTCAAAAGTGCTTTCCATGAAGGTGAAACAAGCCATTCTTAAGCTGTGAAAACAGAGAAAAAACCCATCCGAGAAATTGCTACAATATTAGGAGTGGCAAAATGTACAGTTTGGTACATCCTGAGAAGGAAAGAAAGCACTGGTGATCTCATCAATGCAAAAAGACCTGGGCGCCCATGGAAGACAACAGTGGTGGGTGATCGCAGAATAATCTCCATGGTGAAGAGAAACCCCTTCACAACAGCCAACCAAGTGACCAACACTCTCCCGGAGCTCGGCGTATCAATATCCAAATCTATCATAAAGAGAAGACTGCATGAAAGTAAATACAGAGGGTTCACTGCACGGTGCAAGCCACTCATAAGTGTCAAGAATAAAAAGGCTAGACTGGACTTTGCTAAAAAACATCTAAAAAAGCCAGCACAGTTCAGGAAGAACATTCTTTGGACAGATGAAACCAAGATCAACCTCTACCAGAATGATGGAAAGAGAAAAGTATGTTGAAGGCGTGGTACAGCTCATGATCCAAAGCATACCACATCATCTGTAAAACACGGCGGAGGCATGGTGTGATGGCTTGGGCATGCATGGCTGCCAGTGGCACTGGGTCACTAGTGTTTATTGATGATGTGACACAGGACAGAAGCAGCCAAATGAATTCTGAGGTATTCAGAGCCATACTGTGTGCTCAGATCCAGCCAAATGCAGCAAAACTGATTGGTCCTCGTTTCATACTACAGATGGACAATGGCCCAAAACATGAAGCCAAAGCAACCCAGGAGTCTATTAAAGCAAAGAAGTGGAATATTCTTGAATGGCCAAGTCAGTCACCTGATCTCAACCCAATTGAGCATGCATTTCACTTGTTAAAGACTAAACTTCAGACAGAAAGGCCCACAAACAAACAGCAACTGAAAACCACCGCAGTGAAGGCCTGGCAGAGCATCAAAAAGGAGGAAACACAGCGTCTGGTGATGTCCATGAGTTCAAGACTTCATGCAGTCATTGCCAACAAAGTGTTTTCAACCAAGTACTAGAAATGAACATTTTATTTAAAATTATTGAATCTGTCCAATTACTTTTGGTCCCTTTAAAAACAGGGTGGCACATGTTAAGGAGCTGAAACTCCTAAACCCTTCATCCAATTTTAATATGGATACCCTCAAATGAAAGCTAAAAGTCTGAACTTCAACTGCATCTGAATTGTTTTGTTTAAAATTAAATTGTGGTAATGTCTATAACCAAAATGAGAAAAATGTTGTCTCTGTCCAAATATATATGGACCTAACTGTATATACTAGCTATTGAACCCCTTCTACGCCCGGGTGGCGAGCATTTATATTGGTATATGGTCTCCATCCTGGTATGTGCTGCTCCCATCCTGTCATGTGCTGCTCCATCCTGCGCCCCCATCCTGTCATGTGCTGCTCCACCGTGTCATGTGCTGCTCCATCCTGCATCCCCATCCTGTCATGTGCTGCTCCACCGTGTCATGTGTTGCTGCATCCTGCGCCCCCATCCTGTCATGTGCTGCTCCACCGTGTCATGTGCTGCTCCATCCTGCGCCCCCATCCTGTCATGTGCTGCTCCACCGTGTCATGTGCTGCTCCATCCTGCATCCCCATCCTGTCATGTGCTGCTCCACCGTGTCATGTGCTGCTCCATCCTGCGCCCCCATCCTGTCATGTGCTGCTCCACCGTGTCATGTGCTGCTCCATCCTGCGCCCCCATCCTGTCATGTGCTGCTCCACCGTGTCATGTGCTGCTCCATCCTGCATCCCCATCTTGTCATGTGCTCCCATCCTGCGCCCCCATCCTATCACGTGCTGCTCCATCCTGCGCCCCCATCAGTGCGGGCGGCTGTGCTGAGTGCGGGCGGCTGTGCTGAGTGCGGGCGGCTGTGCTGAGTGCGGGCGGCTGTGCTGAGTGCGGGCGGCTGCATGTGACGCGGCTGTGCTGGGTGCGGGCGGCTGTATGTGACGCGGCTGTGCTGGGTGCGGGCGGCTGTGCTGGGTGCGGCGGCTGTGGACGGCTGTGCTGGGTGCGGTGGCTGTGCTGGGTGCAGCGGCTGTGGGCGGCTGTGCGTGGCTGTGCTGGGTGCGGCGGCTGTGCTGGGTGAGGCGGCTGTGGGTGGCTGTGCTGGGTGCGGCGGCTGTGCTGGGTGCGGCGGCTGTGCTGGGTGCGGCGGCTGTGGACGGCTGTGCTGGGTGCGGTGGCTGTGCTGGGTGCGGCGGCTGTGCGTGGCTGTGGGCGTCTGTGCGTGGCTGTGGGCGGCTGTGCGTGGCTGTGCTGGGTGCGGCGGCTGTGCTGGGTGCAGCGGCTGTGGGTGGCTGTGCTGAGTGCGGCGGCTGTGTGTGTCTGTAGGCGGCTGTGCGTGGCTGTGGGCGGCTGTGCTGGGTGCGGCGGCTGTGCTGGGTGCGGCGGCTGTGCTGGGTGCGGGGGCTGTGCTGGGTGCGGCGGCTGTGCTGGGTGCGGCGGCTGTGTGTGACTGTGGGCGGCTGTGCGTGGATGTGGGCGGCTGTGCTGGGTGCGGCGGCTGTGCTGGGTGCGACGGCTGTGCGTGGCTGTGGGCGGCTGTGCTGGGTGTGGCGGCTGTGCTGGGTGCGGCGGCTGTGCGTGGCTGTGCGTGGCTGTGGGCGGCTGTGCTGGGTGCGGCGGCTGTGCTGGGTGCGGCGGCTGTGCTGGGTGCGGCGGCTGTGCGTGGCTGTGCTGGGTGCGGCGGCTGTGCGTAGCTGTGGGCGGCTGTGCTGGGTGCGGCGGCTGTGCTGGGTGCGGCGGCTGTGCTGGGTGCGGCGGCTGTGCGTGGCTGTGGGCGGCTGTGCTGGGTGCAGCGGCTGTGCGTGGCTGTGGGCGGCTGTGCGTGGCTGTGGGCGGCTGTGCGTGGCTATGGGCGGCTGTGCGTGGCTGTGGGCGGCTGTGCTGGGTGCAGCGGCTGTGCTGGGTGCGGCAGCTGTGGGCGGCTGTGCGTGGCTGTGGGCGGCTGTGCGTGGCTGTGGGCGGCTGTGCTGGGTGCGGCGGCTGTGCGTGGCTGTGGGCGGCTGTGCTGGGTGTGGCGGCTGTGCGTGGCTGTGGGCGGCTGTGCGTGCCTATGGGCGGCTGTGCGTGGCTGTGGGCGGCTGTGGTCGGCTGTGCTGGGTGCGGCGGCTGTGCGTGGCTATGGGCGGCTGTGCGTGGCTGTGGGCGGCTGTGTGTGGCTGTGGGCGGCTGTGCTGGGTGCGGCGGCTGTGCGTGGCTGTGGGCGGCTGTGCGTGGCTGTGCTGGGTGCGGCGCCTGTGCTGGGTGCGGCGCCTGTGCTGGGTGCGGCGGCTGTGCTGGGTGCGGCCATTCTCTTGGTCCTGCTCCCGGAGTCGGCGCCTGCGCAGTCCGCGCTATCCGGCGCCATTTTCTTGAAGACACTGCAATGTGTCTTCAAGAAAATGGCGCCGGAAAGCGCGGACTGCGCAGGCGCCGATTCCGGGAGCAGGGGGACAGTCACGGCCCGGAAGCGCGTCGGTGGAACGGGACAGGTAAGTATACTCACCCTCCGCCTCCTGGCTCGTCCCTGCTTCGTCCGTTGGAGATCGCGGTGTGCGTTCAGCGCTTACGCATACCGCAATCTCCTGGGAGCGTCGCTCTGTTGGGGTCCAGACTGCGCCGGCGCTTGCGCTTGCGCAGTCTATAAAGGCTTCGGACAGAGTGACGCTCCCAGCGTTATATTATAGATATATATATATATATATATATATATATATATATTAGAATATATATATATATATATATATATATATATATATATATATATATATGACCCAATTCGGCTAAATCCCACCATGTACAATAGTACGAAAGTAACCAATATTGTCAGGTTTGGTCTACTGTCTAATGTGTATGGGGGCCTCATAGCTTTCGCCTAGAAAGTGATGTTGGAGGAAAGAAGGAAACAGCCGGTTGAATTTTCAAAAACTGATCCTTTTGTTCACCTCAGAGATAAACATCTGCCAGAGGAGTTTGGCAGCAATTGTCTCAAAGAGAATACAGGAACACAAACACTGTGTATGGGAGAGTCAGGAAAGATCATTGATTAGCCAACAATTATCCATCATGTGATAATGCTCCCTAGAGAAGCACTCCTCCTCCCCTCAAAATTTTGCATCTTCTTAATATCTTGCAGTCATCATATTATATAGCACTGTGTACTTGCAATTCTTAATTTTTCCCTTCTACCCAGCTAATTCTTTGCCTGTTATGTTTGTAACATTACATGACTAAAGACTGACTAGCTGAATCCTTCTAAACTCTATGTAGAAACAGGAAGTCAATTTTCCCTGTATGACTCATGAGTCACTGCAAAAGTCCTTGGAAGGAGAAAGGTGGGAGCAACTGGTTCAGGAGCTGAAAAGTGGAATGATAAATGCAGGAACAAGAGACATTCTGTTTCTGCAATGAGCAGAGAAAAGAGAAGAATTAGCTGGGCAGAAAGGCAAAATGAGAAATTGTACATGCACAGTGCTATGTGATATGGTTATTGCAATATATTAAAAGAATAAAAACTTTGAGTGGGGTGTTTCTTTAGAGAGTTTGATATTGACTCACAGGTAAGCTACCTCCAGTGGGTGGCACTAGAGAGCTTTGTTTCTCTTGTAAGAAAACAAACTTGCATACCTTTCTCCCAGAAAATATTGTGTGCTTTAAACATAACTCTGTGTAAGCTTTGAGGGCTCCATAAAGACAAACAGCACTTTATGATCTAAACCTCCCAGAAAGGCCTTTTTGTACAGCAAAAGATTACCCTGTTTTGCACTGAAAAGGGGCAAGAACTTTTAACAATGGCTATTAAATGAAAGGCATCAGCACTGGCAATTTGAAAGAGGGGGTGCACACTTTTTAAGGACTTGATCAAACAGTCACCAACTCTCAACAAATATCGAGAGTGGCACAACACATCCAGTAAAATGAAGCTTTTGTTAAAGGCTGCAAATTGCACGTTGCAGGGGTTACTAGAAGGGTAAATTCACTGGATCTACTGAAGCTCTCCAAATACAGTATGTGTATAACAAAGGTCAAGTGCAGTGTTTGATTCTTTCTGTGGATTTGGCCTGGCCTACTGATGCTATGGCACACACAAATGCACACTAGGTGGAAGTTTTAGGATGTACGCTAGGTGACTTATAAACAGTAGCGTAGCTACTGGGGGGAAGAGGGGGCCCACCCAGAGCTACACTACTGTAACTGTATCAGCCTGCACATCGTGCCGATACAGTTACATTCTGCAGCAGAAAAGGGAGAGTCCCTGAACAGGTGGTGGGGGGCCCGGTGCCAGCAGTGTGCCCATCATCGCAGGTTCAATTGTATCGGCTAGATGCCGATACAGCTGACCACATTTATGAAAGGAGTTTTATGATCCCTCTCCCATCATCCCCCTGTCAGCGTCTGACGTCACTGCCGCCAACACTGACAGTGGGCGCAATGATGTCACCACTCAGCGCCCATGGTCCGGAGATGAGCGGGAGCTCAGAGAAGCCCAGCAACCAGGAGAAAGAGAGGTGAGTATTTATTTATTTTTTTAAGGGGGCTGCATTATAAGCTAGAGGCTACCTATGGGGGTGCATTATAATACAGAGGCTGCCTATGGGGGTGCATTTTCATACAGAGGCTGCCTATGGGAGTGCATTATAATATAGAGACTGCCTATGGTGTTGCATTATAATAAAGAGGCTGCCTATGGGGGTGCATTATAATATAGAGGCTGCCGGTGGGGTGTGTTATACTATAGAGGCTGCCTATGGGGCTGCATTATGCTATAGAGGCTGCCTATGTGGGTGCATTATACTATAGAGGCTGCCTATGGGGTTTCATTATATTATAGAGGCTGCCTATAGAGGCTGCCTATGTGGGTGCATTATATTAGGGGCTGCATTATACTATAGAGTCTGTATATGGGAGGTGCATTATATTACAGAGTCTGCCTATGGGGAGTGCATTATACTATAGACTCTGACTATGGGGAGTGCATTATACTATAGAGTCTGCCTATGGGGAGTGCAGTATACTATATGGAGACCTATGGGAAGTGCATTATACTATATGGAGACCTATAGGGAGTGCATTATACTATATGGAGACGTATGGGGAGGGCATTATACTGTATGGAGGCCTATGTGGAGTGCATTATACTATATACCTATGGGGAATGCATTATACAATATAGTGTCTGCCTATGGAGAGTGCATAATACTATATTGAGGACTATGGGGGGTACATTATACTATATTGAGGACTATATGGGAGTGCATTATACTATTAGGACTATCTGGTGTATTATGCAATATGGAGGCTAGGAGGCCATCATACAGTGTGGAGATTACAGTGATAGGGCCATCATACAGTGTTGGAGCCATTAAATAGTTTGGGGGATATTAAGGGATCAGCATATATACAGTGAGGGGGCATTATACTGTGTATAAGAGAGCATCATACTGTGTATAGGGGAACTGTGCAGGGTGGAGACTCGGGACATTATTAAATGTAAAGTGGGCCCTTATTGTTATAGGGGAACTCAGGTTACTGTGACTGTCAAAGGGGCACACATAGGGCAATATTACTTTTTAGAGGACAAAATGTAGGCACTGTTTTCTAGGGCACATTCACCCTGCATTACTGTATTCTAGAAGGTTGCTTTAGAATTTAGAGGGCACAGAGAACCACACAGCAGGTGCAGTAATAGGGACACACATTGCAGCAGCGGCTCAGTATTGGGGTATAGGCAGGATAAGGAGTTTGTGCAAGATGGGAATAGTCCCATTGGGGACAGTGCTGAAAATGTGAGATGTGAAATGTGTCTGTTGTATTCTCTGCTGCAGAGTTTTGGCTGGAAGAAGTTGTCATGTCAGTCTGGGCCCGATGGAAGAGACGTGAAAAGTGAATGACTCCATCAGAAACAACATCAACTGTAAATCATTATCTGTAACTGTGGGATAATCTCTTATAAGGTGGGAAAATAATATTTAGTTAGCCACCAATTGTGCAAGTTCTCCCACTTAACAAGATGAGAGAGGCCTGTAATTGACATTATAGGTAGACCACAACTATAAGAGTCAAAATGAGAAAAAAAATCCAGAAAATCACCTTGTCTGACTTGGCAAGACTTATTCTGCAAATTATGGTGGAAAATAAGTATGTGGTCACGTAAAAACATGCAAGATTTCTAGATCTCACAGACTTGTAACTTCTACTTCTTTAAGAGGCTCCTCTGTCCTCCACTTATTACCTGTAGTAATGGCACCTGTTTGAACTTGTTATCAGTATAAAAGACACCTGTCCACAACCTTTTTTCCCACTGTATGTTCTGCAGGGCTGGTATCTACCACTGACCGTATGGGGGTAATATCCATGTTGGTCTTTATATAGAGATTTTTTCAGCAACAGGGCAGTCATCTGCTGAGGTTCTCCTCCACTATTAGGGTGCGTCACCCAGTTGTAATCAAGGTTACCTGGTTAGGGGCCCACGGAGAAGTTTTGCCCCCCGAACCAAAACCCTAGCTATGCCTCTGCTTATAAAGCTATATGGACAGGTGATTCCCACCTCCAGAATTGAAGCCATGTCCAGAGCAGTTTAAGAGCCCAAGGTACAGACATGCCCCAAGAGTGAGGACCCTGGGGTGCCTTAACTCACTAAGTGTGAGACCCCACTTGACTTATTAGCAGATTTGCATGCACTTCACTTTCATTCTTTGAAGAACACATCCTTTTTTCAAGCCTTTTGTCTAAAATGGGGAATTTTTAAATTTAATTTACCAGTTGATGGTACAGTAAGATATCAACTGTAAAACCTTAACTGTAAAACTGTTTGAAACCTTTTCACAAGGACTTTTCAGGGTACAGTTCCACTATGAGTTCCCTGATTGGCATAAGAGGGAAATGTGTGGCCATCAGGTTCTTCTTCACCCTTGAAACACCTAGCTCTCCTCCTCCTGAAAGAGAGTCAGTTTATATTTAGCTCCTATTTTCACTAGGGAGGTAGGGCAAATGGATGCTGGGAGCACCCTAACTTCTGAAAAGGAAGACCACTGATCCCATATTTTTATGGCATCTTTGGGGGCCTCTCTTTTTAGGCAGTAGACAGATATACTACATCCTTTTTTTTGTGGCCCTAGACAATATTTAAAGCAATGTTGGGTTCTTAAAGAAAAAAAAATAACCTACCTATCTTTTTAAAATATCAGATATTGATGTATGGAGTTGTTCTCCCCAATGGATAGCATTAGTGAGCTAGGTTTATTCCCTTTAGAGGAGAACTAATTTACCAGGAAGTCTTGCCTGGCCTATGACAACTTCTCACAAGAAGAAACTGTATCCAGTAGACCCCAGGTTTTATTATTGAAAAAGGACAAAGAAATTGGAAAAACAGGTTTCATTGTTGGTACACAGTCAACGAACAACAGTATTTAAATAAGTACACAGTGTCATTGTCCAAGAAAACAAAAGAAAAAGCAATAAATACACACCGTGGTTCTCAGTAAAATAACACTAGCTTTCTCAAGGGCACATGGAGCACATTGACACCAGACGTCCCATTCTGGTTTCCAATAAAAAAGGAGTAGAAGAAATCCTAGGGAAAGAATGTACCCAATAATGCAAAGTGCTTGTTTCCACATCATTGTTCTGTATCCAAACAGCTCCTGGAAATTAAAGAAACAATAGGACTGGATGTCAATAGGTTTCACCAAATATCTTCTCTTTTTAGGCAAAGTTCTTAACATAAGGCACTTTTTTAATCTCAAACTTCTTATGGCACAATGTTTTTCTAGTTGATATTTGTACATGTCTATATGGACACTACTAAGAGATGGTTGGTATGATAAATTAAACAATAATTACATGATATATTATATCTTTTTAAAAACTAAACCTGCTATAGAAACCACACTGTATTATACATTGCATACTAACGCTGAATTGTGCATCTCAATTAATGCAGAAATGAGCCCAACAACCCTATTCACACTCTCTTATTCTACTTTTAAGTTAAAGATATTTTGTACAAAATCAAAAAGTTCTAACAATATTAAATGTAAAGAGACTATTATTCTATTCATTATTATTTGTCTTCCATTTTCTTTCCTGTAACAACTTGTCATTGTTTTATAAAAAGAAAAACAAATAACCTTTTTTAAAGAGAATACAAATCTAAGTGTGATCAGCATAACATGTCAGGAAGCCTTGGGGATACCACTGAATTGCCTCATCTTCCCTAAAACAGCATATGGACATGGGGTGACACAGGTGGAATACGCCCTTGTAAAAGCAGCCATTACATTGTATTTGGTGTTGTCATCTATCTAGGCAATTAATTCTCCAATCCCAGTTCCTGTCACCTACTGATCTAATTTTGTGTGAGTCATTAAGTCTCGTTATTTTTATGAGCAATTAGAGTGACTAGTGAAATACTGACACTCACACTGAGTTACAGTGCAGAGACATGACATCAAGTTCATGGCCAAAAGTTTATAATCCCAAATCTTTAGCAAAGACCTCAATAATAAGTGCAAATTATTTCACTTGTGTCTCCTTATGTATCTGATGTGTCTTTGGGCTACCCTAATAGAACCAAAGCCCTTGTGCAACTTCTGCACCCTTTTTAGCAATGAGAAAACACAAAAACGGAGCTTGGTTTATGTTGGTATACAATGCAGCACATAAACACATGTTCACTTTGACCATAAAGCAGACAAAACCAACAAGAAGCAAAATAAACATAAATCCTGCTGTAACTAAATAAGAAAAAAGCAAGAGTGCATTTAAATAGCACAGGGTTCTTAGTAATACCGTCGGGACCCGGCACTTTTGTCTACCCTTATTCACACACTGAAGTCAACTCTGACTTATGGTAAAGTTTTTAATATTAGACAGCATAGGACCATCCCAATAGGGGTCACCATGTCGACGGTAGGATGGCGTTTATGCCATTTTTGATCAAAAATACTTTTGCTTTTTACTTATTTAGTTACAGCAGGGTTTATTTTTATTTTGCTTCTCAAGGTCCTGGAATGGCCTAGCCAGTCTCCAGACTTGAACCCAATAGAAAATCTTTGGAATGAGTTGAAACTCAATGTTTCCCAGCGACGTCCCGAAACCTGAAATATCTGGTGAAGATCCATTCAGCGGAGTAAGCCAAAATCCCTGCTGCAGTGTGTGCAAGAACTGCAGGATACGTCTGACCTCTATAATTGCAAACACAGGTTTCTGTACCAAATATTAAGTTCTGTTTTTCTATCAAATACTTATTTCATGCAATAAAATGCAAATTCATTATTTAAAAATCATACAATGTGGTTTTCTGTTTTTTATTTCTAGATTCTGTCTCTCATAGTTCAAGGGTTCCGACAATAAAAGTTACAGACCTCTCCATTCTTTATAGTTTGCAAAATGGCAGTGTATCAAACACTTATTTTCCCTTCTGTATAAGTATTACAGAATATTTGGGAGTGTTTATATTGTAGCTGAGTCAACCTAATCTTAAAATAATTGGACAAACTCATAACTTAATTATGGTTGTTGTGTTAATACTTAAGAACTCAAAGTAATAAAAATGCAAAATGAAGAAGTAAAAGTACTAGGAGCTATGCTAAGTATTACTTAATCTGAGTTACTCATAGTATGAGATGGCTCGAAACTTTAGTTATGTCAAAAATCTACTAGCTTTATGCAAATTACATGACTGTCCAGGTCAGTGTTTCTCATTCCTGCTTTACAAATAACCCCCAATAACTAAACATATACTGACAATAATAAATGCTATCACGATGAATGTTTGGCTAATGGATAAGCAGGTGTTGTCTAACCAATCAGACATTGTGGTAGTAGACAAGAATCAGAAGACTACAATGATAATAGATGTGGCAGTGCCAAGTGACAGCAACATCAGAAAGAAGGAATATGAGAAGCTGGAGAAATACCAGGACCTCAAAGAAGAACTGGAGAAGATGTGGAAGGTGAAGACAACAGCGATTTCAGTGGTGATCGGAGCACTTGGACCAGTGACCCCTAAGTTGGGAAAATGGCTACAACAGATAACAGGAGCAACATCTGAACTCTTTGTCCAGAAAAGCGCTAGGCTGGGAATAACTAAGATCCTGTGCAGTACCCTCAGACTCCCAGGCCTCTGCTAGAGGACCTAAGAATGAGAAAGGACAACAAAGACCACCTCCATTGGAGGGTGAGAAGGAAGGTTTTTTTATACTGATAATTAGTGTTGAGCGATACCGTCCGATACTTGAAAGTATCGGTATCGGAAAGTATCGGCCGATACCGGCAAAGTATCGGATCTAATCCGATACCGATACCCGATACCAATACAAGTCAATGGGACTCAAGTATCGGACGGTATTCCTGATGGTTCCCAGGGTCTGAAGGAGAGGAAACTCTCCTTCAGGCCCTGGGAACCATATTAATGTGTAAAAGAAAGAATTAAAATAAAAAATATTGCTATACTCACCTCTCCGACGCAGCCTGGTCCTCACCGAGGGAACCGGCAGCGTTCTGTGCTTAAAATGCGCGCGTTTCCTTCCTTCCGTGACGTCACGGCTTGTGATTGGTCGCGTGCCACCCATGTGGCCGCGACGCGACCAATCACAGCAAGCCGTGACGTAATTTTAGGTCCTGAATGCCTATTTCTGCATTCAGGACCTGAAATTACGTCACGGCTTGCTGTGATTGGTCGCGTCGCGGTCACATGGGCGGCACGCAACCAATCACAAGCCGTGACGTAATTTTAAAATGCGCGCGTTTCCTGCCTCCCGTGACGTCACGGCTTGTGATTGGTCGCGTCGCCCATGTGACCGCGACGCGACCAATCACAAGCCGGAACGTAATTTTAAAATCCTGAATGCCTAGAATTAGGCATCCAGGACCTGAAAATTACGTCACGGCTTGCTGTGATTGGTCGCGTCGCGGCCACATGGGCGGCACGCGACCAATCACAAGCCGTGACGTCACGGAAGGAAGTAAGCGCGTGCATTTTAAGCACAGAACGCTGCCGGTTCCCTCGGTGAGGTCCAGGCTGCGTCGGAGAGGTGAGTATAGCAATATTTTTTATTTAAATTCTTTCTTTTACACATTAATGTTGTTTCGATACCGATACCCGATACCACAAAAGTATCGGATGCCGATACCCGAAACTTGCGGTATCGGAATGCTCAACACTACTGATAATAAATCCCATGTGCAATATTATGAAAATCTAAATAATTGACCTTTGGGATTACTGTAATTCAGTTAAAACAGTAACTAAAATTGCAAAATTATGCAGTATACACAATTTCATCAATGTCATCATTCTAACAGATATGGCCCTTGAGTTCTGGCCCATTCTGCCTGGTCAATGGCAGCAATAATCTGGATAGGGTACTAATCCAAAGTTAATGATCATTTAGTGGTGTTTGGATCACTGAGAGTGCTGTTTAAATGCTTCCGGATTGACCATTGACTTTAAACGTCTGGGCAGTTCTGCTCCTACTCTGCAGTAACATAAATTGTTAGTGTATAGGAGCTCAGCTACAGGCGATCATGTAGCTACGGGAGTGGATATTTGGCTGTCAGAGACAACAAGAGTCTCCATAGAAAAGGCACAGATAATTAAATACTGTCTTTACCTTCTCCATCACTGTATATATAGCGCTAATGAAGCCCTGTGTATGCATTTATAGGGAGCACTGACTGTGGAGCGCCCCACTAGGGTCAAGGGGTACTTGATACTGGGTTCGGTTGTCGTTAAAGGGGTGGTCATGGTGGTAGCGACCCAGTCCGTGGCCCCGGGTGTCCAAGTAAAAGGGAAGGTCTTTAAAGGGGCTATTAGAAATATAGTTTGTTCGTGGTGCCATCTGTGGTATTCGGTCAGGGATGTCCGATGCTGCTAAAAGGGGTCCACTGGGGTGATGTTATGGCAGCAGGGATGATAGGGCTTACGACAGGTGAAGCTGGGTCCTCAGGGCTCCCGGAGTAATAGGCAAAGATGGTGTGGTGCCAGAAAGAATCAGAGGACACAAGGTTGCAGTCTCTTTATCTGTTTAGTGATATAGATAGCAACTAAAAAGATGATCAGAAGGCCATATTTAGAATAAAACCACAAAATTTATTTTAAACCCTAATATACAAGCATATTACCATGGTGTATACAATGAGGGACAAAAACCACGGCCCCTTGAAAAAGGAGTCCGAAACGCACGTCGGAGCGTACGCGCTACCGTGGGTATTGGCGACACATCCACCACAACTTTGCATAGGTAATTATCCGGGCACTTGCCATATACTATGGGGCGTATGAGCCGAGTTAGCATTGTTTGTGGGGATGGATGTAATTGTCCGGGTAAATGTCTAGGGTGGTGGCATTATGACATGTGATTGCCAATGTTAAAAATACGTTTGTATCTACCCCCTGGTACTTTCTTAAACAATATCTTTACTCTTGTTGCCATATAAATCCCATGGCTGTGCATGTGTATGGGTGATAGTGTGCAGTGGGTGTGGTTTTTGTCCCTCATTGTATACACCATGGTAATATGCTTGTATATTAAGGTTTAAAATACATTTTGTGGTTTTATTCTAAATATGGCCTTCTGATCATCTTTTTTGTTGCTATCTATGTGGTATTTGGTGATAGGCTTCATAGTCCTATTATTGGTAACATGGTATATTAATGTGGATTTACTGTTTACACTTAAGATTGCTGTATTTACCATGTTTTTGTGTCATATTTATTTCTGTTTAGTGATATGCAGCAGCCACAGTCCAGGCTACTGGTAACAGGTGATGGTAAGGTCCGGTCGGCCTGCAAGCGATTGTGGATCCCCCTTTCAGGTGAGGTTAAAAGCCTTCCTTCTTGCACTGTAAGGCAAGTCCCTTGCTGCCTATGGCTCCACACAAGGTCCTTTCTTTCCCTGTCCTAAGACAGTACCCGCATGGCAGGCAAAGCAAACCTTTGTACAGGTGTCTCTAATTCTGACTCCGGGCTTATGTGTTGCTGTGCCTTCGGGTGTGGGTGCAGACAGACAACCTAGAATCTTCTGCCCTCCGGTTTCTGCTATGGGACATACAGTTCACACAGCCTCGGGCTCCCGGTGCCCGGTTTTTGCACTTCAGCATGGAGGGGCTCAGTCCCAGCTCCCTTCCAGCTCTTTAGTTCTCCTGTGCTTCTCCCCTCTGGCACGTTCTACAGATACAGAGCTGTCCGCTTCTCCTCTCTGGTCTGGAGCTGCAGCACCATGTGGCTGCACGGCCCCAGCTCTCCTGCTCACTTCACTGTTTGTCTTGACCTAATTCACTCCTCCTCAAAGCCAGAATATATATATATATATACATATATATATATGTATATATATATATATATATATATATATATATATATATATATATATATATATGGAAGCTCCTCTGAAACCAGGTTCAGAGCTCCTCCTGGCCTGGAATCAGAACATGTTGCATGTACAGTATGTACCACCTGTTAAAGGGATGCTCCTCGCTTCGAGGCATAGCATCACCCTCCCCAAAAGGAAAGCGACACCACTGTAACAGTTGGCTTCCTGGGGTGTTACACTCCCTTTTTTAATGACCACAAGAGAAAAAACCCTTAAAAAATATATCTTTATTAAATATATTTAATTATTTTTTTTTAAATTACATTTGTTGTTACCAACACCAAAGGATAGGCTGGGTGTTAATAGGCAAGGGTTTTTTTCCTTTCTCTTTAAGGGAAAAAAAAATTGATAGTGTCAAAGTCCTAGTTTGTCCCTAATAGGTTCCTAATAAACTGTTCCCTTCCTAACAGTGGAGGTCGGCACCCTAATATTTGATATAGTGCCCCCACTGTGCCTTGACTGTCCCTTGTGACCCTAAATTGCCCTGTAAACTACCCATGCCCAAACCCAACACCATGCACACAAAAACACACTTGATCTAGCTGAGCAATCTACCTAATAAAGTATTTTTTGGAGAAATTGATTCAGCCAAATTGCTTCACACTAGATTGGAGCTAAATATACTTGGCTAAATTACCTTGAAACAAAACGCCAAAACGCCTATTGGCTATTCCCTGGACTACACTGGTCTGGGTTAGTATATACAATTAGCCAGATTTGTCACAAATTAACATGAAGCACAACACCTTTTGGCTAAACCCTAAGGGTACCGTCACACAGTGCCATTTTCATCGCTACGACGGCACGATTCGTGACGTTCTAGCGATATCGTTACGATATCGTTGTGTCTGACACGCTACTGCGATCAGACATCACGCTGAGAATCGTACGTCGTAGCAGATCGTTTGGAACTTTCTTTCGTCGCTTGATCACCCGCTGACATCGCTGGATCGCTGTGTGTGACAGCGATCCAGCGATGTGTTCGCTTGTAACCAGGGTAAACATCGGGTGACTAAGCGCAGGGCCGCGCTTAGTAACCCGATGTTTACCCTGGTTACCAGCGTAAACGTAAAAAAAACAAACAGTACATACTCACATTCCAGTGTCTGTCCTCCGGCGTCTCAGCTTCTCTGCACTGTGAGCGCCTGCCGGCCGGAAAGCGAGCACAGCGGTGACGTCACCGCTCTGCTTTCCGGCTATGGTGCTTACACAGTGCAGAGAAGCAGAACGCCGGGGGACAGACACCGGAATGTGAGTATGTACTGTTTGTTTTTTTTACGTTTACGCTGGTAACCAGGGTAAACATCAGGTTACTAAGCGCGGCCCTGCGCTTAGTAACCCGATGTTTACCCTGGTTACCCGGGGACTTCGGCATCGCTCCAGCGCCGTGATTGCAAAGTGTGACCGCAGTCTACGACGCTGGAGCGATAATCATACGACGCTGTGACGTCACGGATCGTGCCGTCGTAGCGATGAAAATGGCACTGTGTGACGGTACCCTAAGATTCACTGATCTGGGTTATGATATATGATTAACCAGATTGGTCACAAATGACAGTATTAGATTGTAAACAAGTATTGTATTGCCTCAATTAGTTCCATTATTGATTCTCTGCGATCAGAATATTGCATAGCATGCTAGAGTAAATAAAATTGCTTTCTCACTTTAGTCTATTATGACCACAGCCCAGCACAATGCTGTAATTCAGATGTCATATTGCTTTCCTAGTTTAAGTGGTCTCTCAAGACCACAAAGAGTACACATTGTCATAAGTCAGCAATAACATGCTACATAAACCATAATAGAAGAAAGTTCTCCAGCGTAGATCTTCATTAAAAAATCAATTTATTGAAGACATGTTAAAACCAAAAATTAGGTCATATGCAACATAGAAAAGGGGTCCCTGGTGGTCCACACCGACGCGTTTCAACCATTCAGGTCTTATTCATACCATGAATAAGACCTGAATGGTCAAAATGCGTCGGTGTGGACCACCAGGGACCCCTTTTCTATGTTGCACATGACCTAATTTTTGGTTTTAACATGTCTTCAATAAATTGATTTTTTAATGAAGATCTACACAGGAGAACTTTTGCTTCTATTGCTGGCTTTGGACTGCACCTCTAATCGGGACGGCTCTGTGCGTGGACATATACTGCACTCTGTATGAGACTGGTGAGCTGACTTATTTTTCTCCATCTTTTTCCCTTTTCCTCCATATACATAAACCATAATAGGTCACTTATCTTTACTCAGATAAGTGACCTATTATAGTTTATGTAGCATGCTATTGTTGACTTATGACAATGTGTACTTTTTGTGGTCTTGAGAGACCAGTTAAACTAGGAAAGCAATATGACATCTGAATTACAGCTTTGTGCTGGGCTGTGGTCATAATAGACTAAAGTGAGAAAGCAATATGACTTACTCTAGCATGCTATGCAATATTCTGATTGAAGAGAATCAATAATGGAACTAATTGAGGCAATACAGTACTTGTTTATAATCTAATACTGTCTTTTGTGACCAATCTGGTTAATCATATATCATAACCCAGATCAGTGAATCCTAGGGTTTAGCCAATAGGTGTTGTGCTTCATGTTAAAGGGAACCTGTCACCCCCAAAATCGATGGTGAGGTAAGCTCACCGTCATCAGGGGCTTATCTACAGCATTCTGAAAGAGGAGAAAAAGACATTAGATTATACTCACCCAGGGGCGGTCTCGCTCCGATGGGTGTCTCAGGTCCGGTACAGCACCTCCCATCTTCATTCCATGACGTCCTCTTCTGGTCTTCACGCCACGGCTCCGGCGCAGGTGTACTTTGTCTGCCTTGTTGAGGGCAGAGTAAAGTACTGCAGTGCGCAGGCTCCGGAAAGGTCAGAGAGGCCTGTGCCTGCGCACTGCAGTACTTTGCTCTGCCCTCAACAGGGCAGAAAAAGTACGCCTGCGCCGGACCCGCGCCGTGAAGACCAGAAGAGGACGTCATGGAATGAAGATAGGAGGCGCAGGAGCGGACCTGAGACCCCCATTTGACCGGACCGCAGCGGGACCACCCCTGGGTGAGTATAATCTAACTTCTTTTTCTCCTCTTTCAGGTAACATCGGGGGCTTATCTACAGCATTACAGAATGCTGTAGATAAGCCCCTGATGACGGTGAGCTTACCTCACCATCGATTTTGGGGGTGACAGGTTCCTTTTAATTTGTGACCAATCTGGCTAATTATATATCCTAACCCAGCCCAGTGTAGTCTAGGGTGTAAACAATAGGCGTTTTGTTTCAAGGTAATTTAGCCAAGTATGTTTAGCTCCAATCCAGTTTGAAGCAATTTGGCTGAATCAATTTCTCCAAAAAATACTTTATTAGGTAGATTACTCAGCTAGATCAAGTGTGTTTTTGTGTGCATGGTGTTGGGTTTGGGCATGGGTAGTTGATAGGGCAATTTAGGGTCACAAGGGACAGTCGACGTCGAGTGGGAGCGCCATATCGAATATTAGGGTGCCAACCTCCACTGTTGGGAAAGGAACAGTTCATTAGGGTCAAACTGGGACTTTGACACCATCAATTTTTTTTCTCTTAAAGAGAAAGAAAAAGACCCTTGCCTATCAATACCCAGCCTATCCTTTGGTGTTGGTAACAACAATTGTAATTTAAAAAAAACAACAACTTTTTTAAAAATATATTTAATAGAAATATTTATTAAGGTTTTTTCTCTTGTAGTCATAAAATTAAGTATACCCTATATATAATTTTTCTTGTTTTTTTGCCGGTGTTACACCCCCCTCCCCCATTAAGTCCAGTACTCCCGGACTGGGAAAAAAAAAAACAATGACAGGTTAGATTAATGCAGACATTTTTGGAAATGCATTTCAACAGGTTAGATAAACTTTTTCTTCCTTTTATGGGAGGCTCTTTTGTAAATTATGTGTGCAACGTTCAAAGAAAAGTGCAAACAGGTGAAAGATGCAAACATTTTTACATATCAAGGTGCAAACATTGTAATACCAGGGTGTCCTTATGCAAAAACTGCAATGATGTGGGGGACCCATTCTAAACCCCCAATGTAAGATTTGGGCGGGCTGCAAGGCATAAACATCTAGACCTTGTCTTTGGCCACGCCAAACAGTTTTTCTTTGGTCTTTGGAAACAAACAGGGTTCTACTCACACTGCCGGCATGTCGTAAAACCAATAAGGGGCACCTTAAGAGATGCCAACTATTTACAAAGGAATATATTGATGACTCATTGTTCATGACCATAGTGTCTTTAAGTTAGCACACATAACCAGGTTAACCAACTCTTAACTTTTAGCATTGATTCTTTGTCATGTCACTCACTTTCTTTTCCAGGGCAGTTCCTGGTGTCCACAGCTTCCTGCCTAGGGAAGTTCTTTTCCAGATGTCACAACATGTAACTTCAATGGAACTAGTTCAGCAGCCGGGGTTTGTGTTCATGTGACTTTACTGACTCTATATTCTCCTCAGTGCATCTTTTAACATTAAGGGCATACCATCCCCTCTCTCCTTTGTGCCAAGTAAATGTCACCTAATCTCCAGGGTAAAGGTCACGATACGAGTGTCCCTTTAAGAGGTGTGACTCTACATCACAGCGATTCACAAAAAGCTCTGAAGATTCTCCATGTTCTCTGATTAATCCCCATCCTCAATGTAAGTTAAAGGAGACCACGGTACCTTGTCTGGGGTGACCTCGATCAGCGGGTCTGGCTTTGCGCATTTGTGCCTTAGCCTGTATGTTGCGTTGTTCCATAGTCTCCCCATTGAGCTCTGCGCTCCTGCTCTTCTTCCTTTAATTTTAGTTTCTGTTGCTGACAGAAATCCTCCTTTTCCACAATTTCTACTTGGTTTGCCCCTGCTTGGGCGTCCTCTGGAAACCCCATTAAATCTGTCTCTGGGTGCCTTCAGTGTATTGCCTCCCCTTTTCTGTATGCCCCCAGAGACAAGGTGTCAGCGGGTCGATCAGAGTAATTCCCAGGTCTGCCATGTGGTCCCAGGTTACTTCTGTGACTACCTGGCTGGGTGTTTGGGTCGGTGGGGGTTCTAAAGGTACCACCAGGGTCTCCTCCACTACTGTGGCAGCGTCCATACCTGCTCCTCCAGTGCCAGTCTCCCCCACCTCCACTGGGGCTGTGAGTGCTGGGGGCAGGGTCTGGTGCTGCGCGGTCATCACTCTTTTCAGCAGGGACTCCTTCCATTTGGTCACCGCTGCCAGCTAGGATCACAGAAGTCGTTTGGCCGGCTCCTTCATCTCAGCGCCAAGGAGTTCCGGATCCAATACTCTCATTTGGTCCGAGGTTTCTTCTGGCCTGCCAGGGAAGTCCAGTCCACTCTCAGCAGGTTCCGGCAGCTCTTCACTGCCGTCAACCATCACTTGTACAGGGTAACGTTAAGCCATCTCTGCTGCACACTTTCCCACACATTCCTCTTTCTCTTTTTCATGGGCGGTCCTTTCTCCACTTTCCCACTGGCCATCCGGGGGAGGATCCGTCCTCCTGCGGACATCTTCTTTTTACATTTAAATCTCTACTGTGGGCGGGTCCAGCTTTCGCGACCGTCCTCAGGCTTTACCCGTAACAGCACAGTTTCTGCTTTCCTTACAGCCATGAATTGATAATTATATCTTTAATATATAGCGTCAACATATTCTGCATCCCTTTACAATTAACCCCTTCATGACCCAGCCTATTTTGGCCTTAATGACCTTGCCATTTTTTGCAATTCTGACCAGTGTCCCTTTATGAGGTAATAACTCAGGAACGCTTCAACGGATCCTTGCGGTTCTGAGATTGTTTTTTCGTGACATATTGGGCTTCATGTTAGTGGTAAATTTAGGTCGATAATTTCTGAGTTTATTTGTGAAAAAAACGGAAATTTGGCGAAAAATTTGAAAATTTTGCAATTTTCACATTTTGAATTTTTATTCTGTTAAACCAGAGAGTTATGTGACACAAAATAGTTAATAAATAACATTTCCCACATGTCTACTTTACATCAGCACAATTTTGGAAAGAAATTTTTTTTTTGCTAGGAAGTTATAAGGGTTAAAATTTGACCAGTGATTTCTCATTTTTACAACAAAATTCACAAAACCATTTTTTTTAGGGACCACCTCACATTTGAAGTCAGTTTGAGGGTTCTATATGGCTGAAAATACCCAAAAGTGACACCATTCTAAAAACTGCACCCCTCAAGGTGCTCAAAACCACATTCAAGAAGTTTATTAACCCTTCAGGTGTTTCACAGCAGCAGAAGCAACAAGGCGGGGAAAAATGAACATTTAACTTTTTACTCACAAAAATGATCTTTTCGCAACAATTTTTTTATTTTCCCAAGGGTAAAAGGAGAAACTGGACCACGAATGTTGTTGTCCAATTTGTCCTGAGTACGCTGATACCTCATATGTGGGGGTAAACCACTGTTTGGGCGCACGGCAGGGCTCGGAAGGGAAGGAGCGCCATTTGACTTTTTGAATGAAAAATTGGCTCCAATCTTTAGCGGACACCATGTCGCATTTGGAGAGCCCCCGTGTGCCTAAACATTAGAGCTCCCCCACAAGTGACCCCATTTTGGAAACTAGACCCCCCAAGGAACTTATCTAGAAGCATAGTGAGCACTTTAAACCCCCAGGTGCTTCACAAATTAATCCGTAAAAATGAAAAAGTACTTTTTTTTCCACACAAATTTTCATTTAGCCTCAATTTTTTCATTTTCACATGGGCAACAGAATAAAATGGATCCTAAAATTTGTTGGGCAATTTCTCCTGAGTACGCCAATACATCATATGTGGGGGTAAACTACTGTTTGGGCACATGGTAAGGCTCGGAAGGGAAGGAGCGCCATTTGACTTATTGAATGAAAAATTATTTCCATCATTAGCGGACACCATGTCAAGTTTGGAGAGCCCCTGTGTGCCTAAACATTGGAGCTCCCCCACAAGTGACCCCATTTTGGAAACTAGACCCCCCAAGGAACTTATCTAGAAGCATAGTGAGCACTTTAAACCCCCAGGTGCTTCACAAATTAATCCGTAAAAATGAAAAAGTACTTTTTTTTTCCACACAAATTTTCTTTTAGCCTCAATTTTTTCATTTTCACATGGGCAACAGAATAAAATGGATCCTAAAATTTGTTGGGCAATTTCTCCTGAGTACGCCGATACCTCATATGTGGGGGTAAACCACTGTTTGGGTGCATGGCAAGGCTTGGAAGGGAAGGCGCGCCATTTGACTTTTTGAATGGAAAATTAGCTCCAATCGTTAGTGGACAACATTTTGCGTTCGGAGAGCCCCTGTGTGCCTAAACATTGGAGTTCCCCTACAAGTGACCCCATTTTGGAAACTAGACCCCCCAAGGAACTAATCTAGATGTATAGTGAGCACTTAAAACCCCCAGGTGCTTCACAGAAGTTTATAACGCAGAGCCATGAAAATAAAAAAAATATTTTTCTTTCCTCAAAAATGATTTTTAGCCCGGAGTTTTTTTATTTTCCCAAGGATAATAGGAGAAATTGGACCCCAAATGTTGTTGTCCAGTTTGTCCTGAGTACGATGATACCCCATATGTGGGGGTAAACCACTGTTTGGGCGCACGGCAGGGCTCGGAAGGGAAGGCACGCCATTTGGCTTTTTGAATGGAAAATTAGCTTCAATCATTAGCGGACACCATGTCGCGTTTGGAGAGCCCCTGTGTGCCTAAACATTGGAGCTCCCGCACAAGTGACCCCATTTTGGAACCTAGACCTCCCAAGGAACTAATCTAGATGTGTGGTGAGCACTTTGAACCCTCAAGTGCTTCACAGACGTTTATAACGCAGAGCCATGAAAATAAAAAATTTTTTTTTCATTCCTCAAAAATGATTTTTTAACCCACAATTTTTTATTTTCCCAAGGGTAACAGGAGAAATTGGACCCCAAAAGTTGTTGTGCAGTTTCTCCTGAGTACGCTGATACCCCATATGTGGGGGTAAACCACTGTTTTGGCACACGTCGGGGAGCGGAAGGGAAGTAGTGACGTTTTGAAATGCAGACTTTAATGGAATGCTCTGCGGGTGTCACGTTGCGTTTGCAGAGCCCCTGATGTGCCTAAACAGTAGGAACTCCCCACAATTGACCCCACTTTGGAAACTAGACCCCCAAGGGAACTTATCTAGATGTGTGGTGAGCACTTTGAACCCCAAAGTGCTTCACAGAAGTTTATAACGCAGAGCCGTGAAAATAAAAAATGTGTTTTCTTTCCTTAAAAATATTTTTTTAGCCCAGAATTTTTTAATTTTCCCAAGGGTAACAGGAAAAATTTGACCCCAAAAGTTGTTGTCCAGTTTCTCCTGAGTACGCTGATACCCCATATGTGGGGGTAAACCACTGTTTGGGCACATGGCGGGGCTCGGAAGGGAAGTAGTGACGATTTGGAATGCAGACTTTGATGGAATGGTCTGCGGGAATCATGTTACGTTTGCAGAGCCCCTGATGTGCCTAAACAGTAGAAACCCCCCACAAGTGACCCCATTTTGGAAACTAGACCCCCCAAGGAACTTATCTAGATGTGTGGTGAGCACGTTCAACCCCCAAGTGCTTCACAGAAGTATACAACGCAGAGCCGTGAAAATAAAAAATAATTGTTCTTTCCTCAAAATTATGTTTTAGCAAGTAATTTTTTATTTTTGCAAGGGTAACAGGAGAAATTGGACCCCAATAGTTGTTGCCCAGTTTGTCCTGAGTACGCTGGTACCCCAAATGTGGGGGTAAACCACTGTTTGGGCGCACGTCGGGGCTTGAAAGGGCGGGAGCACCATTTGACTTTTTGAACGCAAGATTGGCTGGAATCAATGGTGGCGCCATGTTGCGTTTGGAGACCCCTGATGTGCCTAAACAGTGGAAACCCCTCAATTCTAACTTCAACACTAACCCCAACACACCCCTAACCCTAATCCCAACTGTAGCCATAACCCTAATCACAACCCTAACCCCAACACACCCGTAACCCTAAATCCAACCCTAATCCTAACCCTAATCCCAACCCTACCCACAACTGTAACCCCAACACAACCCTAACCCTATCCTTAACCCTAACCACAAGCCTAATCTTAACCCTATTTCCAACCCTAGCCCTAATTCCAACCCTAAGGGTACCGTCTCAAAACGATTTACCAACGATCACGACCAGCGATACGACCTGGCCGTGATCGTTGGAAAGTCATTGTGTGGTCGCTGGGGAGCTGTCACACAGACCGCTCTCCAGCGACCAACGATGCCAAGGTCCCGGGTAACCAGGGTAAACATCGGGTTACTAAGCGCGGCCCTGCGCTTAGTAACCCGATGTTTACCCTGGTTACAAGTGAACACATCACTGGATAGCTGTCACACACAACGATCCAGCGATGACAGCGGGAGATCCAGCGACGAAAGAAAGTTCCAAACGATCTGCTACGACGTACGATTCTCAGCAGGGTCCCTGATCGCTGCTGCGTGTCAGACACAGCGATATCGTATGGATATCGCTGGAACGTCACGGATCGTACCGTCGTAGCGATCAAAGTGCCACTGTGAGACGGTACCCTAACTAATTCCAACCCTAAGGCTATGTGCCCACTTTGCGGATTCGTGTGAGATTTTTCCGCACCATTTTTGAAAAATCCGCAGGTAAAAGGCACGGCGTTTTACCTACGGATTTACAGCGGATTTCCAGTGTTTTTTTGTGCGGATTTCACCTGCGGATTCCTATTGAGGAACAGGTGTAAAACGCTGCGGAATCCGCACAAAATTGACATGCTGCGGAAAATACACAGCGTTTCCGCACGGTATTTTCCGCACCATGGGCACAGCGGATTTGGTTTTCCATAGGTGTACATGGTACTGTAAACCTGATGGAAAACTGCTACGAATTCGCAGCGGCCAATCCGCTGCGGATCCGCGGCCAATCCGCTGCGGATCCGCTGCGGATTCGCAGCCAAATCCGCACTGTGTGCACATGCCCTAACCCTACCCCTAACCCTACCCCCTAATTCTAACCCTAATTCTAACCCTAACCCTAGCAGAAAAAAAAAATATATATATTTTATTTATTTTTATTATTGTCCCTATGGGGGTGATAAAGGGGGGTCATTTACTATTTTTTTTATTTTGATCACTGTGATAGGCTATATCGCAGTGATCAAAATACATCTGAAACAAATCTGCCAGCTGGCAGATTCGGCGGGCGCAGTGCGCATGCGCCCGCCATATTGGATGATGGCGGCGCCCATGGAGAAGCCGGACGGACACCGGGAGGCCCGGTAAGTATGAAGGGGGGGTGATCGGATCACGGGGGGGGGACCGGAGCACAGGGAGGGGGCACCGGAGCACGGGGGGAGCGGACAGGAGGACGGAGGAGCGGACAGGACGAATTAGGGGGGCGGCCACGTAACGGAGCACTGGGGGGGCGATCGGTGGGGTGGGGGGGAGGCAGATTAGGTTTTCCAGCCATGGCCGATGATATTGCAGCATCGGCCATGGCTGGATTGTAATATTTCACCGTTTTTTTGGGTGAAATATTACAAATCGCTCTGATTGGCAGTTTCACTTTCAACAGCCAATCAGAGCGATCGTAGCCACGAGGGGGTGAAGCCACCCCCCCTGGGCTGAAGCACCACTCCCCCTGTTCCTGCAGATCGGGTGAAATTGGAGTTAACCCTTTCATCCGATCTGCAGGAGCGCGATCTTTCCATGACGCATACGCTGCGTCACAGGTCGGGAAGGCACCGACTTTCATGACGCAGCGTATGCGTCAAAGGTCGGGAAGGGGTTAAGCGGGGACATGTACAAACAATGAAGACAATACAAAATAACACATAGTTCAACAGATACAGGAGGAGTGAGGGCCCTGCTGTCAACATTTTAGGATTTGTTCACTTGAGATGGATAAACGAGGTACTCCAAGCTTCTGATTGTGATGAATTCTCATTAGGATAAGTCATTATTATTAGACTGGTGGTGGTCCAACACCCTGCAAACCCTCTGCTAGTTGATATCAGCTCTGGAGGCAGCTAGAGATACGCAAGTAATAGAGCGAAACAGCACAGCTCCTTTCACTGTATAGTGGCTGTTCTTGGGTACAGCAACTTAGTGCCAATTCCCTTCAATAGAAGCGGAGCTATGACACCTGAACAATGTATAGAGCTCTGGTGTTCCAGCTCTGTTCAGTGTTTACATCCAGGTATCGCTAGAGCTGATAACAGCTGATTAGTGAGAGTGCAGGGTGTCCGGCCCATGTACGGCATTAGGGGCAAGCAAACTAGGCATTTTCCCAGGACCCCCACACCACAGGGGCCCCCAACCAGTGGCATTCGGCTAGTAATGGCAGATCATGCAGCCGCTACAGGGCCTGTGAGTCAGGGGGACCGCTGCCAGCGCCGGCTTCGCCTCCCCCCTCTCCCCCACGCTCAGCACTGCTCATTCAACTGTATCCGCATCCTAAATGCAGATACAGTTGAGAGCAAAGATGGAGGAGGGAATATCACATGAAGCATCCTCTCCCAACATTCCCCCTCTGCGTCTGACATCTCAGCTGGCTGGCGCAATGACATCAATTAATCATGCCATGCTGTGTCAGGCAGTGGAACTGTTGAGGAGACGTGCTGCAGAGACTGGAGTAGTGGAGGAACGGGGAAAGGTGATTTTTTTTTTTTTATATGGGGGCTGTATATAAACAAAAATTCATAAAGTATGGAAAAATAGTAATGCTGGCTAGAGACATATCCATATTTGTCTCTCCAATAACACATATATTATGTACTTATAGTGGATTAAATAATATATAACCTAAAGATGGACACAAAGGTATCCATAAACCACTAATACTCAAAAATAAAATCAATAAAGTTTATTGAACATGTATTAAAAGACATATCACAAACAGAAAAAGGACATATGCAGAGGTTTCTGTATAAAGAGGAAATACAAAGCAAAAAGAAGAAAAGCAGTGGTGAGAAGTCCAATAACATCATATAGGGTAATAGAATACGCATTGGACCCCAATATAGATAAACCTGTTACCTCATAATTAATGCAGCCATTTCAAGGGCTTCTTCCTTAATATAATGAAGGATCAATCACTCAGGCCAAAAATACAGCGCTAATTCCAGCTCAGTGCTTACCCATGGTGTAATCAGCCAAGTTTCAGACACCACTGCAAAACCCCAATGCTCGTTTTGTCCATGTGCTTTTTCAATGGGAGTGTGACACCACTGCTTTTCTTCTTTTTGCTTGGAATATCCTCTTTATACAAAAACCTCATGCATATGTCCTTTTTCTGTTTGTTATATATGTCTTTTAATACATGTTCAAAAAACTATTGATTTTATTTTTGAGCATTAGTGGTTTATGGATACTTTTGTGTCCATCTTTAGGTTATATATGGGGGCTGCATAATACTATGTGGGGACCAAGGCCGCCATCAGGACATTACTACGCTGACTGGAGTATGGGGCCCGGTGGGCAGAGGGGGCCTGCATCAGGCCCCGTCTCATCTGCCCATTGGGCCCGGGCCCCAGTGGCAGGCTTCTGCTGGTACAGTAACTGAACCTATGTCCAATTTGCAGGTTCAGTTACTCTATTGCCTTGCAGGCCCGCAAGGCAATAGTAAAAGCCGCCAGCGAATCGGAGGCTGGCAGATGACATCAGCGTGCATGTCGCCGGTGTATGACGTCATTGACATTCGCTGGTGAGTCCGCGCTGAACTACCTGGGGTGGACATCGGCGCTGGACCGCAGCCAGGTAAAGATAAAGGTTTTTTTTTATTTTGATTGAATGCGGCAAGCCCGGGGCAGTATATGAGACACAGGGGGCAGTATGTGAGACATGGGGGGCAGGATGTGAGACAAGCGGGCAGAATTTGAGACACAGGAGACGTGATGTGAGACACAGGGGCAGGATATGAGTCACAGGGGCAGAATGGAGACATGGGGCAGAATGGAGACAAGGGGCAGAATGGAGACAAGGGGCAGGATTGGAAACATGGGGCAGGATTGGAAACATGGGGCAGGATTGGAGACACAAGGCAGAATGGAGACACGGGGCAGGATTGGAGACACTGGGGCAGGATGGGAGACACTGGGGCAGGATGGGAGACAAGGGGCAGAATGTAGACATGTGGGCAGGATTTGAGACACGGGGCATAATGGAGACATGGGGGACAGGATGGAGACATGGGGTAGGAATATGGGGCAGGATGGAGACAGATCGTGCAGGATCATGTGGCAGGATGGAGACAGATGTGCAGGATCATGGGGCAGGATGGAGACAGATGCAGGAACATCGGGCAGGATGGGGCAGGATCATGGGGCAGGATGGCAAAACATGGTGCAGGATCATGGGGCAGGATGGATACGATGGAGACAGATGGGGCAGGATCATAGAGCAGATTAGGCAGGATCACCAGATAGATGGGGCATGATCATGGGACAGATGGGGCAAGATAATAGGACAGATGGGGCAGGATGGCACATCACATGGAGCCAGGAATGAGAAACAAGGGGGCCAGGATGGGGGATATTATTACTACAGTGAGTATTTATTTTATTTTTTGAGGATAGTGTTTTAAATGGGGGTGGGGGGACAGTCCTGTTACTGTGCAGAGCAACACTGTCACCTTTTTTTCTTCATTTGGTGTAGTTTAGAATTTGGGGAAAAAAAAGTAATGTGTTCGCCAAGCGGAGCTCTAGATAACTCTTATTTCCTACAGAAGCGAGCTCTGTCTGGAAGAAGTGACGGCGGTCTGTGCTGGATGAATCTGAAAATTAAAGATGAAGGACTTCACCTAGCGACATCACTAGTGAGTCAGTATGTTACCTGTACACTGACACTGTACACTGTATACTATATACAGCAGTCCCGTGTACAATGTCACCAGTGATCCCCTGTATTACCTTTACACTATATACAGAGCTCCTGCGTATAATGTCACCATTGATCACTGTATGCCACAATTGGACTGGCGAGTAAACTGGGACCAGGGGAATCTTTCCTGGCCCTAGCTCTAGGGGGCGCCCTAACTCGCCCTGTTCCCTGGGATACCTCAGATGGCGAGGATGCCGGGGCCTCCGCCCTTGCCCTGTCTCCTGACTGCCGCCCTGTGTCTGTCCCCCTCCCCACCCGGGGAAGTGAGGCGCTACCGTGTACAACAGTACACCAACCCGACAAACAGGGGAACGAAGACAAGGGTAAAAAGCAAACTCCACTCACACAAAATAAGCTCTCACAAATAACAGAGGTATCCACCAGGTTGTGAAGGACGGGGAAAGTAAATAAGGCAGGTAAGGATGAGGAATTTTCCAAGCGTACAAACCATACAACTGTCGCACAATAAATTCCTCCAGCTCTCCAAACACCAGCTCCTCACTACTCCAGGTCTATCAAGCAAATGCTATTTCAGACAAAGATCTGACCAGAAGGCCTAGCTTATATAGGAGAGAGGAGTGGCTAACCGAGCACAGCTGAAAGCAGGAATTTCCACATGGCCTATTAACCCCTGTCCTGCTGAAAGAAAACAAAACACTTTTAATACACAGAAGTGCTTCTTCTCAGAGATGAAGCAGAAGCCATCAGACGCTGTGGTCTTCTGGTACTGCTCTGTCGCGGTAACTCCGTGACACTGTACTACCTTACACAGACACTGCATACTAAGTACAGATCTCCTGCGTGTAATGACACTTATGGTGATATTAGTATTGTGTTTTTTATTACTGATCAGTATTTTAGTGTTCAGTCACTAAGTGGTGGTAATATGTTTACCGGCCATGGTGCGGCAGTATTTCTTCCTTGTATGTGATATTATTTGGTCGCAATGTGGTGGTAATATGTGGTCTGGTCATGGTGTGGCAATATTTGTTCCTTGTATGTGGTATTATAGGTCACCATGTGGTGGTAATATGTGGTCTGGACATGGTGCGGCGGTATTTGTCCCTTGTATGTGATATTATTCTGTCACTGTGGTGGTAATATGTGGTCTGGACATAGTGTGGTGGTATTTGTTCCTTGTATGTGGTATTATAGGTCACTATGTGGTGGTAACATGATGTCTGGTCATGGTGTGGTGGCATTTGTCCCCTGTATGTGATATTATTGGTCATTTTAAAAATTGAAAAATACAAATATACCTAAATTGTATTGGATATTTTAACAAATGATTAATAGGATAGAGTAGAGTAGGGCCCAGCCAAAAGAGTCTACCTTGTGGTGGAGGCTTAAAAATCTTTTGACTGTGGACAGTTCGAGGGGTGGAGCCTGGGCAGAGTCACAAGGGGACGCCCCAAATTTTGCCAGTGTGGGGCCCCAACATTTTTAGTGGCAGCCCTGGTGGGGACTGCAGTATACTATATGGGACTGCATTACACTATATAAGAGCTGCATTATACTATATGGGGGCTGCATTATACTATATGGGGCTGCATTATACTATGTGGGGACTGCAGTATATGATATGGGACTGCCATATGCTATATGTGGGCTGCATTATACTATATGGGGCTGCATAATAACATATGGGGCTGCTTTATAATCTATGGATGCTGCATTATACTATATGGGGACTGCATTATACTATATGAAGCTGCATTATACTATATGGGGGCTGTGTTATACCATATGGGGCTACATGATAATCTATGGGGGCTGAGTTATACTATATGGGGGCTGCATTATACTATATGAGGCTGCATTACACTAGTTGTGGGCTGCATTATACTATATGAGGCTGCATTTTACTATATGGGGCTGCATTATACCATATGGGGGCTGCTTGATAATTTCTGGGGCTTCATTATACTATATGGGGCTGCATATACTATATGGTAAACCTTATCTACAAATATCCTGTTGTAATATCTCTTAAATTTTGTGCTCTTGTCTTATTATGAACTGTTGAACATTAAAGTGCTGCGGAATATGTTGGTGCTATATAAATAAAGATTACTCTTATTAATTCATTTGTAAACCTGCCTGAAGAACAAGCCCCTGTGGTCTGAAAGCTTGCAAATATATTTTTCTGGTTAGCCAATAAAGGTATCACTCTAAGAATACTTTTGTCATTTTTGGGCATAAAAGTATTTACATTGATTTTTCTCGCTAACACTGTAGCACATTATAATTTTTTATTGTACAGCAAGGGAGCTATACTATATGGAGCTGCATTATACTATATGGGGGCTGCATTACACTCTATCAACGACTATGGGGAATGCTTTATACTATTTGTACTCTATGGGGCTGCGTTATACTCTATCAAGGACTATGGGGTGTGCATTTACTGAATGAAGGATTATGGGGAGTGTGTTATACTGTATGGAGGACTATAGGGAATGTGTGGTACTATATGGAGAACTATGAGGAGTGCATTATACTATATGGAGGACTGTGGGGAACATTATACTATATGGAGGACTATGAGGCACGTTATACTACAGTATATGAATGACTATGGGGTGTGCAATATATTATATGGAGGACTATGGGGTGCATCATACTATGTGGAGGACTATTGGGTACATTACACTAAATGAGCAAAGTGCTGCCTATTCATAGAGTGATTGGATTGTTTATGCCGGAACAAAGATCATTGTTCTCAGCAGCACATCGCCGGCTGTGAATTGCAGAAGTGCTGCTGCTGATAACATGATCCTGTATGGACAGATTGATCTACTAATGATCATTCCATCCCCATCATTCTTCTTCAGCTGGTATGAAGAGGCCAGGAAAACAGCGCCGAACGACTTTAATATTGCCGATTGCACTCGTTTAATGGCCTGAACTCAGCGCATATGTGATGGTTCAATATGTTAGCATTTGGGGCTCCACTTTAAACTTTTACCCAGGGCCCCATTTTGTCTAAAACCGGCCCTGGTCAAACCACCAGCCCACGATGAGTGTTTGGTGAGTTTTTGATGTTGTAGATTTCTTGCAGCATTTCTGCATCAATTAGCTAAGCTTGCTTTGAATTTCATTTTTGTATGTTTTTTTTTAAATGCGTTTTTATCATGTCTTTTCAGCTGCAGTTTTTGTCGATTATTAGTATGTCATGTCCTAAATAAAACTGCTTTGTTTTGGCTCTTTCCAGCTACTTCACTTTGATTAAACTAAATTCATAACTCTATATGTAAATTATGCACATTTTCCATACAAATGCACTTTTTAACTGTGGCTTTTCCTAATCTCATTTAAGTCTATTAGGAAAATTTGCAAATATAATGCACATTTACCACAAGAGGAATTGACATGCTGCAGATTTAAAAAGTGCACCTCAGGTCAGTTTACATTAAAAAAAAAACCACAGTGGTCATGGGGTTTCTATAAATCCAATCTACTTTACAGAAACTGTAAGATATTTTTTGCATAATGAAAAAAAGCAGAGGAAAAAATGCACTCATTGTGGGAGATTAGCTTTAGGTTTTCCTTGGAATTACCCACCTCCAGTTTGTGAGGGTATGTGCACACGATGCGGAAAACGCTGCGGATCCTCAGCGTTTCCACAGCTGCGGGTCCGCAGCAGTTTCCCATGAGTTTACATTACAATGTAAACCTATGGGAAACAAAAAACGCTGTGCACATGCTGCGGAAAAAAACGCGCGGAAACGCAGCGGTTTATATTCCGCAGCATGTCACTTCTTTCTGCGGATTCCACAGCGGTTTTACAGCTGCTCCTATAGAATACCACAGTTGTAAAACCGCAGTGAAATCCGCAGAAAAACCATGGTAAATCCGCGGTAAATCCGTAATAAATCTGCAGCAAAAACGCAGCGTTTTTGCCCTGCAGATTTATCAAATCCGCTGCGGAAAAATCCGCAGTGGACCATTATACATGTGCACATAGCCTTTGAGAAGGGAGGCCACTTGGATTTAGTGCTGAATAATTATAAATGGCTTAAACATTTTACATTTCTTTCCATTTAAAGTGTTTATTTTCTCAGGTGACTACTGCTCCATTGTTGCAATGTGTTTGCTGTTAATATCATGATATTATCTTAAGTACATAGCCTGAGATTGTTTTCTGTTTCCTACTACAGTTTTCTCATTTCTACTTTACTGCACTCTTATACATTATCTACTAAACCTATATGGAAAGTATTGTGTGGAAAATCATTTGCTATTGATTACAGCTGTTATTTTGCGGCACGGGATGGATGACATTTGTGACTGCATGTTTCTATATCTAGATAGCTCGGGCACCTCAATATTCCATGAAAATAAATAAGACGTTTGTTGGCAAGTTTCAGACTCCCTGTTTGCAATTGTTAGCTATTTTGGAACTTGTCAGGTAAAGAAACCTTGGGCATTGCTGCAGGTATTGTTCTAAAGGTACCGTCACATTAAGCGATGCTGCAGCGATATAGACAACGAGCCGATCGCTGCAGCGTCGCTGTTTAGGTCGCTAGGAGACGTCAGACACCGGCAACAGCAGAACGATGCAGGAGCGATCCAGTGACGTACTTATCGTTCTTGCTGGTTGTTCGCTCCAGTTCGCTCCATGAAGAAACATTGCTGGCATCTTTGCTTTTGCTGTCAAACACGACGATACACGCCGATCTGATGACCAAATAAAGTTCTGGACTTCTAGCTCTGACCAGCGATATCACAGCGGGATCCAGATCGCTGCTGCGTGTCAAACACAACGAGATCGCTATCCAGGACGCTGCAACGTCACGGATCGTTGTCGTTCTCGTTGGAAAGTTGTTTCGTGTGAAGGTACCTTTAGTGTGTGTGTGGGTTGGAACTTGCAAACCAGAGGTCATATTCACTGGTGATAGCAGCAAAAAAGCAAGATTTTTCATCCCCCTCTTCAAGATCTCCTGCTGTCAAGATCTGTAAATCTGAATATTCCTCCAAAAGTTTGGGATGGAGGCAGGCAGGTATATGAAATTTCACTGATAACTGCACATTTTGTACTATAATTACTGAAGGATAAAAGAAGTCAGAAATTATTAGCATTTCCCTTATACTAAAAATCAGAAAGAGAAAACTAAGAGATGAAAGGCTACGTACACCTTTAAACAATTTTTTGTTTTATTTTATTGTTCATTTGCTTCCTAAATGCAACGTTTAGCATCTTTATAGTGTTAATTAAAAATGTTCTTCCATTTTGCCGAGTCAAGCTCAGTGATCTGCAAAAAAGTTACAAATCCATCAGAGCTCCTGCTCTTGGTTTGAAAGGTATTATTTGCCCCAATCTAAACCCCCACCTGCCCTTCTGTCACACTAGAGAGGAATAAGAAAAAGCAAGACGCGTAAAAACAACGCATTGCACTCAGACCAATGTTTCTCTATGGGGCAGCTTCCATCAGCCGTATATTTCTCAGCCGTATTTTACGGGCTGAGAAAATCGCAGCATGCTTGGTTTGTCAGCGTATTGCTCAAAAAAGTCCGCCAATAAAAGTCTATGGGGGCGAGAAAAATATGGATTGCACACGGACCTTGCGTGTGACTTGCGAGAAATCCGCAATTCTTTTCCAGGTGACAGGAAATGTGCCAAGCTCTCAATAAGGAAGCTTAAACATGCTAATTAGCTTAAAAAGCCAGACAGACATCCCGGAAGTACACCACATGCCTCCACGGAGTCTCCTGCATCATGTCTAACCTAATAAATGTAGAAATGCTGCTGGTCCTGGTGCAAGAGAGGCCAGAAATATGGGATCAGCGAGATGCCCATTATTCCAACTGGGCCAGAAAAGAGGCAACATGGAGGAGCATCTGAGGCCTTCTTTTTCAGGATTTTGAACAGCAGCCACATGAGGGACAGCAGCAAATAAGTCAGTTCAATCATGTTTCTCAAATAATATTGTAAATTGCAGTAAATAACATGTTTACACACTATACTCTTAAATCGTGTGCTGTTTGTAAATGTTATTATTATTACTGAAGATATTTGGTTCTAAATCCAGCTTACTAGGCCACATTACTATGTAAAATCGCTGACACCTTGTTGTATCACTGTGCACAATGCATTATTTTCTTCTCTGTCATTGCAGTGGAAGATGTTATGAGATGATGGCGCAGCATTAAGGACCAGTACCGCCAAGAAAGATAGCAGTGGGCCAGGAGTGGTGCATCTCCTCCTCCCAAGAGAAAGTACATCTATTATGACCGGTTGTCATTTCTGGATCCCAGTATGGATCTGAGACCATATGAACAAACCTCACACCACATTACACATAGGTATTTAAATGCTCATATATTAAATTTTATTTTATTATTGTCATACTTTCATAACAGAACTCAGTCCAACCTCCCTGAGACCGGGTCTGACTCTGAGGCTGTGATTGATCCGGTCGGGGAAGGTGAAGAGGTGGCTGGCCCATCTTCTGATCCTTCCAAGTCCATCCCTCCTGGTCCATTTTCTGCTGCACCACATGCTCCTCCAACAACTGGCCCAGATGCTGCACCACCACCCACAGCTGCACCAGCTCCAGTCAGCCAGGAAGATCCTGAGAACAGCAGCAGCCTGACTGTCCTGCTGGAGGCCTCCCCACAGCCTGCAGTTATTTCTCGCCGTGGCCGCAGAAGGAGAGAGCTTTTGGAAAGCAGGAGGCATCTGGATAGTGGTGTCCTAAATTATCTGGCCAGGGCTGCTCAGGATGAGGGTGGGGAGGCATATTCGTGCAGCCTGGCCCGGTACCTCCCTCCCGTACCCTGTGAGGCTTCGTGTGAGAGGGTGCTTTCAGATCCTTCTTGATGCATGCACCCCCCCAATAGCCCTTATGAGTTATTTGAACACTTGGAGAGGTAGCAGCTGTCACCACGTAACGTCATGCGTATTCAAACCCAACATGTGCATGCTCAAAAGGGATCTGATGCACCTCCTCCACGTGTGCCTACACCTCAACCCTTTCCCCCCAAACCAACCAATACAACCATCTATCCAACTGCCATCCTATCAGCAACCTTCCCAATATGGCCACTTGTACAGAACCAGTGTTGGAGGCTGGTCCCAACCTGGGTTTGGACGACATGGCCATAGTGGGGGGAATGAGTGACGTGGCTACTATCATCCTCTCGGGGAACATAATATAAATCCTTATGTCCAATCGGCAAGTGGCCAATACCAACATGGCCAAGATTTACAGCATGGCCAACAGAGATTACCCACACAGAGTGAAGGACAATTGGGGCAACAGCGGCCGCAAGACCAAGAAACCCGAACTGCCACCATCACCTCCACCAACATATCATATCCTTTAAGTTGTTTTTGTTTCAAAATTTTGTTGGCTTAAACATATTTGTTATTCTGCTGTGATAGCATATGAAGATTTCTGAGTTATGTTCGGCCAAATTTAAATAGCCACAAAAGCCATATGATGTTAATATGGTTTTTGCAAATAAGTATTTGGCTTTTGCATATATAAAAAAAATTTCAAAAGCCAATTTATGTTTGTTGGAACAATCATTAATACACCATACAGAATTACTAGATTCTTAAACATCTCTTAAATAAGTAAATTCAACACAGAGTAACTTAACATAAGATTTTTTTTACTATACAAGCATTCATAACTAGATTGACGTTGGCTTTACTCAACTGAATTGCAGACTGGAGGGCCTGCCATTTGGCACAAAGAATGCCAAAGGCGCACTCCACCAGTCGCCGTGCCCGTGTTAACCGCAAGTTAAATATCCGACGCCGGTGGTCCAGGTTTCGACGGGGATATGGCCTCATGACATGCCTTGTCAACTGGAAGGCCTCATCTGCCACAAGGACATACATCACAGCTTCTACATTGGGGCCTGGAAGTTGACATGGTGGTGGTAGGTCCAACTGGTTATCACGCAGCCGCCGACCAATAATGGAACAATTGAAGACTCTAGAGTCTCCAGTTCTCCCATAGGCACCAATATCTACAATTGTAAACCTATAGTGACTGTCAACTACAGCTAACAGCACTACAGAAAAATACTGTTTATAATTATAGAATTGGGACCCTGAGTTCGGCAGCTTACGCACACGGATGTGTTTCCCATCAAGGGCTCCAATACAATTTGGGAAATCACGATGCTCCTGAAAGCCACACGCAATCTTCATCCAGTCTTCCATCTTGGGCACAGGCATGACCAGTTCATGTAGTCTGGACCAAATTTCCACACACGTAGCCCGCACTATGCCAGAGGTAGTTGACCTCCCAATTAAAAATTCCAGATGTAGGCCAGCATAAGATATTCCAGTTGACAGGAAGTGGAAAGCAGACAAAAATATCCATTATTGCCAATGTTTTAATGCTTAGGAAAAATCATACACAACACAAGTAATGTGTGGAACTAAAAAGGCGGGATACCAGTACCTTCCAAAATTTACACTGGCTATAGAAATGTAACATTAACTACATATTGTAAGTTAGATTTTCATAAAATTTGTACATATAATATTACTAAATTTACTTCAGCTACTAAGCAAAAATAAATAACACATTTATATTATAAAAACATCATCAACATAGAGTATGTGAGGATGGTGAATACATACCATAAAGTAAGGAGAAGACGCTCCTCTGCGGATATACATTTCCGCATTCTGGTGTTCTGATATGTAATTCCAGGTCGTGCTGTCTCCAACAAAATATCAAATCTGGCTATACTCTTGCGACAGTACTGGTGTGTCCGCGGAGATGCATATAGCCGGTAAAAATGGCCTTTAGTGAGGCATTGCCTCAAAAGCGGATGTGCCCACATTCTTCTCCTCCTCCGTGCATCCACTATCACTGGGTATGGCTGGCCAAAGCAACGTGACAACACCCAGTTATATAACACCCGCTCAGTTGGGGTGAAATGCAGAAGATCAGATATGTTGGCAAAGAACCACCAACACACCAACAGAAGCACAGCAACAAAATGGCCAGATTGGAGGGTGCCATCTGTTGTAGAGGCCTTAAATAGGGTTTTTGATGATGATTTAATTTAATTTCAGGCCTGAAAACTGTTAAATGTCCATTTTGGAAGGTTGCGAGAAAAAAATACAGTACGGATGCCACAGGATTACATGCGCAAAATACGCTGCCACACCTTGCCAACGGATTACATATGGAACACTGTTTAGGGAACTTTTCTGCGTATCTCGTCCGTAAAAAACAGCCCGTATTTTACTATGCTAAGTGTGACCCGCCCATACTGTTAAGGTACCGTCACATTTAGCGACGCTGCAGCGATCTAGACAACGATGCCGATCGCTGCAGCGTCGCTGTTTCGTCGTTGTGTGGTCGCTGGAGAGCTGTCACACAGACAGCTCTCCAGCAACCAACGATGCCGGTCCCCGGGTAACCAGGGTAAACATCGGGTTACTAAGCGCAGGGCCGCGCTTAGTAACCCGATGTTTACCCTGGTTACCAGTGCTAATGTAAAAAACAAACAAACACTACATACTTACATTCCGGTGTCTGTCCCCCCGGCGCTGTGCTTTCCTGCACTGGCTGTGAGCGCTGGCCGGAAAGCACAGCGGTGACGTCACCGCTGTAATCTGCTTTACGGCTGGCTGGCGCTGACAGTGCAGGAAAGCGCAGCGCCGGGGGACAGACACCGGAATGTAAGTATGTAGTGTTTGTTTTTTTTTTACATTTACACTGGTAACCAGGGTAAACATCGGGTTACTAAGCGCGGCCCTGCGCTTAGTAACCCAAAGTTTACCCTGGTTACCAGTGAAGACATCGCTGAATCGGCGTCACACACACCGATTCAGCGATGTCTGAGGGAGTCCAGCGACGAAATAAAGTTGTGGACTTTCTGCTCCGACCAACGATGGCACAGCAGGATCCTGATCGCTGCTGTGTGTCAAACTCAACGATATCGCTAGCCAGGACGCTGCAACGTCACAGATCGCTAGCGATATCGTTCAGTGTGAAGGTACCTTTAGACTACATTCACACAACCGGACAGCACATAGACCCATAAAGTTTCATTGGCCCATGCTTATATAATTATTATATTCGGGCATAGAAAAGGACATGATGATTGCATTGGAGAACAAATGCTGAAATTATTGTATAGAGGCATAAAGTGGGGCATTGCAAAGGGGAAGCAACCACCCCTTTTATTATTCGAAGCATAGAGAGGGGACATGTTAAGCATGTCAAGATGAGGAGACTTATTGCCATTTTACATATTTCCCCAGAGGAGCATTGTGGCTCACGTCGACATGCTTAACATGTCACTCTCCGCAAGGAGAAACAATACTTCTTGGATCCCGGTCAGACGCCTGTCCATCAGCCAAACCGGATCTCCACTTTGCACTGACGAGGGGTAGTACCCCGAAACACAGTGTCTGCAAATTGAAATTCTGATTTGGCTTTTATCCTAAGTCATGTGACAAGGCTTGTTAAAGGGTCGACATTGACTGTTAGGATTGCTACTTCCAATAGATGGCACTAGTCCTCTTCCTCTCTGAAGAGACAATTTGCACAATATGATGGGGAAAGAGATAGTTGGTCGGGATGGATGCAGTAGTGCCGGTGGTGTTGAGGAGGCAGCGGGGTCATTGCAGGTTGTAAGCTTTCTCAAAGAGATGGGTTTTCAGGTTCCATCTTAAGGATCCAAATGTGGTCGATAATCGGACGTGTTGGGGTACAGAATTCCAGAGGATGGGAGATATTCAGGATAAATCTTGTAGGCAATTGGGTAAGGAGCGAATAAGTATGGAGAAGAAAAGGAGTTCTTCGGAGGACCGAAGATTATGGGAGGGAAGATACTGGGAGATTAGATCAGAAATATAGGGAGGAAAAAGGCTATGGATAACTTTGTAGGTCAGTGTTAGTAGTTTAAACTGGATACTAGTGTTGAGCGATACCGTCCGATACTTGAAAGTATCGGTATCGGAAAGTATCGGCCGATACCGGCAAAGTATCGGATCTAATCCGATACCGATACCCGATACCAATACAAGTCAATGGGACTCATGTATCGGACGGTATTCCTGATGGTTCCCAGGGTCTGAAGGAGAGGAAACTCTCCTTCAGGCCCTGGGAACCATATTAATGTGTAAAAGAAAGAATTAAAATAAAAAATATTGCTATACTCACCTCTCCGACGCAGCCTGGACTTCAGCGAGGGAACCGGCAGCGTTGTTTGCTTAAAATTCGCGCTTTAACTTCCTTACTTGAAGTCCCGGCTTGTGATTGGTCACACGCCGCCCATGTGACCGCGACGCGACCAATCACAGCAAGCCGTGACGTAATTTTAGGTCCTTCAGGATTTTAAAATTACGTTCCGGCGTTGTGATTGGTTGCGTCGCGGTCACATGGGCGATGCGACCAATCACAAGCCGTGACATCACGGGAGGCAGGAGACGCGCGCATTTTAAAATGCGCGCGTGTCCTGCCTCCCGTGACGTCACGGCTTGTGATTGGTCGCGTCGCCCATGTGACCGCGACGCAACCAATCACAATGCCGGAACGTAATTTTAAAATCCTGAAGGACCTAAAATTACGTCACGGCTTGCTGTGATTGGTCGCGTCGCGGTCACATGGGCGGCGCGCGACCAATCACAAGCCGGGACTTCAAGTAAGGAAGTTAAAGCGCGAATTTTAAGCAAACAACGCTGCCGGTTCCCTCGCTGAAGTCCAGGCTGCGTCGGAGAGGTGAGTATAGCAATATTTTTTATTTTAATTCTTTCTTTTACACATTAATGTTGTTTCGATACAAATACCCGATACCACAAAAGTATCGGATCTCGGTATCGGAATTCCGATACAGCAAATATCGGCCGATACCCGATACTTGCGGTATCGGAATGCTCAACACTACTGGATACGCTGGGAAATTGGGAGCCAGTGAATGGATTTGCAAAGAGGGATAGCAGGAGTGTAGCGAGGAGAGAGATTAATTAGTCTAGCAGCAGATATAAGGATGGACTGGAGAGGTGTGAGAGTGCTTGAAGGTAGGCCACAGAGGGTGATGTTGCAGTAGTCGAGGCGGGAGATGATTAGAGCATGCACATGCAAAATTGAGGAAATGCATTGGGATTGTAACTTTGCTCATGGCACCAGGGCCGGCTCCAGGTTTTCATGGGCCCTGGGCGAAAGAGTTCCGGTGGGCCCCTTTAACACATACCACAATTCATAATGCACGGATACGTCAGAGAAATATAGGTATAGTACAATGCCAAAGATTTCACTTGCTTCTTACATTACATGAGTGATATCTATTGTACATTCTACATTAGCTCAGAAACCAGACAGTATAGTCCTCTATACAGAATAATGAGCCCCATATATTGCTCCAAACAGAATAATGAGCCCCCTATATTGCCCCATACAGTATAATGGCCCCGTGTAGTGCTCCATACAGTATAATTGGCACCACATAGTCCTCTACACAGAATAATGAGCCCCATATATTGCTCCAAACAGAATAATGAGCCCAATATTATGCTCCATACAGAATAATGAGCCTCATATAATGCTCCATACAGTATAATGGGCACCACAGAGTGCTCCATACAGAATGAGCCGCATATATTGCTCCATACGGAATTGACCCCATATAATGCTGCATACAGTATAGTGAGCCACATATAATTCTCCATACAGTATATGATGGGCCCCATCTATTGCTCCATATATAATGGGCCTCATACAATGCTCCATACAGTATATGATCGGCCCCATACAGTATACTGAGTCCCATATATTGCTCCATACAGAATGAGCCCCATATGATGCTCCTTACAGAATGGGTCCCATATAATGCTCCAAAAATAATTGGCCCCATAAGATGCTCCATGTATAATGGGCCCCATATAATGCTCCATATATAATTGGCCATACAAAATGCTCCATATATAATTAGTCCCATAAGATGCTTCTTATATTATTGGCCCCATATACTGCTCCATATTGAATTGGCCCCATATACTGCTCCATATGTAATTGGCCCCATATACTGCTCCATATTGAACTGGCCACATAAGATGCTCCCTATTAAATTGGCCCCATATAATGCTCCCTATAGAATTGGCCCCATAAGTTGCTCCCTATATTATTGGCCCCATAAGATACTCCATATAGAATTAGCCCCATATAATGCTCCATATATGGGCCCCTTCTGATGGTCCCCATATATTGCTCCAAATATTTAAAAAAAAATGAAATACTCACCTCTCATTGCTTGATTCTGCTCTGCTCCGGACTCCTCACCGTCGGTGTCTTCCTGCTCTGTGCTGCGACTGCTCAGGCAGAGGGTGCGCACTGGTGACATCATTGCGCCCTCTAACCTGAGCGTCACAGTCAGGATGGAAGACGCTGCAGCGCTGGAACCAGGAGAGGTAAGTATCGCAAGTGCCGGGGCCCGGAGCAGACGGGGGGTCCACTCGCGGGGGCCTGAACTATAGCGCACCAGTGTCCCCGACGGCGAGTGGGCCCCCTGCCTGCTCAGGGCCCCGGCACTTGCCCGGGTGCGCCGGGTGCTGACGCCGGCCCTGCATGGCACCCTTTATATACTAAGGAAAATTTTTCAGAAAATGACACTAACAAAATTGTTGCATAGTGTGTAGTGTAATACATGAGGGAGTACTCATGGGCACTTTTCTTGTTCATGCCCCAGATTGTGGACAGAGGTTTAGTCTATTCTGTGAAAGAGTTGGTCTGTATTTTGGATCGTCATCACTAAGATACCTTTATGATTTACTAAGATTTACCTCTATTAACATCTGGACTTAGGCTACTTTCACATTTGCGTTAGAATCCGCAGCGTTTAATCCACAAACGCAAGTACAGGAAAAACGCATAAAAGTGCGTACAAACGCAGCGGTTTTTATGCGCATGCGTAAACGCATGCGGCTTTAAAACGCTGCGTTTACATGCTTTTTTATGCGGTTTTTCATGCGTTTGTGTTTTAGTGCGCATGGTGTAAAATTTTACAGGAGAAAAAACTAGATAACCAGACCCCGCCAATGGGACTACAGAGGGCGTGTATTATGGGATCTCTATATATAGACCCTCGGACTGCTGAAATCTTACCAGTGTGCTACTGTATCCTGTGTCATGATGGATATTCACATGGATAGCTTTTACTTCAACCTGGATCTAGGCATCAAGCTTTTTATTGCCTGTGCATTTGCTTGGGAGCAACACCGAAACTGTGAAAGATGGAGAAGGACACGGCGTAGGCATTTTTGGCAACACCCCATTATAGAACTGCGGGAGAGCCGTGGTGCATATCACACCCTGTATGTCGAGCTCAATGTGAACCCGGAAAAATTCCCGGAATATACCAGGATGTCGCAAGACTCTTTTTTGGAGTTGCTTGCTCGTGTTCAAGGAGTCATCAGGAGACAGGACACCCAGCTCCGCAGAGCAATTCCATCAGAGGAACGTCTCCTGGTTACCTTAAGGTACATAATAATTCTAAACAAATGTCAGTCATAATTATTGTTGGTCTGACATGTATTCTTTGCATTTTTGTAAATTATTTTTTCTTTATTTTATTACAGATTTCTTGCAACTGGAGAGAGCTTGTCATCCCTCCACTTCCAGTACCGCCTTGGAATTTCCACCCTGTCCAGAATAGTTTTTGACACCTGCCGGGCTCTGTGGAATGTTCTCCGTGAAGAATTTATACCCATACCCACCGAGGACATGTGGGTGGAAATAGCTGATAAATTCTGGACTGTGTGTGATTTCCCCAACTGTTTGGGTGTGGTGGATGGGATGCACATCCGGATTATCAAACCAGCCAGAATGGGATCACAGTTCTTCAACTACAAAAAATATTTTTCAGTAGTTCTCATGGCAATAGCCGATGCGGACTGTCGCTTCATTGCCGTGGACATTGGTGCTTTTGGCCGTGGCAATGATTCACAGACTTTCAAAAACTTGGATATGGGCCGACGTGTTTATGGCAAAAAATTTTATTTTCCACAGCCATGACCTCTCCCCAACACTCAAGGCCCACCGATGCCATTTGTAATGGTTGGGGATGAGGCATTTTAGATTAGTGAAAATCTATTGAAGCCCTATTCAAGTTGGGACTTGAACCGCACAAAACGGATCTATAACTACAGACTAACCAGGGCCCGCAGAACAGTAGAGTGTGCCTTTGGGATTATGGTGTCCAAATGGCGTGTTCTTGCAACAGCCATAAATCTTAAAAAGGAGACAGTTGATGAGGTGGTAAAAGCCTGTATGGTTCTCCACAATTACATTCTGGCTAAGGAGCAACCCACCATTGAACAAGTTGCAAACCCTTTGCCTGATTACTGGCATCACCCTCTGCGGTCAACTGTTGAAGTTGGCCACATGCGGGACCAATTTGCTGCCTTTTTTGATTCTGACATTGGACGTGTGGCATGGCAGGGCAATATGGTGTAAAATGTCCTGTTGGCTTCGGGTCTGTAACAGTTTTGTTTTAAATGTTAATGTTTCTTGTAATAAAATAATTGTGTTTTATTATCTTCCCAATGTCTCCTATGTATTTCCTTTACAAACCACTGTGGGTTTTTGGACTTAGGTTGTTGACGTCATTGCATCCTGACTCGGTTCACCAGTAGCTATTTGACGCAGACTGTAGAGACGATGGCTGTTTGGTGCCGTCACATTCGCAGTATTTGTTCAGCACTTTACATCAGTATTTGTAAGCCAAAACCAGGAGTGGTTGTTAAATGCAGAAGTTGTGCATATGTTTTTATTATACTTTTCCTCACATTGTTTCACTCCAGGTTTTGGCTTACCAATAGTGATGTAAAATACTGAGCAAATGCTGACAGTGTGATGGCAGCCTACACAACAGATCTATAGTCATCAAGTCAGGTGTCAGAAATAATGAATTCATGATGCACAAATAAATGGCTCATGAATTCATTATTTCTGACACATGTCCCGGTAAGTATAGATATGCCTTGTATCACCTCCATCGTCCCTTCACTTTGTGTGAAATAGATTTGATGTACAAAGAACATAAAATGGAGGTAATACAAGGCATTTCTCAACTCACCAGGTCAGGTGTCATAACTAATGATTTTTTGAAGACACGACCTGTTGAGTATAGTTCTGTGTATTCAGCTGTGTATTACCACCATTTTGTCTTCAGTCTGAAACAAAAAGTCACAGAGTAAACAGAAAGAAGAGGTTTTGGAGAAAACACAATTAGTTTTTTTTGGGCAACCTCATATCTCTATACCAAACACACACAAAGCTTCAGTGTTGTACTAACTAACTACTGGAGCTAGGAGGTGGCCCAAAAAAAAGTGTTTGGTGCATTTTTGGATTTGGCGCACAGTGTGTGTTGCCGGCGGCGAAATACACAACTAACCAAACCTTATTGGGAGCAAAAAAAAGATTATTTATTTTAACAAAACAAACTAAAATAAAAAATTAACTGCGCCTGCTTGGGGTTGATTGACGAAATTGGGGGGTGTGGAGCTGTGAGGGCTGGCTAACTGTGAATGACGCAGGGGTGGCTGGAGAAGGTGCTATAAAATTACTGGGGTCTGGAAATTCGGGGATTGGACTAGTCACATGAGAGGGCTGAGACACACTGGAAGGGTGAGACAAACCAGACATTACAGACACATTGGGAGGTGAGGGGGGAGGTATAGCTATTGTCTTTTGTTGTTTTTTGCCTTTCCCTTTCTTGGATCGGCGCAGCTGTCCTGGGAGCCTCGTTGGGCTCATTGGCATTGGCCTGGCCATGGTGGCCGACCTGTCATTGTCCGTGTGCCTGTGCAGCGGCATTGTTGTGGTGGCGGCGAATGCCAGGGCAGGGTCTAGCAGCGGCATTGCTGTTGTGGTGGTGGCATGGAATGCCAGGCCAGGGTCCGGCAGCGGCATTGCTGTTGTGGTGGCTGGGAACGCCAGGGCAGGGTCCGGCAGCGGCATTGCTGTTGTGGTGGCTGGGAACGCCAGGGCAGGGTCCGGCAGCGGCATTGCTGTTGTGGTGGCAGTAGTGAAGGCCATGCCAGGGTCCTGCGGCTGCCGCATGGTGGTGGCACTGGAGGAGGTCCAAGCAGCAGCAATTGTCATGGTGGTGGCGGTGGGCTGTCCTACAGTACTCGGCATGGTGGTGGTGCTATAGTGGTGTCCGGCAGTGCTTGGAATGGAGGTGGCCGTGCAGTGGTATGCAGCAGAGCTCGGCATTGAGGTAAAGTGTGACAGTGTGGGCACAGGTGGAAATGCCCCAATGTCTGCTGAAAATACCAACTCTGCTTCATAGCCTGCACGTAAGCAGCATTGCAGGCCTGCATAACACTAATCTGGAGATCGGGAGTAAGGTGTTCTGACATGCCCTGTTCAATTTGATTAAAAAAATGATGTGCTGGCCTCTGGAGGTCGGCTTTCACTTGGGCAAGGGCTGTGGTAACCTCATGAATACGTGTACTCATATGGCTAATGGCAGTATCCATTCGGTCACCCATCGCCTTGAGTCCCTCGTGGAAGACCGAGCTCAAGTGCAAAAACTCGGGCATGAGTGACCTGTCCGCGGCCCTCTGCCGCTGCCGGGAGGAGCCCCAAAAAAATGGGCAGAGTCAGAGGACTGGGGAAGGGGATCTCCTGATGGACCAGCTTCCTGGTCTCCAGTTAGTGTGGCAGGCCCACTCGCTGCAGTGCTGGAGGATGGCTGAGATGGGTCCGTGGCTGACTGATGAAGGACCGCTCCAGAACCTGGGCCAACAGAGGAGCTCCATGTGCTGTGAAAAAAGAAGGAAAAAAATGTAAGACTAAACATTTACAAAACGCAAAGTCCGGTGGAATATAAACATAGAGATTAAGGCTGAGGTCACACTAGCAGTATTTGGACAGAGTTTTACATCAGACTTTGCAAGCCAAAATTAGAAGTAATACAGTATGAGGAAAAGTATAATAAAAACATATGCACCACTTCTGCATTTTTCACCCACTCCTGGTTTTGGATTCCAAATAATGATGCAAAATTTGAAGGGACGATGGAGGTGATACAAGGCATATCTATTACTCACCAGGACATGTGTCAGAAATAATGAATTAATGAGCCAATTATTTGTGCATCATGAATTCATTATTTCTGACACCTGACTTGATGACTATAGATCTGTTGTGTAGGCTGCCGTCACACCAACATTATTTGGTCAGTATTTTACATCACTATTGGTAAGCCAAAAACAGGAGTGGAACTATGTGATGAAAAGTATAATAAAAACATATGCTCCACTTCTGCATTTACCAATCACTCCTGATTTTGGATTCCAAATACTGATGCAAAATAGTGACCAAAAAATGCTAGTGTGACGGCAGCCAAATGCATTACAAAACATCTTTTTTTTTCACCAACAATATACTTACGTTCTCTGTGCAAGGACCGGTTTCAAAAATGCAAGGATGCGGTGGTATTTGTATTTTCGGATCCTTGCTCCAGAACCACTGGGAACACGGCTCTCTTGGCGCAGGTCCTTGTTGAAGCGGTCCTGCATCGATCACCAACGTGTTTTGACTTTGGCCACTGTTGAAAAAACAAAACATAATGGTTAGGCAATGCTGTTTTCACCGTGCTCACACGACTGTGTGTGCTGAGGGAAAATTTCATGACTTTCTCTCATCATACACAGTTGTGTGAGCACGGCCAAGGTCTAGGCTGCATCACACTGCATTGCAATACTTACCAAATGCAGTTCGGAACCGAGCCGGGGCATTGTCTCAGCCATCCCACAATGCTGTGGCCACCTCATTCCATAGGCGCCGGATCGTCACGTTGTTGGAGTGCAGTGGATCCCGGGTGTCCCACAACGGGACTCGCTCATGGACCAGGGAGATGAGGTGGTCATTGTCTATGAGGTCCTCACCCCGTTCTGGAACCTAAAAAAAAGGACATTAATGTTGGAGACATTAACATAAGGAAGAAAGAAAACAGAAGCAGAGAAATGGCATGAATATTGAAGCAAAAGGGAAAAAAAGAGAAAAGTAAAGAAATGAAGATTCAAGAATTGTAAAGTGAGGATACAATAAACAGTCAGCCAGGTATACTTACACGCTGCCGACGTGCCACCCGACCATGACCCCGCTCCTCCTGCCCAGTCTCTGCCGTAGTAGAAGAAGAGCTCTAAAAAAAGGAAAAAAAAATTGTCATATGTGTAGATGTGACAGTGAATACTTACCAATCTGAGGAGGTGAATACTCACTTCACTGACATTTTCCGCTTGTGCAGGCCCAGGCATTTGATCCTCATCAGAAGAAGAAGAAGAAGACATTCTGATGCATGCAGAAAGAAAGAAATGGCAGAAATTAGGACATGTAGAGACAGAAAATAGAAAATAAAGGCATTGGCTAGGATATACTCACATTGTTCAGTGTCTTGTTTTCCTCCAAGGATGTAGCCTGCGTCTCGTCTGCTTCAGTGTCTGCTGAGTAGTGACCTGCAAATGTCCACTCCCTCCCTTTATCACCATGTATGTGGGGGGTGACTAATTAGTGTCTAGACATGTTTTTCTGTGGTGTAACGCATGCGTTCACAAACGCAAGCAAACGCATGTGCTTGTGAACGCATGCATTCATATAGACAGCAATGCTTTTTTTTGGCGCATTCTTGCTGCAATCGACCGCATACGTTTCCAGGCGGCAAATTGACGCCTCTAAAATTACTACATGTAGCGTTTACCGCGCCAAACCGTAGATGACGAAACGACGCATGCATCGTCAAACGCGTCAAAACGCGAACGATCGCAGATCGTATGCATGCGGATATTTGCGGAAGAAATGCTGCGGACACAACCGCAAATGTGAAACCGGCCTTAGATTAACTTTAACTTATCTAGTAGCTAAAATGATGTCACTTTTGATTCATTGTACTAAGTATGTGGCAGATACATAGATTTGTTCCTTTTTTCAGCTGCCACTTGTTACTTCTGACATTTCTTTACTTAAAATGAGAGAGCACGCAATGTTCTGAAGAGATGACAAACGTCACCCAAGGACTTTTTCAAAAAGGTGTTGTCTGTCCAGGACTAGAAGGTGTGTGATCTGCTTGTGTCTGCGACTCCTAGACCTCACTGAAAATTAACATCTACATTCACCTTGTCTGTCCGTAACTCAGATATTGACTGTGCTTCTAGTTTTCCAGATTGTCCTCCATCAACTTGAAGCCAAACCCAATAGTAATATAGTAGACCTTTCGTCTTATTACACCAACCTTAAGGCTGTGTTCCCACACAGTATTTGCTGAGTTTTTGACACTGCATATTTTTATGGTTTCAAAAAAACAGCTTCTTACAGTTCCAGTCAAGTTGATGGGATGTTTAGAAATGTTATGGCCACTTTTTTTCTTTTTACACAGCGTAAACTGACCTGCAGTGGTGTTTCAAATCCGCAACATGTTAATTTCTATTGCGGCTATGAATCGCCCTTCCAGGGCAGTGGAGTACTCAGTAGCAGGTTCGGACTCAAAGGGAACGTCATGGTGGCTGCGACCCGGTCTGTGGCCCTAGGACTCAATTAAAGGGAAAGGTCTTTTAAGGGGTATTGTGATAAAGTCTGTCATGACGCCACCTGTGGTTCTCGGTCAGTAGGGATCGACACCGCTTAAAGGGGTCCTCTGGGGTGATGGTATGGCAGCTGGATGGTGACGCTTCCCACAGGTGGAGGGGTCCCCAGGGCTCCCAAGGTGTGTGGCAAGGATGTTGTATGCCGACGAATAAGTGGAGGACACAAGTTATAAAGTCTTTACTGGTTTACTGATGGTCCACAGTCCAGGATACCAGGCACTGATGGTGATGTGGTCTGGCCGGCTTGGAGGCAAAGGTGATCACCCTCCCAGGTGATGTCCATAAGCCTTTCCTACTTGCGCTAAGATGGCGAGGTCCCTCCTGCTTGTAGCTTGCTGGCATAGAATCCTCTCTCTCCTGTCCAGGGACAGTTGCCTGCATGGTAGGCAGTTTGAGCCTTTTTATAGGATCTTTACCATGACCCAGGCTCTTAGAGTACTGCTGTACCTCAGGCTTGGTGTGGGCAGTTAACGTGTAGTCTAGTGCCCTCCAGTTCTGCTAAGTGTCTTAAAGTTCCACTAAAGCCTCAGGCTCCCGGTACCTGGGTTCTGCGCTTTGACTCTGAGGGTGCCTGGTCACAGTTCCCCTCTGAGCCCTGTTCCACCCCTGTGCTCCTTTCCTCAATGCTCCACTGCACGCTACTTAAAGCTGGGGAAGCTCCCCTGAATCTGGGTCCTGAGCTCCCCCTTCTGGCCTGGATTCAGAATCTGTTGCATGTGTATGCTTACCTGGTAAGGCCTGTTTCACATGTCAGTGGCTCCGGTACGTGTGGTGACAGTTTCCTCATGTACCGGAGACACTGACACACGTAGACACATTAAAATCAATGTGTCTCTGCAGATGTCAGTGATTTTTCACAGACCGTGTGTCCATGTGCAAAATACGGAGACATGTCCCTATGGAAGGTGGAGCATATTCATCCCTGTAATGAGCGGTACCACGTGACCGCTCACACAGGACAAGCTGCCGGCGCTGAGAGGAGACATCGCGGGAGCAGGGTGAGAATTTTAATGCAAACGGGCAGGCGCACAAGGGGTGGGAGGCGGGAGGTGACCCCAAACTTTATTCTTAACAAGAAAAAAAACCTTGATTTTTCATTCCTTCTCTCCAGCGAACGCTGCTGGGGAGAAGGAATGAATGCCGGCTTCAGCACCAAAAGCAGGGGACAGTGCTTAACTCCAGCGCTGTCTCCTGCACGGACACGGATAACTCCAGTACCGATTTCTCCGGTACCGGAATTATCTGGACGTGTGAGACTGGCCTAAAGAGAATTCTCCCTGCCTCCAAGCATGATATCGCCCTCCCCGAAAGGAAGGCAACATCACTGTAGCAACCGGTTACCTGGGGTGTTACAGGTACGCTGAGTTTTATGTGCAAATTTTCCCCATAGACTTGGATTAGATGACGAAAATTGGCAGGTAAAAAACACGTGTTTTTAGTGCTTTTCCGCTGTGGTATTGCACTAAAAAAACATGCAATCCACACAGTATTGTATCGAGAAAGTTTTTTTCAAAGTCAAATTCCGGAAAGTATCAAAAATAAAGCAGCTGTATTTAAAGCAAGAGATAACGACAGGAGCCAAAAATCACAAAAATGTGATAAAACACGTAAAAAAACACACTCAAAAAATGCAAGTAACCTAGTTTACCTTATAGGTGCAGAAATGGTGCAGAAAATCTGCAATATCAAAAACTCGCCGAATACTCATTGTGAGAACATAGTCTCAATGACCAAAAGCTGGTAAAGCAAGCAAAGTTAGTTCCCTGTAATTCCTTTGTAACATTTTCACAGATGTCCCCATATCTAGTGGTAATTACGGTTCCTGCCCATGCACTACATAAATATTTGAATTATGGGGGCATATTATCACAGGGAATCATCTCTGATGGACTACAGTATGTGTTTAAATTTTGTCTTGGCATGTTATGCGATACCATGTGAAAGCAGTATTCCACAATCCAACCTGGCCAGACCGGTTGTATTGCTCTACTTATTGTCATTTACAAATATGCAAATAATTCCCTAGGTTCACTGATCAAATTCAAATATAGACAAACTGTTATCGACATTTATTAAATATCTATTATGATATATGCAATTCTGAATGTATTGGAATGCTGTATCTGACTTCTTTATAGAGTTCATGCTCATGACTATAAGATTCATGTGATATGTACGACATTTATGGTGACAATTCTTTCCAGTGTAGACATTCATATAGCTATATTGTAATAGAGCAGAATATAAGTTTTATAAGTCGAGTATTCTCCATCTGATGAACTTCATCAGTCCACTTTTCCCTTTGCAAATACTGCTACAGTTCCTATCTATGGGGGCACAGCACAGTATATAGAGCACAGTACAGTTCTCTACCGTTTCCCATAGTTTGCTCCTGGCCTCACATGTTGTTGTGTTCTATCAGGTTGTGGGCTTCTTCCAATCAGATTTATATCTATGTGCATGTTAATTAGAAATCATGAAAATGTAATATTCCTTCCACAATAGAACTGAGAATTGAACAGTGCCAGTCCATTTTACTTTTCTCTGTGGACTTCTGTTAAAATTCTGGTCTATCATATTCCATGAGTGACAGCCCCTGTCTGCTGCTACTACATGTCTTTGGCTAAGGTCACATGAGCGTATTAATAATCTGTCTGATTTTCATCCATTAAAGTGGGATGATTTTTTCTTTCTCACTTGTTTTTTGTGTGTAATCCATTTTTTTACTCCTCAGCTATTAATCATTTACAGGACCATTTACAGTGTCTCATGTTACAAAAGTCTAAAAAGTATCCATAAAAACTAAATGCTTGACTGTGTTTCCATATTGACATCCGATTTTGCTCTCGCACCCATCAGATTTCTGAGTGAAACCACAACATGCTGAGATTTTCTTCACACACAGGTTCTGTCGGTGAAAAAAAATCAGTCATCAGCACTGCCCCATTGAATAACATTGGTCCGAGTAGTATCTGATAAAAATATAGGAGAGAACTCGTCCGATTTATATGGTGGTATCAGTGAGAGACGGAGCCCTTCCACTAATTCTCATATGACACTTACAGATTTCTGGATATTACAAATATATCGGTAGATTTAGACCAATAGGGTATTTTACTTTCTAAATTGACAAATTTGAGATTTAGGTTATGTTCACACAGTTTTGTGATATTGACTTTGAAGTACTATAGTACCATTTCAAAAGCCATGTAAAAAAAAAACTCCATAAGTTAATCACACTCTGATCAATCTCTGATCAAAGTGTCATCATATTGTGATCTGATTCTCTTGAATGAGGAAAAGATGTCCAAAAATGTTTCCATCTTCTCCATTGTATCAGTTTGTGGAAATCAGACTGCACTCAGATGTCTTCCGAGTGCAGTCCAATGTTTTTCACACACTTATTGACTTGCATGGCCAAGTGCGATATGATAATTGGATCCAACTCGGACATGCTGCGATTTTTTCCTTGGACTGAAAAAAATCAGACATGTACACGTATTCATAGAATAACATTGGTCCGAGCGCGATCCGATGTTTTGTCTGATCACACTTGGACCAATAATATAGTCATGTGCACAACGATCAAATGATTTCAAAATATGACAAACTGCACTATATATAACTGAAACATTGATATTAAAAAGAGTATTATGAGTCAACAGGTGTCTATTAGTCTCACACCTCTAGTCACTAGGGAAAACCACTAATAATCATACATTGAGACTTATGGTTTGTGGTGCAAGCGTGCGCCAAGGATTTTACCATTTAACATTAGGTTGTCATATTGAAATTTGTCATTTTTTTCCCGAAAATGTTGTTTTATCCCCAAATTTGTAATTTTTACAATGAATAATAGGAGAAAATGGACCCCATAATTTGTTACGCAATTGCTCCTGAAAGCGACAATACCCCATATGTGGTCAAAAACGTCTGTTTGGGAACATGGCAGGGCTAGGAAAAGTAAGAGGGCTTTTTGTCTGGGGTAGATTGTGAACGCCATACTGCATTTGGAGAGGCCCTGACATGTGAAAACAACAGAAACGCCACACAAGTGACCACATTTTGGAAACTAGACGCCTCAAGGAATTTTACTGAGCATTACTAACCTTCAGGTACTGTAGGACATGTATATTTTTTACTTTGCTTTTTGGTACTGCAGTGCATGAGAGCAGTCAGTGAGTTAAGGACACAGTCTGTGAGACCCAGCTTATAGCTGGATCTCACAGGCCACCATACCCTGTTGTCATCACATGGCCTCAGGTTACCCTGGTAACCAACGGCACCATCAATTTCTCATTGCGGTGGTCCGATGGTTACTAAGGGGGTCTTGTGTCGCTCTTGTAACTAATTAAGTACCGCTGTCACAATTGACAGTGGTATTTAAGGAGTTAATCAGCCCTGATCAGCTTCAAAACTGGCCAGGACCAGTGTCAGCTGTCATGCTCAGCTGACTCCACAGAAATTGTGACTGCCTGGTGGCTCTATTCTCCTGTTAATGATTTATTTAAGAGAATAAAACCACTGCAGATGAAGCTTGCTGTTAGATTTTACAGCTGATCACGGCTGATAGATGTTGAGCCCAGCAGTAGCCCAGGTAAATTCCAGTAGTAAGCACTGATTCTTTCTTTTTTAGGGCTGTCCCACACGTCCAGATAATTCCGGTACCGGACAAATCGGTACCGGAGTTATCCGTGTCCGTGTGCCTGGGAACTCACGGAGGCCATACCTGCGGCACACGTGTGCCGCCCGTATGGCGAGTGGGTACCACACGGAGCGTGTGGTACCCACTCTGCATGGTGCTGAAGCTGCGCTTCATATCCTCTCTGCAGTAACGTTTGCTGCAGAGAAAATATGAAGAATAGTGTTAAAAATAAAGATTTAGGTGTCCGCCGCCCCCCCACCCCCTGTGCGCCCCCCCGCTGGTCAGAAAATACTTATCCGGGTCCCCCGTCGGCTGTCGCTCCTTCCTGGTCTGGCCGCGCCTCCTACTGTATGCGGTCACGTGGGGCCGATCAATTACAATCATGAATAGTCGGCTCCGCCCCTATGGGAGGTGGAGCCACATATTCATGATGTAAATGATCGGGCCCACGTGACCGCATACAGTAGGAGGCGCGGCCAGACCAGGAAGGAGCGGGTAAGTATTTTCTGACCAGCGGGGGGGGCGCACAGGGGGTGGGGGGGCGGCGGACACCTAAATCTTTATTTTTAACACTATTCTTCATATTTTCTCTATAGCAAACGCTGCTACAGGGAAGATATGAATACCGGCTTCAGCACCATGTGGGGGGGACAGCGCTTACTGTAGCGCTGTCTCCTGCACGCACACGGACCCCAGACGGAGAATGTCCGTGTGAGGTGCGTGTTTTACGCGGACCCATTGACTCTATTGGGTCCGTGTAAAACGTGCGCTCCCACGAACACTGACATGTCTCCGTGTTTGGCACACGGAGACACGTTCCGCACACGGTCCGCAAAAAATCAATGACATCTGAACAGATGCATTGATTTTTATGGGTCTACGTGTGGCAGTGTCTCCGGTACGGGAGGAAACTGTCACCTCACGTACCGGAGCCACTGACGTGTGAAACCGGCCTTAAGGAAACTTTAAGGCCGGTTTCACACGTCAGTGGCTCCGGTACGTGAGGTGACAGTTTCCTCCCGTACCGGAGACACTGACACACGTAGACCCATAAAAATCAATGCATCTGTTCAGATGTCATTGATTTTGTGCGGACCGTGTGCGGACCGTGTCTCCGTGTGCCAAACACGGAGACATGTCAGTGTTCGTGGGAGCGCACGGATTACACGGACCCAATAGAGTCAATGGGTCCGTGTAAAACACGCACCTCACACGGACATTCTCCGTCTGGGGTCCGTGTGGCGTGCCGGAGACAGCGCTACAGTAAGCGCTGTCCCCCCCACATGGTGCTGAAGCCGCCATTCATATGTTCCCTGTAGCACCGTTTGCTACAGAGAAAATATGAATGATAGTGTTTAAACTAAAGATCCATGTGTCCGCCGCCCCCCCACCCCCTGTGCGCCCCCCCCGCTGGTCAGAAAATACTTATCCGGGTCCCCCGTCGGCTGTCGCTCCTTCCTGGTCTGGCCGCGCCTCCTACTGTATGCGGCCGATTACACTCATGAATATGTGGCTCCACCTCCAATAGGGGCGGAGCCGCCTATTCATGAGTGTAAATGAGCGGCCCCACGTGACCGCATACAGTAAGCCGCGGCCAGACCAGGAAGGAGCGACTGCCGACGGGGGATCCGGGTGAGTATTTTCTGACCAGCGGGGGGGGCGCACAGGGGGTGGGGGGGCGGCGGACACATGGATCTTTATTTTAAACACTATTCTTCATATTTTCCCTGCAGCAAACGTTGCTGCAGGGATGATATGAATCGCAGCTTCAGCACCATGCAGAGTGGGTACCACACGCTCCGTGTGGTACCCACTCGCCATACGGGCGGCACACGTGTGCCGCAGGTATGGCCTCCGTGAGTTCCCAGGCACACGGACACGGATAACTCCGGTACCGATTTATTCCGGTACCGGAATTATCTGGACGTGTGGGACAGCCCTAAAGAGTAGTGAAAATACCTATTAAAAAATTGTAAGATTCTTTGGATCTCTCAAAATAGTGTTTCTTTAGCCCTCAGCGCTTAGTCTAAAGGAGGAGCTTACAAAACACATTAATTTTAGAGTTCCAATATATCTTGAAATTTGTAAGTTTGGAAAGTCAACATATATTTGGAATAATGTAGAACAAGCGTCACTCTAAAAAGAGATTATTAGTTTTCACTGGTAAAGTAAATGAAATTAAGATTTGCTATTTTTATTATTATTGTTCAAATATTAAATATTGCCTCTTTCTCTGACATAAGTCTCCATGAATGAAGGTATACAGACAAGAGGTATAATAATGCAGGCACCACAGATTCCGGGACCTCCGTCTTTGTAGGAATTTTATGCAAATCCAATTCAGTCAGAGTAATCTAAGTCTGGGGAAATCTGGTATTGGGCCTGGAACACCACATAAAGTGGGCTATCAACATTAAATCAGTGGGGATCCTACTATCAGAGCATCAAGCAATCAACTTACCGAATGGAAAAATAAAGTGAATGCGAGGGAGCTGCAGTACCATTCAGGGTTACTACACATTGTACGGAGCTGCACCAGTTTGGGTGTACTTCAGACATTGTGGCGGTGCTGGAAGACAGTTCAACTCTCCATGATTTGATATTGATCTCCTATCTAAAGTCATCAATATTATATAGAACCTTACAGCTGATAGCGTGTAACAATGTATCAGAACATGGCTGCATGATTATAATTCTGCACCATTTCTGTAACTGTATTTCTGTCCCCTTTTTTACATGTGTTTTTGGTGTTAAATTAAAAAAAAAAGGTATGTGCCGAAGATCAGGAATAGCAGCGTTTTGGACACGGTACATTTATAGAAATCCCATGCCCACTGTGCTTCTATTTGATGCTGCATAAACTCACCCACGGTGCCGGTTTCCGAGCCGCAGCATGTGAATTTCTGTTACGGAGGCGCTGGTTTCCACAACAGATATTTCCCCAATACAATGTACTGGATTCGGTAAATCCAAATGGTTCAGTGAACACCTCTGGATTTACCTGCGTGATTAGAACGCAGAGTTTTGGAAGCAGCGAAAATACTCTGCATCCCAAGCGTTGTTACTTCCTGATCGAGGGAAAGTAGCCTTATTAGTATGGGAGAAATCTGCAGCAAAAATTGTGAAAGAATTGACAAGCTGCAGATTAGGGCTGTCCCACACTTCCAGATAATTCCGGTACCGGAATAAATCGGTACCGGAGTTATCCGTGTCCGTGTGCCTGGGAACTCACGTAGGCCATACGTGCAGCACACGTGTGCCGCCCGTATGGCGAGTGGGTACCACACGGAGCGTGTGGTACCCACTCTGCATCGTGCTGAAGCCACGATTCATATGTTCCCTGCAGCAGCGTTTGCTGCAGAGAAAATATGAATAATAGTGTTTAAAATAAAGATCTATGTGTCCGCCGCCCTCCCACCCCCTGTGCGCCCCCCCGCTGGTCAGAAAATACTTACCCGGGTCCCCCGTCGGCTGTAGCTCCTTCCTGGTCTGGCCGCGGCTTCTCTACTGTATGCGGTCGATTACACTCATGAATATGTGGCTCCACCTCCAATAGGGGCGGAGCCGACTATTCATGATTGTAAATGAGCGGCCCCACGTGACCGCATACAGTAAGCCGCGGCCAGACCAGGAAGGAGCGACAGCCGACGGGGGACCCGGGTAAGTATTTTCTGACCAGCGGGGGGGCGCACAGGGGGTGGGAGGGCGGCGGACACATAGATCTTTATTTTAAACACTATTATTCATATTTTCTCTGCAGCAAACGCTGCTGCAGGGAACATATGAATGGCGGCTTCAGCACCATGTGGGGGGGACAGCGCTTACTGTAGCGCTGTCTCCTGCACGCACACGGACCCCAGACGGAGAATGTCCGTGTGAGGTCCGTGTTTTACATGGACCCATTGACTCTATTGGGTCCGTGTAATACGTGCGCTCCCACGAACACTGACATGTCTCCGTGTTTGGCACACGGAGACACGGTCCGCAAAAAATCAATGACATCTGAACAGATGCATTGATTTTTATGGGTCTACGTGTGTCAGTGTCTCCGGTACGTGAGGAAACTGTCACCTCACGTACCGGAGCCACTGACGTGTGAAACCGGCCTTAAAATGTGCTGCAAATCTGCAAGTAAAAAAGAAGCAACGTGTGCATGAACCTCATTCACTTTGCTGGGGCTAGTAAACTTCAGGTTTTGTTACAATGCTAGGGAGAAAAAAAAACACGTAGATCGGCTAACATGTATCATCTGTCTGGTTAAAGAATATCTTTGAATCAATGTTAATTGCATTGCATATACATTTGTCTAGTTAATTTTTTGCACTTTGTACAGATGCAACAGAGACTAATTTTACATTTATAAATTTCAATAGCCATTACATTTAATAAGTAACCATCCCACCATCTATTAAGAGAAACAAAGGAAAGGTTCTCTGGGGACAGGTGGTGTGGTCTGGCAGCCTCTTAGGCTGGTTTCACATTTGCGTTTTTTGCCGCTGCGTTTTAGCGCAAAAAAACGCATGCTTTTTCCCCTATATTTAACATTAAAAACGCATGCGGTTTTTTTGTATGCATTTTGCCGCGTTTGACGACGCATGCGTCTTTTCTATGCTTGCGTTTGGTTGCAGAAATGCAACATGTAGTAATTTCTAGAGGCGTTTTTTTGCCGCAAAAAACGTATTGCTGTCTATGTAAACGCATGCGTTTTTAAGCACATGCGTTTGGTTGCGTTTTAAACGCATGCGTTTCAATAGAAAAAAACAAGAATACACACTGATAAGCCCCCCCCAACCATCAAGGTGATAAAGGGATCCAAACCCTAAAGGCCCCGTCTCACATAGCGATTTACCAACGATCACGACCAGCGATACGACCTGGCCGTGATCGTTGGTAAGTCGCTGTGTGGTCGCTGGGGAGCTGTCACACAGACAGCTCTCTCCAGCGACCAACGATCAGGGGAACGACTTCGGCATCGTTGAAACTGTCTTCAGCGATGCCGAAGTCCCCCTGCAGCACCCGGGTAACCAGGGTAAACATTGGGTTACTAAGCGCAGGGCCGCGCTTAGTAACCCGATGTTTACCCTGGTTACCAAAAAAAACAAACACTACATACTCACCATCTGATGTCCGTCAGGTCCCTTGCCGTCTGCTTCCTGCTCTGACAGTGCAGCCGTACAGTGAGAGCAGAGCGCAGCGGTGACGTCACTGCTGTGCTCTCACTTCTCACTGTACGGCCGGCAGACAGTCAGAGCGGGAAGCAGACGGCAAGGGACCTGACGGATATCAGATGGTGAGTATGTACTGTTTGTTTGTTTTTTACATTTACGCTGGTAACCAGGGTAAACATCGGGTTACTAAGCGCGGCCCTGCGCTTAGTAACCCGATGTTTACCCTGGTTACCAGTGAAGACATCGCTGGATCGGTGTCACACACACCGATTCAGCGATGTCAGCGGGACCTCAACGACCAAAAAAAGGTCCAGGCCATTCCGACACGACCAGCGATCTCACAGCAGGGGCCTGATCGCTGGTACGTGTCACACATAGCGAGATCGCTACTGAGGTCGCTGTTGCGTCACAAAACTTGTGACTCAGCAGCGATATCGCTAGCGATCTCGCTATGTGAGACGGGGCCTTAACCCTAACCCTGATAAGCCACCCCCCACCATCAAGGTGATAAAGGGATCCAAACCCTAACCCTAAGGCCATGTGCACACGTTGCGGATTTCTTGCAGAAATTTCCTGAAGAAAACCGGAAATTTTCTGCAAGAAATCCGCATTTTTTTTTTTGCGTTTTTTTTCCGGTTTTTTCGCGTTTTTTTAGCATTCTGCAAGCGTAATTAGCTTGCAGAATGCTAAAGTTTTCCAAGCGATCTGTAGCATCGCTTGGAAAACTGACTGACAAGTTGGTCACACTTGTCAAACATACTGTTTGACAAGTGTGACCAACTTTTTACTATAGATGCAGCTTATGCAGCATCTATAGTAAAAGATAGAATGTTTAAAAATAATAAAAAAAATAAAAAAAATGCTTATACTCACCCAGACATCTCATCAGCGGCATCCGTTCGTCTTCCTATAGCTGGTGTGTGCGCGCAGGACCTTCCGTGACGTCACGGTCACGTGAGCGGTCACATGACCGCTCACGACCAATCACAGGACAGTGACGTCATCGGCGAGGTCCTTCGCCGCACATCAGCTACAGGAACCGAACGGCAGCGTGCAGTGGAGGCGGGAACACTGCGCGGGACATCGAGGGTGAGTATATCGCTATTTTTTATTTTATTTCTTATTTTTTGACCACTTATATGGTGCCCAGTGCGTGGAGGAGAGTCTCCTCTCCTCCACCCTGGGTACCAACCGCACATAATCTGCTTACTTCCCGCATGGTGTGCACAGCCCCGTGCGGGAAGTAAGCAGATCAATGGACCCCTAGGTGTGCGGAATCCCTGCAATTCCGCATTTTTAATGAACATGTTGCTTTTTTTTCCGCTATGCGATTTTTTCGCGGAAAAAATCGCAACATTTGCACAAAAAATGCGGAATACCTTGTAAATAATAGGAGGCATAGGTTAGCGTTTTTTTCGCATTTTTATCACGTTTTTATAGCGAAAAAACGCGAAAAAAACGCTAAAAATCCTGAACGTGTGCACATGGCCTAACCCTAACCCTGATAAGCCACCCCCCACCATCAAGGTGATAAAGGGATCATAACCCTAACCCTAACCCTAACCCTGATAAGCCACCCCCCACCATCAAGGTGATAAAGGGATCCAAACCCTAACCCAAACCCTGATAAGCCACCCCCCACCATCAAGGTGATAAAGGGATCATAACCCTAACCCTAAGGGTACCGTCACACAGTACCATTTTAATCGCTACGACGGCACGATCCGTGACGTCGCAGCGATCGTATGATTATCGCTCCAGCGTCGTAGACTGCGGTCACACGTTGCAATCACGGCGCTGGAGCGATGCCGAAGTCCCCGGTAACCAGGGTAAACATCGGGTAACTAAGCGCAGGGCCGCGCTTAGTAACCCGATGTTTACCCTGGTTACCAGCGTAAACGTAAAAAAAACAAACAGTACATACTTACATTCCGGTGTCTGTCCCCGGCGTCTCAGCTTCTCTGCACTGTGTAAGCACCATAGCCGGAAAGCAGAGCGGTGACGTCACCGCGTCACCGCTGTGCTCGCTTTCCGGCCGGCAGGCGCTCACACAGTGCAGAGAAGCTGAGACGCCGGGGACAGACACCGGAATGTAAGTATGTACTGTTTGTTTTTTTTACGTTTACGCTGGTAACCACGGTAAACATCGGGTTACTAAGCGCGGCCCTGCGCTTAGTTACCCGATGTTTACCCTGGTTACAAGCGAACACATCGCTGGATCGCTGTCACACACAACGATCCAGCGATGTCAGCGGGTGATCAAGCGACGAAAGAAAGTTCCATACGATCTGCTACGACGTACGATTCTCAGCAGGATCCCTGATCGCTGCTGCGTGTCAGACACTGCGATATCGTAACGATATCGCTAGAACGTCACGAATCGTACCGTCGTAGCGATCAAAATGGTACTGTGTGACAGTACCCTATCCCTAACCCTGATAAGCAACCCCCCACCATCAAGGTGATAAAGGGATCCAAACCCTAACCCTAACCCTGATAAGCCACCCCCCACCATCAAGGTGATAAAGGGATCTAAACCCTAACCCTAACCCTAGCTATTTCTATTTATAGTGGGTTTTCTAGATGATTTTAATTATTGGCAGCTGTCACACACTTCTCAGCATGCGTTTCAAAAATGCAAACGCAGGAAAAAATGCATGTAAACGCGGCAAAACGCAGCGTTTTTTTACAGCATGCAAAAACGCATGCATCTAAAAAACGCAGCGTTTGCACGCGTTTACATGTGTTTTTTCACCACCTGCATTTGCGTTTAAAACGCTGCGTTTTTAAACGCAAATGTGAAACTAGCCTTAGGCTTCTTTCACACTTGCGTCATGTGATGTACGTCGCAATCCGTCGTTTTGGGAAAAAAACGGATCCTGCAAATGTGCCCGCAGGATGCTTTTTTTTTCCTATAGACTTGTATTGCCGGCAGATCGCGATGTATGGCCATACGTCGCGTCCGTCGTGCACTGGATGCGTTGTGTTTTGGCGGACCGTCGGCACGAAAAAACGTTCAAGGGAACGTTTTATCGTACACGCATCCGCCATTTCCTACCGCGCATGCACGGCCGGAACTTCACCCCTCCTCCCTGGACTTTTGAATGGGCAGCAGATGCGCTGAAAAACTGCATCCCGCTGCCCACGTTGTGCATAATTTTCACAACGTGCGTCGGTACGTCGCGCCGATGCTTAGCAACGGACCTGTACCGACGCAAGTGTGAAAGAAGCCTTACTTCAGTCTTTTTGAAACAACATCCACATTCATCCACGCAGAATTTCCTGGATTTTGGGGAGTTGAAGAATAAATCTGTCAGTTATCTATCTCATGCTGATGGCCGGCTTACCGTATTTTTCCGACTAGAAGTCACACTTTTTTCCCAAAAAATTTTTTGGGGAAAATGGGGGCGTGTTTTTTAGTCAGAATGTACTTACAAGTAGTGTGGCAGCAGTGGCAATGATCAGACTCCCTTTCCAGGCTGGTGCGGCAGTATTTGGCAGTGCTCGGTGGTGCTGAGGCTCTGCCGATATTTTGTGAGATCTGAATCTGCGCACACGCTGCCTCTGACGGCCATTTTTCCACAGGACACAGCATTGAGGCAATGGAAGTGCGGGGGCTTTGGGCTTTCACAAAATGTCGGCGGAGCACCTGCACCACCGAGCACCAACGAACCTGCCATACCAGCCTGAGATGGGATTTCCTGGAGGCCACATCATCGAAGCAATGGATGTGTGGGGCTCCAGGCTTTCACAAAATGTCGGTGGAGCTCCTGCATGAACGACCGCCAACCCTGCTGCACCAGTCTGGGTCATATCAACACAAGACCACTGAACACCCCCATGACCCTGCTCCACCAGCACTGCCGATCCCTCCCAGGGTAAGCTGTAAGATGGACCCCCATTTGGCGCATTAATTTCCCCCCCCCCCCATTTTCCTTCTAAAAATTTGGGGAGCGTCTTGTTGTCCGGTCTGTCTTATAGACTGAAAAATAAGGTAATTCTTTGCTTAACATGATTTTTATATGGTGATAACTCTTTAGGTAAAATAACCCAGTGGTCAAATACTATAGTGCTACACATAATACATCATAGAGAGATAAAGGTATTCAATGGCAACATTGTCAAATCGCCGTAAATATTAACATTGCCCTACACTGGATTGTTCCCAAACCCAGCCGTATAACTAAACATGAGAAGGAAATGTGGAAAACCACATAAGGAAACGACCAAACTGGGTACTAATACAATACCATCTTTATTGAAAAACAACACAGACAAGTAAAAAACTACTGAGGCTAAGGACAAAGAGACAGAACAAGGTGCAAATGGTGATGGCTAAAAAACCCTTACATGGCCGCCATGTCCAAAAAACGTGCGGTCCGGAATCCAATGGCTACCCTCTCATAATAGACATAGAGTAAATAGCATGTATCTTATTATTAACCCCAAGGCCCTATAGGACCATACACATGACCCTATATATATGCCCGGAGACCCGGGACTAAACACCGCAATTGCGGTCGGGAATTTACCTGTGAGCAGAGGTTGAGAGGGAAGCCCGGACCGGTCACCGCACGAGCACCCGACGCGCGTTTCGGAGCGGAAGCTCCTTCGTCAGGGGGCGCCCCCTGACGAAGGAGCTTCCGCTCCGAAACGCGCGTCGGGTGCTCGTGCGGTGACCGGTCCGGGCTTCCCTCTCAACCTCTGCTCACAGGTAAATTCCCGACCGCAATTGCGGTGTTTAGTCCCGGGTCTCCGGGCATATATATAGGGTCATGTGTATGGTCCTATAGGGCCTTGGGGTTAATAATAAGATACATGCTATTTACTCTATGTCTATTATGAGAGGGTAGCCATTGGATTCCGGACCGCACGTTTTTTGGACATGGCGGCCATGTAAGGGTTTTTTAGCCATCACCATTTGCACCTTGTTCTGTCTCTTTGTCCTTAGCCTCAGTAGTTTTTTACTTGTCTGTGTTGTTTTTCAATAAAGATGGTATTGTATTAGTACCCAGTTTGGTCGTTTCCTTATGTGGTTTTCCACATTTCCTTCACATAATACATCATACATATACTGTACATAATGCATCATACTTATACCAATCTGTACTGTACATAATACATATACCATTTAGTACTGAATAGTAAATCATACATATACTATACAATACTGTACAAAATACATCATACATATAGCATCTAGTGATGAGCGAATATACTCGTTACTTGAGATTTCTTGAGCATGCTCGGGTGTTCTCCGAGTATTTTTTAGTGCTCAGAGTGCCCTAGCAACCAGGCAACCCCCACATGTACTTATGCTGACTAACAGATGTAAATCATTCAACTGCGGCGCTAAAAACTAAAACTCCAAGCACTAATAAATACTCGGACACCCGAGCGTGCTCGGGAAATCTCGAGTAACAAGTATATTCGCTCATCACTAATAGCATTCATTACTGCATCATCATTACATCATACATTTACCATATAGGTCTGCACATATACACTGTGTTCCAATTTATTATGCAAATTGGATTTAAGTTTCATAAAGATTGAATTGTTTTGTTTTTCAAATAAACTTGTGGATGGCATTGTGTCTCAGGGCTCAATGTATCACTGAAATCAATCTTAAACACATGTGATAATTGGTTTTCCAGGTGATTCTAATTAAAGGAAAACTACTTAAAAATGATGTTCCACATTATTAAGCAGGTCACAGTTTTCAAGTAACATGGGAAAGAAAAAGGATCTCTCTGCTGCTGAAAAGCATCAAATAGTGCAATGCCTTGGTGAAGGGATGAAAATATTAGAAATTTTCCAAAAACATAAGCGTGATCATCGTACTGTTAAGAGATTTGTGGCTGTATCTGAGCACAAATGTGCATAATGAGGAAGATTTCTGCCAGGCAAGTTCATCGGATTAAGAGAGCAGCTGCTAAAAAGCCATTACAAAGCAGAAAACAGATATTTGAAGCTGCTGGTGCCTCTGGAGTCCCTCGAACTTCAAGGTGTAGTATCCTTCAAAGGCTTGCTGTGGTGCATAAACCTACTATTCGGCCACCCTTAAACAGTGTACACAAGCAGAAATGGTTGTATTGGGCCCACACATATATGAAGACTAATTTCCAAACAGTCTTGTTTACTGATAAGTAGGGTTGAGCGAAACAGGTCGGCAATTTTCAGAAGTCGCCGACTTTTGGCAAAGTCGGGTTTCATGAAACCCGACCCGACCCCTGTGTGGGGTCGGCCATGAAGTCGGCGATCTTCTGAATCTGGAATCGGAATTCCGATACCGATTCCCGATATGTTTAAGATATCGGGAATTGGTATCGGAATTCAGATTTAAGTGTAAAATAAAGAATTAAAATAAAAAATATCGCTATACTTACCCTCTGATGCGCCCTGGTACTAAGCGGGAACCTTCCTTCCTTAGAATCAGCCTTCCAGGACCTTGCGGTGACGTCGCGGTGACGTCGCAACTTGTGATTGGTCGCGCGGCCGCCCATGTGACCGATCGCGCGACCAATCACAAGCCGCGACGTCACCGAAGGTCCTGGAAGGGCTGATTCTTAGGAAGGAAGGCTTCCGGAAAGAAGCAGGGCATGTCCGAGGGTGAGTATATATCTAATAGGAATATACTCACCCTCGGCTTCTTTCCGGCAGCCTTCCTTCCTAAGAATCAGCCCTTCCAGGACCTTCGGTGACGTCACGGTGACGTCGCGGCTTGTGATTGGTCGCGCGAGCGGTCACATGGGCGGCCGCGCGACCAATCACAAGTCGCGACGTCACCGCGACGTCACCGCAAGGTCCTGGAAGGCTGATTCTAAGGAAGGAAGGTTCCCGCTTAGTACCAGGGCGCATCAGAGGGTAAGTATAGCGATACTTTTTATTTTAATTCTTTATTTTACACTTAAATATGGATCCCAGGGCCTGAAGGAGAGTTTCCGCTCCTTCAGACCCTGGGAACCATTGGAAACCCAATGCACTGCATTGGGTTTCGAGTTTCGGCCGACCCCGACCCCGACTTTTTTATAGGATCGGCCGATTTCACTCGACCCGACTTTTGAAAAAGTCGGGTTTCGTGAAACCCGACCCGATCCTATAAAAGTAAAGGTCGCTCAACCCTACTGATAAGTGTTGAGCAAGCCTGGATGGTCCAGATGGATGGAGTAGTGGATGGTTGGTGGATGGCCACCATGTCCCAACAAGGCTGCAACGTCAGCGAGGAGGTGGAGGAGTCATGTTTTGGGCCAGAATCATGGGAAACAGCTGGTAAGGCCCTTTAAGGTTCCTGAAGGTGTGAAAATGACCTCTGCAAAGTATATAGAGTTTCTGACTGACAACTTTCTTCTATGGTCTAAAAAGCAGAAACGTGCCTTCAGGAGCAAAATCATCTTCATGCTGACAACGCCCCATGTCATGCTGCAAAGAATACCTCTGAGTCATTGGCTGCTATGGGCATAAAAGGAGAAAAACTCATGGTGTGGCCACCATCTTCCCCTGACCTCAACCCTATAGAGAACCTTTAGAGGATCATCAAGCAAAAGATCTATGAGGGTGGGAGGCAGTTCACATCCAAACAGCAGCTCTGGAAGGCTATTCCAACTTCATGCAAAGAAATACAAGCAGAAACTCTCCAAAAACTCACAAGTTCAATGGATGCAAGAATTGTGAAGGTGACATACAAGAAGGGTCCTAAGTTCACATGTAACTTGGCCTGTTGGGATGTTTTGGCGTTTAATAGCTTTTTTGTTCAGTGAATGTGATCTCCTAATGCTGCAAATTCCACAAATGAGCATTTTCAGTTCTTTAAAACATATCAAATGTTTAGAAATTCTACTGTGCCTAATAATTTGGAACAGTGCATTTTGAGTTTTTATTCATTTTGGAGATTATACTGTTATCATTGGGAGGTTTCTTCAATAAAATTCGATGTATAATCTAACGGGTGATGACTTTTATTAGACTGACTGTCATTTGCACCGACCATTTAGGAAAATCTGATAAAAATGTAATTTGCATAATAATTTGGAACATAGTGTAGCTCTGGCAAAAATTAGGAGACCACTGCAAAATGTTCAGTTTGGCTGATTATTTTCTTTATAGGTATATTTTTCAGTAAAATGTAAATTGTTCTTTTATTCTATAAACTTCTGACCGCATGTCCCGGAATTTCCAAGCAATACATTTTGTTGTTTTTTCTGACAAAGAAAAATGGTCAAAATAAAAAAAACAAAACAAAACAGTGTTTTCAGACCTCAAATAATGCAAAGAAAACAAGTTCATAATCATTTAGAAACAGCAATACTAATGTTTTAACTCAGGAAGAGTACAGAAATCAATATTTTGTGGAATAACCATAATTTTTAATCATAGCTTTCATGCGACTTGGCATGCTTTCCATGAGTCTTTCACACTGCTTCTGCTGCAAAAATGTAAGCAGCTCTTCTTTCTTTGATGGTCTGTGACTATGCATCATCCTCTTTATTACATTCCAGAGGTTTTCAATGGGGGTTCAGGTCTGGAGATTGGGCTGCCCATGACAGGGTTTTGATGTGGTGGTCTCTTAATTTTTGCCAAAGCTGTAAATCATACCTATACCATCGAGTATTGTACATACTACACTAGTTAGCACTGCTGCTTTTCACTTCTGGGGCTCGGGGTTCAAATCCCATCAAGGACAATATCTGCAAAAAGTTTATGTATTCTCCCCGTGTTTGCGTTGGTTTCCTACCACACTCCAAAGACATACTGGAATTGGACAGTGATAATGATGTCTGTTAAGCAAATATGATGGTGCTATATAAGCAAATAAAATCAATAATACATACTATATCAGAATATAACTATTCTCTACTAGATAAATGTCTTCAACAGACCACTGACACCTCTATAAAAAACTAATAGAACACCACCCTGACCCTTTTACAGATATATTGGCCCAAATCCCTTTTTAACCTTCCCTGTAAGTCATTTTTTTCACTTATTTCTGGGTTAGTTGCTGCAAAGGGTTATTATCACTATAGATATCACATATCTTTATCCGGGAACAAACACAGACAGAAGAGCGCCTTTGTGCAAGAACAGTATGTTGGCCCTTTGCAGTCCAATAATGTGTCTATGACAGAAGCTGCTTTCTGCTTTGGAAATAGAAATGGGCCCCCCTTACTTATTGGGCCCCTGGGTAAGTCCCCACCTGTTTACAATGCATGACTATGACAATATTCATCTTACTTAACCTTACCCAAGACTCTAGTAATCAATATTAGTAAATTGAAGAGTTATATTATGATACTGTGATCATGTTTTCATATTGAATGTCACCTTACCATTTCATTCTCCTCCCCCGGGTTCAGCAGGGCACGTGTACCTGTCTTCTTGGCATCCATCTCTTGGGTCTTCTGCATAACTAGGACACCAGGAGCTTCAGTATGTGCACAGCTGTCTCTCAGGGCTCAGAGTGGATATCTTCAGTAGCTCCTCTTCTTTTAACATTACTAAGAACACACCCTTCTTTAAATCCTTTCCACTAAATGACCAATAGGCTTCGCACTTCACTGTATTGTATTCATACAGAAGTGTTTCCGTCAGACTGGAGTGTGCTGGACCTATTCACACACACCTGTTCTGTGTAATGTTGATTTCCCTGGTAAATCATGAAAAGTTCTTAGCTTCTTTAGCATTTGCATTTTAATACAACAGTTTACAGAAATAATTGGGTGAGAGAAGAAAACTACAGCACAACTCAGGAATGAAAATGTCTTAGAGGGGCTTTACATTTTCTCCCCAGTTTCACCCCAGTTCAACTTTTTTAATGCTATGTGCACATGTTCAGGATTTTGTGCGCTTTGTTCGTGTTTTTTCTGCAGTTTTCCACTGGAAAAACGCTTAAAAAATTTATACATAAGCATCCCATCACTTTTAATGCACTCTGCAATTTTTGTTCGCAGAAAAAAATGCATTGCGGTAAAAAAACGCAGCATGATTATTAATTGTGTGGATTTTTCACGTTTTTTCCCGCTATTTAATGCATTGGGAAGCTCCGGCAAAAAACGCACAAAAAACGCGCAAAAACGAGTCGAAAACGCAGAAAAAAACTCATGCGGATTTCCTGCAGAAAAAGTCCGGTTTTGTTCAGGAAAATTCTGCAGAAAATCTTGACATGTGCACATAGCCTAAAAATACACTTAATTTACCCTCAGTGGCTCATCTAGAGTCATTTGTGATCCAGAGCTACATTTGGACCTGGTTCCTGGTGAGCTCCAGTAGCATTAGTAGAATCTGTGTTAGCTTCTCATAACAAAATAATACAAGTACCATAATTAAATCTGAAAGAAATCCATGGCAATAAGATCATTTTCTAAGTAATACTTCTAAATAATGCAGTCATAAAGTTACCAAATATCAAATGTTATCCCCATACCATTACTGAACAAAGTCCACTCTATTAAGACCAATAAAACAATAATACCAAATACAAGAGATGAATACCACCACACCATGACCATGTAGTATTACTATTAAGCATCTGAATATAACGACAATTATGTAACAGAGCAAATCTCATTATACAAAGACCAATATCTCTAATATATAAAGCTGAATGTGTGGGTGTGTGTATGTGGAGCGCCCCCGTGGCGCCGTGGGGTACTCGGTACCGGGTCCTTCGGTTCACAGGGGGAGGTCACGGTGGCTGACCCGGTCCGTGGCCCTGGGACGTCCGTGTAAAAGGGAAAGGTCTTTAAAGGGATAAAGTTTGTGTTCGTAACGTCACCTGTGGTATTCGGTCAGGGTGACCGATGCTGCTTTAAGGAGTCTGCGAGGGGTGATGTTATGGCAGCTAGATGGTATACCTTCCCACAGGTGAAGTATGTCCCCAGAGCTTCCTAGTATGTAGATGGTGGATGGTGAGAGGCGCAGACAGCGTCGGACTGGAACACCTTGGGCCCACCAGAGAAAATCATTCTTGGGGCCCACTATGTAGCTAAATAGAAATAGATACAAGACCACCAATTGTGCGGTAAAAAGCGCTAATATCAGGGTATAATATAAGGTAGTTAATTTCTTAATTATGTAGCAAGGGTTGGGGTAGCCCCCTCACAGAATATAATGTAGCCCCCTCAAAAAATATAATGCAGTCCACTATCATAGAATATAATGCAGCACCCCATAAAATATAATGCAACCCCCTCAGGTATAACGCAGTCCCCACCATAGAATATAAGGTAGCACCCTCATAGGGTATAATGCAGCCACCTCATATAGTATAATGCAGCCACCACAGAATATAATGTAGTCAACTGAGAGAATGCAGCCACACCACAGAATATAACGCAGCCCCCCCCCATAGAGTATACTGTAGCCCCCTCACATTGTATGATGTAGCCCCCATAATATAATGTAGTCGCCTGAGAATAATGCAGTGCCCCCACAGAATATAATGTAGCCCCCTCATAAAGTATGATGCAGCCCCTCTCCACCCCCATCATTGTCCTCATCACCACCTCCATCATTGCCTTCTCCCCACCACCCCTATCATTCTCCCCCACCACCTCCATCACTACCCATTCCACCACCTGCATCATTGCCTCCTCCCCCACCATCATTGTCCATTTCATCACCTCCATCATCATTTCCATCATTGCCTCTCCCCCACCACAATCATTGCCCATCACCTCCATCATTGCCTCCCCACCACCATTGCCCATTTCATCACCTCCATCATTGCCTTCCACCACCACCATTGCCCAACACCTCCATCATTGCCTCCCCACCATCATTGCCTATCACCTCCATCATTGCCCATCACCTACATCATTCCCTCCCTCACATAATTGCCCATCACCTCCATCATTGTCTCCCTCAACATCATTGCCCATCACTTCCATCATTGCCTCCCCTCACCTCCATCATTGCTTCCCCACCACTACCATCATTACCCATCACCTCCATCATTGTCTCCCCCACCACCATCATTGCCCATCACCTCCATCATTGTCCCCCCCACCAATATCATTGTCCTTCACCACACACACAGCTCACCGCAGCAGCAGCTCATGACACACACACATATACACACACACACACACACTCTTGCAAACACACTCACACACACACTCTCTCACACACACACTCTCACTCACACACTCACACACACTCTCTCACACACACACACACACACAGCTCACCTCACCTCCCCGCAGCAGCTCATTCCAGCAGCCTCTTCCTCGCTGGATTCCTGAAAGCTTTCTGACTGAGACAGCAGCATGCTGGATGATGATGTCATCCAGCTGGGCTGTCTCAGACAGGAAGCAGGATGCCGGGAGGTGAGCTGCTCTGTGAGTCTGTGTGCCTGCATGTGTATGTGTGTGGTGCGGTGCTGTGTGTGTGGGTGTGGGTGTGCGGTACTTTGTGAGTGTGTGTGTGGTGCGGCTTTACATGCGGGCAATGTTAGCTGCACCCTGCGGCTAACGCTGCCCGCTATTAAAGAGAAATGGTATTCACGCCTCTCCACGCCCATAGGGGCATGGGGAAGGGTGAGTATTCATTTGGCTTTAGCAGCGGGGATATGATCCTGTCTTCAGCTGCTGCTACTGGAACAGGGCAGGCCCCCTTGACTCAGGGGCCCTATAGCCACTGGCAAGGGGCCCCTGGAGCAGTGGGGGCCCTAGGCAGCTGCTGTCCAGTATGCCAACAGGTGTCAGTGCCTGGGCCCACCGGAGAATCATCCGGTTCTCCGGTGGGCCAGTCCGAACCTGGGCGCAGAGTAGAACGAGGACAAAAGGTTGCAGTCTCTTTACCTTTACTGAAGACTTCAGCATCCACAGTCCAGAGCACCAGACCACAGGGCAGGCAGAGTCTGGCCAGTTTGGAGGCAAGTCCAGAGTCCCCTTGTCCAGGTGGAAATCAGTAGCCTTCCTCTAGGTCCAGAGTCTCCTAGTCCAGGTGGAAATCAGTAGCTTTTAGTGCTGCAGTGTTGTAGTCCCTTACTGCTAAGCTTCTCATAAGGTCCTCACTAGGGTTGAGCGAAACGGGTCGATCATTTTCAAAAGTCGCCGACTTTTGGCTAAGTCGGCGTCTCATGAAACCCGATCCGACCCCTGTGCTTGTCGGCCATGCGGTACGCGACTTTCGCGCCAAAGTCGCGTTTCAATGACGCGAAAAGCGCCATTTCTCAGCCAATGAAGGTGAACGCAGAGTGTGGGCAGCGTGATGACATAGATCCTGGTCCCCACCATCTTAGAGAAGGGCATTGCAGTGATTGGCTTGCTGTCTGCGGCGTCACAGGGGCTATAAAGGGGCGTTCCCGCCGACCGCCATCTTACTGCTGCTGATCTGAGCTTAGGGACAGGTTGCTGCCGCTTCATCAGAAGCAGGGAGAGCGTTAGGCAGGGTCCACTAACCACCAAACCGCTTGTGCTGCAGCGATTTCCACTGTCCAACACCACCTTCGGTGTGCAGGAACAGTGGAAGCTATTTTTTTTTTTTTTTCCCCTCAGCGCTGTAGCTCATTGGGCTGCCCTAGAAGGCTCCGTGATAGCTGTATTGCTGTGTGTACGCCACTGTGGAAACCAACTGCTTTTTTCAAAGCACATATCCTCTTGTTCCTTCCTTTCTGCACAGCTATCTTTTTTGTTTGTCCACACTTTTTATTTAATTTGTGCATCAGTCCACTCCTATTGCTGCCTGCCATACCTGGCTTACATTACTGCAGGGAGATAGTAATTGTAGGACAGTTTTTTTTTTTTTTTTGTTTTTTTTTTGTGGGAGATTAAGATTGGCATTTCTGCTACAGTGCCATCCCTGTGTGTGCCATCTCTCACTGAGTGGGCCATAGAAAGCCTATTTATTTTTTCCGTGATTTGTGTTCTAAAATCTACCTCAACACAGAAACACTACATCAATCAGTGGGAGAAAAATATTGGCCTCAGTCAGGGCTTGTGTGCCACTGCTGTGTGTGCGCTATCTCTCATTCAGTGGGCTATAGCAAGCCTATATTTTTTTTTTTTTTTTTTTTTTAATATTATTTGGTTTCAAAAGTCTCCCTGAAAAAAAAAAAAAAACCTAAAAAAACAGTGGGAGAGTAATATTGCCCTTTCAGCTTGTGTGCCAGTCTTGACTCCTGGGTGTGCCACCTCTCTCCCTCTCATTCAGTGGGCCATAGAAAGCCTATTTATTTTTTTTTTTAAATATTATTGGGTTTCTAAAGTCTCCCTGAAAAAAACAAAAAATACATAAAAAAACAGTGGGAGAGTAATATTGCCCTTTCAGCTTGTGTGCCAGTCTTGACTCCTGGGTGTGCCACCTCTCTCCCTCTCATTCAGTGGGCCATAGAAAGCCTTTTTTTTTTTTGGTTTTTTTAATATTATTTGGTTTCTAAAGTCTCCCTGAAAAAAACAAAAAAAACATAAAAAACAGTGGGAGAGTAATATTGCCCTTTCAGCTTGTGCGCCAGTCTTGACTCCTGGTTGTGCCACCTCTCTCTCTCTAATTGTGGGCCATAGAAAGCCTTTTTTTTTTTTTTAAATATTATTGGGTTTCTAAAGTCTCCCTGAAAAAACAAAAAATACATAAAAAAACAGTGGGAGAGTAATATTGCCCTTTCAGCTTGTGTGCCAGTCTTGACTCCTGGGTGTGCCACCTCTCTCCCTTTCATTCAGTGGGCCATAGAAAGCCTATTTTTTTTTTTTTTAATATTATTTGGTTTCTAATTCTCCCTGAAAAAAAAAAAAAAACCTAAAAAAACAGTGGGAGAGTAATATTGCCCTTTCAGCTTGTGTGCCAGTCTTGACTCCTGGGTGTGCCACCTCTCTCCCTCTCATTCAGTGGGCCATAGAAAGCCTATTTATTTTTTTTTTAAAATATTATTGGGTTTCTAAAGTCTCCCTGAAAAAAACAAAAAATACATAAAAAAACAGTGGGAGAGTAATATTGCCCTTTCAGCTTGTGTGCCAGTCTTGACTCCTGGGTGTGCCACCTCTCTCCCTTTCATTCAGTGGGCCATAGAAAGCCTATTTATTTTTTTTTTTAAATATTATTGGGTTTCTAAAGTCTCCCTGAAAAAACAAAAAAAACCTAAAAAAACAGTGGGAGAGTAATATTGCCCTTTCAGCTTGTGTGCCAGTCTTGACTCCTGGGTGTGCCACCTCTCTCCCTCTCATTCAGTGGGCCATAGAAAGCCTATTTATTTTTTTTTTAAAATATTATTGGGTTTCTAAAGTCTCCCTGAAAAAAACAAAAAATACATAAAAAAACAGTGGGAGAGTAATATTGCCCTTTCAGCTTGTGTGCCAGTCTTGACTCCTGGGTGTGCCACCTCTCTCCCTCTCATTCAGTGGGCCATAGAAAGCCTTTTTTTTTTTTGGTTTTTTTAATATTATTTGGTTTCTAAAGTCTCCCTGAAAAAAACAAAAAAAACATAAAAAACAGTGGGAGAGTAATATTGCCCTTTCAGCTTGTGCGCCAGTCTTGACTCCTGGTTGTGCCACCTCTCTCTCTCTAATTGTGGGCCATAGAAAGCCTTTTTTTTTTTTTTAAATATTATTGGGTTTCTAAAGTCTCCCTGAAAAAACAAAAAATACATAAAAAAACAGTGGGAGAGTAATATTGCCCTTTCAGCTTGTGTGCCAGTCTTGACTCCTGGGTGTGCCACCTCTCTCCCTTTCATTCAGTGGGCCATAGAAAGCCTATTTATTTTTTCCGTGATTTGTGTTCTAAATTCTACCTCAACACAAAAACACTACATCAATCAGTGGGAGAAAAATATTGGCCTCAGTCAGGGCTTGTGTGCCACTGCTGTGTGTGCTATCTCTCATTCAGTGGGCTATAGCAAGCCTATTTTTTTTTTTTTTTTTTTTTTTTAATATTATTTGGTTTCTAAAGTCTCCCTGAAAAAAAAAAAAAACCTAAAAAAACAGTGGGAGAGTAATATTGCCCTTTCAGCTTGTGTGCCAGTCTTGACTCCTGGGTGTGCCACCTCTCTCCCTCTCATTCAGTGGGCCATAGAAAGCCTATTTATTTTTTTTTTTAAATATTATTGGGTTTCTAAAGTCTCCCTGAAAAAACAAAAAATACATAAAAAAACAGTGGGAGAGTAATATTGCCCTTTCAGCTTGTGTGCCAGTCTTGACTCCTGGGTGTGCCACCTCTCTCCCTTTCATTCAGTGGGCCATAGAAAGCCTATTTTTTTTTTTTTTAATATTATTTGGTTTCTAATTCTCCCTGAAAAAAAAAAAAAAACCTAAAAAAACAGTGGGAGAGTAATATTGCCCTTTCAGCTTGTGTGCCAGTCTTGACTCCTGGGTGTGCCACCTCTCTCCCTCTCATTCAGTGGGCCATAGAAAGCCTATTTATTTATTTTTTTAAATATTATTGGGTTTCTAAAGTCTCCCTGAAAAAACAAAAAATACATAAAAAAACAGTGGGAGAGTAATATTGCCCTTTCAGCTTGTGTGCCAGTCTTGACTCCTGGGTGTGCCACCTCTCTCCCTTTCATTCAGTGGGCCATAGAAAGCCTATTTTTTTTTTTTTTTTAATATTATTTGGTTTCTAATTCTCCCTGAAAAAAAAAAAAAAACCTAAAAAAACAGTGGGAGAGTAATATTGCCCTTTCAGCTTGTGTGCCAGTCTTGACTCCTGGGTGTGTCACCTCTCTCCCTCTCATTCAGTGGGCCATAGAAAGCCTATTTATTTTTTTTTTTAAATATTATTGGGTTTCTAAAGTCTCCCTGAAAAAACAAAAAATACATAAAAAAACAGTGGGAGAGTAATATTGCCCTTTCAGCTTGTGTGCCAGTCTTGACTCCTGGGTGTGCCACCTCTCTCCCTCTCATTCAGTGGGCCATAGAAAGCCTTTTTTTTTTTTGGTTTTTTTAATATTATTTGGTTTCTAAAGTCTCCCTGAAAAAAACAAAAAAAACATAAAAAACAGTGGGAGAGTAATATTGCCCTTTCAGCTTGTGCGCCAGTCTTGACTCCTGGTTGTGCCACCTCTCTCTCTCTAATTGTGGGCCATAGAAAGCCTTTTTTTTTTTTTTTTTTTATATTATTTGGTTTCTAAAGTCTCCCTGAGAAAAAAAAATAAATAAATTAGGTGGGAGATTAATATTGACATTAGTGCTTGAGTGACAGTCCTGCGTGTGTGTCATCTCTGTGATTTTGTGCCACAGAAAACAGAGTGTGTAACATTGTGCCTGATTTTCCTTGTGGTCTCACCAACCTGTTAAGGGATATTGAAATCATACTGAAGTTATAGCTCACCGTGTAAGTTGTTTGATAGCAACAAATAAAGTTACTTTGGTTAAGATTTTAAAACAATGAGGAAGTCTGGTGCAAGAGGTCGTCGTGGGCGTTCATTGTCAGCTGGTAATGATGGTAGTGGTAGTGGAGCATCAGGTGGTCGTGGGGATAAAAATATTCCACCTAAGTCTGGAGCTGTGGAGCCAGTTTCGTCGTCAGGCTACACAAGGCCTCGAACGCTCTCTTTTCTGGGAGTAGGAAAACCGCTTTTAAAGGCGGAGCAGCAACAGCAAGTTTTGGCTTACATTGCAGACTCAGCCTCTAGCTCTTTTGCCTCCTCTTCCGAAACTGGTAAATGTAAAAGCAGCGCGTCGCTTGTGGATGTTCACGGTCAGGGACAAGTCGCTTCCTTGTCCTCCTCAGCAAAAACTACAACAAGAGAGAAGGATGCAGCAGGCGACACAACGGGTCACTCCATGGAGCTCTTTACACATACCGTCCCTGGCTTAGAAAGTGAAACATTTAACAGGCCATGCCCATTACAAGTATATTCTGACATGGAGTGCACTGATGCACAGCCACAGCCAGAGTACTATGCTGCTCCTTTGACTCAGACCACCACATTGCCCTCTCAGGGTACAGATCCACAATCAGACCCTGATGAGACTATGTTGCCCCGCCACGAACGCTATACCACCGACCGACACAGTGACACAGACGAAGTTGCACACGAGCTCGAAGAGGAGGTAATAGATGACCCAGTTATTGACCCCGATTGGCAGCCATTGGGGGAACAGGGTGCAGGCGGCAGTAGTTCAGAAGCGGAGGTGGAGGAGGGGCCGCAGCAGGCATCAACATCGCAACAGGTTCCATCTGCCGGGCCCGTATCTGGACCAAAACGCGTGTCAAAGCCAAAACCTGTTGGAGCACAGCGTTGCCATCCGGTTAAAGCTCAGTCTGCAATCCCTGAAAAGGGATCAGAGTCTAGGAAGAGTGCAGTCTGGCATTTTTTTAAACAACATCCAACTGATCAGCGCAAAGTCATCTGTCAAAAATGTTCAACTAGCTTAAGCAGAGGTCAGAATCTGAAAAGTCTAAATACTAGTTGCATGCATAGACACTTAACCACCATGCATTCTCAAGCCTGGACTAACTACCAAACGTCCCTCAAGGTTGTAGCACCCTCGGCCAATGAAGCTAGTCAGCAACGCAACATCCCTTCCGTCACTGTAAGGCCACCATTTTCCGCACCACCGGCAGTATCTGTGCAGGTTTCTTTGCCAGCCAAAAGCAGTCAGGGTCAGGGAATCACCAGTTTTGTAGGAGGAAATATTGCATGTAGGGCACCGGCGGAAACAATACCGTCTCCAACCGTCTCTCAGTCTGCCATGTCCACCGGCACACCCGAAAGTTCCACGATCTACAGCTCTCCAGTCCAGCTCACCCTACATGAGACTCTGGTTAGAAAAAGGAAGTACTTATCCTCGCATCCGCGTACACAGGGTTTTAACGCCCACATAGCTAGACTAATCTCGTTAGAGATGATGCCCTACCGGTTAGTTGAAAGCGAAGCTTTCAAAGCCCTGATGGAGTACGCTGAACCACGATACGAGCTACCCAGTCGACACTTTTTTTCCAGAAAAGCCATCCCAGCCCTGCACCAGCATGTTAAACAGCGCATCGTCCATGCACTCAGGCAATCTGTGAGTACAAAGGTGCACCTGACTACAGATGCATGGACCAGTAGGCATGGCCAGGGACGTTATGTGTCCATCACGGCACACTGGGTGAATGTGGTGGATGCAGGGTCCACAGGCGACATCAATTTAGGGACAGTTGTGCCTAGCCCACGGTCTAGGAAACAGTTGGCTGTAGGCGTTCGCACCCCCTCCTCCTCCTCCTCGTCCTCCTGCAGAAGCTACAGCTCTTCCACAGAACGCAGTCGGCCAACCACTCCATCGGCAGATGACACTGTTGCACACCAGTTGTCCCATTATGGGCCAGCTACTGCCAAGCGTCAGCAGGCTGTATTGGCTATGAAGTGTTTGGGCGACAACAGACACACCGCGGAAGTTCTGTCCGAGTTCTTGCAACAAGAAACGCAGTCGTGGCTGGGCACAGTAGATCTTGAGGCAGGCAAGGTAGTGAGTGATAACGGAAGGAATTTCATGGCTGCCATCTCCCTTTCCCAACTGAAACACATTCCTTGCCTGGCTCACACCTTAAACCTGGTGGTGCAGTGCTTATTGAAAACTTATCCTGGGTTCTCCGACCTGCTCCTCAAAGTGCGTGCACTTTGCTCACATATCCGACGTTCGCCTGTACACGCCAGCCGTATGCAGACCTATCAGCGGTCTTTGAACCTTCCCCAGCATCGCCTAATCATAGACGTTGCAACAAGGTGGAACTCAACACTGCACATGCTTCAGAGACTGTGCGAACAGAGGCGTGCTGTTATTTATTTGTGGGAGGATACACGGGCAGGCAGTAGGATGGCAGACATGGAGTTGTCAGGTGTGCAGTGGTCGAAGATACAAGACATGTGTCAAGTCCTTCAGTGTTTTGAGGAATGCACACGGCTGGTTAGTGCAGACAACGCCGTAATAAGCATGAGCATCCCCCTAATGCGTCTGCTGATGCAAAGTTTGACGCACATAAAGGAGCAGGCGTCTGCACCAGAGGAAGAGGGAAGCCTTGATGACAGTCAGCCATTGTCTGGTCAGGGCAGTGTACAGGACGAGGTAGCGGGCGAAGAGGAGGTGGAGGACGAGGAGGATGATGGGGATGAGTATATTTTTAATGCGGAAACTTTCACGGGGGCACAGGAAATTGGTTGCGTGTCACGGCCGGGTTCTGGTTTTTTGAGGGACACAAGTGACGTAGATTTGCCTGCAACTGCCCCTCAACCAATCACAACCGGAGATTTGACAAGTGGAACTTTGGCCCACATGGCGGATTATGCCTTACGTATCCTACAAAGGGACACACGCATTACGAAAATGATGAACGATGACGATTACTGGTTGGCCTGCCTCCTTGATCCACGCTATAAAGGCAAATTGCAAAATATTATGCCACATGAGAACTTGGAACTAATATTAGCAACCAAACAATCAACTCTTGTTGACCGTTTGCTTCAGGCATTCCCAGCACACAGCGCACGTGATCGTTCTCACACGAGCTCCAGGGGGCAGCAGACTAGGAGTGTTAGGGGTGCACACATCAGAAGTGGCGTTGGACAGAGGGGTTTTCTGACCAGGTTGTGGAGTGATTTTGCTATGACCGCAGACAGGACAGGTACTGCTGCATCAATTGAAAGTGACAGGAGACAACATTTGTCCAGTATGGTTACTAACTATTTTTCATCCCTTATCGATGTTCTCCCTCAACCGTCATTCCCATTTGATTACTGGGCCTCCAAATTAGACACCTGGCCAGAATTGGCAGAATATGCATTGCAGGAGCTTGCTTGCCCGGCAGCAAGTGTCCTATCAGAAAGAGTATTCAGTGCTGCAGGGTCAATATTAACCGAAAAAAGGACTCGTCTGGCTACCCAAAATGTTGACGATCTAACATTCATTAAAATGAACCACAACTGGATTTCAAAATCTTTTGCCCCACCTTGCCCGGCCGACACCTAGCTTTCCTATGAAAAGCTCTTGCCTGTGAATTACTTTTCTAATGTCTAATTTGCTGCTGCAGATTGTACAGCATACGACATGTTTACACCTCCCTAAATGGCCAAACTCCCCACACGGGGCCGTGGTATCGCGACTTGGCGCAAGCACCCGTGAGACTGCTGTTTGTCTGAAGAGGTGGGTGTGCTCGCTTTTGGTTGACGGCATTGCTACTGGGTCCCTCATAGTACAATGTAGTGTCTCTGGCGGTGGTGGTGCGCACCCAACGTCAGACACACCGTTGTAACATGAGTGGCCCTGGGGCGGTCCCGCCGGCCTCAAGAGAGTTCCCCCCTACCCCAGCTCAAACTGGGCTCTACTACGTGCAAAATTATGTCGCACAGCTCCACCAATCTTTAGTCTATTCGCTGACATCATTCAATGTCTGGCACTGACAATACAAATTTGTAGACATCTATGATGCAACTTAAAGTAGTCTGTGTCTGTGTCCTATATTGGCACCATTAAATAGTTACTGCCAAATTACTATGTCAGAAACACAGCAGATGAGCCCACCCCTGTACCTAAGTATGCCATCTTTTTTTTTGTTTTGGTTGTTTTGCGAGACATTAACATCTATTTATATTTTGGGAGTACTGGGACAGACACTCCTTGCACTACTCCTCCACTCAGCACCAAGCTGCCTGCCCGTGTATCCATGTAACCGCTGTAAAACTGCCATGAGCCTATTGTTTGTTATTTTAGGCCTTTGATAGCCTGTCTGCGGTCCCTACTCCTCCACTGACCACCAAGCTGCCTGCCCGTGTATCCATGTAACCGCTGTAAAACTGCCATGAGCCTATTGTTTGTTATTTTAGGCCTTTGAAGCCTTTCTGCGCTCCCTCCTTCCACTAGTCCTCCACTGACCAGACCACTGCTGCCCGTGTACCCCTGGAACCAATTTTAAAGTGCCTACAGCCAGCCCATTTTATTGTGTTAGGCCTTCGAAGCCTGTCTGCGGTCCATACTTCCACTAGTCCTCCACTGACCAGACCACTGCTGCCCGTGTACCCCTGGAACCAATTTTAAAGTGCCTACAGTCAGCCCATTTTATTGTGTTAGGCCTTCGAAGCCTGTCTGCGGTCCATACTTCCACTAGGCCTCCACTGACCAGACCACTGCTGCCCGTGTACCCCTGGAACCAATTTTAAAGTGCCTACAGCCAGCCCATTTTATTGTGTTAGGCCTTCGAAGCCTGTCTGCGGTCCATACTTCCACTAGTCCTCCACTGACCAGACCACTGCTGCCCGTGTACCCCTGGAACCAATTTTAAAGTGCCTACAGCCAGCCCATTTTATTGTGTTAGGCCTTCGAAGCCTGTCTGCGGTCCATACTTCCACTAGGCCTCCACTGACCAGACCACTGCTGCCCGTGTACCCCTGGAACCAATTTTAAAGTGCCTACAGCCAGCCCATTTTATTGTGTTAGGCCTTCGAAGCCTGTCTGCGGTCCATACTTCCACTAGGCCTCCACTGACCAGACCACTGCTGCCCGTGTACCCCTGGAACCAATTTTAAAGTGCCTACAGCCAGCCCATTTTATTGTGTTAGGCCTTCGAAGCCTGTCTGCGGTCCATACTTTAAATACTCCTCCACTCACCACCAAGCTGCCTGCCCGTGTATCCATGTAACCGCTGTAAAACTGCCATGAGCCTATTGTTTGTTATGTTAGGCCTTTGATAGCCTGTCTGCGGTCCTTACTTTAAATACTCCTCCACTCACCACCTAGCTGCCTGTGTATCCATGTAACCGATGTAAAACTGCCATGACTGCCTACTGTTTGTTATTTTAGGCCTTTGATAGCCTGTCTGCGGCCCCTACTTGCAATACTCCTCCACTGACCACAATGCTGCCTGGAGTGCCTGCCTGTGTATCCATGTAACCGATGTAAAACTGCCATGACTGCCTACTGTTTGTTATTTTAGGCCTTTGATAGCCTGTCTGCGGCCCCTACTTGCAATACTCCTCCACTGAGCACAATGCTGCCTGGAGTGCCTGCCTGTGTATCCATGTAACCGATGTAAAACTGCCATGACTGCCTACTGTTTGTTATTTTAGGCCTTTGATAGCCTGTCTGCAGCCCCTACTTGCAATACTCCTCCACTGACCACACCAATGCTGCCCGTGTACCCCTGGAACCTATTTAAAAGTTCATAGAGCCTAGTTATATATTTTATTTACTATTAATAAGGCCATGATGGACTACGCTGTACCACGCTACAAGCTAACCAGTCGACACTTCTTTTGCGAGAAAAGCCATCCCAACCCTCCACCAGCATGTAGAAGACCGCATTGTCCATGCACTCTGGCAATCTGTGAGTACAAAGGTGCACCTGACAACAGACGCATGGACCTGTAGGCATGGCCACGGAAGATTACGTGTCCATTACGGCGCAATGGGTTAATGTGGTGGATGCATGGTCCACAGGGGACAGCCTACTAAGTCTGTCTGCAGTCCCTAATTCAAATTGTCCTCCACTGTCTAAATCGGAACTTCCACCTTCTGGCTTTCGGCCTATAGTATCAGAAATTAAACTGCATTTGGCCTTCAACTTTGGTTAGGGCCTACTAACGGCTTCTGCCCCTCCCTGGTGTTGCCCTCAACTAAATAAAGCTGAGCTTCAACCTTCCGGCTCTCATTATGTGGTTTTAAAAAAAAAAATGGTGGTTAGGGCCTACTAACGGCTTCTGCCCCTCCCTGGTGTTGTCCTCAACTAAATAAAGCTGAGCTTCAACCTTCCGGCTCTCATTAAGTGGTTTTTAAAAAAAAATGGTGGTTAGGGCCTACTAACGGCTTCTGCCCCTCCCTGGTGTTGTCCTCAACTAAATAAAGCTGAGCTTCAACCTTCCGGCTCTCATTAAGTGGTTTTAAAAAAAAAAAAATTGGTGGTTAGGGCCTACTAACGGCTTCTGCCCCTCCCTGGTGTTGTCCTCAACTAAATAAAGCTGAGCTTCAACCTTCCGGCTCTCATTATGTGGTTTTAAAAAAAAAAATGGTGGTTAGGGCCTACTAACGGCTTCTGCCCCTCCCTGGTGTTGTCCTCAACTAAATAAAGCTGAGCTTCAACCTTCCGGCTCTCATTAAGTGGTTTTAAAAAAAAAAAAATTGGTGGTTAGGGCCTACTAACGGCTTCTGCCCCTCCCTGGTGTTGTCCTCAACTAAATAAAGCTGAGCTTCAACCTTCCGGCTCTCATTATGTGGTTTAAAAAAAAAAATGGTGGTTAGGGCCTACTAACGGCTTCTGCCCCTCCCTGGTGTTGTCCTCAACTAAATAAAGCTGAGCTTCAACCTTCCGGCTCTCATTATGTGGTTTTAAAAAAAAAAATGGTGGTTAGGGCCTACTAACGGCTTCTGCCCCTCCCTGGTGTTGTCCTCAACTAAATAAAGCTGAGCTTCAACCTTCCGGCTCTCATTAAGTGGTTTTAAAAAAAAAAAAAATGGTGGTTAGGGCCTACTAACGGCTTCTGCCCCTCCCTGGTGTTGCCCTCAACTAAATAAAGCTGAGCTTCAACCTTCTGCTCCAAATTACCATTTTAAAAAATGCAATAGGCTTTTCCGGCCTACTAAAGGTGTCTGCCCCTCCCTGGTGTTGTCCTCAACTGAACAAAGCTGAGCTTCCACATTCTGGCTTTCGCCCTATACTATCAGATATTAAACTGCATTTGGCCTACTAGTGTGGTTAGGCCCTTGAAACAGTGTCTGCTGCTCTTGGGTTTGCTACTCCACTGAACAAAGCAATGCCGCCTGTTTAGTCCTGTTACCAATTTTGAACTGCATGTAGCCTACTTTATTCTTTGGCCCTATATCTGTTTCCTCCTCATCCTGCCCATTGCCCAGCCACTGCTAAATGAGTCTGCTGGTACATTGACCTAGACCACTACATTCCCCTTGTACTCTACACAGCCAGAATCTGTCCCTGCTGAAAGTAAGGTTCCCCTTCCCGCATGTTATACCACCTTACACAGGGACAAAGAGGAAGGTGCAGATGAAAGTGCAGGTTCCTTCATCAGGTGGGGGGGCATACTCGTTGGCGACGTCACTGGCACAGGGCCCCTCAGAGTACGCAAAAGTGTCGCTGCTGGTGGGAGGCGCCCCCGCCATGCAAACACACCGCCGTACTTTGAGGGGCCCTGTGCCAGTGGCAATGCGAACGAGTGGGCCCCCCCTGCTTGCTCAGGATCACAGCACTTGCAACTTTTAAATACTTACCTTTCCCTGCAACACCGCCGTGACGTAGTCCGCATTTCCTGGGCCCACGAAAAACTTGAGCCAGCCCTACTCCCCCCACAACTTTCCCCCAATTCCCTATGCCCAACTATTATTATACAGTTAATTAAGATTGGCAAGCTTCAGAAACAAGAATGGATGTTTTTGGCATTAAAATGGGCACTGTAGGTGTTTTCCTGGCCTCCACTCACTGCCGACTATGCTTCCCCATTGACTTGCATTGGGTTTCGTGTTTCGGTCGATCCCCGACTTTTAGCGATAATCGGCCGACTGCACTCGACTCGACTCTGGACAAAATCGGGTTTCCCAAAACCCTACTCGATCTTAAAAAAATGAAAGTCGCTCAACCCTAGTCCTCACAAATGTTGTAGATGTTATGTCTCTCTCTCTGTCCCCCAGATAGGATAGGACAAACCCGTATGACTGGTGGCTTGAGGCAGTTTATAGGGACTCTATCATGTCCCAGCCTCTAAGGGGTGCCACCGTGCCTCCTCGGTGTAGGACGGACAGGTAACGAGAAATTAGCTGTCCTGCCAGTCTCTGGAGCAAGGCATAAAGACCATTACTCCCTCGGTGTTCCAGCTACCGGGCTTCTGCGCCTCAGGAGGCAGCCTGTGTAGGGCTGGTCCCCTTCTGATATCCACTCCTTTGCTACGACTTCTTTGCATGCTTGCTGTAATACAGTTCTGCCTTCAATGTCTCTTTCTGGGAGCTGCAGCTCTGAGGGCATGCACAGCTCCGTGTCCTTCTTCCTCAATCTCTGACTGGATCCCACTCCTGCCAGGGACCAACTACCCGAGCGAAGCTCAGCCAGCAACTATCTAACTTTCCCTACAGGTCACCAGTTTTACCAATGTGGGGAGTGACCTAATAAATAGGAGCAAGGGCTCCCCCTGGTGGCCTGGAGTGTGAAATGTGTTGCATGTTTGTGATACCTGGATGCAGTTATCCTTCTTTAACTCCAAACGTAACACCACTCTCCCCTAGAGAAGAATGACATTACTGCAATGACCAGGACCCTAGGGGGCTGCTCTCCCCACGTTAAATCCAGTACTCCCGGACTGGGAAAAGAAGAACAACAATACATTAGTAAAAGACATACAAATTTTTAAATGCAATAAAACAAGTTAATATAACTGATGCTTCCCTTTATGGCAGGTGAGGACTCTTGAACGTTGCATGACAAAAACATATTTACATTGCGGATCCACTTTTGGACATCAAACAACTCGATTAAACAGTACAGCAATTTACTAACTATGAAATACGATTACCCGAACGGGTATACTATCTATTAAGTGCAAAGGCAAACGTTCTATCTTTATTCAAGTGCAAATCAACATCTGATTACTTTTATTCTTCTTCAAGTGCAGGACAGTCTATCAACCCCCACGGGCTCACTGCATTTTCCCTTCCATTTATTCAAAGTGCTCTATAATTTCAGCTACATACTATCGGCTATGTAAAGCACAATTCTATCTATATTCAAGTCTAATCTGGCAAAGTGCAATAATTGACATTCCCTTTAAGGATTTAAACAGTATTCAAGTCTCTTTTACTGAGGTAGTGTAAAGTATTAATACCCAAGTCAATTAATAACGTTGTAACAGCAGGAACAAAGCGAGGGACCCTTTATTAATCCCCAACGTTGGCTTGGGCGGTCTACAAGGCGTGTATCCAGACCCGGAATTCTGCTGCACCAAATGGATTTTTCTTCAGGTCTCTGTAAAACAAAGCAGTTCTCACAACAAGATTAGAAACAGTCTCTTTTAGAAGCAGTCTCTGTAAAAGCTTCCTTTGTAAAACCAATAGGAAGCACCTTTTAAGAAGGTGCAAACTATTTACAGGAAAAGTTTGTAAGCCACTCACTGTCTATGACTCCAATGTCTTTAAACGGAAGGCAAATGTGCAAACATAGGATCCCCCTGGAACTGAGGACCCCTTTAAGAAATAACCCTGGCTGGGTACAATAAACTTTAGCAGCAAAACGATGGAAATAAACTATATACAATCATGGTTCAGGTTTTGTTTCCTTATAACAGTTCTGAAGGTAACACTGGTGGAGGTAGTCCTTTAGGGTATGAGCGGCTACCAGGTGCTACGTATGGGGCTTCTTCACTCCAGATGGGGGTCTGAGTGCCCACTGACTTCTGTTCCACAACAGCAGCTTTGTTGCAGGTGAATGTTGGTCCTGTGGCTACTGTCTCTGTAATAGTGATGGTGCACACTGTTGTCTTGGTAAGGGTGCAGGCAGGAGCGACTGTAAGGGTAATGGTAGTGGCTGCTTTAGCACAAGGGGACGCTGCTACTGCATGAGGTGGCACAGCTGGTGTCTTGGAGCTAGATGGCTTGGTGACAGGGTCTTTGTGCTTATGCACATTCAGAGCGAACCACCACCCTTTGGCGCCAAAGTGCCTGGTGTAGGTGACACAATCTCCTGGATACAGATCCCTATCCAGGTGTCCTTTTCACAAGTGAGACTCCACGTCCCTCCTGTTGACGAAGATCTCTGCATAGAGTCCCTGTTCCTTGATGAAGCACCAGCCTCCTTTTAATTTAAAGACTACTACAGTGCCCTGCTTACGCGGGGCCTGGTTAATGGTGCGGTCCTTGCGGGCCTGGGCCTTGACCTAAAGATCTCTCTTATCAAAGCCTCTGTGCTGGGCCTGATGCTCCTTCTCTTTTTCCTCCCATTCACGGGAGAGCAGGCACTGGTAGTCGTCCTAATTCAGGACTTCCATGGTTTCTCCCTCGCTCTCCTTCCTCCCAGGGAATCCCATGAGATCAGGTCCAGGACTGACCCAATGGTACACTGTCTTTTCAGTGTATACTACACCAGGCAGGATGGTAGGTGTAATCGGGGACTTCATGAACTGTTTCATCCACGTGGTCTGGTCCCCATGATCCCAGATGTTGGAGCCGGCTAGACCCGCAGGGAGGTGGCGCTGCTATGGGGCCTATTAACAGTTCGTCGGTCACCGGGGCAGGGTTGGTGTTCTTACCTGCCGCAGCGGTGTCTTTGGTGCCGGTCGGTTCCATCGGTGGTGGAGAGTGCAGCGGTGCAGGCAGCGGTTCTGGAAGCAGTGCTGGGAGTGGTTCTGGAAGCGGTGCTGGTGGGTCTTCCACGGGCGGCGTCTGACACGTGGCCTTGGCACCCAGCTGCATCCGCAGGAGCTGGTCTATGAGCTCCTCCACTCCGGCCTGCAGGAAGTAAGGGCCCACGGGTGATGCCTGGCCGCGGTGTCTTTCCAGGTGGCTGGGGGAGTCCTCTGCTTCCACCCCATGTTCTGGTTCCGGGCGGCTGGCCATGGCGTCCTCCTCATGGCTTGCTCCTTCCTGGTCACTTTCCCGCTCTCTCCTCCGGGGCGGTTCCTTTTTCTATGTCTCCTCCCGCCATTTAGGATCAGGAGGCAGATCTCGGCTGCTGACGGACACGTCCTCAAGGTACAGAAGTATTTGGACTGGGCGGCCATTATTTTTCACGCTCTCAGTTAGTTCAAGCCCACGATGGCATGCCCTTCTTCTCCGGTGCTCCTCGTGGTGCTGTAATGGCGGCGGTTTTGGCGGCAATTTTGGCGGTCTTTTCACAGTAAACAGTCTCTCAGCACAAAACAGTTAGGTACAGTCTTTTAGGTGCACATGACCCGATTTGCTGGGTCAGTCTATCCTGTTTGTGACGCCAAAGTTGGAGCGCCCCCATGGGGCCGTGGGGTACCGGGTCCTTCAGTTCACAGGGGGATGTCACAGTGGCTGACCTGGTCTGTGGCCCTGGAACATCTGTGTAAAAGGGAAAGGTCTTTAAAGGGATAAAGTTTGTGTTTGTGAAGCCACCTGTGGTATTCAGTCAGGGTGACCGACGCTCCTTTAAGGGGTCCGCTGGGGAGATGTTATGGCAGCTAGATGGTATACCTTCCCACAGGTGAAGTATGTCCCCAGGGCTTCCCAGTATGTAGATGGTGGATGGTGAGAGGCGCAGAGAAGAACGAGGAGACAAGGTTGCAGTCTCTTTACCTTTACTGAAGACTTCAGCATCCACAGTCCAGAGCACCAGACCACAGGGCAGGCAGAGTCCGGCCGGTTTGGAGGCAAGTCCAGAGTCCCCTTGTCCAGGTGGAAATCAGTAGCCTTCATCTAGGTCCAGAGTCCCCTAGTCCAGGTGGAAATCAGTAGCCTTTAGTGATGCAGTGTTGTAGTCCCTTACTGATAAGCTTCTCATAAGGTCCTCACAACTGTTGTAGATGTTATGTCTTTCTCTCTGTCCCCCGGATAGGATAGGACAAACCCGTATGACTGGTGGCTTGAGGCAGTTTATAGGGACTCTATCATGCCCCAGCCTCTAAGGGGTGCCACCGTGCCTCCTCAGTGTAGGGCGAACAGGTAACGTGAAATTAGCTGTCCTGCCGGTCTCTGGTGCAAGGCATAATGAGCATTACTCCCTCGTTGTTTCGGCTACCTGGCTTCTGCGCCTCAGAAGGAGGCAGCCTGTGTAGGGCTGGTCCCCTTCTGATATCCACTCCTTTGCTACGACTTCTTTGCACGCTCGCTGCAATACAGTTCTGCCTTCAATGTCTCTTTCTGGGAGCTGCAGCTCTGAGGGCATGCACAGCTCTGTGTCCTTCTTCCTTGATTTCTGACTGGATCCCACTCCTGCCAGGGACCAACTACCTGATCGAAGCTCAACCAGCAACTAACTAACTTTCCCTACAGGTCACCAGTTTTACCAATGTGGGGAGTGACCTAATAAATAGGAGCAAGGGCTCCCCCTGGTGGCCTGGAGTGTGAAATGTGTTGCATGTCTGTGATACCTGGATGCAGTTATCCTTCTTTGCCTCCAAATGTGGAGAATGACATTACTGCAATGACCAGGACCCTGGGGGGCTGCATATGTATGTGTGTATTCAAACAAATAATCATGTAGCACAATCTTATCCTGTAGCCGAGAGCAGAAAAGTCGAGCTCTCCCTGAATTAATGCCCAGACTCACTCGGTCACCAGGACAACTCCAATAACCATAGAATAGAACGAAGAAACGGAGTATACAAATCCCATAAACCATAATAGTCATAAAAGAAGAAACTTTATTATTGCAAAAATATATATCAATAAATAACAGGTATTGTAACCCATACAGATAGGAAAAATGGAGGAAACCTGAGGGTAAGCTGGTTTAGGTGGAAAGAGCTAAGTACATCCAGGGCAAGCACACTATCAGCAACTGTAATGATCCAGGTGCTACCCACATAACAAGGTGTATTTTTATATAATAAATGGGTGCCAAAAGCAGCACACCGTACAATGCTCCTAGTCAGTTAGGCTACTTTCACACTAGCGTTAACTGCATTACGTCTCAAAACGTCTTTTTTTCGAAAAAACGCATCCAGCAAAAGTTTTTGCTGGATGCGTTTTTTCCCCATAGACTTGTATTGGCGACGTATTGCGACGGATTGACATACGTCGTGTACGTTTTACGATGGATGCGTCGAAATTTGGCGATACATCGTCGGCAAAAAACGTTGCTTGTAGCGTTTTTTGTCTCCGCCTAAAAAACGTGTCGCGACGCATCCTGCGGCATGCGTCGTTGGCTACAATGGAAGCCTATGAGCGACGGATGCGTCGGGACGCGTCGTACGACGCAATGCAGCGCTGCAATACGTTTTTTTACACTGAGCATGCTCAGAAGCTGGATTTTGTTGCCAATTGGCCAGACACCCCCAAATCTATATAAACCTGGCCTGGGCCTTCAACCCCACATATATGGCCACGTATATACATGGCACTTATATACGTGGCACTTATATAAGCGCCACGTATATAAGTGCCACGTATTTAAGTGCCACGTATATAAGTGCCACATATATAAGTGCCACGTATATAAGTGCCACGTATATAAGTGCCATGTATTTAAGTGCCACGTATTTAAGTGCCACGTATTTAAGTGCCACGTATTTAAGTGCCACGATATTTCAGTGCCACGTATAACCACGTAGTTATAGTATTTATAGTACGTGGCACTGAAATACGTGGCACTATGACTGTCAGAAAATGTTCATTAAACGGTTAGGTGTGAGGTTAGGGGTAGGGTTAGGGTTTGGATCCCTTTATCATCATCCGTAGTTCATTAATCGGATGAATCCACAGTCGTCTCCGTCTCCGTTGCTGCAGAAGAATCCTACGTCTTTCCGCTGCCGCCTCCTTCTCCCGCACTATGATATCCAGGCGATTCGTCTCAAAGATAACGTCGGTAACCAAACTAGCAATCCTCACAAGAACACCTTCCATCGCTGCCACAAAACTAAAACCCTCAAAGATGGGCTGTAAAAACAGTAACTATATAGTTTTCCATATTTTCCAGTAGCCAATCAAATTTGGGAGCCTCCCATTTTAAAAATGGATCCGTCGTAAAAACGGATGCAACGGATGGTAAAAACGGATGCAACGTATGCAACGCATCCAGTATTTTCGACGGAAACGTTTAGCGGATTTGCGACGGATCCGTCGAAATGCTGTATGCGTTGCATACGTTTTTCACTTTTTTTGACGCATCCGTTTTTTCGGCAAAAAAAGGATTTGCGACGTAATGCAGTTAATGCTAGTGTGAAAGTAGCCTTAATCATCCAAGCATGCTTACCCATGAAGTGAACGGACGGCTCTCCCACTTGCCCCAGCAGCCCCCTGACACGCGTTTCGCGGTCAAGCTTTCTCAAAAGGGATTGAACATTGACCATTCTGATATGTTTAAATAGTCCGCAAACCAGAACTGCCACTGATTAACTGCCACTGCCACGCGCACCAGAGACCAAGCTCCACAACCCCCACAGCCATCACCGTCATGCGTGCACAGTGGCGGAAGTCCGCCAGGTGACGTCATCTAACATGCGCACATGAAGGATAATGATAGCCGCTGGAGAAGTGAAGTACAATGGAATCATAATGCGCATGCGTGCTCACAGCAGCCATTTTTTTTAAAGCCCATGGGGACGGCCATTTTACAGGGGATAGAACGTATATCTGTTTACACTGACCTCCTCACTGAACATTCTATGTGACATATATACAATCAAAAGGCAGTCAAACCATTGAATCATGTTAAAAAGACAAACGATATACATAATATACAGACAATAAAAAAGTGTAACATAAATGTTGCTAAAGTGACTGAAATGCATAATAGTCACGTAATCAGAATTACTATGGGAACGTGATATACATTAAAGAGAGGAAAAACTTCCTAATAATAATAAAGTGACTAAAGTGCAAATATCATATCAATAAATGTGACAAAATGTTTACAATTATGTGTTAAAGGAAAATAATATATATGAAGAAGTGCACATCCTTTCTATTCATATCAATGACCAGGGAGGCAGGCAGAGTCCAGAACAAAATGGCGATGATCTCAAACAGCCGGGCCATACAGCGTTAATGTTTAGTATGAATACTAGATAAAAAAAGAAAAAGACAATGAATAACAACACACATAATAAATATAAAAGCATGGTGGAAACGACTCCACATAAGGAGAGGAAGGAGACCAAAAAAGCCACCACCTAGGTAAATAGTATTAAAAATGTACTAACAATATATACCGAGTGTTAAAGGAAACTGAAAAACACCGATGGAACACCGGCATCCAGTTAATATGCACAGGTCGGGGAACAGAGGGAACCAGTCATAGGAAGGGGACAAAACCTAATTTTTCATTTAGCCCTTTGGGGGCCACTGTATCAAGGGTGACAATCCATTTGCACTCACGTTGTGCTAATAACTGATTTAGATTGCCACCCCTGATACCATGTATTCTATCAATGTCCCTCACCTTCAGGCCACTGGGATCAGAACCGTGATACATCCTAAAATGCTTTTTTAAGGTCTTTAGTAGAGATGCATCCGTTGTCTCTTTAGCGGCTAAAATGTCCCTCACATGTTCGCGTGTCCTCACTTTTAATTCCCTAGAGGTGAGACCAACATAAATAAGGGAGTAGGGACAAGTGGCATAATAAACCACATGTGTGGTATTACACGAAATGTACTCTCGAATCTTATATTCCCTGCTCCCATCAGATGTTTTGAAGGTCCCACATCTGAGTTTGTTCGGACACGCAACACACAAACCGCAGGGGAAGCATCCAACTCTAGGGCCACTTGTAGTGGAAAGACATTTTTGTGTGGCCACATAGTGACTCCTCACGAGATTGTCCCTGAGGTTTCTCCCCCTGTGTTGTGTAACATGTGGAAACTGTGGCAATTGAGCCGCAAGCGCACTGTCGGTATGCAAAATAGGCCAATGTTTAGACAGAATCCCCCGTATCCGATCCCAGTGACAATTGGAGGTTGATATAAACCTAATTTCTGATTTCTCAATACGTCCCCTACTCTTAGATTGTATCAAGAGATCCTCTCCGAGTAGACCTGGCCCCTCTGTACCCCGCCCTAATGCACTGGCGACTATATCCCCTGGCCCTAAACTGATCAGCAAGAGCCATGGACTGCTCCTCAAAGCGGGCTTCAGTTGAGCATACCCGCCTACTCCTCAAGAACTGGCCAACTGGGATGGCTATATGTTATGATCCGGTGACCCTGGAGCCGCATGAGACGTTCTCTGGAGTAGGTGGAACCTGTACTGACCGCAATCCCTGAACTGACACCGCAACTAGAAGTAGCCGTGGGATGTACCTAACCCGTCCTAGACACGTCGACACAGCCGGAGGACTAAATACCCCTATAGATGGAAAAGGGAATACTATCTTGCCTCAGAGCAGAACCCCAAAGGATAGGCAGCCCCCCACAAATATTGACTGTGAGTATAAGAGGAAGGACATAAGCAGGCAGAAAGCAGGATTTAGCAAAAGAGGCACTTCTAGCTAAATAGAAAAGGATAGGACAGAATTCTAAGCGGTCAGTATTAAAACCCTAAAAATATCCACAGCAGAAAATACTAAATAATCTACATCTAACTAAAGACATAGAATGTATATCTGCCTCTCCAGAGAATCCAGCATGACTGAAAAATCCAAACAAAGTCTAAGCTGGACAAAAACACAATGAATTGCACTGAGATGTAAAGCACACTGCATGTGTGCTACAGAGACAAAGAAAACAGACACTTATCTTAGCTGAATTGACAGCAGGGCAAGAGGAGCCAGACAGAGATGCAATCCCTCCAAGTACAATGGACAACTGGCAGGGAATCATGCATCCTGCACACCTAAATACCTAGCAGAGCTGCAATCAGCAGAAACACCTGCCCTGGATTACAACCCAGAGACAACTGCACTACCACCAAGAACCACCGGAGGGAGCCCAAGAGCAGAATTCACAACAGCTATAATAACAGAATAGTTATGTGCCGAGGAGGCATGCAAAAGAGAATTAACAGATGTCTCTTTACGATATAAGTCTGTCTCAATGGAGCGATCCTCTGCGACACATAACGTAATGTCAAGAAAATTAATTCTCTTCTGATGCCAAGAGTACATAAATTTCAAATTAAAAGAATTGTCATTCAGTTCCTGCATAAATTTTGATATGCTGGCCTCATCACCTTTCCAGATCATCAAAACATCATCGATGTAACAAAACCAGCCCACCACTGGGTCCGCAACATGTGCTCCGACCCCCTGGAGGATGGAACGTTCCCAATAACCCAGGAGTAGATTTGCATAGGCTGGAGCACAGGACGCGCCCATTGCAGTCCCTTGTAGCTGCAAAAAAATCCTGTCTTTAAAAACAAATTAATTGTGAGTCAAAATAAATTCAATTAGATCCAAAACAAACTCAGACAAATTTCCACCTAAACCAGCTTACCTTCAGGTTTCCTCCATATTTCCTATCTGCATGGTTTACAATACCTGTTATTTATTGATATGTATTTTTGTAATAATAAAGTTTGTTCTTTTATGACTATTGTGGTTTATGGGATTTGTATACTCCGTTTCTTCGTTCTATTATATGTATGTGTGTATGTCCGGGATTGGCATCTGCACCGTCACAGCTACAGCCACAAAATTTTGCACAGTCACACGTCTGGACCCCAAAAGTGTCATAGGCTATGTTGTGAGGCGAAATTTTAACCCCACGTGTTCCAATTCACCAAACAATTTTGCCCCTGTCTACATAATGGGGAAAAAGTGAAAGGAAAAGTGTTGGAGGCAAATTGACAGCTGCCAGATGTGAACAATGGGGACTTAAAGAATGAGAGCGATGGCACCAAAGAGTATATACCGTACAGTTGCTAAGGTGGGGCCCCGACATGGGATACTCACCACACATGGGGATATGAATTGAACACACACACACACAATATGCGCCACACTACCATGTGCTAGAACACATATACCACCCTCAGCAACATTTCACCACACATACACCAACCTCGCTACATAAAAGTCGAAACACATAAGTCGCCACTCAAAACTCACCACGTGCAAAATTCGCCAAATACAAAACTCTCCACATACAAAACTAGGCTCACGCAAAACTCGCCACACGTGCAAAACTCACCTCATGGAAAACTCGCCACATGCAAAACTTGCACACGCGGAAAAATTGCCACATGCAAAAAAGTTGCAACACATGGAAAAGTTGCCTCACACAAAACTTGCACATACTCAAAACGCACCACACATAAAACTCACCACGCGCAAGACTCGCCATGTGCAAAACTTGCTGCACGCAAATTGCTACACTAACCTGCCACAAGCAACTCCACACACAAAAAGTTGCTACACGCATGTCGCCACACAAAACTCATCTCACAAAAGTCGCTACATGCATGTCGCCACACGCAGCTCAACACACACAACTTGACACATGAAACACGCCCTAAAACACACACAAGTATGGTATTATCCTTCAAAAATAAAAATCTGATTAATAAGTGGACAAACTACAAGAGCAACAAATGTACCATATAGGAAACACGGCAGCTGCCAGTCACATGACCTGTCTATTATGTGTATGTGTGAGCTAATGTATACTGCCAGGGGGGAGGGCTTCCTGTTGGCAGGGGATTTATTAGGCTGCCAATTAAGCTTACAAATACTGAGGTAAAAATACTGATCAAATAAAATGTGAATGAGGTCTAATACAGGAGGAGATGACTGTAACAACTCTGCTGGCATCACGGCATGGCCTCTCATCTCTCACACTATCTTACCCACTGCTCCAGGTCATGATGTGGTTGCTGTTTGATGCCAGCTCCATATTCTGTGCCTCTGCTCTCTGCATGCTTCCTGGCTGTGTGCATAGGGGCGGCACCTGAACTCTCTGGTTCTTATAGGAATCAGTTGCACCTGTCTAATCTGTTACTGACCAATTACCAAGAGGCCTCCAGTATTTAGTGCAGCTCCACCCAGTGGACTGGGCCTGTGCAATGTGTTAGCTTAGTTTGTGTTTAGCTTCTGGGTTTGCCAGGCCTTGCTCTATGTTACTGCCTCTCTAGAGGCTCTTCTCCTTGCCTTGCCTTGATCTTGTTGGTCTACCCTCCAGGAGGCTGTTCTCTGTGTCTGTGTCCTTGCTTTGCCTTGTTTATGTTTGTCCGCCCTCCAGGAGGCAGAATATCCTGGTCCCTGTGTCTTTGTTCTTGTACATTGCCTTGTTCCATTACCTTGTCTGAACTTTGTCCTACCTCTGTCTCCTTGTCTGTGGCTTCTCTCCCTGCTGTGTCTTTCCTTGTGTCCTCTCTGTTTGCTTCAGCTCCGCACTCTTGCAGCTCTTGTGACTTTGACTGTGCTCCGCTCTCTTTCAGCTTTACCTCTGCTCCGCACTTCTGCTTTTCTACTCCGTTCTACTCTGCTCTGCTCCTGCTGCTTCAGATATCTCTTGCTGCAGCTCCTCTCCGCATTCCTTGTGGTTCCACTCTGCTTAGCTTCTGCTGCTGCAGAGTTCTCTTGCTGCAGCTCATCTCCGTATTCCTTGTGGTTCCGCTCTGCTTAGCTTCTTCTGCTGCAGTGATCTCTTGCTGTAGCTCCTCTCCACATTCCTGCCGGTTACGCTTTGCTTATCTTTTGTTGCTGTGCTCTCTCTTGCTGCTCTACCACTCCTATCTGCAGCCTTGCAGTTCTCTTCCTGTATGAACAGGTCCTAACCTGTTCCTTCCCACTCCATTCCTTCCTGCTTGTTTCTGTACCTGCGTCTCCTGTGTGAATAGGTCCCAACCTGTTCCTTCATATGTCATTCCTTCCTGCTTGTTTCCTTAGATTCACCTCCTGTGTGAACAGGTCCCAACCTGTTTCTTCATACATCATATCCGTACCTGCACCTCCTGTGTGAACAGGTCTCTACCTGTTCCTTCGTACACCACACCAACCAGCCCTGTGTCTCTGCTGTTCCTGCCAGCCCTGTGACTTTGCCGTACTTGCTAGCCCTGTGTTCTCTGCCATTCCTGCCAGCCCTATATCTCTGCCGTTCCTACCAGCCCTGTGTCTCTGCCGTTCCTGCTAGGCCTGTGTCTCTGCCGTTCCTGCCAGCCCTGTGTCTCTGCCATTCTTGCCAGCCCTGTGTCTCTGTCAGCCCTGTGTCTCAGCCGAGTCAGCCTACTTGTCTGAGTTTCATCCGTTCTCATCTGCCAGTCCTGCCTGATGCCCGAACCTGTCCTAGTGTTCCTGTTCTCCAAGTGGGATCAGCAGCCACAGCCAGACACCACCCTGGAGTAGCACCTGGCAGCTGCCTGCCGCACAAGCCTGGCCTCACCATCAGAGGTTCCAGTGAAGACCAAGGCAGCTGTCATAGTCACGCCCCTTCCAGGGTAGTCTGGTTCATGGCACAGTGGGGCCACAACCCCCCCCCCAAGCTCACACCTACCAGTCAGGGCGTGAGTGTGACAATGACACACAGATATATACTATCTACAGGAGGAGATGACACTCAGATATATACTATATACAGGAGGAGATGACATACAGGTACATACTAAATACAGGGGAGATGACACACCGGTATATACTATATACCGGAGCAGATGACACACAGGTATATACTATATACAGGAGGAGATGACATACAGGCATATACTATATACAGGAGCAGATGACACACAGGTATATACTATATACAGGAGGAGATGACTTACAGGTATATAATATATACAGGAGAAGATGACATACAGGTATATACTATATATAGGAGGAGATGACATACAAGTATATGCTATATACAGGAGGAGATGACATACAGGTATATACTATATACAGGAGGAGATGACACACAGGTATATACTATATACCTGCAGCACAGTGGATAGCACTGCAGCCTTGCAGCGCTAGAGTCCTGAGTTCAAGCCCCACCCTGGACAACATCTGCAAAGAGTTTGTATGTTCTCTCTGTGTTTGCGTGGGTTTCCTCCGGGTTCTCCGGTTTCCTCCCACATTCCAAAGACATACTGATAGGGAATTTAGATTGTGAGCCCCATCGGGGACAGCGATGATAATGTGTGCAAACTGTAAAGCGCTGTGGAATATGTTAGCGCTATATAAAAATAAACATTATTATTATTATTATGATATACAGGAGGAAATGACATACAGGTATATACTATTGTAATAATTATAGGGGATAACTCAGGAGACTCTTTGCGTGGAACAAGACAACTAACGGACACAGTTTTATAAGTGGTAAAGTCTACATTATCACACGGTGATTCAAACAGGTGCAGAGAGAAACTCAAGTCCACAACACGTGGTGCAAATATCAAATGCAGCTTAGCAGTCTATAGGAAACTTCAGAGGAAAATGCAATCATGCAGAAAGTCTATGAAGCACAATTATTCTTGAGGATACTTGACACGAATAAGTCCTTGTTTTAGTCCCAACACAGATAGATAGATATGCTTATAAGGCAGTTCAAATAATATCTTAGCTCAACCAGGGAGGCCTGGTCTCAGGTTATTGCAGAGCAGCAACAGCTTACATGTCAAGCAAATGCAGATGGAAGTAAACACGAGCAGCAGATGAAGGAGGATTATTGGAAACCGGTGTATGCAGCAGGAACTCAGAGCAGAGCAGCAGGATCTCCACACAGGTTCACAGGAGCAGGTATATAGCCAGGGAGTAGTGATGACCATTCCGATACCACAAGTATCGGGTATCAGCCGATATTTACGGTATCGGAATTCCGATACCGAGTTCCGATATTTTCAGTATATCGGATACCGGAATCGGAAGTTCCCACAATTCAAAGTGCCCGAATTCAGCCAATGAGGAATGATTAGAAGTGTGGGCACATCCTATTCTGCATGGTGGGCAAGTAAGTACTGGCATGGCTGTGATTGGCTGCTGAAATGATGTCATGATGCACTATAAAAGTCGCTGCCGCCATTTAGGGCTCAATCTGCTGTGAATTCAGTTAGGGACTGGACGCTGTGTTCTGACTGAGGGCCAGTTTAGAGATAGCGATTTGCTTCATTGTGCTTTACCCAGGCTAATTTAGCAACCGCTGTGTGAGATCCTTGCTTTTGCCTTGCAGCGCTGTTCACAGCTGTCTGTCTCTGTGTGTGTGAGTGCACATCGCTCTGTAGTCTGTCCGCAGCCACATCCGGTTGTAGTCAGCTCAGAGTGCGTCACTGCCTCATACTGTTCTATCCATTGTCCTTTTTTGCAATTAGTGCAGCCTGCTGCACATTTTTTCAAATATTTCCTATTAGTGGCTTTCCATCCGTATCCAGCAAAATTGTGGAAAAACTCTACATAGGATTACATAGAGGAGGTTTTTTTTGGCCTTGCAGCACTGTTTACAGCTGTCTGCACGGTCTCTGTGTGAGTGCACATTGCTCTATAGTCTGTCCGCAGCCACAGCCAGTTGTAGTCAGCTCAGGGTGCGTCAGTGCCTCATACCGTTCCATTGTCTGTTTCTCAATTAGTGCAGGCTGCTGTACATTTTTTCTAATTTATCCTATTAGTGGCTTTCCCTCTGTATCCTTCTAGATTGTGGAAAAACACTATATAGGATTACATAGAGGAGCTTGTTTTGGCCTTGCAGCGCCGTTCACGGCTGTCTGCACGGTCTGTGTGTGAGTGCAGCTCACTCTGTAGTCAGTTCTGCAAAAATAAAAAATAAAGTTCACCAAACACACCACTTTACAGTTGTGTAGGCCACATTAGCTCATATTAAAGTCTAGTCCCCACTTTAGAAAATTAGTGTTTCTTATACCTGTTAGGAGCTGTTCAGGAATAAGCACACTAAGCCCTTAGTACTTTTCTGCTTATCTTTATCAGTCAACCAAGATGAAGAAGGCAGGGAGTAAGGCACGTGGACGTGGGGGCGTGGGCGCGGAGCAGGGAGAGGACATGGGGATTCTGTGCCTGCTGCGGGCACCAGTGACTCATCATCACCCAGTTTCAGCAGGGAACAGTCCTTCATGCGCAGCTTTGTAGGAGATAGCTGTACACCGCTGCTGCATGAAGAACAAATTTAAGCCATTGTCGGATGGATGGCAGCTAACGCATCGACTTCAATTAGTGCCACATCCTCTCAGGCACAGAGCACTGGAGAGCACCCATCTGTCTCTTCACCACCTGCCAAATTGCCCAGGCAGTCAGAAAGCCCAGGACAGGAGCCATCTCTACTTCTATTCTCTGAATCTCTTGGCTTTGAAAGAGGGGGCCAGCCAAGCAGCATTGGAGAAATGGAAGAAGAGGCAGTATGCAGTGGTGCCCAACAGCTTTGTCTCTCTGACTCTGAAGCGACGGGTTGGCCAGTGCCTCCAGTCACCACACCGCAGTACGCATCTGATGATGAGACTCAGGTGCCACTTTCTGGTGTGTACTGTGCTGCTGAGACTACCCAGGAGAAGCAGTTGGTGGCAGAGGGTAGTGTAGATGATGAGGTCCTTGACCCATCGTGGCGTGAGGTACAGGAAGGTGGTGGGAGCAGCTCTGAGGAAGAGATTCCCCGAACGGGCCAAAGAGGGAGAGGGAGGGGGAAGACTGCGGTTCCTGCTGCCTCCACTTCGGCACCCATTAGGATCACGCCTTTTCCAAAAGCCAAAACGGGCGCTGCCAAGACTTGCAGTGCCTGGTCCTTTTTTGACACAGTTGCAGATGACATTTGCTTTGTCAAATGAAAGGTGTGTCATTAGAAAGTCAAGAGGGAGAAATGTCAGCAACCTCAATACCACAAATATGTGTAAACATGTGCGGACCAAGCACGCGGTGGAGTTACAAAAACACACTGAATACCTAGGCCAACCAACAGCGGCACCTACCACCTCTTCAGCTCGTGTTGTTGCCTCTTCCTCCAGCTCACACTGTCATGATGTGAACTTTTGCCCTGTCCTGTATTTGAATAATATGCCATTTGATGTATGTAACTGTTCTCTGGTTTCTATTAGCTGTAATTTATGTATTTTCTTGTGCTGGGAGTTCACCTGTAACAATATGTCTCCTTCCCCCAATACTTGCAGCCCTAAGCTATAATGTAATTAAGCTTTGTCAACCTCACTAGTGAAGGAATAGCCATTCTTCCTCACAGCAGGTGGCTAGTCAAATGTACATACTAGATAGACTAAGCGGAGCTGACCAGTCTAGAATCTTCTGGTGGACCCAACCATTGAATAGAAGGTGTGACCCATACCCCCCTTCATGGGCGGATCCCAGGAGCTCAGACAATCCATTCATATTTTTTAGATCAGATGTGAGTTGATCCTTAAAGGAGAAGGAGTGGGGATTCTTAGCTGAGGCAAGACCCCACGTCCATCTGTGACTGCGGAAGCGAACGGGGCGAGACTTGAGCTGAGGACATATCTCGTCATTCGTGAGATTGTTTTGGGATCCCTTGGACTCGTGTGCACTATTGCTTTGTTAGCTGGCACAAGGATTATCGGGAGGTGCCCCCAAACCTGTTTCGTTGGACTAATTGTGGACTCTGTAGATCTACCTGCATGTGTTGTTCCAGCGTTCTTGATAATAAATCTGTGGAATCATCCCTTGGCCTGTTGTCCCTTCTTGCTCTGCCGTACACCCCGTCACAAACTGGTTGGCAGCGGTGGGATCAGAGCAGAAGGAATGGAGGACAATGGCCAAACATCGGGAACCAGCACTGCAGAGTACAAGAACTGGACTTTGGGGAGCCTACAATCAAAATCCCGTGAAGTAGGAGTCTGTTTTAAAGGACTCTCCAAAAAGCAGCTAATTGAGGCTTTGGAAGGAGTTCACCTGCAAGATGATGCTGAGGAAGGATCCTCACAGCAAATGGAGGAATGACTGCAGCCGGAGGTAAATACCCCAAAATTCAGTGGGTTGTGTGGTACGAGGAGAAGTTGTCATTGCTGGGAGAAGAGGCCACCATAGACGATAAGAGGGAGGCCATTCACCGAGCTCAGGAGAGGGAGAGGCAGGCCATTCACAGAGCCGAGGAGAGGGAGAGGGAGGCCATTCACAGAGCTCAGGATATGGCCTTGCTGGAGAGGCAGATCGCTTTGCTTTGGAAGCAGCTAGAAGCTCCAGACAGACTGTAACCTCAGCACCCACCATGAGGGAACTCCCCAGAGTGTCCAGCAAAGATTTTAAGCCCTTTAATGAGGCTGCAGGCAACATTGAGGGCTTCTTCCAGGACTTTGAGCATCAGTGTCAATTAATGGAAGTCCTAGAAAGGGAGCGAGTCCGACATCTTGTGGGGCTCTTAGAGGGTGGAGCTGCCGAAGCCTATAGAGCTATGGACCCTCAGGGGAACCGTGAGTAGGGTTGAGCGACTTTCATTTTTTTAAGATCGAGTCGGGTTTTGTGAAACCCGACTTTGTCCAGAGTCGAGTCGAGTGCAGTCGGCCGATTATCGCTGAAAGTCGGGGATCGACCGAAACACGAAACCCAATGCAAGTCAATGGGGAAGAATAGTCGGCAGTGAGTGGAGGCCAGGAAAACACCTACAGTGCCCATTTTAATGCCAAAAACATCCATTCTTGTTTCTGAAGCTTGTCAATCTTAATTAACTTTATAATAATAGTTGGGCATTGGAAATTGGGGGTCATTTTGGCAAAAGTTGTGGGGGGAGTAGGGCTGGCTCAAGTTTTTCGTGGGCCCAGGAAACGCGGACTACGTCACGGCGGTGGAGCAAGGAGAGGTAAGTATTTCAACGTTGCAAGTGCTGTGATCCTGAGCAAGCAGGGGGGGCCCACTCGTTCGCATTGGCACTGGCACAGGGCCCCTCAAAGTACAGCGGTGTGTTTGCATGGCGGGGGCGCCTCCCACCAGCAGCGACACTTTTGCGTACTCTGAGGGGCCCTGTGCCAGTGATGTCGCCAACGAGTATGCCCCCCCACCTGATGAAGGAACCTGCACTTTCATCTGCACCTTCCTCTTTGTCCCTGTGTAAGGTGGTATAACATGCGGGAAGGGGAACCTTACTTTCAGCAGGGTCAGATTCTGGCTGTGTAGAGTGCAAGGGGAATGTAGTGGTCTAGGTCAATGTACCAGCAGACTCATCTAGCAGTGGCTGGGCAATGGGCGGGATGAAGAGGAAACAGATATAGGGCCAAAGAATAAAGTAGGCTAAATGCAGTTCAAAATTGGTAACAGGACTAAACAGGCGGCATTGCTTTGTTCAGTGGAGTAGCAAACCCAAGAGCAGCAGACACTGTTTCAAGGGCCCAACCACACTAGTAGGCCAAATGCAGTTTAATATCTGATAGTATAGGCCGAAAGCCAGAAGGTAGAAGCTCAGCTTTATTCAGTTGAGGACAACACCAGGCAGGGGCAGACACCGTTAGTAGGCAGGAACCACCAATTTTTTAAAAAACAGCAGTTAATCAGAGCCAGAAGGTAGAAGCTCAGCTTTATTCAGTTGAGGACAAACACCAGGGAGCAGCAAACAGAGGTATTAGGCCCCATCCAGCAATTTAAAAAAAAAAAAAAAAAAAAAAAAAACTTAATCAGAGCCAGAAGGTAGAAGCTCAGCTTTATTCAGTTGAGGACAACACCAGGCAGGGGCAGACACCGTTAGTAGGCCGGAACCACCAATTTTTTAAAAAACAGCAGTTAATCAGAGCCAGAAGGTAGAAGCTCAGCTTTATTCAGTTGAGGACAACACCAGGCAGGGGCAGACACCGTTAGTAGGCAGGAACCACCAATTTTTTAAAAAACAGCAGTTAATCAGAGCCAGAAGGTAGAAGCTCAGATTTATTCAGTTGAGGACAAACACCAGGGAGCAGCAAACAGAGGTATTAGGCCCCATCCAGCAATTAAAAAAAAAAAAAACTTAATCAGAGCCAGAAGGTAGAAGCTCAGCTTTATTCAGTTGAGGACAACACCAGGGAGGGGCAAACACCGTTAGTAGGCCGGAACCACCAATTTTTTTAAAAAACAGCAGTTAATCAGAGCCAGAAGATAGAAGCTCAGCTTTATTCAGTTGAGGACAACACCAGGCAGGGGCAGACACCGATAGTAGGCCGGAACCACCAATTTTTAAAAAAACAGCAGTTAATCAGAGCCAGAAGGTAGAAGCTCAGCTTTATTCAGTTGAGGGCAACACCAGGGAGGGGCAGACACCGTTAGTAGGCCGTAACCACCAATTTTTAAAAAAACAGCAGTTAATCAGAGCCAGAAGGTAGAAGGTCAGCTTTATTCAGTTGAGGGCAACACCAGGGAGGGGCAGACACCGTTAGTAGGCCGGAACCACCAATTTTTAAAAAAACAGCAGTTAATCAGAGCCAGAAGGTAGAAGCTCAGCTTTATTCAGTTGAGGACAAACACCAGGGAGCAGCAAACAGAGGTATTAGGCCCCATCCAGCAATTAAAAAAAAAAAAAAACTTAATCAGAGCCAGAAGGTAGAAGCTCAGCTTTATTCAGTTGAGGGCAACACCAGGCAGGGGCAGACACCGTTAGTAGGCCGGAACCACCAATTTTTTAAAAAACAGCATTTAATCAGAACCAGAAAGTAGAAGCTCAGCTTTATTCAGTTGAGGACAACACCAGGCAGGGGCAGACACCGTTAGTAGGCCGGAACCACCAATTTTTAAAAAAACAGCAGCTAATCAGAGCCAGAAGGTAGAAGCTCAGCTTTATTCAGTTGAGGGCAACACCATGGAGGGGCAGACACCGTTAGTAGGCCGGAACCACCAATTTTTAAAAAAACAGCAGTTAATCAGAGCCAGAAGGTAGAAGCTCAGCTTTATTCAGTTGAGGGCAACACCAGGGAGGGGCAGACACCGTTAGTAGGCCGTAACCACCAATTTTTAAAAAAACAGCAGTTAATCAGAGCCAGAAGGTAGAAGCTCAGCTTTATTCAGTTGAGGGCAACACCAGGGAGGGGCAGACACCGTTAGTAGGCCGGAACCACCAATTTTTAAAAAAACAGCAGTTAATCAGAGCCAGAAGGTAGAAGCTCAGCTTTATTCAGTTGAGGGCAACACCAGGGAGGGGCAGACACCGTTAGTAGGCCGGAACCAACAATTTAAAAAAAAACAGCAGTTAATCAGAGCCAGAAGGTAGAAGCTCAGCTTTATTCAGTTGAGGACAAACACCAGGGAGCAGCAAACAGAGGTATTAGGCCCCATCCAGCAATTAAAAAAAATAAAAAATAAAAACTTAATCAGAGCCAGAAGGTAGAAGCTCAGCTTTATTCAGTTGAGGATAACACCAGGCAGGGGCAGACACCGTTAGTAGGCCGGAACCACCAATTTTTTAAAAAAACAGCAGTTAATCAGAGCCAGAAGGTAGAAGCTCAGCTTTATTCAGTTGAGGGCAACACCAGGGAGGGGCAGACACCGTTAGTAGGCCGGAACCACCAATTTTTAAAAAAACAGCAGTTAATCAGAGCCAGAAGGTAGAAGCTCAGCTTTATTCAGTTGAGGGCAACACCAGGGAGGGGCAGACACCGTTAGTAGGCCGGAACCACCAATTTTTAAAAAAACAGCAGTTAATCAGAGCCAGAAGGTAGAAGCTCAGCTTTATTCAGTTGAGGGCAACACCAGGGAGGGGCAGACACCGTTAGTAGGCCGGAACCACCAATTTTTAAAAAAACAGCAGTTAATCAGAGCCAGAAGGTAGAAGCTCAGCTTTATTCAGTTGAGGGCAACACCAGGGAGGGGCAGACACCGTTAGTAGGCCGGAACCACCAATTTTTTAAAAAACAGCAGTTAATCAGAGCCAGAAGGTAGAAGCTCAGCTTTATTCAGTTGAGGACAAACACCAGGGAGCAGCAAACAGAGGTATTAGGCCCCATCCAGCAATTAAAAAAATAAAAAAACTTAATCAGAGCCAGAAGGTAGAAGCTCAGCTTTATTCAGTTGAGGACAACACCAGGCAGGGTCAGACAACGTTAGTAGGCCGGAACCACCAATTTTTTAAAAAACAGCAGTTAATCAGAACCAGAAGGTAGAAGCTCAGCTTTATTCAGTTGAGGACAACACCAGGCAGGGGCAGACACCGTTAGTAGGCCGGAACCACCAATTTTTAAAAAAACAGCAGTTAATCAGAGCCAGAAGGTAGAAGCTCAGCTTTATTCAGTTGAGGGCAACACCAGGGAGGGGCAGACACCGTTAGTAGGCCGGAACCACCAATTTTTAAAAAAACAGCAGTTAATCAGAGCCAGAAGGAAGAAGCTCAGCTTTATTCAGTTGAGGGCAACACCAGGGAGGGGCAGACACCGTTAGTAGGCCGGAACCACCAATTTTTAAAAAAACAGCAGTTAATCAGAGCCAGAAGGTAGAAGCTCAGCTTTATTCAGTTGAGGGCAACACCAGGGAGGGGCAGACACCGTTAGTAGGCCGAAACCACCAATTTTAAAAAAAACAGCAGTTAATCAGAGCCAGAAGGTAGAAGCTCAGCTTTATTCAGTTGAGGGCAACACCAGGGAGGGGCAGACACCGTTAGTAGGCCGAAACCACCAATTTTAAAAAAAACAGCAGTTAATCAGAGCCAGAAGGTAGAAGCTCAGCTTTATTCAGTTGAGGGCAACACCAGGGAAGGGCAGACACCGTTAGTAGGCCGGAACCACCAATTTAAAAAAAAACAGCAGTTAATCAGAGCCAGAAGGTAGAAGCTCAGCTTTATTCAGTTGAGGACAAACACCAGGGAGCAGCAAACAGAGGTATTAGGCCCCATCCAGCAATTAAAAAAAAAAAAAAAAAAAACTTAATCAGAGCCAGAAGGTAGAAGCTCAGCTTTATTCAGTTGAGGATAACACCAGGCAGGGGCAGACACCGTTAGTAGGCCGGAACCACCAATTTTTAAAAAAACAGCAGTTAATCAGAGCCAGAAGGTAGAAGCTCAGCTTTATTCAGTTGAGGGCAACACCAGGGAGGGGCAGACACCGTTAGTAGGCCGGAACCACCAATTTTTAAAAAAACAGCAGTTAATCAGAGCCAGAAGGTAGAAGCTCAGCTTTATTCAGTTGAGGGCAACACCAGGGAGGGGCAGACACCGTTAGTAGGCCGGAACCACCAATTTTTAAAAAAACAGCAGTTAATCAGAGCCAGAAGGTAGAAGCTCAGCTTTATTCAGTTGAGGGCAACACCAGGGAGGGGCAGACACCGTTAGTAGGCCGGAACCACCAATTTTTAAAAAAACAGCAGTTAATCAGAGCCAGAAGGTAGAAGCTCAGCTTTATTCAGTTGAGGGCAACACCAGGGAGGGGCAGACACCGTTAGTAGGCCGGAACCACCAATTTTTTAAAAAACAGCAGTTAATCAGAGCCAGAAGGTAGAAGCTCAGCTTTATTCAGTTGAGGACAAACACCAGGGAGCAGCAAACAGAGGTATTAGGCCCCATCCAGCAATTAAAAAAAAAAAAAAAAAACTTAATCAGAGCCAGAAGGTAGAAGCTCAGCTTTATTCAGTTGAGGATAACACCAGGCAGGGGCAGACACCGTTAGTAGGCCGGAACCACCAATTTTTAAAAAAACAGCAGTTATTCAGAGCCAGAAGGTAGAAGCTCAGCTTTATTCAGTTGAGGGCAACACCAGGGAGGGGCAGACACCGTTAGTAGGCCGGAACCACCAATTTTTAAAAAAACAGCAGTTAATCAGAGCCAGAAGGTAGAAGCTCAGCTTTATTCAGTTGAGGGCAACACCAGGGAGGGGCAGACACCGTTAGTAGGCCGGAACCACCAATTTTTAAAAAAACAGCAGTTAATCAGAGCCAGAAGGTAGAAGCTCAGCTTTATTCAGTTGAGGGCAACACCAGGGAGGGGCAGACACCGTTAGTAGGCCGGAACCACCAATTTTTAAAAAAACAGCAGTTAATCAGAGCCAGAAGGTAGAAGCTCAGCTTTATTCAGTTGAGGGCAACACCAGGGAGGGGCAGACACCGTTAGTAGGCCGGAACCACCAATTTTTTAAAAAACAGCAGTTAATCAGAGCCAGAAGGTAGAAGCTCAGCTTTATTCAGTTGAGGACAAACACCAGGGAGCAGCAAACAGAGGTATTAGGCCCCATCCAGCAATTAAAAAAAAAAAAAAAAAACTTAATCAGAGCCAGAAGGTAGAAGCTCAGCTTTATTCAGTTGAGGACAACACCAGGCAGGGGCAGACACCGTTAGTAGGCCGGAACCACCAATTTTAAAAAAAACAGCAGTTAATCAGAGCCAGAAGGTAGAAGCTCAGCTTTATTCAGTTGAGGACAAACACCAGGGAGCAGCAAACAGAGGTATTAGGCCCCATCCAGCAATTAAAAAAAAAAAAAAAAAAAAAAAAAACTTAATCAGAGCCAGAAGGTAGAAGCTCAGCTTTATTCAGTTGAGGATAACACCAGGCAGGGGCAGACACCGTTAGTAGGCCGGAACCACCAATTTTTAAAAAAACAGCAGTTAATCAGAGCCAGAAGGTAGAATCTCAGCTTTATTCAGTTGAGGGCAACACCAGGGAGGGGCAGACACCGTTAGTAGGCCGGAACCACCAATTTTTAAAAAAACAGCAGTTAATCAGAGCCAGAAGGTAGAAGCTCAGCTTTTTTCAGTTGAGGGCAACACCAGGGAGGGGCAGACACCGTTAGTAGGCCGGAACCATCAATTTTTAAAAAAACAGCAGTTAATCAGAGCCAGAAGGTAGAAGCTCAGCTTTATTCAGTTGAGGGCAACACCAGGGAGGGGCAGACACCGTTAGTAGGCCGAAACCACCAATTTTAAAAAAAACAGCAGTTAATCAGAGCCAGAAGGTAGAAGCTCAGCTTTATTCAGTTGAGGGCAACACCAGGGAGGGGCAGACACCGTTAGTAGGCCGGAACCACCAATTTTTAAAAAAACAGCAGTTAATCAGAGCCAGAAGGTAGAAGCTCAGCTTTATTCAGTTGAGGGCAACACCAGGGAGGGGCAGACACCGTTAGTAGGCCGGAACCACCAATTTAAAAAAAAACAGCAGTTAATCAGAGCCAGAAGGTAGAAGCTCAGCTTTATTCAGTTGAGGACAAACACCAGGGAGCAGCAAACAGAGGTATTAGGCCCCATCCAGCAATTAAAAAAAAAAAAAAAAAAAAAAAAACTTAATCAGAGCCAGAAGGTAGAAGCTCAGCTTTATTCAGTTGAGGATAACACCAGGCAGGGGCAGACACCGTTAGTAGGCCGGAACCACCAATTTTTAAAAAAACAGCAGTTAATCAGAGCCAGAAGGTAGAAGCTCAGCTTTATTCAGTTGAGGGCAACACCAGGGAGGGGCAGACACCGTTAGTAGGCCGGAACCACCAATTTTTAAAAAAACAGCAGTTAATCAGAGCCAGAAGGTAGAAGCTCAGCTTTATTCAGTTGAGGGCAACACCAGGGAGGGGCAGACACCGTTAGTAGGCCGGAACCACCAATTTTTTAAAAAACAGCAGTTAATCAGAGCCAGAAGGTAGAAGCTCAGCTTTATTCAGTTGAGGACAAACACCAGGGAGCAGCAAACAGAGGTATTAGGCCCCATCCAGCAATTAAAAAAAAAAAAAAAAAACTTAATCAGAGCCAGAAGGTAGAAGCTCAGCTTTATTCAGTTGAGGACAACACCAGGCAGGGGCAGACACCGTTAGTAGGCCGGAACCACCAATTTTAAAAAAAACAGCAGTTAATCAGAGCCAGAAGGTAGAAGCTCAGCTTTATTCAGTTGAGGACAAACACCAGGGAGCAGCAAACAGAGGTATTAGGCCCCATCCAGCAATTAAAAAAAAAAAAAAAAAAAAAAAAACTTAATCAGAGCCAGAAGGTAGAAGCTCAGCTTTATTCAGTTGAGGATAACACCAGGCAGGGGCAGACACCGTTAGTAGGCCGGAACCACCAATTTTTAAAAAAACAGCAGTTAATCAGAGCCAGAAGGTAGAAGCTCAGCTTTATTCAGTTGAGGGCAACACCAGGGAGGGGCAGACACCGTTAGTAGGCCGGAACCACCAATTTTTAAAAAAACAGCAGTTAATCAGAGCCAGAAGGTAGAAGCTCAGCTTTATTCAGTTGAGGGCAACACCAGGGAGGGGCAGACACCGTTAGTAGGCCGGAACCACCAATTTTTAAAAAAACAGCAGTTAATCAGAGCCAGAAGGTAGAAGCTCAGCTTTATTCAGTTGAGGGCAACACCAGGGAGGGGCAGACACCGTTAGTAGGCCGGAACCACCAATTTTTAAAAAAACAGCAGTTAATCAGAGCCAGAAGGTAGAAGCTCAGCTTTATTCAGTTGAGGGCAACACCAGGGAGGGGCAGACACCGTTAGTAGGCCGGAACCACCAATTTTTTAAAAAACAGCAGTTAATCAGAGCCAGAAGGTAGAAGCTCAGCTTTATTCAGTTGAGGACAAACACCAGGGAGCAGCAAACAGAGGTATTAGGCCCCATCCAGCAATTAAAAAAAAAAAAAAAAAACTTAATCAGAGCCAGAAGGTAGAAGCTCAGCTTTATTCAGTTGAGGACAACACCAGGCAGGGGCAGACACCGTTAGTAGGCCGGAACCACCAATTTTAAAAAAAACAGCAGTTAATCAGAGCCAGAAGGTAGAAGCTCAGCTTTATTCAGTTGAGGGCAACACCAGGGAGGGGCAGACACCGTTAGTAGGCCGGAACCACCAATTTTAAAAAAAACAGCAGTTAATCAGAGCCAGAAGGTAGAAGCTCAGCTTTATTCAGTTGAGGACAAACACCAGGGAGCAGAAAACAGAGGTATTAGGCCCCATCCAGCAATTAAAAAACAAACAAAAAAAAACTTAATCAGAGCCAGAAGGTAGAAGCTCAGCTTTATTCAGTTGAGGGCAACACCAGGGAGGGGCAGACACCGTTAGTAGGCCGGAACCACCAATTTTTAAAAAAACAGCAGTTAATCAGAGCCAGAAGGTAGAAGCTCAGCTTTATTCAGGTGAGGACAACACCAGGCAGGGGCAGACACCGTTAGTAGGCCGGAACCACCAATTTTTTAAAAAACAGCAGTTAATCAGAACCAGAAGGAAGAAGCTCAGCTTTATTCAGTTGAGGACAACACCAGGCAGGGGCAGACACCGTTAGTAGGTCGGAACCACCAATTTAAAAAAAAACAGCAGTTAATCAGAGCCAGAAGGTAGAAGCTCAGCTTTATTCAGTTGAGGGCAACACCAGGGAGGGACAGACACCGTTAATAGGCCGAAACCACCAATTTTTAAAAAAACAGCAGTTAATCAGAGCCAGAAGGTAGAAGCTCAGCTTTATTCAGTTGAGGGCAACACCAGGGAGGGGCAGACACCGTTAGTAGACCGGAACCACCAATTTTTAAAAAAACAGCAGTTAATCTGAGCCAGAAGGTAGAAGCTCATCTTTATTCAGTTGAGGACAACACCAGTCAGGGGCAGACACCGTTAGTAGGCCGGAACCACCAATTTTTTAAAAAACAGCAGTTAATCAGAACCAGAAGGTAGAAGCTCAACTTTATTCAGTTGAGGACAACACCAGGCAGGGGCAGACACCGTTAGTAGGTCGGAACCACCAATTTTAAAAAAAACAGCAGTTAATCAGAGCCAGAAGGTAGAAGCTCAGCTTTATTCAGTTGAGGGCAACACCAGGGAGGGGCAGACACCGTTAGTAGGCCGGAACCACCAATTTTTAAAAAAACAGCAGTTAATCAGAGCCAGAAGGTAGAAGCTCAGCTTTATTCAGTTGAGGGCAACACCAGGGAGGGGCAGACACCGTTAGTAGGCCGGAACCACCAATTTTTAAAAAAACAGCAGTTAATCTGAGCCAGAAGGTAGAAGCTCAGCTTTATTCAGTTGAGGACAACACCAGGCAGGGGCAGACACCGTTAGTAGGCCGGAACCACCAATTTTTTAAAAAACAGCAGTTAATCAGAACCAGAAGGTAGAAGCTCAGCTTTATTCAGTTGAGGACAACACCAGGCAGGGGCAGACACCGTTAGTAGGTCGGAACCACCAATTTTAAAAAAAACAGCAGTTAATCAGAGCCAGAAGGTAGAAGCTCAGCTTTATTCAGTTGAGGGCAACACCAGGGAGGGGCAGACACCGTTAGTAGGCCGGAACCACCAATTTTTAAAAAAACAGCAGTTAATCAGAGCCAGAAGGTAGAAGCTCAGCTTTATTCAGTTGAGGACAAACACCAGGGAGCAGCAAACAGAGGTATTAGGCCCCATCCAGCAATTAAAAAAAAAAAAAAAAAACTTAATCAGAGCCAGAAGGTAGAAGCTCAGCTTTATTCAGTTGAGGACAACACCAGGCAGGGGCAGACACCGTTAGTAGGCCGGAACCACCAATTTTTAAAAGAACAGCAGTTAATCAGAGCCAGAAGGTAGAAGCTCAGCTTTATTCAGTTGAGGGCAACACCAGGGAGGGGCAGACACCGTTAGTAGGCCGGAACCACCAATTTTTAAAAAAACAGCAGTTAATCAGAGCCAGAAGGTAGAAGCTCAGCTTTATTCAGTTGAGGGCAACACCAGGGAGGGGCAGACACCGTTAGTAGGCCGGAACCACCAATTTTAAAAAAAAACAGCAGTTAATCAGAGCCAGAAGGTAGAAGCTCAGCTTTATTCAGTTGAGGACAAACACCAGGGAGCAGAAAACAGAGGTATTAGGCCCCATCCAGCAATTAAAAAAAAAAAAAAAAAAAAAAAAAAACTTAATCAGAGCCAGAAGGTAGAAGCTCAGCTTTATTCAGTTGAGGGCAACACCAGGGAGGGGCAGACACCGTTAGTAGGCCGGAACCACCAATTTTTAAAAGAACAGCAGTTAATCAGAGCCAGAAGGTAGAAGCTCAGCTTTATTCAGTTGAGGGCAACACCAGGGAGGGGCAGACACCGTTAGTAGGCCGGAACTACCAATTTTTAAAAAAACAGCAGTTAATCAGAGCCAGAAGGTAGAAGCTCAGCTTTATTCAGTTGAGGGCAACACCAGGGAGGGGCAGACACCGTTAGTAGGCCGGAACCACCAATTTTAAAAAAAACAGCAGTTAATCAGAGCCAGAAGGTAGAAGCTCAGCTTTATTCAGTTGAGGAAAAACACCAGGGAGCAGAAAACAGAGGTATTAGGCCCCATCCAGCAATTAAAAAACAAAAAAAAAAAAAAAAAACTTAATCAGAGCCAGAAGGTAGAAGCTCAGCTTTATTCAGTTGAGGGCAACACCAGGGAGGGGCAGACACCGTTAGTAGGCCGGAACCACCAATTTTTAAAAAAACTGCAGTTAATCTGAGCCAGAAGGTAGAAGCTCAGCTTTATTCAGTTGAGGACAACACCAGGCAGGGGCAGACACCGTTAGTAGGCCGGAACCACCAATTTTTTAAAAAACAGCAGTTAATCAGAACCAGAAGGTAGAAGCTCAGCTTTATTCAGTTGAGGACAACACCAGGCAGGGGCAGACACCGTTATTAGGTCGGAACCACCAATTTTAAAAAAAACAGCAGTTAATCAGAGCCCAAAGGTAGAAGCTCAGCTTTATTCAGTTGAGGGCAACACCAGGGAGGGGCAGACACCGTTAGTAGGCCGGAACCACCAATTTTTAAAAAAACAGCAGTTAATCAGAGCCAGAAGGTAGAAGCTCAGCTTTATTCAGTTGAGGGCAACACCAGGGAGGGGCAGACACCGTTAGTAGGCCGGAACCACCAATTTTTAAAAAAACAGCAGTTAATCTGAGCCAGAAGGTAGAAGCTCAGCTTTATTCAGTTGAGGACAACACCAGGCAGGGGCAGACACCGTTAGTAGGCCGGAACCACCAATTTTTTAAAAAACAGCAGTTAATCAGAACCAGAAGGTAGAAGCTCAACTTTATTCAGTTGAGGACAACACCAGGCAGGGGCAGACACCGTTAGTAGGTCGGAACCACCAATTTAAAATAAACAGCAGTTAATCAGAGCCAGAAGGTAGAAGCTCAGCTTTATTCAGTTGAGGGCAACACCAGGGAGGGGCAGACACCGTTAGTAGGCCGGAACCACCAATTTTTAAAAAAACAGCAGTTAATCAGAGCCAGAAGGTAGAAGCTCAGCTTTATTCAGTTGAGGGCAACACCAGGGAGGGGCAGACACCGTTAGTAGGCCGGAACCACCAATTTTTAAAAAAACAGCAGTTAATCTGAGCCAGAAGGTAGAAGCTCAGCTTTATTCAGTTGAGGACAACACCAGGCAGGGGCAGACACCGTTAGTAGGCCGGAACCACCAATTTTTTTAAAAAACAGCAGTTAATCAGAACCAGAAGGTAGAAGCTCAGCTTTATTCAGTTGAGGACAACACCAGGCAGGGGCAGACACCGTTAGTAGGTCGGAACCACCAATTTTAAAAAAAACAGCTGTTAATCAGAGCCAGAAGGTAGAAGCTCAGCTTTATTCAGTTGAGGGCAACACCAGGGAGGGGCAGACACCGTTAGTAGGCCGGAACCACCAATTTTTAAAAAAACAGCAGTTAATCAGAGCCAGAAGGTAGAAGCTCAGCTTTATTCAGTTGATGGCAACACCAGGGAGGGGCAGACACCGTTAGTAGGCCGGAACCACCAATTTTTAAAAAAACAGCAGTTAATCAGAGCCAGAAGGTAGAAGCTCAGCTTTATTCAGTTGAGGGCAACACCAGGGAGGGTCAGACACCGTTAGTAGGCCGGAACCACCAATTTTTAAAAAAACAGCAGTTAATCAGAGCCAGAAGGTAGAAGCTCAGCTTTATTCAGTTGAGGGCAACACCAGGGAGGGGCAGACACCGTTAGTAGGCCGGAACCACCAATTTTTAAAAAAACAGCAGTTAATCAGAGCCAGAAGGTAGAAGCTCAGCTTTATTCAGTTGAGGGCAACACCAGGGAGGGGCAGACACCGTTAGTAGGCCGGAACCACCAATTTTTAAAAAAACAGCAGTTAATCAGAGCCAGAAGGTAGAAGCTCAGCTTTATTCAGTTGAGGACAAACACCAGGGAGCAGCAAACAGAGGTATTAGGCCCCATCCAGCAATTAAAAAAAAAATAAAAAAAAAAAAACTTAATCAGAGCCAGAAGGTAGAAGCTCAGCTTTATTCAGTTGAGGACAACACCAGGCAGGGGCAGACACCGTTAGTAGGCCGGAACCACCAATTTTTAAAAGAACAGCAGTTAATCAGAGCCAGAAGGTAGAAGCTCAGCTTTATTCAGTTGAGGGCAACACCAGGGAGGGGCAGACACCGTTAGTAGGCCGGAACCACCAATTTTTAAAAAAACAGCAGTTAATCAGAGCCAGAAGGTAGAAGCTCAGCTTTATTCAGTTGAGGGCAACACCAGGGAGGGGCAGACACCGTTAGTAGGCCGGAACCACCAATTTTTAAAAAAACAGCAGTTAATCAGAGCCAGAAGGTAGAAGCTCAGCTTTATTCAGTTGAGGGCAACACCAGGGAGGGGCAGACACCGTTAGTAGGCCGGAACCACCAATTTGTAAAAAAACAGCAGTTAATCAGAGCCAGAAGGTAGAAGCTCAGCTTTATTCAGTTGAGGACAAACACCAGGGAGCAGCAAACAGAGGTATTAGGCCCCATCCAGCAATTAAAAAAAAAAAAAAAAAAAAACTTAATCAGAGCCAGAAGGTAGAAGCTCAGCTTTATTCAGTTGAGGACAACACCAGGCAGGGGCAGACACCGTTAGTAGGCCGGAACCACCAATTTTTTAAAAAACAGCAGTTAATCAGAACCAGAAGGTAGAAGCTCAGCTTTATTCAGTTGAGGACAACACCAGGCAGGGGCAGACACCGTTAGTAGGCCGGAACCACCAATTTTTTAAAAAACAGCAGTTAATCAGAACCAGAAGGTAGAAGCTCAGCTTTATTCAGTTGAGGACAACACCAGGCAGGGGCAGACACCGTTATTAGGTCGGAACCACCAATTTTAAAAAAAACAGCAGTTAATCAGAGCCAGAAGGTAGAAGCTCAGCTTTATTCAGTTGAGGGCAACACCAGGGAGGGGCAGACACCGTTAGTAGGCCGGAACCACCAATTTTTTAAAAAACAGCAGTTAATCAGAGCCAGAAGGTAGAAGCTCAGCTTTATTCAGTTGAGGGCAACACCAGGGAGGGGCAGACACCGTTAGTAGGCCGGAACCACCAATTTGTAAAAAAACAGCAGTTAATCAGAGCCAGAAGGTAGAAGCTCAGCTTTATTCAGTTGAGGACAAACACCAGGGAGCAGCAAACAGAGGTATTAGGCCCCATCCAGCAATTAAAAAAAAAAAAAAAAAAAAAAAAAAAACTTAATCAGAGCCAGAAGGTAGAAGCTCAGCTTTATTCAGTTGAGGGCAACACCAGGGAGGGGCAGACACCGTTAGTAGGCCGGAACCACCAATTTTTAAAAGAACAGCAGTTAATCAGAGCCAGAAGGTAGAAGCTCAGCTTTATTCAGTTGAGGGCAACACCAGGGAGGGGCAGACACCGTTAGTAGGCCGGAACTACCAATTTTTAAAAAAACAGCAGTTAATCAGAGCCAGAAGGTAGAAGCTCAGCTTTATTCAGTTGAGGGCAACACCAGGGAGGGGCAGACACCGTTAGTAGGCCGGAACCACCAATTTTAAAAAAAACAGCAGTTAATCAGAGCCAGAAGGTAGAAGCTCAGCTTTATTCAGTTGAGGAAAAACACCAGGGAGCAGAAAACAGAGGTATTAGGCCCCATCCAGCAATTAAAAAACAAAAAAAAAAAAAAAAAACTTAATCAGAGCCAGAAGGTAGAAGCTCAGCTTTATTCAGTTGAGGGCAACACCAGGGAGGGGCAGACACCGTTAGTAGGCCGGAACCACCAATTTTTAAAAAAACTGCAGTTAATCTGAGCCAGAAGGTAGAAGCTCAGCTTTATTCAGTTGAGGACAACACCAGGCAGGGGCAGACACCGTTAGTAGGCCGGAACCACCAATTTTTTAAAAAACAGCAGTTAATCAGAACCAGAAGGTAGAAGCTCAGCTTTATTCAGTTGAGGACAACACCAGGCAGGGGCAGACACCGTTATTAGGTCGGAACCACCAATTTTAAAAAAAACAGCAGTTAATCAGAGCCCAAAGGTAGAAGCTCAGCTTTATTCAGTTGAGGGCAACACCAGGGAGGGGCAGACACCGTTAGTAGGCCGGAACCACCAATTTTTAAAAAAACAGCAGTTAATCAGAGCCAGAAGGTAGAAGCTCAGCTTTATTCAGTTGAGGGCAACACCAGGGAGGGGCAGACACCGTTAGTAGGCCGGAACCACCAATTTTTAAAAAAACAGCAGTTAATCTGAGCCAGAAGGTAGAAGCTCAGCTTTATTCAGTTGAGGACAACACCAGGCAGGGGCAGACACCGTTAGTAGGCCGGAACCACCAATTTTTTAAAAAACAGCAGTTAATCAGAACCAGAAGGTAGAAGCTCAACTTTATTCAGTTGAGGACAACACCAGGCAGGGGCAGACACCGTTAGTAGGTCGGAACCACCAATTTAAAATAAACAGCAGTTAATCAGAGCCAGAAGGTAGAAGCTCAGCTTTATTCAGTTGAGGGCAACACCAGGGAGGGGCAGACACCGTTAGTAGGCCGGAACCACCAATTTTTAAAAAAACAGCAGTTAATCTGAGCCAGAAGGTAGAAGCTCAGCTTTATTCAGTTGAGGACAACACCAGGCAGGGGCAGACACCGTTAGTAGGCCGGAACCATCAATTTTTTTAAAAAACAGCAGTTAATCAGAACCAGAAGGTAGAAGCTCAGCTTTATTCAGTTGAGGACAACACCAGGCAGGGGCAGACACCGTTAGTAGGTCGGAACCACCAATTTTAAAAAAAACAGCTGTTAATCAGAGCCAGAAGGTAGAAGCTCAGCTTTATTCAGTTGAGGGCAACACCAGGGAGGGGCAGACACCGTTAGTAGGCCGGAACCACCAATTTTTAAAAAAACAGCAGTTAATCAGAGCCAGAAGGTAGAAGCTCAGCTTTATTCAGTTGATGGCAACACCAGGGAGGGGCAGACACCGTTAGTAGGCCGGAACCACCAATTTTTAAAAAAACAGCAGTTAATCAGAGCCAGAAGGTAGAAGCTCAGCTTTATTCAGTTGAGGGCAACACCAGGGAGGGGCAGACACCGTTAGTAGGCCGGAACCACCAATTTTTAAAAAAACAGCAGTTAATCAGAGCCAGAAGGTAGAAGCTCAGCTTTATTCAGTTGAGGGCAACACCAGGGAGGGGCAGACACCGTTAGTAGGCCGGAACCACCAATTTTTAAAAAAACAGCAGTTAATCAGAGCCAGAAGGTAGAAGCTCAGCTTTATTCAGTTGAGGACAAACACCAGGGAGCAGCAAACAGAGGTATTAGGCCCCATCCAGCAATTAAAAAAAAAATAAAAAAAAAAAAACTTAATCAGAGCCAGAAGGTAGAAGCTCAGCTTTATTCAGTTGAGGACAACACCAGGCAGGGGCAGACACCGTTAGTAGGCCGGAACCACCAATTTTTAAAAGAACAGCAGTTAATCAGAACCAGAAGGTAGAAGCTCAGCTTTATTCAGTTGAGGACAACACCAGGCAGGGGCAGACACCGTTAGTAGGCCGGAACCACCAATTTTTTAAAAAACAGCAGTTAATCAGAACCAGAAGGTAGAAGCTCAGCTTTATTCAGTTGAGGACAACACCAGGCAGGGGCAGACACCGTTATTAGGTCGGAACCACCAATTTTAAAAAAAACAGCAGTTAATCAGAGCCAGAAGGTAGAAGCTCAGCTTTATTCAGTTGAGGGCAACACCAGGGAGGGGCAGACACCGTTAGTAGGCCGGAACCACCAATTTTTTAAAAAACAGCAGTTAATCAGAGCCAGAAGGTAGAAGCTCAGCTTTATTCAGTTGAGGGCAACACCAGGGAGGGGCAGACACCGTTAGTAGGCCGGAACCACCAATTTGTAAAAAAACAGCAGTTAATCAGAGCCAGAAGGTAGAAGCTCAGCTTTATTCAGTTGAGGACAAACACCAGGGAGCAGCAAACAGAGGTATTAGGCCCCATCCAGCAATTAAAAAAAAAAAAAAAAAAAACTTAATCAGAGCCAGAAGGTAGAAGCTCAGCTTTATTCAGTTGAGGACAACACCAGGCAGGGGCAGACACCGTTAGTAGGCCGGAACCACCAATTTTTTAAAAAACAGCAGTTAATCAGAACCAGAAGGTAGAAGCTCAGCTTTATTCAGTTGAGGACAACACCAGGCAGGGGCAGACACCGTTAGTAGGCCGGAACCACCAATTTTTTAAAAAACAGCAGTTAATCAGAACCAGAAGGTAGAAGCTCAGCTTTATTCAGTTGAGGACAACACCAGGCAGGGGCAGACACCGTTATTAGGTCGGAACCACCAATTTTAAAAAAAACAGCAGTTAATCAGAGCCAGAAGGTAGAAGCTCAGCTTTATTCAGTTGAGGGCAACACCAGGGAGGGGCAGACACCGTTAGTAGGCCGGAACCACCAATTTTTAAAAAAACAGCAGTTAATCAGAGCCAGAAGGTAGAAGCTCAGCTTTATTCAGTTGAGGGCAACACCAGGGAGGGGCAGACACCGTTAGTAGGCCGGAACCACCAATTTTTAAAAAAACAGCAGTTAATCTGAGCCAGAAGGTAGAAGCTCAGCTTTATTCAGTTGAGGACAACACCAGGCAGGGGCAGACACCGTTAGTAGGCCGGAACCACCAATTTTTTAAAAAACAGCAGTTAATCAGAACCAGAAGGTAGAAGCTCAACTTTATTCAGTTGAGGACAACACCAGGCAGGGGCAGACACCGTTAGTAGGTCGGAACCACCAATTTTTTAAAAAACAGCAGTTAATCAGAGCCAGAAGGTAGAAGCTCAGCTTTATTCAGTTGAGGGCAACACCAGGGAGGGGCAGACACCGTTAGTAGGCCGGAACCACCAATTTTTAAAAAAACAGCAGTTAATCAGAGCCAGAAGGTAGAAGCTCAGCTTTATTCAGTTGAGGACAAACACCAGGGAGCAGCAAACAGAGGTATTAGGCCCCATCCAGCAATTAAAAAAAAAAAAAAAAAAAAAAAACTTAATCAGAGCCAGAAGGTAGAAGCTCAGCTTTATTCAGTTGAGGACAACACCAGGCAGGGGCAGACACCGTTAGTAGGCCGGAACCACCAATTTTTAAAAGAACAGCAGTTAATCAGAGCCAGAAGGTAGAAGCTCAGCTTTATTCAGTTGAGGGCAACACCAGGGAGGGGCAGACACCGTTAGTAGGCCGGAACCACCAATTTTTAAAAAAACAGCAGTTAATCAGAGCCAGAAGGTAGAAGCTCAGCTTTATTCAGTTGAGGGCAACACCAGGGAGGGGCAGACACCGTTAGTAGGCCGGAACCACCAATTTTAAAAAAAACAGCAGCTAATCAGAGCCAGAAGGTAGAAGCTCAGCTTTATTCAGTTGAGGACAAACACCAGGGAGCAGAAAATAGAGGTATTAGGCCCCATCCAGCAATTAAAAAACAAAAAAAAAAAAAAAAAAACTTAATCAGAGCCAGAAGGTAGAAGCTCAGCTTTATTCAGTTGAGGGCAACACCAGGGAGGGGCAGACACCGTTAGTAGGCCGGAACCACCAATTTTTAAAAGAACAGCAGTTAATCAGAGCCAGAAGGTAGAAGCTCAGCTTTATTCAGTTGAGGGCAACACCAGGGAGGGGCAGACACCGTTAGTAGGCCGGAACTACCAATTATTAAAAAAACAGCAGTTAATCAGAGCCAGAAGGTAGAAGCTCAGCTTTATTCAGTTGAGGGCAACACCAGGGAGGGGCAGACACCGTTAGTAGGCCGGAACCACCAATTTTAAAAAAAACAGCAGTTAATCAGAGCCAGAAGGTAGAAGCTCAGCTTTATTCAGTTGAGGACAAACACCAGGGAGCAGAAAACAGAGGTATTAGGCCCCATCCAGCAATTAAAAAACAAAAAAAAAAAAAAAAAAACTTAATCAGAGCCAGAAGGTAGAAGCTCAGCTTTATTCAGTTGAGGGCAACACCAGGGAGGGGCAGACACCGTTAGTAGGCCGGAACCACCAATTTTTTAAAAAACAGCAGTTAATCTGAGCCAGAAGGTAGAAGCTCAGCTTTATTCAGTTGAGGACAACACCAGGCAGGGGCAGACACCGTTAGTAGGCCGGAACCACCAATTTTTTAAAAAACAGCAGTTAATCAGAACCAGAAGGTAGAAGCTCAGCTTTATTCAGTTGAGGACAACACCAGGCAGGGGCAGACACCGTTATTAGGTCGGAACCACCAATTTTAAAAAAAACAGCAGTTAATCAGAGCCAGAAGGTAGAAGCTCAGCTTTATTCAGTTGAGGGCAACACCAGGGAGGGGCAGACACCGTTAGTAGGCCGGAACCACCAATTTTAAAAAAAACAGCTGCTAATCAGAGCCAGAAGGTAGAAGCTCAGCTTTATTCAGTTGAGGACAAACACCAGGGAGCAGAAAACAGAGGTATTAGGCCCCATCCAGCAATTAAAAAACAAAAAAAAAAAAAAAAAAACTTAATCAGAGCCAGAAGGTAGAAGCTCAGCTTTATTCAGTTGAGGGCAACACCAGGGAGGGGCAGACACCGTTAGTAGGCCGGAACCACCAATTTTTAAAAGAACAGCAGTTAATCAGAGCCAGAAGGTAGAATCTCAGCTTTATTCAGTTGAGGGCAACACCAGGGAGGGGCAGACACCGTTAGTAGGCCGGAACTACCAATTTTTAAAAAAACAGCAGTTAATCAGAGCCAGAAGGTAGAAGCTCAGCTTTATTCAGTTGAGGGCAACACCAGGGAGGGGCAGACACCGTTAGTAGGCCGGAACCACCAATTTTAAAAAAAACAGCAGTTAATCAGAGCCAGAAGGTAGAAGCTCAGCTTTATTCAGTTGAGGACAAACACCAGGGAGCAGAAAACAGAGGTATTAGGCCCCATCCAGCAATTAAAAAACAAAAAAAAAAAAAAAAAAACTTAATCAGAGCCAGAAGGTAGAAGCTCAGCTTTATTCAGTTGAGGGCAACACCAGGGAGGGGCAGACACCGTTAGTAGGCCGGAACCACCAATTTTTAAAAAAACAGCAGTTAATCTGAGCCAGAAGGTAGAAGCTCAGCTTTATTCAGTTGAGGACAACACCAGGCAGGGGCAGACACCGTTAGTAGGCCGGAACCACCAATTTTTTAAAAAACAGCAGTTAATCAGAACCAGAAGGTAGAAGCTCAGCTTTATTCAGTTGAGGACAACACCAGGCAGGGGCAGACACCGTTATTAGGTCGGAACCACCAATTTTAAAAAAAACAGCAGTTAATCAGAGCCAGAAGGTAGAAGCTCAGCTTTATTCAGTTGAGGGCAACACCAGGGAGGGGCAGACACCGTTAGTAGGCCGGAACCACCAATTTTTAAAAAAACAGCAGTTAATCAGAGCCAGAAGGTAGAAGCTCAGCTTTATTCAGTTGAGGGCAACACCAGGGAGGGGCAGACACCGTTAGTAGGCCGGAACCACCAATTTTTAAAAAAACAGCAGTTAATCTGAGCCAGAAGGTAGAAGCTCAGCTTTATTCAGTTGAGGACAACACCAGGCAGGGGCAGACACCGTTAGTAGGCCGGAACCACCAATTTTTTAAAAAACAGCAGTTAATCAGAACCAGAAGGTAGAAGCTCAACTTTATTCAGTTGAGGACAACACCAGGCAGGGGCAGACACCGTTAGTAGGTCGGAACCACCAATTTAAAATAAACAGCAGTTAATCAGAGCCAGAAGGTAGAAGCTCAGCTTTATTCAGTTGAGGGCAACACATGGGAGGGGCAGACACCGTTAGTAGGCCGGAACCACCAATTTTTAAAAAAACAGCAGTTAATCAGAGCCAGAAGGTAGAAGCTCAGCTTTATTCAGTTGAGGGCAACACCAGGGAGGGGCAGACACCGTTAGTAGGCCGGAACCACCAATTTTTAAAAAAACAGCAGTTAATCTGAGCCAGAAGGTAGAAGCTCAGCTTTATTCAGTTGAGGACAACACCAGGCAGGGGCAGACACCGTTAGTAGGCCAGAACCACCAATTTTTTAAAAAACAGCAGTTAATCAGAACCAGAAGGTAGAAGCTCAGCTTTATTCAGTTGAGGACAACACCAGGCAGGGGCAGACACCGTTAGTAGGTCGGAACCACCAATTTTAAAAAAAACAGCTGTTAATCAGAGCCAGAAGGTAGAAGCTCAGCTTTATTCAGTTGAGGGCAACAGCAGGGAGGGGCAGACACCGTTAGTAGGCCGGAACCACCAATTTTTAAAAAAACAGCAGTTAATCAGAGCCAGAAGGTAGAAGCTCAGCTTTATTCAGTTGATGGCAACACCAGGGAGGGGCAGACACCGTTAGTAGGCCGGAACCACCAATTTTTAAAAAAACAGCAGTTAATCAGAGCCAGAAGGTAGAAGCTCAGCTTTATTCAGTTGAGGGCAACACCAGGGAGGGTCAGACACCGTTAGTAGGCCGGAACCACCAATTTTTAAAAAAACAGCAGTTAATCAGAGCCAGAAGGTAGAAGCTCAGCTTTATTCAGTTGAGGGCAACACCAGGGAGGGGCAGACACCGTTAGTAGGCCGGAACCACCAATTTTTAAAAAAACAGCAGTTAATCAGAGCCAGAAGGTAGAAGCTCAGCTTTATTCAGTTGAGGGCAACACCAGGGAGGGGCAGACACCGTTAGTAGGCCGGAACCACCAATTTTTAAAAAAACAGCAGTTAATCAGAGCCAGAAGGTAGAAGCTCAGCTTTATTCAGTTGAGGACAAACACCAGGGAGCAGCAAACAGAGGTATTAGGCCCCATCCAGCAATTAAAAAAAAAAAAAAAAAAAAAAAAAAACTTAATCAGAGCCAGAAGGTAGAAGCTCAGCTTTATTCAGTTGAGGACAACACCAGGCAGGGGCAGACACCGTTAGTAGGCCGGAACCACCAATTTTTAAAAGAACAGCAGTTAATCAGAGCCAGAAGGTAGAAGCTCAGCTTTATTCAGTTGAGGGCAACACCAGGGAGGGGCAGACACCGTTAGTAGGCCGGAACCACCAATTTTTAAAAAAACAGCAGTTAATCAGAGCCAGAAGGTAGAAGCTCAGCTTTATTCAGTTGAGGGCAACACCAGGGAGGGGCAGACACCGTTAGTAGGCCGGAACCACCAATTTTTAAAAAAACAGCAGTTAATCAGAGCCAGAAGGTAGAAGCTCAGCTTTATTCAGTTGAGGGCAACACCAGGGAGGGGCAGACACCGTTAGTAGGCCGGAACCACCAATTTGTAAAAAAACAGCAGTTAATCAGAGCCAGAAGGTAGAAGCTCAGCTTTATTCAGTTGAGGACAAACACCAGGGAGCAGCAAACAGAGGTATTAGGCCCCATCCAGCAATTAAAAAAAAAAAAAAAAAAAACTTAATCAGAGCCAGAAGGTAGAAGCTCAGCCTTATTCAGTTGAGGACAACACCAGGCAGGGGCAGACACCGTTAGAAGGCCGGAACCACCAATTTTTTAAAAAACAGCAGTTAATCAGAACCAGAAGGTAGAAGCTCAGCTTTATTCAGTTGAGGACAACACCAGGCAGGGGCAGACACCGTTAGTAGGCCGGAACCACCAATTTTTTAAAAAACAGCAGTTAATCAGAACCAGAAGGTAGAAGCTCAGCTTTATTCAGTTGAGGACAACACCAGGCAGGGGCAGACACCGTTATTAGGTCGGAACCACCAATTTTAAAAAAAACAGCAGTTAATCAGAGCCAGAAGGTAGAAGCTCAGCTTTATTCAGTTGAGGGCAACACCAGGGAGGGGCAGACACCGTTAGTAGGCCGGAACCACCAATTTTTAAAAAAACAGCAGTTAATCAGAGCCAGAAGGTAGAAGCTCAGCTTTATTCAGTTGAGGGCAACACCAGGGAGGGGCAGACACCGTTAGTAGGCCGGAACCACCAATTTTTAAAAAAACAGCAGTTAATCTGAGCCAGAAGGTAGAAGCTCAGCTTTATTCAGTTGAGGACAACACCAGGCAGGGGCAGACACCGTTAGTAGGCCGGAACCACCAATTTTTTAAAAAACAGCAGTTAATCAGAACCAGAAGGTAGAAGCTCAACTTTATTCAGTTGAGGACAACACCAGGCAGGGGCAGACACCGTTAGTAGGTCGGAACCACCAATTTTTTAAAAAACAGCAGTTAATCAGAGCCAGAAGGTAGAAGCTCAGCTTTATTCAGTTGAGGGTAACACCAGGGAGGGGCAGACACCGTTAGTAGGCCGGAACCACCAATTTTTAAAAAAACAGCAGTTAATCAGAGCCAGAAGGTAGAAGCTCAGCTTTATTCAGTTGAGGACAAACACCAGGGAGCAGCAAACAGAGGTATTAGGCCCCATCCAGCAATTAAAAAAAAAAAAAAAAAAAAAAAACTTAATCAGAGCCAGAAGGTAGAAGCTCAGCTTTATTCAGTTGAGGACAACACCAGGCAGGGGCAGACACCGTTAGTAGGCCGGAACCACCAATTTTTAAAAGAACAGCAGTTAATCAGAGCCAGAAGGTAGAAGCTCAGCTTTATTCAGTTGAGGGCAACACCAGGGAGGGGCAGACACCGTTAGTAGGCCGGAACCACCAATTTTTAAAAAAACAGCAGTTAATCAGAGCCAGAAGGTAGAAGCTCAGCTTTATTCAGTTGAGGGCAACACCAGGGAGGGGCAGACACCGTTAGTAGGCCGGAACCACCAATTTTAAAAAAAACAGCAGCTAATCAGAGCCAGAAGGTAGAAGCTCAGCTTTATTCAGTTGAGGACAAACACCAGGGAGCAGAAAATAGAGGTATTAGGCCCCATCCAGCAATTAAAAAACAAAAAAAAAAAAAAAAAAACTTAATCAGAGCCAGAAGGTAGAAGCTCAGCTTTATTCAGTTGAGGGCAACACCAGGGAGGGGCAGACACCGTTAGTAGGCCGGAACCACCAATTTTTAAAAGAACAGCAGTTAATCAGAGCCAGAAGGTAGAAGCTCAGCTTTATTCAGTTGAGGGCAACACCAGGGAGGGGCAGACACCGTTAGTAGGCCGGAACTACCAATTATTAAAAAAACAGCAGTTAATCAGAGCCAGAAGGTAGAAGCTCAGCTTTATTCAGTTGAGGGCAACACCAGGGAGGGGCAGACACCGTTAGTAGGCCGGAACCACCAATTTTAAAAAAAACAGCAGTTAATCAGAGCCAGAAGGTAGAAGCTCAGCTTTATTCAGTTGAGGACAAACACCAGGGAGCAGAAAACAGAGGTATTAGGCCCCATCCAGCAATTAAAAAACAAAAAAAAAAAAAAAAAAACCTAATCAGAGCCAGAAGGTAGAAGCTCAGCTTTATTCAGTTGAGGGCAACACCAGGGAGGGGCAGACACCGTTAGTAGGCCGGAACCACCAATTTTTTAAAAAACAGCAGTTAATCTGAGCCAGAAGGTAGAAGCTCAGCTTTATTCAGTTGAGGACAACACCAGGCAGGGGCAGACACCGTTAGTAGGCCGGAACCACCAATTTTTTAAAAAACAGCAGTTAATCAGAACCAGAAGGTAGAAGCTCAGCTTTATTCAGTTGAGGACAACACCAGGCAGGGGCAGACACCGTTATTAGGTCGGAACCACCAATTTTAAAAAAAACAGCAGTTAATCAGAGCCAGAAGGTAGAAGCTCAGCTTTATTCAGTTGAGGGCAACACCAGGGAGGGGCAGACACCGTTAGTAGGCCGGAACCACCAATTTTAAAAAAAACAGCTGCTAATCAGAGCCAGAAGGTAGAAGCTCAGCTTTATTCAGTTGAGGACAAACACCAGGGAGCAGAAAACAGAGGTATTAGGCCCCATCCAGCAATTAAAAAACAAAAAAAAAAAAAAAAAAACTTAATCAGAGCCAGAAGGTAGAAGCTCAGCTTTATTCAGTTGAGGGCAACACCAGGGAGGGGCAGACACCGTTAGTAGGCCGGAACCACCAATTTTTAAAAGAACAGCAGTTAATCAGAGCCAGAAGGTAGAAGCTCAGCTTTATTCAGTTGAGGGCAACACCAGGGAGGGGCAGACACCGTTAGTAGGCCGGAACTACCAATTTTTAAAAAAACAGCAGTTAATCAGAGCCAGAAGGTAGAAGCTCAGCTTTATTCAGTTGAGGGCAACACCAGGGAGGGGCAGACACCGTTAGTAGGCCGGAACCACCAATTTTAAAAAAAACAGCAGTTAATCAGAGCCAGAAGGTAGAAGCTCAGCTTTATTCAGTTGAGGACAAACACCAGGGAGCAGAAAACAGAGGTATTAGGCCCCATCCAGCAATTAAAAAACAAAAAAAAAAAAAAAAAAACTTAATCAGAGCCAGAAGGTAGAAGCTCAGCTTTATTCAGTTGAGGGCAACACCAGGGAGGGGCAGACACCGTTAGTAGGCCGGAACCACCAATTTTTAAAAAAACAGCAGTTAATCTGAGCCAGAAGGTAGAAGCTCAGCTTTATTCAGTTGAGGACAACACCAGGCAGGGGCAGACACCGTTAGTAGGCCGGAACCACCAATTTTTTAAAAAACAGCAGTTAATCAGAACCAGAAGGTAGAAGCTCAGCTTTATTCAGTTGAGGACAACACCAGGCAGGGGCAGACACCGTTATTAGGTCGGAACCACCAATTTTAAAAAAAACAGCAGTTAATCAGAGCCAGAAGGTAGAAGCTCAGCTTTATTCAGTTGAGGGCAACACCAGGGAGGGGCAGACACCGTTAGTAGGCCGGAACCACCAATTTTTAAAAAAACAGCAGTTAATCAGAGCCAGAAGGTAGAAGCTCAGCTTTATTCAGTTGAGGGCAACACCAGGGAGGGGCAGACACCGTTAGTAGGCCGGAACCACCAATTTTTAAAAAAACAGCAGTTAATCTGAGCCAGAAGGTAGAAGCTCAGCTTTATTCAGTTGAGGACAACACCAGGCAGGGGCAGACACCGTTAGTAGGCCGGAACCACCAATTTTTTAAAAAACAGCAGTTAATCAGAACCAGAAGGTAGAAGCTCAACTTTATTCAGTTGAGGACAACACCAGGCAGGGGCAGACACCGTTAGTAGGTCGGAACCACCAATTTAAAATAAACAGCAGTTAATCAGAGCCAGAAGGTAGAAGCTCAGCTTTATTCAGTTGAGGGCAACACATGGGAGGGGCAGACACCGTTAGTAGGCCGGAACCACCAATTTTTAAAAAAACAGCAGTTAATCAGAGCCAGAAGGTAGAAGCTCAGCTTTATTCAGTTGAGGGCAACACCAGGGAGGGGCAGACACCGTTAGTAGGCCGGAACCACCAATTTTTAAAAAAACAGCAGTTAATCTGAGCCAGAAGGTAGAAGCTCAGCTTTATTCAGTTGAGGACAACACCAGGCAGGGGCAGACACCGTTAGTAGGCCAGAACCACCAATTTTTTAAAAAACAGCAGTTAATCAGAACCAGAAGGTAGAAGCTCAGCTTTATTCAGTTGAGGACAACACCAGGCAGGGGCAGACACCGTTAGTAGGTCGGAACCACCAATTTTAAAAAAAACAGCTGTTAATCAGAGCCAGAAGGTAGAAGCTCAGCTTTATTCAGTTGAGGGCAACAGCAGGGAGGGGCAGACACCGTTAGTAGGCCGGAACCACCAATTTTTAAAAAAACAGCAGTTAATCAGAGCCAGAAGGTAGAAGCTCAGCTTTATTCAGTTGATGGCAACACCAGGGAGGGGCAGACACCGTTAGTAGGCCGGAACCACCAATTTTTAAAAAAACAGCAGTTAATCAGAGCCAGAAGGTAGAAGCTCAGCTTTATTCAGTTGAGGGCAACACCAGGGAGGGTCAGACACCGTTAGTAGGCCGGAACCACCAATTTTTAAAAAAACAGCAGTTAATCAGAGCCAGAAGGTAGAAGCTCAGCTTTATTCAGTTGAGGGCAACACCAGGGAGGGGCAGACACCGTTAGTAGGCCGGAACCACCAATTTTTAAAAAAACAGCAGTTAATCAGAGCCAGAAGGTAGAAGCTCAGCTTTATTCAGTTGAGGGCAACACCAGGGAGGGGCAGACACCGTTAGTAGGCCGGAACCACCAATTTTTAAAAAAACAGCAGTTAATCAGAGCCAGAAGGTAGAAGCTCAGCTTTATTCAGTTGAGGACAAACACCAGGGAGCAGCAAACAGAGGTATTAGGCCCCATCCAGCAATTAAAAAAAAAAAAAAAAAAAAAAAACTTAATCAGAGCCAGAAGGTAGAAGCTCAGCTTTATTCAGTTGAGGACAACACCAGGCAGGGGCAGACACCGTTAGTAGGCCGGAACCACCAATTTTTAAAAGAACAGCAGTTAATCAGAGCCAGAAGGTAGAAGCTCAGCTTTATTCAGTTGAGGGCAACACCAGGGAGGGGCAGACACCGTTAGTAGGCCGGAACCACCAATTTTTAAAAAAACAGCAGTTAATCAGAGCCAGAAGGTAGAAGCTCAGCTTTATTCAGTTGAGGGCAACACCAGGGAGGGGCAGACACCGTTAGTAGGCCGGAACCACCAATTTTTAAAAAAACAGCAGTTAATCAGAGCCAGAAGGTAGAAGCTCAGCTTTATTCAGTTGAGGGCAACACCAGGGAGGGGCAGACACCGTTAGTAGGCCGGAACCACCAATTTGTAAAAAAACAGCAGTTAATCAGAGCCAGAAGGTAGAAGCTCAGCTTTATTCAGTTGAGGACAAACACCAGGGAGCAGCAAACAGAGGTATTAGGCCCCATCCAGCAATTAAAAAAAAAAAAAAAAAAAACTTAATCAGAGCCAGAAGGTAGAAGCTCAGCTTTATTCAGTTGAGGACAACACCAGGCAGGGGCAGACACCGTTAGTAGGCCGGAACCAACAATTTTTTAAAAAACAGCAGTTAATCAGAACCAGAAGGTAGAAGCTCAGCTTTATTCAGTTGAGGACAACACCAGGCAGGGGCAGACACCGTTAGTAGGCCGGAACCACCAATTTTTTAAAAAACAGCAGTTAATCAGAACCAGAAGGTAGAAGCTCAGCTTTATTCAGTTGAGGACAACACCAGGCAGGGGCAGACACCGTTATTAGGTCGGAACCACCAATTTTAAAAAAAACAGCAGTTAATCAGAGCCAGAAGGTAGAAGCTCAGCTTTATTCAGTTGAGGGCAACACCAGGGAGGGGCAGACACCGTTAGTAGGCCGGAACCACCAATTTTTAAAAAAACAGCAGTTAATCAGAGCCAGAAGGTAGAAGCTCAGCTTTATTCAGTTGAGGGCAACACCAGGGAGGGGCAGACACCGTTAGTAGGCCGGAACCACCAATTTTTAAAAAAACAGCAGTTAATCAGAGCCAGAAGGTAGAAGCTCAGCTTTATTCAGTTGAGGACAACACCAGGCAGGGGCAGACACCGTTAGTAGGCCGGAACCACCAATTTTTTAAAAAACAGCAGTTAATCAGAACCAGAAGGTAGAAGCTCAACTTTATTCAGTTGAGGACAACACCAGGCAGGGGCAGACACCGTTAGTAGGTCGGAACCACCAATTTTTTAAAAAACAGCAGTTAATCAGAGCCAGAAGGTAGAAGCTCAGCTTTATTCAGTTGAGGGCAACACCAGGGAGGGTCAGACACCGTTAGTAGGCCGGAACCACCAATTTTTAAAAAAACAGCAGTTAATCAGAGCCAGAAGGTAGAAGCTCAGCTTTATTCAGTTGAGGGCAACACCAGGGAGGGGCAGACACCGTTAGTAGGCCGGAACCACCAATTTTTTAAAAAACAGCAGTTAATCAGAGCCAGAAGGTAGAAGCTCAGCTTTATTCAGTTGAGGACAAACACCAGGGAGCAGCAAACAGAGGTATTAGGCCCCATCCAGCAATTAAAAAAAAAAAAAAAAAAAAAAAACTTAATCAGAGCCAGAAGGTAGAAGCTCAGCTTTATTCAGTTGAGGACAACACCAGGCAGGGGCAGACACCGTTAGTAGGCCGGAACCACCAATTTTTAAAAGAACAGCAGTTAATCAGAGCCAGAAGGTAGAAGCTCAGCTTTATTCAGTTGAGGGCAACACCAGGGAGGGGCAGACACCGTTAGTAGGCCGGAACCACCAATTTTTTAAAAAACAGCAGTTAATCAGAGCCAGAAGGTAGAAGCTCAGCTTTATTCAGTTGAGGGCAACACCAGGGAGGGGCAGACACCGTTAGTAGGCCGGAACCACCAATTTAAAAAAAAACAGCAGCTAATCAGAGCCAGAAGGTAGAAGCTCAGCTTTATTCAGTTGAGGACAAACACCAGGGAGCAGAAAACAGAGGTATTAGGCCCCATCCAGCAATTAAAAAACAAAAAAAAAAAAAAAAAAACTTAATCAGAGCCAGAAGGTAGAAGCTCAGCTTTATTCAGTTGAGGGCAACACCAGGGAGGGGCAGACACCGTTAGTAGGCCGGAACCACCAATTTTTAAAAGAACAGCAGTTAATCAGAGCCAGAAGGTAGAAGCTCAGCTTTATTCAGTTGAGGGCAACACCAGGGAGGGGCAGACACCGTTAGTAGGCCGGAACTACCAATTTTTAAAAAAACAGCAGTTAATCAGAGCCAGAAGGTAGAAGCTCAGCTTTATTCAGTTGAGGGCAACACCAGGGAGGGGCAGACACCGTTAGTAGGCCGGAACCACCAATTTTAAAAAAAACAGCAGTTAATCAGAGCCAGAAGGTAGAAGCTCAGCTTTATTCAGTTGAGGACAAACACCAGGGAGCAGAAAACAGAGGTATTAGGCCCCATCCAGCAATTAAAAAACAAAAAAAAAAAAAAAAAAACTTAATCAGAGCCAGAAGGTAGAAGCTCAGCTTTATTCAGTTGAGGGCAACACCAGGGAGGGGCAGACACCGTTAGTAGGCCGGAACCACCAATTTTTTAAAAAACAGCAGTTAATCTGAGCCAGAAGGTAGAAGCTCAGCTTTATTCAGTTGAGGACAACACCAGGCAGGGGCAGACACCGTTAGTAGGCCGGAACCACCAATTTTTTAAAAAACAGCAGTTAATCAGAACCAGAAGGTAGAAGCTCAGCTTTATTCAGTTGAGGACAACACCAGGCAGGGGCAGACACCGTTATTAGGTCGGAACCACCAATTTTAAAAAAAACAGCAGTTAATCAGAGCCAGAAGGTAGAAGCTCAGCTTTATTCAGTTGAGGGCAACACCAGGGAGGGGCAGACACCGTTAGTAGGCCGGAACCACCAATTTTTAAAAAAACAGCAGTTAATCAGAGCCAGAAGGTAGAAGCTCAGCTTTATTCAGTTGAGGGCAACACCAGGGAGGGGCAGACACCGTTAGTAGGCCGGAACCACCAATTTTTAAAAAAACAGCAGTTAATCTGAGCCAGAAGGTAGAAGCTCAGCTTTATTCAGTTGAGGACAACACCAGGCAGGGGCAGACACCGTTAGTAGGCCGGAACCACCAATTTTTTAAAAAACAGCAGTTAATCAGAACCAGAAGGTAGAAGCTCAACTTTATTCAGTTGAGGACAACACCAGGCAGGGGCAGACACCGTTAGTAGGTCGGAACCACCAATTTAAAATAAACAGCAGTTAATCAGAGCCAGAAGGTAGAAGCTCAGCTTTATTCAGTTGAGGGCAACACCAGGGAGGGGCAGACACCGTTAGTAGGCTGGAACCACCAATTTTTAAAAAAACAGCAGTTAATCAGAGCCAGAAGGTAGAAGCTCAGCTTTATTCAGTTGAGGGCAACACCAGGGAGGGGCAGACACCGTTAGTAGGCCGGAACCACCAATTTTTAAAAAAACAGCAGTTAATCTGAGCCAGAAGGTAGAAGCTCAGCTTTATTCAGTTGAGGACAACACCAGGCAGGGGCAGACACCGTTAGTAGGCCGGAACCACCAATTTTTTAAAAAACAGCAGTTAATCAGAACCAGAAGGTAGAAGCTCAGCTTTATTCAGTTGAGGACAACACCAGGCAGGGGCAGACACCGTTAGTAGGTCGGAACCACCAATTTTAAAAAAAACAGCTGTTAATCAGAGCCAGAAGGTAGAAGCTCAGCTTTATTCAGTTGAGGGCAACACCAGGGAGGGGCAGACACCGTTAGTAGGCCGGAACCACCAATTTTTAAAAAAACAGCAGTTAATCAGAGCCAGAAGGTAGAAGCTCAGCTTTATTCAGTTGATGGCAACACCAGGGAGGGGCAGACACCGTTAGTAGGCCGGAACCACCAATTTTTAAAAAAACAGCAGTTAATCAGAGCCAGAAGGTAGAAGCTCAGCTTTATTCAGTTGAGGGCAACACCAGGGAGGGTCAGACACCGTTAGTAGGCCGGAACCACCAATTTTTAAAAAAACAGCAGTTAATCAGAGCCAGAAAGTAGAAGCTCAGCTTTATTCAGTTGAGGGCAACACCAGGGAGGGGCAGACACCGTTAGTAGGCCGGAACCACCAATTTTTAAAAAAACAGCAGTTAATCAGAGCCAGAAGGTAGAAGCTCAGCTTTATTCAGTTGAGGGCAACACCAGGGAGGGGCAGACACCGTTAGTAGGCCGGAACCACCAATTTTTAAAAAAACAGCAGTTAATCAGAGCCAGAAGGTAGAAGCTCAGCTTTATTCAGTTGAGGACAAACACCAGGGAGCAGCAAACAGAGGTATTAGGCCCCATCCAGCAATTAAAAAAAAAAAAAAAAAACTTAATCAGAGCCAGAAGGTAGAAGCTCAGCTTTATTCAGTTGAGGACAACACCAGGCAGGGGCAGACACCGTTAGTAGGCCGGAACCACCAATTTTTAAAAGAACAGCAGTTAATCAGAGCCAGAAGGTAGAAGCTCAGCTTTATTCAGTTGAGGGCAACACCAGGGAGGGGCAGACACCGTTAGTAGGCCGGAACCACCAATTTTTTAAAAAACAGCAGTTAATCAGAGCCAGAAGGTAGAAGCTCAGCTTTATTCAGTTGAGGGCAACACCAGGGAGGGGCAGACACCGTTAGTAGGCCGGAACCACCAATTTTTAAAAAAACAGCAGTTAATCTGAGCCAGAAGGTAGAAGCTCAGCTTTATTCAGTTGAGGACAACACCAGGCAGGGGCAGACACCGTTAGTAGGCCGGAACCACCAATTTTTTAAAAAACAGCAGTTAATCAGAACCAGAAGGTAGAAGCTCAACTTTATTCAGTTGAGGACAACACCAGGCAGGGGCAGACACCGTTAGTAGGTCGGAACCACCAATTTAAAATAAACAGCAGTTAATCAGAGCCAGAAGGTAGAAGCTCAGCTTTATTCAGTTGAGGGCAACACCAGGGAGGGGCAGACACCGTTAGTAGGCTGGAACCACCAATTTTTAAAAAAACAGCAGTTAATCAGAGCCAGAAGGTAGAAGCTCAGCTTTATTCAGTTGAGGGCAACACCAGGGAGGGGCAGACACCGTTAGTAGGCCGGAACCACCAATTTTTAAAAAAACAGCAGTTAATCTGAGCCAGAAGGTAGAAGCTCAGCTTTATTCAGTTGAGGACAACACCAGGCAGGGGCAGACACCGTTAGTAGGCCGGAACCACCAATTTTTTAAAAAACAGCAGTTAATCAGAACCAGAAGGTAGAAGCTCAGCTTTATTCAGTTGAGGACAACACCAGGCAGGGGCAGACACCGTTAGTAGGTCGGAACCACCAATTTTAAAAAAAACAGCTGTTAATCAGAGCCAGAAGGTAGAAGCTCAGCTTTATTCAGTTGAGGGCAACACCAGGGAGGGGCAGACACCGTTAGTAGGCCGGAACCACCAATTTTTAAAAAAACAGCAGTTAATCAGAGCCAGAAGGTAGAAGCTCAGCTTTATTCAGTTGATGGCAACACCAGGGAGGGGCAGACACCGTTAGTAGGCCGGAACCACCAATTTTTAAAAAAACAGCAGTTAATCAGAGCCAGAAGGTAGAAGCTCAGCTTTATTCAGTTGAGGGCAACACCAGGGAGGGTCAGACACCGTTAGTAGGCCGGAACCACCAATTTTTAAAAAAACAGCAGTTAATCAGAGCCAGAAGGTAGAAGCTCAGCTTTATTCAGTTGAGGGCAACACCAGGGAGGGGCAGACACCGTTAGTAGGCCGGAACCACCAATTTTTAAAAAAACAGCAGTTAATCAGAGCCAGAAGGTAGAAGCTCAGCTTTATTCAGTTGAGGGCAACACCAGGGAGGGGCAGACACCGTTAGTAGGCCGGAACCACCAATTTTTAAAAAAACAGCAGTTAATCAGAGCCAGAAGGTAGAAGCTCAGCTTTATTCAGTTGAGGACAAACACCAGGGAGCAGCAAACAGAGGTATTAGGCCCCATCCAGCAATTAAAAAAAAAAAAAAAAAACTTAATCAGAGCCAGAAGGTAGAAGCTCAGCTTTATTCAGTTGAGGACAACACCAGGCAGGGGCAGACACCGTTAGTAGGCCGGAACCACCAATTTTTAAAAGAACAGCAGTTAATCAGAGCCAGAAGGTAGAAGCTCAGCTTTATTCAGTTGAGGGCAACACCAGGGAGGGGCAGACACCGTTAGTAGGCCGCAACCACCAATTTTTAAAAAAACAGCAGTTAATCAGAGCCAGAAGGTAGAAGCTCAGCTTTATTCAGTTGAGGGCAACACCAGGGAGGAGCAGACACCGTTAGTAGGCCGGAACCACCAATTTTTAAAAAAACAGCAGTTAATCAGAGCCAGAAGGTAGAAGCTCAGCTTTATTCAGTTGAGGGCAACACCAGGGAGGGGCAGACACCGTTAGTAGGCCGGAACCACCAATTTGTAAAAAAAAGCAGTTAATCAGAGCCAGAAGGTAGAAGCTCAGCTTTATTCAGTTGAGGACAAACACCAGGGAGCAGCAAACAGAGGTATTAGGCCCCATCCAGCAATTAAAAAAAAAAAAAAAAAAACTTAATCAGAGCCAGAAGGTAGAAGCTCAGCTTTATTCAGTTGAGGACAACACCAGGCAGGGGCAGACACCGTTAGTAGGCCGGAACCACCAATTTTTTAAAAAACAGCAGTTAATCAGAACCAGAAGGTAGAAGCTCAGCTTTATTCAGTTGAGGACAACACCAGGCAGGGGCAGACACCGTTAGTAGGCCGGAACCACCAATTTTTTAAAAAACAGCAGTTAATCAGAACCAGAAGGTAGAAGCTCAGCTTTATTCAGTTGAGGACAACACCAGGCAGGGGCAGACACCGTTATTAGGTCGGAACCACCAATTTTAAAAAAAACAGCAGTTAATCAGAGCCAGAAGGTAGAAGCTCAGCTTTATTCAGTTGAGGGCAACACCAGGGAGGGGCAGACACCGTTAGTAGGCCGGAACCACCAATTTTTAAAAAAACAGCAGTTAATCAGAGCCAGAAGGTAGAAGCTCAGCTTTATTCAGTTGAGGGCAACACCAGGGAGGGGCAGACACCGTTAGTAGGCCGGAACCACCAATTTTTAAAAAAACAGCAGTTAATCTGAGCCAGAAGGTAGAAGCTCAGCTTTATTCAGTTGAGGACAACACCAGGCAGGGGCAGACACCGTTAGTAGGCCGGAACCACCAATTTTTTAAAAAACAGCAGTTAATCAGAACCAGAAGGTAGAAGCTCAACTTTATTCAGTTGAGGACAACACCAGGCAGGGGCAGACACCGTTAGTAGGTCGGAACCACCAATTTAAAAAAAAACAGCAGTTAATCAGAGCCAGAAGGTAGAAGCTCAGCTTTATTCAGTTGAGGGCAACACCAGGGAGGGGCAGACACCGTTAGTAGGCCGGAACCACCAATTTTTAAAAAAACAGCAGTTAATCAGAGCCAGAAGGTAGAAGCTCAGCTTTATTCAGTTGAGGGCAACACCAGGGAGGGGCAGACACCGTTAGTAGGCCGGAACCACCAATTTTTAAAAAAACAGCAGTTAATCTGAGCCAGAAGGTAGAAGCTCAGCTTTATTCAGTTGAGGACAACACCAGGCAGGGGCAGACACCGTTAGTAGGCCGGAACCACCAATTTTTTAAAAAACAGCAGTTAATCAGAACCAGAAGGTAGAAGCTCAGCTTTATTCAGTTGAGGACAACACCAGGCAGGGGCAGACACCGTTAGTAGGTCGGAACCACCAATTTAAAAAAAAACAGCTGTTAATCAGAGCCAGAAGGTAGAAGCTCAGCTTTATTCAGTTGAGGGCAACACCAGGGAGGGGCAGACACCGTTAGTAGGCCGGAACCACCAATTTTTAAAAAAACAGCAGTTAATCAGAGCCAGAAGGTAGAAGCTCAGCTTTATTCAGTTGATGGCAACACCAGGGAGGGGCAGACACCGTTAGTAGGCCGGAACCACCAATTTTTAAAAAAACAGCAGTTAATCAGAGCCAGAAGGTAGAAGCTCAGCTTTATTCAGTTGAGGGCAACACCAGGGAGGGTCAGACACCGTTAGTAGGCCGGAACCACCAATTTTTAAAAAAACAGCAGTTAATCAGAGCCAGAAGGTAGAAGCTCAGCTTTATTCAGTTGAGGGCAACACCAGGGAGGGGCAGACACCGTTAGTAGGCCGGAACCACCAATTTTTAAAAAAACAGCAGTTAATCAGAGCCAGAAGGTAGAAGCTCAGCTTTATTCAGTTGAGGGCAACACCAGGGAGGGGCAGACACCGTTAGTAGGCCGGAACCACCAATTTTTAAAAAAACAGCAGTTAATCAGAGCCAGAAGGTAGAAGCTCAGCTTTATTCAGTTGAGGACAAACACCGGGGAGCAGCAAACAGAGGTATTAGGCCCCATCCAGCAATTAAAAAAAAAAAAAAAAAACTTAATCAGAGCCAGAAGGTAGAAGCTCAGCTTTATTCAGTTGAGGACAACACCAGGCAGGGGCAGACACCGTTAGTAGGCCGGAACCACCAATTTTTAAAAGAACAGCAGTTAATCAGAGCCAGAAGGTAGAAGCTCAGCTTTATTCAGTTGAGGGCAACACCAGGGAGGGGCAGACACCGTTAGTAGGCCGGAACCACCAATTTTTAAAAAAACAGCAGTTAATCAGAGCCAGAAGGTAGAAGCTCAGCTTTATTCAGTTGAGGGCAACACCAGGGAGGGGCAGACACCGTTAGTAGGCCGGAACCACCAATTTTTAAAAAAACAGCAGTTAATCAGAGCCAGAAGGTAGAAGCTCAGCTTTATTCAGTTGAGGGCAACACCAGGGAGGGGCAGACACCGTTAGTAGGCCGGAACCACCAATTTTTAAAAAAACAGCAGTTAATCAGAGCCAGAAGGTAGAAGCTCAGCTTTATTCAGTTGAGGACAAACACCAGGGAGCAGCAAACAGAGGTATTAGGCCCCATCCAGCAATTAAAAAAAAAAAAAAAAAAAAAAACTTAATCAGAGCCAGAAGGTAGAAGCTCAGCTTTATTCAGTTGAGGACAACACCAGGCAGGGGCAGACACCGTTAGTAGGCCGGAACCACCAATTTTTAAAAGAACAGCAGTTAATCAGAGCCAGAAGGTAGAAGCTCAGCTTTATTCAGTTGAGGGCAACACCAGGGAGGGGCAGACACCGTTAGTAGGCCGGAACCACCAATTTTTAAAAGAACAGCAGTTAATCAGAGCCAGAAGGTAGAAGCTCAGCTTTATTCAGTTGAGGGCAACACCAGGGAGGGGCAGACACCGTTAGTAGGCCGGAACCACCAATTTTTAAAAAAACAGCAGTTAATCAGAGCCAGAAGGTAGAAGCTCAGCTTTATTCAGTTGAGGGCAACACCAGGGAGGGGCAGACACCGTTAGTAGGCCGGAACCACCAATTTTTAAAAAAACAGCAGTTAATCAGAGCCAGAAGGTAGAAGCTCAGCTTTATTCAGTTGAGGACAACACCAGGCAGGGGCAGACACCGTTAGTAGGCCGGAACCACCAATTTTTAAAAAAACAGCAGTTAATCTGAGCCAGAAGGTAGAAGCTCAGCTTTATTCAGTTGAGGACAACACCAGGCGGGGGCAGACACCGTTAGTAGGCCGGAACCACCAATTTTAAAAAAAACAGCAGTTAATCAGAGCCAGAAGGTAGAAGCTCAGCTTTATTCAGTTGAGGGCAACACCAGGGAGGGGCAGACACCGTTAGTAGGCCGGAACCACCAATTTAAAAAAAAACAGCAGTTAATCAGAGCCAGAAGGTAGAAGCTCAGCTTTATTCAGTTGAGGGCAACACCAGGGAGGGGCAGACACCGTTGGTAGGCCGGAACCACCAATTTTTAAAAAAACAGCAGTTAATCAGAGCCAGAAGGTAGAAGCTCAGCTTTATTCAGTTGAGGGCAACACCAGGGAGGGGCAGACACCGTTAGTAGGCCGTAACCACCAATTTTTTAAAAAACAGCAGTTAATCAGAGCCAGAAGGTAGAAGCTCAGCTTTATTCAGTTGAGGGCAACACCAGGGAGGGGCAGACACCGTTAGTAGGCCGGAACTACCAAATTTTAAAAAAACAGCAGTTAATCAGAGCCAGAAGGTAGAAGCTCAGCTTTATTCAGTTGAGGACAAACACCAGGGAGCAGCAAACAGAGGTATTAGGCCCCATCCAGCAATTAAAAAAAAAAAAAAAAAACTTAATCAGAGCCAGAAGGTAGAAGCTCAGCTTTATTCAGTTGAGGACAACACCAGGCAGGGGCAGACACCGTTAGTAGGCCGGAACCACCAATTTTTAAAAAAACAGCAGTTAATCAGAGCCAGAAGGTAGAAGCTCAGCTTTATTCAGTTGAGGGCAACACCAGGGAGGGGCAGACACCGTTAGTAGGCCGGAACCACCAATTTTTAAAAAAACAGCAGTTAATCAGAGCCAGAAGGTAGAAGCTCAGCTTTATTCAGTTGAGGGCAACACCAGGGAGGGTCAGACACCGTTAGTAGGCCGGAACCACCAATTTTTTAAAAAACAGCAGTTAATCAGAGCCAGAAGGTAGAAGCTCAGCTTTATTCAGTTGAGGGCAACACCAGGGAGGGGCAGACACCGTTAGTAGGCCGGAACCACCAATTTTTAAAAAAACAGCAGTTAATCAGAGCCAGAAGGTAGAAGCTCAGCTTTATTCAGTTGAGGGCAACACCAGGGAGGGGCAGACACCGTTAGTAGGCCGGAACCACCAATTTTTAAAAAAACAGCAGTTAATCAGAGCCAAAAGGTAGAAGCTCAGCTTTATTCAGTTGAGGACAAACACCAGGGAGCAGCAAACAGAGGTATTAGGCCCCATCCAGCAATTAAAAAAAACAAAAAAAAAAAAACAACTTAATCAGAGCCAGAAGGTAGAAGCTCAGCTTTATTCAGTTGAGGGCAACACCAGGGAGGGGCAGACACCGTTAGTAGGCCGGAACCACCATTTTTTTTAAAAAAACAGCAGTTAATCAGAGCCAGAAGGTAGAAGCTCAGCTTTATTCAGTTGAGGACAAACACCAGGGAGCAGCAAACAGAGGTATTAGGCCCCATCCAGCAATTAAAAAAAAAAAAAAAAAAACTTAATCAGAGCCAGAAGGTAGAAGCTCAGCTTTATTCAGATGAGGGCAACACCAGGGAGGGGCAGACACCGTTAGTAGGCCGGAACCACCAATTTTTAAAAAAACAGCAGTTAATCAGAGCCAGAAGGTAGAAGCTCAGCTTTATTCAGTTGAGGGCAACACCAGGGAGGGGCAGACACCGTTAGTAGGCCGGAACCACTAATTTTTTAAAAAACAGCAGTTAATCAGAGCCAGAAGGTAGAAGCTCAGCTGTATTCAGTTGAGGACAACTTGAATTAGGGACTGCAGACAGACTTAGCAGGCTGTCCCCTGTGTGGACCATGCATCCAATACATTAACCCATTGCGCCACAAAGGACACGTAACCTTCCGTGGCCATGCCTACAGGTCCATGTGTCTGTTGTCAGGTGTACCTTTGGACTCAAAGATTGACATAGCAAGGACAATGCGGTCTTTAACATGCTGGTGGAGGGGTGGGATGGCTTTTCTCGCAAAAGAATTGTCAACTGGGTAGCTCATAGCGTGGTACAGCGTAGTTCATCATGGCTTTATTAATATTAAAAAAAAAAAAAAAATAGGCTCTATGCACTGTAAATTAGGTTCCAGGGGTACACAGGCAGCAGTGGTCTGGTCAGTGGAGGCCTAGTGGAAGGAGGGACCGCAGACAGGCTTCGAAGGCCTAACACAATAAAATGGGCTGGCTGTAGGCGCTTTATAATTGTTTCCAAGGGTACACGGGCAGCAGTGGTCTGGTCAGTGGAGGCCTAGTGGAAGGAGGGACCGCAGACAGGCTTCGAAGGCCTAACATAATAAAATGGGCTGGCTGTAGGCACTGTAAAATAGGTTCCAGGGGTACACGGGCAGCAGTGGTCTGGTCAGTGGAGGCCTAGTGGAAGGAGGGACCGCAGACAGGCTTCGAAGGCCTAACACAATAAAATGGGCTGGCTGTAGGCACTTTATAATTGTTTCCAGGGGTACACGGGCAGCAGTGGTCTGGTCAGTGGAGGCCTAGTGGAAGGAGGGACCGGAGACAGGCTTCGAAGGCCTAACACAATAAAATGGGCTGGCTGTAGGCACTTTATAATTGTTTCCAGGGGTACACGGGCAGCAGTGGTCTGGTCAGTGGAGGCCTAGTGGAAGGAGGGACCGCAGACAGGCTTCGAAGGCCTAACACAATAAAATGGGCTGGCTGTAGGCACTTTATAATTGTTTCCAAGGGTACACGGGCAGCAGTGGTCTGGTCAGTGGAGGCCTAGTGGAAGGAGGGACCGCAGACAGGCTTCGAAGGCCTAACATAATAAAATGGGCTGGCTGTAGGCACTGTAAAATAGGTTCCAGGGGTACACGGGCAGCAGTGGTCTGGTCAGTGGAGGCCTAGTGGAAGGAGGGACCGCAGACAGGCTTCGAAGGCCTAACACAATAAAATAGGCTGGCTGTAGGCACTTTATAATTGTTTCCAAGGGTACACGGGCAGCAGTGGTCTGGTCAATGGAGGCCGATTGTAATGAGTGTCTGCCAGTTAGTAGTCAAAAACAACAATTAAATGTGACTGTCTCGCATTAAAACAAAACAAAAACACTAAAGGGTGCAATCATTAGGTTCAGGGGTGGGATCCTCTGCGTTGTTTCAGACCTACTAATTTAGCGCAAAGTATTTACTGTGGTAAATAGAGGACACTGCCCCTGACTATGTTAAGTACCATCATACATGTCAACACAATGGTATTGTCAGTGGCAGGTATGGAAGGATGTCAGCGCAAAGACTAAACATTGGTGGAAGTGTGAGAGATAACTGTGGAAGTGGTAGAGCAATGTTTGACCTGGGGGTGGGTGAACTCTCTTGTGGCCGGCGGTACAGGCCCAGGGCCCCTCATGTTACAACAGTGTGTCTGACGTTGGGTGCGCACCACCACCGCCAGAGACACTTTATTGTACTATGAGGGACCCAGTAGCAATGCCGTCGACCAAAAGCAAGCACACCCACCTCTTCAGACAAACAGCAGTCTCACGGGTGCTTGCGCCAAGTCGCGATACCACGGCCCCGTGTGGGGAGTTTGGCCATTTAGGGAGGTGTAAACATGTCGTATGCTGGACAATCAGCTGCAGAAAATTAGACATTAGAAAAGTAATTCACAGTAGTCCACAGGCAAGAGCTTTTCATAGGAAAGCTAGGTGTCGGCCGGGCAAGGTGGGGCAAAAGATTTCGAAATCCAGTTGTGGTTCATTTTAATGAATGTTAGATCGTCAACATTTTGGGTAGCCAGACGAGTCCTTTTTTCGGTTAATATTGAACCTGCAGCACTGAATACTCTTTCTGATAGGACACTTGCTGCCGGGCAAGCAAGCTCCTGCAATGCATATTCTGCCAATTCTGGCCAGGTGTCTAATTTTGATGCTCAGTAATCAAATGGGAATGACGGTTGAGGGATAACATCGATAAGGGATGAAAAATAGTTAGTAACCATACTGGAAAAATGTTGTCGCCTGTCACTTTCAATTGATGCAGCAGTACCTGTCCTGTCTGCGGTCATAGCAAAATCACTCCACAACCTGGTCAGAAAACCCCTCTGTCCAACGCCACTTCTGATGTGTGCACCCCTAACACTCCTAGTCTGCTGCCCCCTGGAGCTCGTGTGAGAACGATCACGTGCGCTGTGTGCTGGGAATGCCTGAAGCAAACGGTCAACAAGAGTTGATTGTTTGGTTGCTAATATTAGTTCCAAGTTCTCATGTGGCATAATATTTTGCAATTTGCCTTTATAGCGTGGATCGAGGAGGCAGGCCAACCAGTAATCGTCATCGTTCATCATTTTCGTAATGCGTGTGTCCCTTTTTAGGATACGTAAGGCATAATCCGCCATGTGGGCCAAAGTTCCAGTTGTCAAATCTCCGGTTGTGATTGGTTGAGGGGCAGTTTCAGGCAAATCTACGTCACTTGTGTCCCTCAAAAAAACAGAACCCGGCCTTGCCACGCAACCAATTTCCAGTGCCCCCGGGAAAGCTTCCGCATTAAAAATATACTCATCCCCATCATCCTCCTCGTCCTCCACCTCCTCTTCGCCCGCTACCTCGTCCTGTACACTGCCCTGACCAGACAATGGCTGACTGTCATCAAGGCTTTCCTCTTCCTCTGGTGCAGACGCCTGATCCTTTATGTGCGTCAAACTTTGCATCAGCAGACGCATTAGGGGGATGCTCATGCTTATTATGGCGTTGTCTGCACTAACCAGCCGTGTGCATTCCTCAAAACACTGAAGGACTTGACACATGTCTTGTATCTTCGATCACTGCACACCTGACAACTCCATGTCTGCCATCCTACTGCCTGCCCGTGTATGTGTATCCTCCCACAAAAACATAACAGCCCGCCTCTGTTGGCACAGTCTCTGAAGCATGTGCAGTGTTGAGTTCCACCTTGTTGCAACGTCTATGATTAGGCGATGCTGGGGAAGGTTCAAAGACCGCTGATAGGTCTGCATATGGCTGGAGTGTACAGGCGAACGTCGGATATGTGAGCAAAGTCCACGCACTTTGAGGAGCAGGTCGGAGAACCCAGGATAAGTTTTCAATAAGCACTGCACCACCAGGTTTAAGGTGTGAGCCAGGCAAGGAATGTGTTTCAGTTGGGAAAGGGAGATGGCAGCCATGAAATTCCTTCCGTTATCACTCACTACCTTGCCTGCCTCAAGATCTACTGTGCCCAGCCACGACTGCGTTTCTTGTTGCAAGAACTCAGACAGAACTTCCGCGGTGTGTCTGTTGTCGCCCAAACACTTCATAGCCAATACAGCCTGCTGACGCTTGCCAGTAGCTGGCCCATAATGGGACCACTGGTGTGCAACAGTGTCATCTGCCGATGGAGTGGTTGGCCGACTGCGGTCTGTGGAAGAGCTGTAGCTTCTGCAGGAGGACGAGGAGGAGGAGGAGGGGGTGCGAACGCCTACAGCCAACTGTTTCCTAGACCGTGGGCTAGGCACAACTGTCCCGAAATTGATGTCCCCTGTGGACCCTGCATCCACCACATTCACCCAGTGTGCCGTGATGGACAGATAACGTCCCTGGCCATGCCTACTGGTCCATGCATCTGTAGTCAGGTGCACCTTTGTACTCACAGATTGCCTGAGTGCATGGACGATGCGCTGTTTAACATGCTGGTGCAGGGCTGGGATGGCTTTTCTGGAAAAAAAGTGTCGACTGGGTAGCTCGTATCGTGGTTCAGCGTACTCCATCAGGGCTTTGAAAGCTTCGCTTTCAACTAACCGGTAGGGCATCATCTCTAACGAGATAAGTCTAGCTATGTGGGCGTTAAAACCCTGTGTACGCGGATGCGAGGATAAGTACTTCCTTTTTCTAACCAGAGTCTCATGTAGTGTGAGCTGGACTGGAGAGCTGGAGATCGTGGAACTTTCAGGTGTGCCGGTGGACATGGTAGACTGAGATACGGTTGGAGACGGTATTGTTTCCGCCGGTGCCCTAGATGCAATATTTCCTCCTACAAAACTGGTGATTCCCTGACCCTGACTGCTTTTGGCTGGCAAAGAAACCTGCACAGATACTGCCGGTGGTGCGGAAAATGGTGGCCTTACAGTGACGGAAGGGATGTTGCGTTGCTGACTAGCTTCATTGGCCGAGGGTGCTACAACCTTAAGGGACATTTGGTAGTTAGTCCAGGCTTGAAAATGCATGGTGGTTAAGTGTCTATGCATGCAACTAGTATTGAGACTTTTCAGATTCTGACCTCTGCTTAAGCTAGTTGAACATTTTTGACAGATGACTTTGCGCTGATCAATTGGATGTTGTTTAAAAAAATGCCAGACTGCACTCTTCCTAGCATCGGATCCCTTTTCAGGGATTGCAGACTGAGCTTTAACCGGATGGCCACGCTGTCCTCCAACAGGTTTTGGCTTTGACACGCGTTTTGGGCCAGATACGGGCCCGGCAGATGGAACCTGTTGCGATGTTGATGCCTGCTGCGGCCCCTCCTCCACCTCCGCTTCTGAACTACTGCCGCCTGCACCCTGTTCCCCCAATGGCTGCCAATCGGGGTCAACAACTGGGTCATCTATTACCTCCTCTTCGAGCTCGTGTGCAACTTCGTCTGTGTCACTGTGTCGGTCGGTGGTATAGCGTTCGTGGCGGGGCAACATAGTTTCATCAGGGTCTGATTGTGGATCAGTACCCTGAGAGGGCAATGTGGTGGTCTGAGTCAAAGGAGCAGCATAGTACTCTGGCTGTGGCTGTGCATCAGTGCACTCCATGTCAGAATCTACTTGTAATGGGCATGGCCTGTTAAGTGTTTCACTTTCTAAGCCAGGGACGGTATGTGTAAAGAGCTCCATGGAGTAACCCGTTGTGTCGCCTGCTGCATCCTTCTCTCTTGTTGTAGTTTTTGCTGAAGAGGACAAGGAAGCGACTTTTCCCTGACCGTGAACATCCACAAGCGACGCGCTGCTTTTACATTTACCAGTTTCAGAAGAGGAGGCAAAAGAGCTAGAGGCTGAGTCTGCAATGTAAGCCAAAACTTGCTGTTGCTGCTCCGCCTTTTAAAGCGGTTTTCGTACTCCCAGAAAAGAGAGCGTTCGAGGCCTTGTGTAGCCAGACGACGAAACTGGCTCCACAGCTCCAGACTTAGGTGGAATATTTTTATCCCCACGACCACCTGATGCTCCACTACCACTACCATCATTACCAGCTGACAATGAACGCCCACGGCCACGACGACCTCTTGCACCAGACTTCCTCATTGTTTTAAAAACTTAACCAAAGTAACTTTATTTGTTGCTGTCAAACAACTTACACGGTGAGCTATAACTTCAGTATGATTTCAATATCCCTTAACAGGTTGGTGAGACCACAAGGAAAATCAGGCACAATGTTACACACTCTGTTTTCTGTGGCACCAAATCACAGAGATGCCACACACGCAGGACTGTCACTCAAGCACAAATGTCAATATTAATCTCCCACTGTTTTATTTTTTTTTTCTTTTTCAGGTAGACTTTAAAAAACAAATAATAAAAAATAAATAGGCTTTCTATGGCCCACTGAGTGAGAGATGGCACACACAGGAGTCAGGAGTGGCACACAAGCAGAAAGGGCAATATTAATCTCCCACTGTTTTATTTTTTTTATTTTTTTTTTCAGGGAGACTTTAGAAACCAAATAATAAAAAAAAAATAGGCTTTCTATGGCCCACTGAGTGAGAGATGGCACACACAGGAGTCAGGAGTGGCACACAAGCAGAAAGGGCAATATTAATCTCCCACTGTTTTCTTTTTTTTTTCTTTTTCAGGGAGACTTTAGAAACCAAATAATAAAAAATAAATAGGCTTTCTATGGCCCACTGAGTGAGAGATGGCACACACAGGAGTCAGGAGTGGCACACAAGCAGAAAGGGCAATATTAATCTCCCACTGTTTTATTTCTTTTTCTTTTTCAGGGAGACTTTAGAAACCAAATAATAAAAAATAAATAGGCTTTCTATGGCCCACTGAGTGAGAGATGGCACACACAGGAGTCAGGAGTGGCACACAAGCAGAAAGGGCAATATTAATCTCCCACTGTTTTCTTTTTTTTTTCTTTTTCAGGGAGACTTTAGAAACCAAATAATAAAAAATAAATAGGCTTTCTATGGCCCACTGAGTGAGAGATGGCACACACAGGAGTCAGGAGTGGCACACAAGCCCTGACTGAGGCCAATATTTTTCTCCCACTGATTGATGTAGTGTTTTTTTTTCAGGTAGATTTTAGAACCCAAATCAAGCAAAAAAATTAATAGGCTTTCTATGGCCCACTGAGTGAGAGATGGCACACACAGGAGTCAGGAGTGGCACACAAGCCCTGACTGAGGCCAATATTTTTCTCCCACTGATTGATGTAGTGTTTTTTTTTCAGGTAGATTTTAGAACCCAAATCAAGCAAAAAAATTAATAGGCTTTCTATGGCCCACTGAGTGAGAGATGGCACACACAGGAGTCAGGAGTGGCACACAAGCCCTGACTGAGGCCAATATTTTTCTCCCACTGATTGATGTAGTGTTTTTTTTCAGGTAGATTTTAGAACCCAAATCAAGCAAAAAAATTAATAGGCTTTCTATGGCCCACTGAGTGAGAGATGGCACACACAGGAGTCAGGAGTGGCACACAAGCCCTGACTGAGGCCAATATTTTTCTCCCACTGATTGATGTAGTGTTTTTTTTCAGGTAGATTTTAGAACCCAAATCAAGCAAAAAAATTAATAGGCTTTCTATGGCCCACTGAGTGAGAGATGGCACACACAGGAGTCAGGAGTGGCACACAAGCCCAGACTGAGGCCAATATTTTTCTCCCACTGATTGATGTAGTGGTTTTTTTTCAGGTAGATTTTAGAACCCAAATCAAGCAAAAAAATTAATAGGCTTTCTATGGCCCACTGAGTGAGAGATGGCACACACAGGAGTCAGGAGTGGCACACAAGCAGAAAGGGCAATATTAATCTCCCACTGTTTTCTTTTTTTTTTCTTTTTCAGGGAGACTTTAGAAACCAAATAATAAAAAATAAATAGGCTTTCTATGGCCCACTGAGTGAGAGATGGCACACACAGGAGTCAGGAGTGGCACACAAGCAGAAAGGGCAATATTAATCTCCCACTGTTTTTTTTTTTTTTTCTTTTTCAGGGAGACTTTAGAAACCAAATAATAAAAAATAAATAGGCTTTCTATGGCCCACTGAGTGAGAGATGGCACACACAGGAGTCAGGAGTGGCACACAAGCAGAAAGGGCAATATTAATCTCCCACTGTTTTATTTTTTTTTCTTTTTCAGGGAGACTTTAGAAACAAAATAATAAAAAATAAATAGGCTTTCTATGGCCCACTGAGTGAGAGATGGCACACACAGGAGTCAGGAGTGGCACACAAGCAGAAAGGGCAATATTAATCTCCCACTGATTGATGTAGTGATTTTTTTTCAGGTAGATTTTAGAACCCAAATCAAGCAAAAAAATTAATAGGCTTTCTATGGCCCACTGAGTGAGAGATGGCACACACAGGGATGGCACTCTAGCAGAAATGCCAATCTTAATCTCCCACAAAAAAAAAAAAAAAAACTGTCCTACAATTACTATCTCCCTGCAGTAATCTCAGCCAGGTATGGCAGGCAGCAATAAGGAGTGGACTGATGCACAAATTAAATAAAAAGTGTGGACAAACAAAAAAGATAGCTGTGCAGAAAGGAAGGAACAAGAGGATATGTGCTTTGAAAAAAGCAGTTGGTTTGCACAGTGGCGTACACACAGGAATACAGCTATCAGGGAGCCTTCTAGGGCAGCCCAATGAGCTACAGCGCTGAGAGAAAAAAAAAAAATGTAGCTTCCACTGTCCCTGCACACCGAAGGTGGTGTTGGACAGTGGAAATCGCTACAGCACAAGCGGTTTGGTGGTTAATGGACCCTGCCTAATGCTCTCTCTGCTTCTAATGAAGCGGCAGCAACCTCTCCCTAAGCTCAGAGCAGCAGCAGTGAGATGGCGGTCGGCGGGAACGCCCCTTTATAGCCCCTGTGATGCCGCAGACAGCAAGCCAATCACTGCAATGCCCTTCTCTAAGATGGTGGGGACCAGGACCTATGTCATCACGCTGCCCACACTCTGCGTTCACCTTCATTGGCTGAGAAATGGCGCTTTTCGCGTAATTGAAACACGACTTTGGCGCGAAAGTCGCGTACCGCATGGCCGATGCAACGCTGGGATCGGCTCGGTTTCATGAGACGCCGACTTTGCCAAAAGTCGGCGACTTTTGAAAATGAACGACCCGTTTCGCTCAACCCTAACCGTGAGTATGCGGAGATTAAACAGACTATTCTAGAACATTATGCTGTGACGCCAGACACTTACAGGACTCAGTTCCGTACTTTAGCCTGTGATGGGGAAGTGTCTTTTAAGATATATGCTCATAGACTCAAACAAATATGTCATCGCTGGCTGGAGGCAGAGGAGGCCTTAACCTGGAACACCTTTCTCCAGGTTATCCTAAAAGAACAATGCTTTGCCCAGTGCCCCATTGAGATCAGGGAATGGGTGCGTGAGAGGAGACCAGCGACAGTGGAAGAAGCTGCATCTCTCGCTGATGAGGCTCTCACCATCAAGCCTCAGTGGAGGGTTCTGTTGGAGGATGGAAAGAGGCCTACCAGCTCCACAACACCGGTGGCCCCCAGTTCTTCTGTCCCCATTGTTCCTCGTTCCTCTAAGCCACCACCTCATGCTGATACCCGTGTAAATGTGCCTCCAGTTGCTTCTACTGCATTCTCTGGAATACGACGAGGAGAGGAAGTGGCAGAGCGCAGGTGTTATGGTTGTGGGCATCTGGGGCATCTGCAGGCCTCATGCCCAGCCAGCCCATGGAGGAGTCGTCCTCAAACCCCTACAGCACCTTCAGGTGGGAGCCGGCCTCCAGGTTCCCTTACCCCTCGCCCAAGAGGACGCCTTGGATGGAGTAAGACCCTGCACAGATGCTATCGATGTGGGCAGCCGGGGCATCTGCAAGCCTCCTGCCCAGCTGTTCAAATGAGGATTGATCCTGTACCCAGTCATATTATTAATTATGTACAGCCAAGTGCCATGGAGGAAGACGTGTCACCACTACGTGAGGACTGGCCTAGTGCCTCACCCACCCATGTTGCACCACTAGGAGTTTATGGTGTGCAACCAGCAGCTATGATGACTTCTGCTCATCGAGGTAAGCACTTGCAGGAGGTCGTGCTGGATGGACAGAGACTTATTGGATTTTGTGACTCAGGGGCTTTCCTCACACTGGCTGATCCCCGAGTGGTTCGGCCTGAGGCAATTCATAGAGGACCTGGGATTGTCATTAAACTGGCTGGTGGACAGTGGAGGACTATTCCCACAGCCACTGTGGATCTGAAGTTTGGTTTTGGGGTCAGGCGATGTGTGGTTGGGATGATGGGTGGTCTGCCTGCAGATGTTCTCCTGGGCAATGATGTGGGAGAGCTACGATGCCAATTCGTGGCTGCATGAAGCCACATGTAAGTTACGCTCTGCCTGTGTGTACTTAACCAGCGACCTGTAGAGGTCCCTAGTACATACACAAATTGGGAGGGGAAGGGATTGTCATGATATGTACTTTTGCCCTGTCCTGTATTTGAATAATATGCCATTTGATGTATGTAACTGTTCTCTGGTTTCTATTAGCTGTAATTTATGTATTTTCTTGTGCTGGGAGTTCACCTGTAACAATATGTCTCCTTCCCCCAATACTTGCAGCCCTAAGCTATAATGTAATTAAGCTTTGTCAACATCACTAGTGAAGGAATAGCCATTCTTCCTCACAGCAGGTGGCTAGTCAAATGTGCATACTAGATGGACTAAGCGGAGCCGATCAGTCTAGAATCTTCTGGTGGACGTAACCATTGAATAGAAGGTGTGACCCCTACCCCCCTTCATGGGCGGATCCCAGGAGCTCAGACAATCCATTCTTATTTTTTAGATCAGATGTGAGTTGATCCTTAAAGGAGAAGGAGTGGGGATTCTTAGCTGAGGCAAGACCCCACGTCCATCTGTGACTGCGGAAGCGAACGGGGCGAGACTTGAGCTGAAGACATATCTCGTCGTTCGTGAGATTGTTTTGGGATCCCTTGGACTCATGTGGACTATTGCTTTGTTAGCTGGCACAAGAATTATCGGGAGGTGCCCCCAAACCTGTTCCGTTGGACTAATTGTGGACTCTGTAGATCTACCTGCATGTGTTGTTCCAGCGTTCTTGATAATAAATCTGTGGAATCAACCCTTGGCCTGTTGTCCCTTCTTGCTCTGCCGTACACCCCATCACACACACACAGCTGGTTCGGCTATTTCACAGGATCGCCATGGAAGTACCTCTGGCACTGTTGTCCAGAGACCCACTGTAATTCCACCCACAGCACCACGTTCCCGGTCATCCTCACACTCCCAGCCCAGTCTACAGCCATAGGTAGCACAGGCATGGGAGAAAAGGCAGCCATTCTCGGCAAACCACCCCCGAGCACAGGCTCTGAATGCTGGCATTGCAAAACTACTGTCCCTTGAAATGCTGTCACTCAGGCTGGAGGAGACTGACAGCTTCCGTAACTTGATGGCATTGGCAGTCCCACAATGCAATGTGCCCAGCCACTTTTTTTTCAGCAGGCAAGCCGTCCCTGCCCTGCACAAGCATGTGGAGGGACACATAAAACACGCGCTACTGAATGCCATCAGTAGCAAAGTCCACCTCACCACTAGTGTTGAGCATTCCGATACCGCAAGTATCGGGTATCGGCCGATACTTAGCGGTATCGGAATTCCGATACCGAGATCCGATACTTTCGTGGTATCGGGAATCGGAATCGGAAGTTTCCAGTGTATGGTTCCCAGGGTCTGAAGGAGAGGAAACTCTCCTTCAGGCCCTGGGATCCATATAAATGTGTAAAATAAAGAATTAAAATAAAAAATAGGGATATACTCACCTGTCCGGAGGCCCCTGGACTTTACCGCCGTAACCGGGAGCCTTCTTTGCTTAAAATGCGCTCGTTTAATGGTTTCCGTGACGTCACGGCTTCTGATTGGTCGCGTGCCGCCCATGTGACCGCGACGCGACCAATCACAACAAGCCGTGACGTAATTTTCAGGTCCTGATGCCTAATTCTAGGCATTCAGGATTTGAAAATTACGTCACGGCTTGTGATTGGTCGCGTCGCGGTCACATGGGCGGCACGCAACCAATCAGAAGCCATGACGTAATTTTTAAATGCGCGCGTTTACTGCCTCCCGTGATGTCACGGCTTGTGATTGGTCGCGTCGCCCATGTGACCGCGACGCGACCAATCACAACAAGTTCTAGGCATTCAGGACCTGAAAATTACGTCACGGCTTGTTGTGATTGGTCGCGTGCCGCCCATGTGACCGTGACGTCACGGAAACCATTAAACGCGCGCATTTTAAGCAAAGAAGGCTCCCGGTTATGGCGGTAAAGTCCAGGCTGCGTCGGAGAGGTGAGTATATCAATATTTTTTATTTTAATTCTTTATTTTACACATTAATATGGTTCCCAGGGCCTGAAAGAGAGTTTCCTCTCCTTCAGACCCTGGGAACCATCAGGGATACCGTCCGATACTTGAGTCCCATTGACTTGTATTGGTATCAGGTATCGGTATCGGATTAGATCCGATACTTTGCCGGTATCGGCCGATACTTTCCGATACCAATACTTTCAAGTATCGGACGGTATCGCTCAACACTACTCACCACCGATGCGTGGACCAGTCACCATGGACAGAGGCGATACCTTTCCCTCACTGCCCATTGGGTTAATGTTGTTGAGCCGGGTACAGATCGTGCGAGTGGCACAGGACGTGTTCTGCCAACTCCAAGGATTTCAGGAATCCAGTCTGTATGCATTGACTCCTCCTCATACACAAGTTCCTCAGAACCATCATTTGTTGTCAGGCTGCCTGCGCCTGAGCGGCCGCGCAGCCCGAGATCCCGCCTCGCAGTCTCTTCTGATTTAATCACACTGCAGGCCTGGGATCTATGGGCATGCGCAGTGCATATCTTCACCTCAGGCTCTCACTCATCTCCCTCCGCCTTCTTCAGACTGTGCGCCGTCAGCTGATCCCTAATAGCATGCCACGGCTGTGACACCGCACATTCTGAAGAAGCCGGAAGGAGGGGAGTGAGAGACGAAGATATGCACTGCGCATGTCCATGGATCCCAGCCTGCAGTGTGATTACATTAGACGACACTGCCAGGCGGGATCTCGGGCAGCGCTGCCGCACAGGCTCAGCCAGCCTGACACCAAATGATGTCAGAAGACGGGCTGCGCTAACTGCGCATGGCCAAGGTTGAACATAACAGCGCAGGCTACGGGACAGATTCAAACAACGCTGAGGAGGCGACGCACGGCGCCAAGGGGGTAGGAATGACGGCTGTGCTGCATCCCATTTTGAAGGAAAGTCCCACCTCCAGGATGGTTTCACGGTATCAGGGGACACATTTTATAAGTGTTTAGTTCTGCGTTTACAAGGAGCATAATTAAAAGAGCCACCTTTTCCTTTTGCATCATTAGTGCTGCACAAGGTGGCTCTTTCAGCTACAAACGCCTTGGGGGGGTTAAAGGTTCCCTTTCAACTTCCTCCAATCAGGCTTCGGCCTACACTCTACTCCTCCTGCTGTCCCTGGGCTCTTACACCGCCAGTTGGTGCCCGAAAGTGCTGGCTGCACAGTGAAAAACACTCGCCACTGTGTCAGTGGGGTTCAGTAACGCCAGCTGTTCCCCTGCTGTGTAGCTGGCAACGTGTCCTGCAAATGCCACGCAGACACAACAGACACTTAGCTGCCTCCAGTGCAGGCTTCGGCCTACACTCTGCTCCTCCTGCTGTCCCTGGGCTCTAACACCGCCAATTGGTGCCGGGAAGTGCTGGCTGCACAGAGAAAAACACTCACCACTGTGTCAGTGGGGTTCAGTAAAGCCAGCTGTTCCCCTGCTGTGTAGCCGACAACGTGTCCTGCAAACGCCACGCAAACACAACAGACACTAAGCTGCCTCCAGTGCAGGCTTCGGCCTACACTCTGCTCCCCCTGCTGACCCTGGGCTCCAACACCGCTAGTTGGGGCTCTAGGAGGACAATCTTGAATAGGCCCCACTGGTTCCAGTACCGTCAGCTGGTTCCGGGCAGAGCCTTTGGCTTAGGTGCCTCCTTCTGGGTATCCGAGTTCCACCAACGTCAGGTGGTCCTTGGTAGTGCTTTCTGGCACGGGTACCTCCTGCTTAGTAACCGGGTTCCAGTAACATCAGCTGGTCCTCGGTAGTTCCATTGGCTCTTGTACCTTTGGCTACGCATCCGGGTTCCAATACTGTCAGCTGGTTCTCGGCAGTGTCTTTTGCTCTTGTACCTTCTGCTCCCCATCCTGGTTCCAGTACCATCAGCTGGTTCCGGGCAGAGCCTTTTGCTTAGGTGCCTCCTTCTGGGTATCCGAATTCCACCAACGTCAGCTGGTCCTCGGTAGTTCCATTGGCTTTTGGACCTTCAGGTAGCCATCCGGGTTCCAGTTCCATCAGCTGATTCTCAGCATTTTCTCAGCCTTCTTGTACCTTCTGCTACATTTCCAAGTTCAAGATCCCTAAAGATGACCACCGTGAAGACCACCCCTAAGATGAGGACGACACCAAAGACGACAATCACTGAGATGACGACCCTGGAGACGACGACCCTGAAGACCACCCCTAAGATGACGACGACACCAGAGACGACAACCACTGAGATGACGACCCTGGAGACGACGACACCGAAGACCGAGAAGCAGAAGAACAAGAGGCTGCACAACAAAGAGCAGAAGAACATTAAGCATAAGACTAAACATCAGAGCAAAATATATCATCTAAATTATAAGCAGAAGACTAAGCAGTGTATGGGGGTGAGTTTGTTCCTTCTCGTGGTGCCCCTGGAAAAAGCCTGCTTCTGCAGGCCTAACTGAACGCAGACAAATCCTGTTGTAACTCTTTTGTGACAGGCAGAACGGAAGGTGTAATCTTCAAACTTTTATAGATAACAACTACAGGAATGCCTGTCACAAATAAGAATATGATGAAGAAGTAGAATATGAAGAAGAATAATAGTTTAATGAAAAGAATATGAAGAATGTAACAAAAAAAATAATAGGTAGAAGATGAAGAAGAACATGAATAAGGTGAAGAAGAAGTTGATGTCAAAGATGCTGCTGCTGAGGATGATGAAGAAGAAAGAGTGGGAGAAGTAAAAAAGAAGGTGAAGGGCATGGAAGTAGTGAAACATCAATATCTGACAAAATAAAAAAAATCTTAACATAGTCAATATCTTTGTAACTCCGAACGTCTTAAAAAATTCCTGCTATTCTATTTGATTGGGCTAAACCTATATGCCTCTAATGTCTCCGCCACCTCCCCCAATACATCCTACATTATTCTTAGTTGTTTTCCTTCATGTAGAAAAAACCTACAGGAAAGAAAGGGTTTATTTTAATTCCGATATTTTGGTCCCATTGACTTGCATTGCTATCGGGTATCGGTATCGGCGATATCCGATATTTTTTGAATATCGGCCGATCCAATCCGATGCCGATACTTTCCAACATCGGAAGGTATCGCTCAACACTACCAGGGAGTCAACAGAGTCAGGAGCTGGATGCAAGGCAGAATACTCTAGCACAGACTGAAGGCTGGGGTGGAGTTTTATAGCAGGAAGACAAGTGCACATGAGACCAAAGACGCCATCTTGGAAAAGGGCAGTAATGCACAAAAGGTAAAAAATGTTCAGAGTCTTGACATTACTCCCTCCTTAGAAGTGGCCTCAGGACGATCCTGGACCTGGTTTCTCAGGGAATCTTAGATGAAAACAAGAAATCTTCTGTTGGGCATTGATGTTTTCCACAGGTTCCCAAGAGTCTTCCTCAGGGGGATATCCCTGCCATTTTATCAGATATTGGAGCCAATTCCTGCGAATCCTGGAATCAATAATTTCCTCCACCACAAATTGTTCTTGCCCATCAATCACCACAGGCTGCGGAGGTGGCACAACTCGTCCCTGGAAGGTAATAGGAGATACAGGCTTTAGTAAAGATACATGAAAAACTGGGTGTACCTTCATAGTCCTAGGCAGCTTCAGCCGGCAGGCCACAATACCGTTGATCTTGAAAGGGCCAATGAATTTCTGTCCAAGTTTTTGTGAAGGAACGTTTAACTTCAGATTCTTAGTTGCTAACCACATGGAATCTCCTACCTTGAACATGGGTGCAGGTTTACGGAATCTATCAGGCAATCTTTTATAACGTTCTTGAGCTGTGGTCAGAGATTCCATCAGAACCTTCAGATTTTATCTCATTGCAGTCAGCCTTTCCTCCACTGCCGCAACCGGAGAATTAATTGGAGACCTAGGTAAAATACAAGGATGATAACCCAGATTGGCAAAGAAAGGAGTGAACTTAGAGGAGGTGCTCTGAGAATTATTATATGGAAATTCAGCTAACGGCAGCAACTCCAACCAATCATCCTGGAGATGGCTGACATAGCATCTTTGATATTGTTCCAGCATCTGGTTGGTACGCTCAGTCTGACCACTTGTCTGGGGATGGTAAGTGGAAGAGAGACAGACATTAATATTGAGTGCAGAGCAAAACCCCTTCCAGAATCTTGAAGTGAACTGTACTCCACGGTCAGAGATGATCTCATCCGGAACGCCATGCAACCGAAAGACATTCTGTATAACCAAGTTCACTGTATCTTTAGCTGAGGGGAGGTTGGTGCATGGAACAAAATGAGCAGCTTTAGTCAGGCGATCAACTACCACCATGATTGTATTCATGCCCCCCGATGTAGGCAGCTCCACAATAAAGTCCATTGATGTAGACCCCCAAGGGCGGGACGGAACAGGTAATGGTTGTAGAAGACCTGTAGGTGCCACATGAGGAGTCTTGTAACAGGCACATACCTCGCAAGAGAGAACATAGTCCTTGGTATCCTTCAGGCAAGTTGGCTACCAGAAGAATCGGCTCAGGAACTCTTGTGTCTTCTGTACCCCCATGTGACCAGCCAACTTGGAGTCATGTACCAACTTGAGGATCTGCAGACGGACAACCTCAGGGACTTAGATACGTCGATCTCTGAACCACATGCCACCCTTAAAGACAAGATTAATATCCACAGGTGGGTTGGCCAGAAATACATCACCGTCATATGCCTCCTTGCACTCCTTCCACAAGTCTTGATCGTGGATAACTCTGATGAAATTGGCATCAGATAGAATGGTCTTGGACGGGGCTCCAGGTACGGAATCTGCAGCATGGATTCGGGATAAAGCATCAGCCTTCCCATTACGAGAACCTGAACGGTACGAGATAACAAAGTTAAATTGATTTAAAAATAAGTTCCAATGATCCTGACGAGGAGAAAGACATCTAGCAGATCTAAGGAACTCTAAATTGCGATGGTCAGTTAGCACTATGATGATCTGTTGTGCAGCTCCTTGCAGATGATGCCTCCATTCTTTGAAAGCCGCAATAATAGCCAGCAATTCCTTGTCTCCCACATTGGAATTCTTCTCTGCTGAGGTTAGTCTACGGGAAAAGAAAGCACAAGGATGTAGCAGACCCTTCTCTCCAGTTCTTTGGGAGAGAATAGCCCCCAAAGCATTATCAGAAGCGTCCACCTCCACAATGAAAGAAAGTGTTGGATCTGGGTGTATCAACAGTGGTGCTGATGTGAAACAGATCTTAAGCCAATCAAAAGCTTCTTGAGCCTGTGATGACCACTTAAAGGGCTTTTCCGTCTCTGTCAAGGAAGTAATGGGACGGACAATATCAGAAAAATTTCGAATGAAGCGTCTGTAGAAATTTGCAAAAACAATAAAACGTTGGACCTCCTTAACGTTCTTGGGTACCGGCCAGTCAAGGATAGCCTGAATCTTCCCAGATTCCATGTTCTGCCCCTGGGGAGAGATGATATAACCTAAGAACTGTATCTCAGAACGATGGAACTCGCATTTCTCCGGCTTAATATACAGATGGTTCTCTTTCAGACGTCTTAAAACAGTTTTGACATGTTCTTCATGTTCCTGTAAAGAGTCAGAAAAGATTAGTATATCATCCAAATAGATCACCATAAACTGGTCCAACAAATCTCTGAAAATGTCATTAGCAAGGTGTTGAAACATTGCAGGGGCGTTACAAAGCCCGAAGGGCATCACAAGATATTCAAAGTGTCCATACCAGCATCTGAATGCTGTCTTCCACTCATCCCCTGGACGAATACGCAACAAATTATATGCCCCACGAGGATCCAGTTTAGAGAACACCTTAGCATGGCGGACTCTTTCCAGTAATTCGGGAATCAGAGGCAAAGGGTAACGGTTTCGTACGGTTACCTTATTGAGTTCCCGATAGTCAATACAGGGTCTCAGGGTCCCATCCTTCTTTTTTACAAAAAATATAGGTGCCCCTGCTGTTGAGGAAGAATGACGTATGAAGCCTTTGGCCAGATTTTCATCAATATACTCCTTTAAGGCTTGAAGCTCAGGTGCCGCCAAAGGGTATACATTACCAAAAGGAATAGCTGCCCCAGGAAGCAGCTCAATGGGACAGTCATAATGCCTGTGTGGAGGAAGCTGATCTGCATTCTTCTTGTCACAGATGTCAGAGAACTCTTTATATGCTGGAGGTAAAGAAAATACCTGTACTTGTCACAGATGTCAGAGAACTCTTTATATGCTGGAGGTAAAGAAAATACCTGTACATGTGGTTCCTTAGCCATGGACTCAGGGACAGCTTCTGTTAACGCTGAGTTGCTCCTTGTTGGAAAGATAATCTCCTTGGTCTCCCAGTTGATAATTGGGTTCTGAGAACGCAACCAAGGAATGCCTAAAATCACAGGAAAATGAGGAGAAGAAATTAGCAAGACAGTTGCTCCTGATGATTAGGCTCCAACAAAATTTCAAGGGGTACAGTCTCCTGATCCACAGGCCCAGAGATTAAAGGTGACCCATCCACTGTTTCCATGGTAATTGCAAAGGCTCTTTGCTGAATTTCAATACCATGTTCCTCGGCAAATGCGATATCCATGAAATTGCCACCTGCACCTGAGTCAATCATAGCTGCACTGGAAATCCACTGTCCTGAACACAGGATCTTAATAGGGAGAGAACAGGGAGAGTTCTTTTCCTTCAGCTCCTTGGGGGGTGAAGTCATAGAAAGTGAATGGAATACAGCGTTTAAAGGCAGGCTACATTAAGAGATGTCAGATTCATCATCACAGTTGTCATACTCCCCTACTGCTGCTAGCACCTTGTTAGGCCGTCTAGGACACTTAGGACAATTGATCAAAAAGTGGTCAGACTGGCCGCAGTAGAAACAGACTTTCACGAAGGCGATGCTCCCGGCGCTCATTGATCTCTTGCCTCTGAATGGAATCAATTTGCATGGGCACTGCCTCCTCCTCCCGAGATGTTTTACCTGCAGGCTCTTTGGAAGGAAGGGAAAAGTTAGAAATACGGTTATATACAGCAAACTTCTCCTGCCTACGCTCAGTAAGGCGAATGTCTATGCGCACACAATGCTGTATAAATGTCTCTAGCTCTTGTGGTGACTCAGAACGAGCTAGTTCATCTTTTACAATACTAGACAGACCCCTTTTAAAAATAGGCAATTGTGCATAACTGTCCCAATGGGTATCTACCGCTAATCTCCTGAATTTAGTAGCATACTCAATAAAAGAACGTTTAGCCTGGCGTAAATACAATAAAGCAGATACAGCGGTTGCACGGTGATTAGGGTCATCAAACATTAATGCCATAGCGGCCAAGAAATCATCCAAGTTATTTAACCGTGGGTCACGAGACTCAATCATCGGATTCGCCCAGGCGAGCGCTCATGCGGTCAGCAGCATTATTACACACAATACTTTGGATCTATCATTAGGAAAATGTTCAGCATGCACCTAAAAATATAGCATACATTGATTCACAAAGCCACAAAATTTGTCACGATCACCATTAAATCTGAATGGGGGCAACTTAGGTAGGCTAGTTGGTGACGGTTGCCCAGAGGGTAAAGTCACTTGTGCAGCTATTTGCGTGCTTATGTCCAGAAAAGCCCGTCCATACTGGGACTCTATGCCAGCAAGTTTGTTTTTCTGGGCTGCCATGCGGTTGCTTAAGTCCTGCAAAGTCTGTCCAAACACTTGTTGATTGTGATCAAAGCTTCCAAACTTCTTTTGCAGACCTTCCACATCTTTCTGCAGTGATCTAATTGTGGAAAACACCTGCTCTAATCTGCTCTCTGCAGTCATTGTTCCAGCAGTCTCCTTTTTTGTGGGCTAGAGTATCCTGTAATAATTATAGGGGATAACTCAGGAGACTCTTTGCGTGGAACAAGACAACTACAGGACACAGTTTTATAAGTGGTAAAGTCTATATTATCACACGGTGATTCAAACAGGTGCAGAGAGAAACTCAAGTCCACAACACTTGGTCCAAATATCAAATGCAGCTCAGCAGTCTATAGGAAACTTCAGAGGAAAATGCAATCATGCAGAAAGTCTATGAAGCACAATTATTCTTGAGGATACTTTACATGAATAAGTCCTTGTTTTAGTCCCAACACAGATAGATATGCTTATAAGGCAGTTCAAATAATCTCTTAGCTCAACCTGGGAGGCCTGGGTAATAGTCTCAGGTTATTGCAGAGCAGCAACAGCTTACATGTCCAGCAAATGCAGATAAAGTAAACACGAGCAGCAGATGAAGGAGGATTACTGGAACTGGTGCATGCAGCAGGAACTCAGAGCAGAGTAGCAGGATCTCCACACAGGTTCACAGAAGCAGGTATATAGCCAGGGAGTCAACAGAGTCAGGAGCTGGATGCAAGGCAGAATACTCTAGCACAGACAGAAGGCTGGGGTGGAGATTTATAGCAGGAAGACACAGTGCACATGAGACCAAAGATGCCATCTTGGAAAAGGGCAGTAATGCACAAAAGGTAAAAAATGTTCAGAGTCCTAACATTTATATAAAAGAGGAGATGACACATAGGTATATTCAGGAGGAGATGGCATACAGCAGGTATATACTATATACAGGGGAGATGACATAGAGGTATATACTATATACAGAAGAGATGACATATAGGTATATACAATATACAGAAGGGGATGACATACAGCAGGTATATACTATATACAGGGGAGATGACATACAGGTATATACTATATACAGGAGGAGATGACATACAGGTATTTACTATATACAGGAGATGACATACAGGTGTATACTATAGATAAGGGAGATGACAAACATGTATGTACTGAGGGGAAAATGAGAGGTATGAGGTGAAAATGAAAAGGTGTGAATGCAAAATGAGAGGAGTGAGGGAAAATAGTGGAGATATAGGAAAATGACAGATGTGAGGTCGAAATGACAAGTGTTAGGCCATGTGCACACGTTCAGGATTGTTAGCGTTTTTTTCGCGTTTTTTCGCTATAAAAACGTGATAAAAACGCGAAAAAAAACGCTTACATAAGCCTCCTATTATTTACAGGGTATTCCGCATTTTTGGTGCAAATGTTGCGATTTTTTCCGCGAAAAAATCGCATAGCGGAAAAAAAAGCAACATGTTCATTAAAAATGCGGAATTGCAGGGATTCCGCACACCTAGGGGTCCATTGATCTGCTTACTTCCCGCACGGGGCTGTGCACACCATGCGGGAAGTAAGCAGATTATATGCGGTTGGTACCCAGGGTGGAGGAGAGGAGACTCTTCTCCACGCACTGGGCACCATATAAGTGGTCAAAAAATAAGAAATAAAATAATAAACAGTCCTATACTCACCCTCGATGTCTTGCCGCCTCCTCGCACGCTGCCGTTCGGTTTCTGTACCTGGTGTGCGCTGAAGGACCTCGCCGAATGACGTCACTGTCCTGTGATTGGTCGTGAGCGGTCATGTGACCGCTCACGTGACCGTGACGTCACGGGAGGTCCTGTGCGCACAGACCAGCTATACGGAACGGACGCCGGTGAGATGTCTGGGTGAGTATAAGCATTTTTTTATTTTTTTTATTATTTTTAAACATTCTATCTTTTACTATAGATGCTGCATAGGCAGCATCTATAGTAAAAAGTTGGTCACACTTGTCAAACGCTATGTTTGACAAGTGTGACCAACCTGTCAGTCAGTTTTCCAAGCGATGCTACAGATCGCAGGGAAAACTTTAGCATTCTGCAAGCTAATTACGCTTGCAGAATGCTAAAAAAACGCGAAAAAAACGGAAAAAAAACGCAAAAAAAAAAATGCGGATTTCTTGCAGAAAATTTCCGGTTTTCTTCAGGAATTTTCTGCAAGAAATCCGCAACGTGTGCACATACCCTTAGGGGGGAATGAATGGAGTGAGGAGGAAAGTAAGAGGAGTGAGGGAGAAAATGAGAGATGTGAGGGGGAAAATGAGAGGCGTGATGGGAAAATGAGAGAAATGAGGTGCTATAACTAACCACAGATATTTACTCTTCAGCTAGTATACCAATAAAACAACATGCAAGAAGCAAATAATGCCAACACTCCATTACCATATATTACCACCACACAGTATCTGAATATAACCCATCATCCTGTTACCAATAATACCACATAAATGGAACAAATACCATCACGTCTTGACCATATATAGTCATGGTCAAAAGTGTTGACACCCTTGAAATTGTTCCAGAAAATTATTGTAATTGCTCATGTTTTGTTATAAACATTTATTTCCCTTGTGTGTATTGAAAATTTGGACCATAGAGGTTCACCATGACGTGGCAGTGGACTTCATACAGTCTGATCAGAATATTGTTAATATTATTAAACTAAGAATCTCATGTTCAGTTGTATATATTTTTTCCTAGCGGCATTAGATCAATGAGTGATTTTTGGAGATGCTGTCTATTCTCTTTTATAGCATACAAGCTGAAGAGCCCGCTGTTGCCCGGGCATAGTAACTAACTGTGGTAAGTTATAGCACCTCATTTCTCTAATTTTCCCTTTCACATCTCTCATTTTCCCCTCACTCCTCTCATTTCCCCCTGACTCCTGTCATTTTCCCCCTCACTCATCTCATTTTCCCCCCTAACACCTGTCATTTTGACCTTACACCTGTCATTTTTCAATGACTTCACTATTTTCCCCTCACTCCTCTTATTTTGCACACACACCTCTTCATTTACACCTCACACCTCTCATTTTCCCCTCAGTATATACCTCTAAATCATCTCCTCCTGTATGTAGTATATACCTGTATGTCATCTCCTCCTGTATATAGTATGTACCTATATGTCATCTCCTCTGTATATAGTATATACCTGTGTGTCATCTCCTCCTGTATATAGTATATACATGTCATCTTCTCCTGCATATAGTATAAACCTGTATGTCATCTCCCCCTGTATATAGTATGTTCCTGTATGTCATCTCCTCTGTATATAGTATATACCTGTGTTTCATCTCCTCCTGTATATAGCATATACATGTCACCTTCTCTTGCATATAGTATAAATCTGTATGTAATCTCCCCCTGTATATAGTATATCCTGCTTACCGATGCCATTTTATTGAAGCACAGCTTTTCTGCTTTATAGTGGCGTGATGAACTGATGCAAATTGGAGCATGCAGAGAGTGCAAGGAGAGAATTAAACATAAAACACCTGCTCTTTTCAGGCTATAATGCCATCGGTCAGGTCTTGTAATGATTCAGTGTATCAGATACAATAATGAATTTCATAAAACTAAAGAGAAAGGAAAAGAGTCTTCAATGTAACAATGCTGATTCTAAAGGTTTGAGGTTATCTCGCATGCATACTTTTGGTTGTTTTTGCAAGCGCCTTGGTTACCAAATCTGTAGTCATAGTTACTTCTGACTCAGATTTCACTTTTCCAATTGAGTGTTGATACACAGCTTCAACTCTTTGTCATCCTTTTCAGGTATCAGCAATTAATAATTCTTCCCTTAATAAAAGTCATCTTACTTCTAAGGTTGAGAATTTGTGCATGAAAGTGGGTGTGCTACACACAGAATCTATTTCATTCATCGGGCTTCCTTCCTTGCCAGCTAACGTTGTGTTGGGTATGCCCAGGTTCCTGAAACAAAACATCAATTGGGAGATTTGAGAGGTTAAGTCTTCAGTAGTGTTGAGCATTCCGATACGGCAAATATTGGGTATCGGCCGATATTCGCTGAATCGGAATTCCGATACCAAGTTCCGATACTTTTGCGATATCAGATACCAGAATCGGAAGTTCCTACAGTGCAATTATGCACTATAGTGGAGTGTGGGCGGTGCGTGGGAGGTGCGTGGGCAGAGACTGCGTGTGTGTGTGCGGGTGGGGTCTGTGCGTGACTGTGGGGGTTCTGTGCGGTGCGTGCCTGCCGGAGGTCTGTACAGGCCTCTCGGGGGTCTGTGCGTGCCTGCTGGGGGTCTGTGCGGCCTGCCGGGGGTCTGTACGGCCTGCCGGGGCTCTGTGCGGGCCTGACGGTGGTCTGTGCGGGCTGCCGGGGGTCTGTGTGGGCCTGCCATCCCATCGGACGATGCCTGCTACAGTGACAGTGATTGCCACATTAGCTAATGATGGGACAGTAGTAGTCCCATCATCCAGCTAATGTGTTAAATGTAAAAAAAAAAATATTACATACATACTACATGCTACATACATACTACATACATACTACATACATATATACTACATACATACATACTACATACATACATACTACATACATACTACATACAGTGGGGCAAAAAAGTATTTAGTCAGTCAGCAATAGTGCAAGTTCCACCACTTAAAAAGATGAGAGGCGTCTGTAATTTACATCATAGGTAGACCTCAACTATGGGAGACAAACTGAGAAAAAAAAATCCAGAAAATCACATTGTCTGTTTTTTTATCATTTTATTTGCATATTATGGTGGAAAATAAGTATTTAGTCAGAAACAAAATTTCATCTCAATACTTTGTAATACATCCTTTGTTGGCAATGACAGAGGTCAAACGTTTTCTGTAAGTCTTCACAAGGTTGCCACACACTGTTGTTGGTATGTTGGCCCATTCCTCCATGCAGATCTCCTCTAGAGCAGTGATGTTTTTGGCTTTTCGCTTGGCAACACGGACTTTCAACTCCCTCCAAAGGTTTTCTATAGGGTTGAGATCTGGAGACTGGCTAGGCCACTCCAGGACCTTGAAATGCTTCTTACGAAGCCACTCCTTCGTTGCCCTGGCGGTGTGCTTTGGATCATTGTCATGTTGAAAGACCCAGCCACGTTTCATCTTCAATGCCCTTGCTGATGGAAGGAGGTTTGCACTCAAAATCTCACGATACATGGCCCCATTCATTCTTTCATGTACCCGGATCAGTTGTCCTGGCCCCTTTGCAGAGAAACAGCCCCAAAGCATGATGTTTCCACCACCATGCTTTACAGTAGGTATGGTGTTTGATGGATGCAACTCAGTATTCTTTTTCCTCCAAACACGACAAGTTGTGTTTCTACCAAACAGTTCCAGTTTGGTTTCATCAGACCATAGGACATTCTCCCAAAACTCCTCTGGATCATCCAAATGCTCTCTAGCAAACTTCAGACGGGCCCGGACATGTACTGGCTTAAGCAGTGGGACACGTCTGGCACTGCAGGATCTGAGTCCATGGTGGCGTAGTGTGTTACTTATGGTAGGCCTTGTTACATTGGTCCCAGCTCTCTGCAGTTCATTCACTAGGTCCCCCCGCGTGGTTCTGGGATTTTTGCTCACCGTTCTTGTGATCATTCTGACCCCACGGGGTGGGATTTTGCGTGGAGCCCCAGATCGAGGGAGATTATCAGTGGTCTTGAATGTCTTCCATTTTCTAATTATTGCTCCCACTGTTGATTTCTTCACTCCAAGCTGGTTGGCTATTGCAGATTCAGTCTTCCCAGCCTGGTGCAGGGCTACAATTTTGTTTCTGGTGTCCTTTAACAGCTCTTTGGTCTTCACCATAGTGGAGTTTGGAGTCAGACTGTTTGAGGGTGTGCACAGGTGTCTTTTTATACTGATAACAAGTTTAAACAGGTGCCATTACTACAGGTAATGAGTGGAGGAAAGAGGAGACTCTTAACCCCTTCACCCCCAAGGGTGGTTTGCACGTTAATGACCGGGCCAATTTTTACAATTCTGACCACTGTCCCTTTATGAGGCTATAACTCTGGAACGCTTTGACGGATCTTGGCGATTCTGACATTGTTTTCTCGTGACATATTGTACTTCATGTTAAAGGTAAAATTTATTCGATATAACTTGCGTTTATTTGTGAAAAAAATGGAAATTTGGCGAAAATTTTGAAAATTTTGCAATTTTCCAACTTTGAATTTTTGTGCCCTTAAATCACAGACATATGTCACGCAAAATACTTAATAAGTAACATTTCCCACATGTCTACTTTACATCAGTACAATTTTGGAACCAAAATTTTTTTTTGTGACGGAGTTATAAGGGTTAAAAGTTGACCAGCAATTTCTCATTTTTACAACACCATTTTTTTTTAGGGACCACATCTCATTTGAAGTCATTTTGAGGGGTCTATATGATAGAAAATACTCAAGTGTGACACCATTCTAAAAACTGCACCCCTCAAGGTGCTCAAAACCACATTCAAGAAGTTTATTAACCCTTCAGGTGTTTCACAGGAATTTTTGGAATGTTTAAATAAAAATGAACATTTAACTTTTTTTCACACAAAATTTATTTCAGCTCCAATTTGTTTTATTTTACCAAGAGTAACAGGAGAAAATGGACCCCCAAAGTTGTTGTACAATTTGTCCTGAGTACGATGATACCCCATATGTGGGTGTAAACCATTGTTTAGGCGCATGGCAGAGCTTGGAAGGGAAGGAGCGCCATTTGACTTTTCAATGCAAAATTGACTGGAATTGAGATGGGACGCCATGTTGCGTTTGGAGAGCCCCTGATGTGCCTAAACATTGAAACTCCCTACAAGTGACACCATTTTGGAAAGTAGACCCCCTAAGGAACTTATCTAGATGTGTGGTGAGCACTTTGACCCACCAAGTGCTTCACAGAAGTTTATAATGCAGAGCCGTAAAAATAAAAAATCATATTTTTTCACAAAAATGATCTTTTCGCCCCCAATTTTTTATTTTCCCAAGGGTAAGAGAAGAAATTGGACCCCAAAAAATGTTGTGCAATTTGTCCTGAGTACGCTGATACCCCATATGTGGGTGTAAACCATTGTTTGGGCGCATGGCAGAGCTTGGAAGGGAAGGAGCGCCATTTGACTTTTCAATGCAAAATTGACTGGAATTGAGATGGGACGCCATGTTGCGTTTGGAGAGCCCCTGATGTGCCTAAACATTGAAACTCCCTACAAGTGACACCATTTTGGAAAGTAGACCCCCTAAGGAACTTATCTAGATGTGTGGTGAGCACTTTGACCCACCAAGTGCTTCACAGAAGTTTATAATGCAGAGCCGTAAAAATAAAAAATCATATTTTTTCACAAAAATGATCTTTTCGCCCCCAATTTTTTATTTTCCCAAGGGTAAGAGAAGAAATTGGACCCCAAAAAATGTTGTGCAATTTGTCCTGAGTACGCTGATACCCCATATGTGGGTGTAAACCATTGTTTGGGCGCATGGCAGAGCTTGGAAGGGAAGGAGCGCCATTTGACTTTTCAATGCAAAATTGACTGGAATTGAGATGGGACGCCATGTTGCGTTTGGAGAGCCCCTGATGTGCCTAAACATTGAAACTCCCTACAAGTGACACCATTTTGGAAAGTAGACCCCCTAAGGAACTTATCTAGATGTGTGGTGAGCACTTTGACCCACCAAGTGCTTCACAGAAGTTTATAATGCAGAGCCGTAAAAATAAAAAATCATATTTTTTCACAAAAATGATCTTTTCGCCCCCAATTTTTTATTTTCCCAAGGGTAAGAGAAGAAATTGGACCCCAAAAAATGTTGTGCAATTTGTCCTGAGTACGCTGATACCCCATATGTGGGTGTAAACCATTGTTTGGGCGCATGGCAGAGCTTGGAAGGGAAGGAGCGCCATTTGACTTTTCAATGCAAAATTGACTGGAATTGAGATGGGACGCCATGTTGCGTTTGGAGAGCCCCTGATGTGCCTAAACATTGAAACTCCCTACAAGTGACACCATTTTGGAAAGTAGACCCCCTAAGGAACTTATCTAGATGTGTGGTGAGCACTTTGACCCACCAAGTGCTTCACAGAAGTTTATAATGCAGAGCCGTAAAAATAAAAAATCATATTTTTTCACAAAAATGATCTTTTCGCCCCCAATTTTTTATTTTCCCAAGGGTAAGAGAAGAAATTGGACCCCAAAAAATGTTGTGCAATTTGTCCTGAGTACGCTGATACCCCATATGTGGGTGTAAACCATTGTTTGGGCGCATGGCAGAGCTTGGAAGGGAAGGAGCGCCATTTGACTTTTCAATGCAAAATTGACTGGAATTGAGATGGGACGCCATGTTGCGTTTGGAGAGCCCCTGATGTGCCTAAACATTGAAACTCCCTACAAGTGACACCATTTTGGAAAGTAGACCCCCTAAGGAACTTATCTAGATGTGTTTTGAGAGCTTTGAACCCCCAAGTGTTTCACTACAGATTATAACGCAGAGCCATGAAAATAATTTTTTTTTTTTTTCTCAAAAATGATTTTTTAGCCCCCAGCTTTGTATTTTTACAAGGGTAACAGAATAAATTGGACCCCAAAATTTGTTTTCCAATTTGTCCTGAGTACGCTGATACCCCATATGTGGGGGGGAACCACTGTTTGGGCGCATGACAGAGCTCGGAAGGGAAGGAGCGCCATTTGGAATGCAGACTTAAATGGATTGGTCAGCAGCCGTCACGTTGCATTTGCAGAGCCCCTGATGTACCCAAACAGTACAAACCCCCCACAAGTGACCCCATATTGGAAACTAGACCTCCCAAGGAACTTATCTAGATGTGTTTTGAGAACTTTGAACCCCCAAGTGTTTCACTAAAGTTTATAGCGCAAAGCCGTGAAAATAAAAATTCTTTTTTTTTTTTCACAAAAATGATTTTTTAGCCCCCAGTTTTGTATTTTCACAAGGGTAACAGGATAAATTAGACCCCAAAAGTTGTTGTCCAATTTGTCCTGAGTACGCTGATACCCCATATGTCGGGGGGAACCACTGTTTGGGCGCATGACAGAGCTCGGAAGGGAAGGAGCGCCATTTGGAATGCAGCCTTAAATGGATTGGTCTGCAGGCGTCACGTTGCATTTGCAGAGCCCCTGATGTACCCAAACAGTACAAACCCCCCACAAGTGACCCCATATTGGAAACTAGACCTCCCAAGGAACTTATCTAGATGTGTTGTGAGAACTTTGAACCCCCAAGTGTTTCACTACAGTTTATAATGCAGAGCCGTGAAAATAAAACATCTTTTTTTTCCCACAAAAATTATTTTTAGCCCCCCAAATTTTTATTTTCCTAAGGATAACAAGAGAACTTGGACCCCAGAAGTTGTTGTTCAATTTGTCCCGAGTACGCTGATAACACATATGTTGGGGTAAACCCCTTTTTGGGCGCACGGGAGAGCTCGGAAGGGAAGGAGCACTGTTTTACTTTTTCAACGCAGAATTGGCTGGAATTGAGATTGGACGCCATGTCGCGCTTGGAGAGCCCCTGATGTGCCTGGACAGTGGAAACCCCCCAATTCTACCTGAAACCCTAACCCAAACACACCCCTAACCCTAATCCCAACGGTAACCCTAACCACACCCCTAGCCCTGACACACCCATAATTCTAATCCCAACCCTAATCCAAACGTAAATGTAATCCAAACCCTAACCCTAACTTTAGCCCCAACCCTAACTTTAGCCCCAACCCTAACTTTACCTCCAACCCTAGCCCTAACCCTAACCCTACCCCTAACCCTAACCCTAAACGTGACTGAAATACGTGGCACTGAAATACGTGGCACTGAAATACGTGGCACTGAAATACGTGGCACTGAAATACGTGGCACTGAAATACGTGATACGTGGCACTTAAATACGTGGCACTGAAACACGTGGCACTGAAACACGTGGCACTGAAACACGTGGCACTGAAATACGTGGCACTGAAATACGTGGCACTGAAATACGTGATACGTGGCACTGAAATACATGGCACTGAAATACGTGGCACTGAAATACGTGGCACTGAAATACGTGGCACTGAAATACGTGGCACTGAAATACGTGATACGTGGCACTTAAATACGTGGCACTGAAACACGTGGCACTGAAACACGTGGCACTGAAATACGTGGCACTGAAATACGTGGCACTGAAATACGTGGCACTTTAATAAGTGGCACTGAAATATGTGATATGTGGCACTTAAATACGTGGCACTGAAATACGTGGCACTGAAATACGTGGCACTGAAATATGTGGCACTGAAATACGTGGCACTGAAATACGTGGCACTGAAATATGTGATACGTGGCACTTAAATACGTGGCACTGAAATACGTGGCACTGAAATACGTGGCACTGAAATATGTGGCACTGAAATACGTGGCACTGAAATACGTGGCACTGAAATATGTGATACGTGGCACTTAAATACGTGGCACTGAAACACGTGGCACTGAAATACGTGGCACTGAAATACGTGCAACTGAAATACGTGGTACTAAAATATGTGGCACTGAAATACGTGATACGTGGCACTGAAATACGTGGCACTGAAACACGTGGCACTGAAATACGTGATACGTGGCACTGAAATACATGGCACTGAAATACGTGGCACTGAAATACGTGGCACTGAAATACGTGGCACTGAAATACGTGGCACTAAAATACGTGATACGTGGCACTGAAATACGTGGCACTGAAACACGTGGCACTGAAATACGTGGCACTAAAATACGTGCAACTGAAATACGTGGTACTAAAATATGTGGCACTGAAATACGTGATACGTGGCACTGAAATACATGGCACTGAAATACGTGGCACTGAAATACGTGGCACTGAAATACGTGGCACTAAAATACGTGATACGTGGCACTGAAATACGTGGCACTGAAATACGTGGCACTGAAATACGTGGCACTTAAATACGTGGCACTAAAATACGTGATACGTGGCACTGAAATACGTGGCACTGAAACACGTGGCACTGAAATACGTGATACGTGGCACTGAAATACATGGCACTGAAATACGTGGCACTGAAATACGTGGCACTGAAATACGTTTCACTGAAATACGTGGCACTGAAATACGTGGCACTATGACTGTCAGAAAATGTTCATTAAACGGTTAGGGGTGAGGTTAGGGGTAGAGTTAGGGTTAGGGTTTGGATCCCTTTATCACCTTGATGGTGGTGGGTGGCTTTTCAGTGTGTTTTCTGTTTTTTTCGATAAAAATGCATGCGTTTTTAACGCAAACAAACGCATGTGCTTAAAAACGCAAGAAAATACTGCAGGTTGTATTTCTGAAAATGAACGCATGCAGAAAAAAACCGCATGCGTTTGAAAACGCGACCAAACGCGTACAAAAAAACCGCATGCGTTTTCAATGTTAAATATAGGGAAAAAACGCATGCGTTTTTTGTGCAAAAAACGCTGCAGACAAAAACGGAAGTGTGAAACCAGCGACGCTTTTTATAGCAAAAGAGTTTTTGCGTCTCCACATTTTGAGACCTATAATTTTTCCACATTTGCTCCACAGAGTCATGTGAGGTCTTGTTTTTTGCGGGACGAGTTGACGTTTTTATTGGTAACATTTTCGGACACGTGACCGTTTTTGATCGCTTTTTATTCCGATTTTTGTGAGGCAGAATGACCAAAAACCTGCTATTCATGAATTTCTTTTGGGAGAGGCGTTTATACCGTTCCGGGTTTGGTAAAATTGATAAAGCAGTTTTATTCGTCGGGTCAGTACGATTACAGCGATATCTCATTTATATCATTTTTTTTATGTTTTGGCGCTTTTATACGATAAAAACTATTTTATAGAAAAAATAATTATTTTGGTATCGCTTTATTCTCAGGACTATAACTTTTTTATTTTTTTGCTGATGATGCTGTATGGTGGCTTGTTTTTTGCGGGACAAGATGACGTTTTCAGCGGTACCATGGATATTTATATCAGTCTTTTTGATCGCGTGTTATTCCACTTTTTGTTCGGCGGTATGGTAATAAAGCGTTGTTTTTTGCCTCGTTTTTTTTTTTTTTTTTCTTACGGTGTTTACTGAAGGGGTTAACTAGTGTGGCAGTTTTATAGGTTGGGTCGTTACGGACGTGGCGATACTAAATATGTGTACTTTTATTGTTTTTTTTTTTTAATTTAGATAAAGAAATGTATTTATGGGAATAATATTTTTTTTTTTTTTTCATTATTTTGGAATATTTTTTTTTATTTTTTTTTACACATTTGGAAATTTTTTTTTTAACTTTTTTACTTTGCCCCAGGGGGGGACAATACAGATCGGTGATCTGTCAGTTTGCATAGCACTCTGACAGATCACCGATCTGCGAGAAGTGCAGGCTGCTTCACAGTGCCTGCTCTGAGCAGGCGTCTGTGAAGCCACCTCCCTCCCTGCAGGACCCGGATCCGCGGCCATCTTGGATCCGGGTCTGGAGCAGGCAGGGAGGGAGGTAAGACCCTCGCAGCAACGCGATCACATCGCGTTGCTCCGGGGGTCTCAGGGAAGCCCGCAGGGAGCCCTCTCCCTGCGCGATGCTTCCCTGCATCGCCGGCACATCGCGATCATGTTTGATCGCGGTGTGCCGGGGGTTAATGTGCCGGGGGCGGTCCGTGACCGCTCCTGGCACATAGTGCCGGATGTCAGCTGCGATATGCAGCCGACACCCGGCCGCGATCGGCCGCGCTCCCCCCGTGAGCGCGGCCGATCGGCTATGACGTACTATCCCGTCGGCGGTCATACGGGCCCACCCCACCTCGACGGGATAGTACGTCAAATGTCGGGAAGGGGTTAAAGAAGAAGTTACAGGTCTGTGAGAGCCAGAAATCTTGATTGTTTGTTTCTGACCAAATACTTATTTTCCACCATAATATGCAAATAAAATGATAAAAAAACAGACAATGTGATTTTCTGGATTTTTTTTTCTCAGTTTGTCTCCCATAGTTGAGGTCTACCTATGATGTAAATTACAGACGCCTCTCATCTTTTTAAGTGGTGGAACTTGCACTATTGCTGACTGACTAAATACTTTTTTGCCCCACTGTACATGCATACTACATACATACAACATACTACATACTACCTACTGTACATACTACATACATACTACAAACATACATACAACATACTACATACATACTACATACATACAACATACTACATACAAACTACATACATGCTACATACCACATACATACTACATAAAAAATAACAAACAACCAATATACTCCCTGATCTGCAGAAATCCACGAGTGTCCCACGACGATCTCCCGTGGAGAACGGCAGCATCAGCTGATGCGACCGCACTCCAGGGGCTCCAGAAACACAATGACGGGAGGAAGGTATCCTTCCGCACTGTATTCCTCCGACGCTGTAAAAAAATAGTCCCTAGTCTCACTTTTGGCATTGCTGTGTGAGAAATTTTCCCACGCAGCAATTGCCATAAAGTGAGACTCTGAGAGGTTACTATAGTTCAGTGATGCACTGCAGTAGCCATTGTCTCCTGTCAGTGTGTCAGTGAAGGTCCTATAGAGCAGTGACATCACCCAATGTCACTGTTCTATAGGGGAGATCGTCATGGGACACTCGTTATTAATTGGACTATGGCAGATGGGTAGCATATGGTTTATTTTACATTTTTTTGCAGGCGCTGAAGTATGGTAAGTATGGTTAAATGAAGAATATTAAAATACTTTTTTCCTAATGTGTGTGTTTTATTAACCCTTTACTAGTATTGGATTAATAATGGATAGGCGTCTTATTGACACCTCTCTGTTATTAACCTGGCTTAATGTCACCTTACAATAGCAAGGTGACATTAACCCCTTATTACCCCATATCCCACCACTACATGGGAGTGGGAAAAGAGGGGCTAAGTGCCGGAATTGGGGCATCTTACAGATGCGCCATTTCCGGGGCGGCTGCAGACTGGTATTTGTAGCCTGGGGGGCCAATATCCATGGCCCCTCTCTAGGCTATGAATATCAGCCCGCAGCTGTCTGCGTAGCCTTTCTGGCTATAAAATATAGGAGGACCCCATGTCATTTTTTTGGGGGGTCCCACTATTATAATAGCCAGTAAAGGCTACGCAGACAGCTGCGGGCTGATATTCATGGCAGGCTACAAATATTGGCCCCCGGCCATCAGCTTTCCCCCTCTGCCCGACAGCCCATGCCTTTTTTCCGTTTTTCTTTTTTTTAATTCAACGCTCATTAAGGCCTCGATGATCTCACCTATAGAACAGTGACATCGGGTGATGTCACTGCTCTATAGGACCTTCAGTGACACACTGACAGACAATGGCTCCTGCAGTGCATCACAGAACCGTAGTAACCTCTCAGAGTCTCACTTTATGGGAAAATTTCTCACCCAGCAATACCAAAAGTGAGACGAGGGACTATTTTTTTACAGTGGCGGAGGAATACAGTGCGGAAGGATACCTTCCTCCCGTCATTGTGTTCCTGGAGCCCCTAGAGAGCGGTCGCATCAGCTGATGCTGCCGTTCTCCATGGGAGATCGTCGTCGGACACTCGTGGATTTCTGCAGACAGGGAGTATATTGGTTGGTTGTTGTTTTAATCTTTTTACAGATGACACTGGCTTCAGGGATCAAAATGACAAGTAATGGTGAGTATGTACTCTATTTTATATGTACTGTATGTATGTATGTATTGTATGCAATGTATGAATGTATGTATGTAGTATGCAAGTGCAGCGCCCCAGAGTCCTGGTTGCTGCAGTACTGACACTCCGCCGCTATGGGGAGCTATGGTACGTCTGATGGCACTGAAGGAGTTCTTCTGACCAGGTATCACAGTCACCCATATACTTCACAGTCTGGCCTCCAGGGGGAGCTAAGGGTGCTATGTATTAGGCCACTCCTCACAATCTGGTAAAACTGGGGGTTAGGCAGAAAGTTAGGGAGAAGCTGACTGGGAATCGATCAGGCAACATCCTGTGGCAGAGGGTGTTGCGGGGAGAGACTCAGGGGGGTCCCTGTCAGGGGTGGGATCCTGACAGAGGCCTAGCGAACAGAGGGAACGTTACTGGACCGCGCCTGCACGATATAGCGGCGGTACCCCAAGAAAGGACACGAAGCGAGGTTCATTGTGCTGAGTGAGAAACGAGATCAACGCAACAAGGAGAATACCAGTAGGAGTCGTGCTGTAAGACGAGGCAACATCCTATTGAGGCGCATAACTGGTGGCCGGAACGCTGAGGAAGTATAGAGCTCCAGGCCAAACTTCAAACCTACGGCAGGACAGTCAGTTATAGGCGGGCTGTCTCACCCAATAGACCCAGGAAGACACAGGGGGGTAACAACAGGAGTGGGGCGACGCTAGAGTCCCGGAAGAGCTCCGAGCCTCCCCGTCAGACGGGTGCGTCCTGACCATAAGATCTGGGGGACGTAGAAGAACATCAGAATCGAGTTGTGAGGGAACACAAGAAACAGACACAACAGTTGTGGGGACTATCCCGTAAGCACAGCAGGGGAGGACCACAACACACAAGCGCTAGAAGGTAGGCACAGATTTCCACCTGCAAAGGGAACTCTGGAGGTGCCATCGGACCGGCCAGACTTGCGCAGCCTGGTTAACCGTATTCCGGACTGAGGACTCTGAAGCCTTCAGTAAAGAGGTAAAGAGACTGCAACCTGGTGTCCTCATTATTTACTGCGACTGGCACTGCACTGCACCACCATAAGATCATCATCATACCCACCCCTTTCATTGGGCGCCCCTCAGCAGGGTCACGGACCGTGCCTGGCCACCGTGACAACCTCAGAACAGAGACTCAGAGGTCCGGTACCAGGTACCCCTCGGCCCTGCGGCAGTGGGGGCGCTGCAAACTTGGCGTCACGAACAGGATCTACTTAAGCTTGAAGAATCGGGTCATGTGTGCCTTGGAACTGTGATTTATTATACTTGGACTGTGACTTATTGCAAGGACTGTGCATTGCCATTTACCGCCAAAAACCGCCGCCATTACAGCACTGAGGAGAGCGCGGGAGAAGAAGAGGGGCACGGAGTAGGCGTGGACCAGCTCAAGAGCGCGAAAGACAATGGCCGCCCAGTCTATATATTTCTGTACCGTGAGGACGTGTCCGTCAGCAGCCGAGATCCGCCTCCTGATTCTCAATGGTGGGCGGAGACAGAGAAAACGAAACCGCCCACGAAGGATAGAGCGGGAAAAAGACCAGGAAGCGACACATGCGGAGGACGCCATGACGAGTCGCTCAGACCAGGAATGTGGGGTTGAAGCCGAAGACTCCCCCAGCCACCCGGATGAGCACCGTGGTCAGCTCTCCGCGATTGGGACCGGCCTCTTGCAAATGGAGATGGAGGACCTGATCGAACAACTCCTCCAGCTGCGGATGGAGGCGCCAGCGGAGGACCTTCTAACGGCGGGCCCTGTGTTGCTGCCGGAACCCCAGCCGACGCTCCCATTGACCATACCGCCGGCGGAGCCGACCGAGGAAGAGGGGCACGCACCGACTGGTGAGTCCGCCGACCCTGTCCCGCGAGCTGAGGGTCTGTTGATAGGCCCAGTTGCAGCACCCCCTCCCCCTGGGACCTATCGGCTCCAGCGCCTCCTTCCCTGGGACCAGGCCACGGGCATGGAACACCTCCTGCAGCCCCCGATCCCGCCAGTCACCCAGCCGGGCGTGGTCCATGCGGAGCGCACGGTGTGCCGCTGGGTGAACCCTGGGGCCAACTTGATGGGGTTCCCCGGGGTGGCGACCCAGGAGGGTGAGATTTTGCAGGCCCTTAGTTGGGAGGAATACCAGGCCCAACTAGAACAACAGTGGGAAGAGAAGGAGAAGGTGTACCAGGCCGGGCTGGAGGCCCACCATCAAAAGGACTTGGCGGTCAAGGACCGGGCCCGCAAGGACCCCACCGCTCACCAGGCCCCGCACAGGCAGGGCACCATCACCACCTTCAGGCTCCGAGGAGGCTGGGGCTTCATTAAAGAGTTGGGCTTGTATGCGGAAGTGTTTGTCAACCGGAGGGACGTCGAGTCTCACCTGAGGGAGGGTCATCCGGACCGGGACCTCTACCCGGGGGATGAAGTTACCTACGCCAGGCACTTTGGGGAAAAGGGATGGTTCGCCCTGAATGTCCACAAGAAACAAAACCCCATGACATCCCCGACTAAGGTGCCGGTGAGGCTGGCCCCCATAGCAGAGGTGCCCCCTTGTGGTCAGCCCATGATCATCACCAAGACCACCGAGGTCACTCCGACGTACACCGTTATCAAAACCACGACCTGCAACATTGTCACCTCAACTACTGTCGTGGCCAAGGAGGCGTCTTCTCGGGTGGTCGGTGCTCCCACTGCCCCAGAACGGAGGACAGTGGGTACGCAGACCCCCAGGTGGGACAACACTTCCCCTTACACAGTACCAGGCGGCGCGCAATATCCAAAGGGGTTGCCTCCGCCGGTGCTGCCTCCTGAGTGGTTCAAGTAAATGTCCTAATGCTCTGCAATTGTAAATAGTTAACTGTTTGTCTTCTCTGCTGCTGCAACCCGACTAGGGTTAACTCTTAAAGGGATCCCTTTTTTTTACCCGGGATCCCTTCTTTTGTTTTTCTTGTTTTTGCTTGTGTTCACCATTGTTATTGAGAGACTGCCGAATCATGGATGGTGAATGATTCACAAACTGATGCTGTAAATAGTTCGCACCTTCTTAAAGGTGCCCTCTACTGGTTTTATAAAAGAAAGGACTCTTTGCGAAGACACTGGTCTTGGAACCAGCACCGGAGTCCTTGCTGCGAACAGACTTGCAGCTTGAGAAGTTGCACTACCTCTTAGAGACTTAGTCCCCTCTTAAAGGGGATGTTCATCGAAAGCAATTAAAGAATGATGATGTTTTGAAAGAAAGTACTAATAATGCTGATATGTAAAAGTTATATGTAGCTAACTAGTTGATTGTGAGAAATGTTTAATGATGTTGATAGAAGAATGAGGACAGAAAGTGAACCCGTACGGGGTTAGTCAGTGAGACCTCCTAGGAGCCGTACAGAGATGGCTCAGTAATCCTGAACTGAAAGATGGATGATAAGTTCTATACCGTGTATAGTAGTGGAAAGGCAGTAGGCCCGGGCAGAAAGGGGCGGTCCTGTAACAGAAAGGAGAGGCAGTAGGCCTGGAGCAGATAGGACAGGCGGTCCTGCAGATATAAAGAAGGAGACTGCAGAAAAGTTGATAAGCCTTATAATGTTTTATAAGAGGGTCTTTAGTGGATTTAGCGAATACGTCCTTAAAGGCAATGTTAAATTATTGTTCAAAAATTTTGCACTTAGTAGAATACCCGGTTGGGTAAGAAAAGTTATTTATAGTATGTTATTTAAAGTATTTAACCATGTTTGTAACGTTCAAGTGTCCTCACCTCCCATAAAGGGAAGCTCTGTTAAAAAGTTTACTTGTACTTGCATTTTCAAAATTGTATGTCTTTTTGCTGACATGTATTGTTTTATTCCCAGTCCAGGAGTACTGGATTTAACCGGGGGGGAGTGCAGCACCCCAGAGTCCTGGCTGCTGCAGTACTGACGCTCTGCCGCTATGGGGAGCTATGGTATGTCTGATGGCACTGAAGGAGTTCTTCTGACCAGGTATCACAGTCACCAATACACTTCACAGTCTGGCCTCCGGGGGGGAGCTAAGGGTGCTATGTATTAGGCCAATCCTCACAATCTGGTAAAACTGGGGGTTAGGCAGAAAGTTAGGGAGAAGCTGACTGGGAATCGATCAGGCAACATCCTGTGGCAGAGGGTGTTGCGGGGAGAGACTCAGGGGGGTCCCTGTCAGGGGTGGGATCCTGACAGAGGCCTAGCGAACAGAGGGAACGTTACGGGACCGCGCCTGCACGATATAGCGGCGGTACCCCAAGAAAGGACACGAAGCGAGGTTCATTGTGCTGAGTGAGAAACGAGATCAACGCAACAAGGAGAATACCAGTAGGAGTCGTGCTGTAAGACGAGGCAACATCCTATTGAGGCGCATAACCGGTGGCCGGAACGCCGAGGAAGTATAGAGCTCCAGGCCAAACTTCAAACCTACAGCAGGACAGTCAGTTATAGGCGGGCTGTCTCACCCAATAGACCCAGGAAGACACAGGGGGGTAACAACAGGAGTGGGGCGACGCTAGAGTCCCGGAAGAGCTCCAAGCCTCCCCGTCAGACGGGTGCGTCCTGACCATAAGATCTGGGGGACATGGAAGAACATCAGAATCGAGTTGTGAGGGAACACGAGAAACAGACACAACAGTTGTGGGGACTATCCCGTAAGCACAGCAGGGGAGGACCACAACACACAAGCGCTAGAAGGTAGGCACAGATTTCCACCTGCAAAGGGAACTCTGGAGGTGCCATCGGACCGGCCGGACTTGCGCAGCCTGGTTAACCATATTCCGGACTGAGGACCCTGAAGCCTTCAGTAAAGAGGTAAAGAGACTGCAACCTGGTGTCCTCATTATTTACTGCGACTGGCACTGCACTGCACCACCATAACATCATCACCATACCCACCCCTTTCATTGGGCGCCCCTCAGCAGGGTCACGGACCGGGCCTGGCCACCGTGTCAACCCCAGAACAGAGACTCAGAGGCCCGGTACCGGGTACCCCTCGGCCCTGCGGCAGTGGGGGCGCTGCACATGTAGTATGTATGTAGTATGTTGTATGTATGTATGTATGTAGTATTTTGTATGTATGTATGTAGTATGTTGTATGTATGTAGTATGTATGTATGTTGTATGTATGTAGTATTTATGTAGTATGTATGTTTTTTTATTTTTCTTATATTCAACACATTTGCCGAATGATGGGACTACTACTGTCCCATCATTGACTAATGTGTCAATCACTGTCACTGTAGCAGGCATCATCCGATGGGACTTGTAGTCCCATTGGACAATGCCTGCACACACACACAGAGCCCTGGCAGCCCGCACAGAGCCCCGGCAGCCCGCACAGACCCCCGGCAGGCCCACACAGACCCCTGGCAGCCCGCACAGACCCCCGACAGGCCTGTACAGACCCCTGGCAGCCCGCACAGACCCCCGGCAGGACCGCACAGACCCCCGGCAGGCCCATACAGACCCCCGGCAGCCCACACAGACCCCCGGCAGGCACGCACAGACACCCGTCAGCCCGCACAGACCCCCGAGAGGCCCGTACAGATCCCCGGCAGGCCCGCACAGACCCCGCACGCACACACAGACACGCAGTCTCCGCCCAGGCACCGCCCACACTCTTCACCCCTCTGGAACAGGATGTAGAAGGACAGAAAGGGCTTATTTACATTACGATATTTGTGTCCCATTGACTTGCATTGTTATCGGGTATTGGTATTGGCGATATCTGATATTTTTTGGATATCGGCCGATCCAATCTGATACCGATACTTCTGGATATCGGAAGGTTTCGCTCAACACTAGTCTTCAGGAAAGTTTTGTTTTTCCAGTCAAAATTCTTAGAGAAGGGGTGCTGGTGGGTGCTCTGGGGATTTATCTCAGACAGCGCATTATGGAGGCTCAGGTTGGTGTACCAAAGAGCTTAAAGGGAAGGTGCCGCAATTTTTTTTTTTTACTAAAAATAATTGTTTATATAAAAATTATTTTTTATACAAAACTAAATTTTGTAACTTTAATATTTTTTTATTATTATTATTTTTGCAGCAACTGGGCACCGCCATTTTGCTTTGCAGGTGTGTAACGCCTCTTTCACACGTCAGTCTTTCTTTTTCCATCACAATGCATCATTTTGTGAAAAAAACCGGATCCAACAAATGTTTCTGCTGGATCCGTTTTTTTCTCATAGACTTGTATTATTGACAGATTGTTTGTGACGGATGGCCTTCCGTTTCATCTGTCGTGCACTGGATCCTTCGTAAAATTGCTGTCTGTCGTTGGCTGTAATGGAAGCCTATGAATGCAGGATCCGTTGCTGACTGTCAAAAGCAGGAATCCAGCTATGGATGCCGTCTTTTGAAACGGAACATGCGTGGAAGAATTTCTAGTCAGGGAAATACTCTCTTGCTCTCTCTTTTTACTATTGATGCTGCCTATGCAGTGATGAAGTGCTGCGGTCTGATGTCCTTATCACAAGATACAGAGAGGTAACACAGAGGGAGGGGGAGGCTCTCTGTGCTGCTCTGGCCCTGCCTCTCACTGCAGCTACTGATCAAGACATCAGACTGTGTATCTAATCCTCTCCTGTGTGATATTGTCTGCTGACCCGTGTATTCCTATACTGTGTGATACTGTGCTGAGCCATGTATCTATTCCTCTCCTGTGTGATACTGACTGCTTTGCTGTGCATCTATTCCTATACTGTGTGATACTGACTGCTGAGCCATGCATCTAATACTACCCTGTGTGATACTGAATGCTGAGCCTGGCATCTATTCCTATCCTTTGTGATACTGACTGCGGAGCCGTGTATCTAATCCTGTCCTGCGTTACTGTCTGCTCAGCTGTGTATCTAATCCTATCTTGTGTGTTACTGTCTGCCGAGCTGTGTATCTAATCATATCCTGTGTGTTACTGTCTGATGAGCCATGTATCTAATCCTATGCTGTGTGATACTCTCTGCTGAGCCACGCATCTAATCCTATCCTTTGTGATACTGACTGCTAACCTGTGTATCTACTCCTATCCTGTGATACTGACTACTGAGCCATGTATTTAATCGTATCCTGTGTGATACTGTCTGCTGACCTGTGTATCTAATCCTATACTGTGTAATACTGACTGCTGAGCCGTGTATATAATCGCATCCTGTGATACTGTCTGCTGACCTGTGTATCTAATCCTATACTGTGTGATACTGGCTGCTGAGCCATGTATCAAATCGTATCCTGTGTGATACTGTCTGCTGATCCGTGTATCTAATCCTATCCTGTGTGATACTGACTGCTGAGATGTGTATCTAACCCTATACTGTGTGACACTGACTGCTGAGCCGCGTATCTAATCGTATCCTGTGTGATACTGTCTGCTGAGCCGTGTATATAATCCTATCCTGTGTGATACTGACTGCTGACCCGTGTATCTACTCCTATCCTGAGATACTGACTACTGAGCCAAGTATTTAATCGTATCCTGTGTGATACTGTCTGCTGACCTGTGTATCTAATCCTATACTGAGTAATACTGACTGCTGAGCCGTGTATCTAATCGTATCCTGTGTGATACTGAATACTGAGTCAGGCATCTATTCCTATCCTGTGTGATACTGTGTGCTGACCCGTGTATCTAATACTATCCTGTGTGATACTGAATCCTGAGTCAGGCATCTATTCCTATCCTGTGTGATACTGACTGCGGAGCCATGTATCTAATCCTATCCTGCATTACTGTCTGCTGAGTTGTGTATCTAATCATATCCTGTGTGTTACTGTCTGATTAGCCGTGTATCTAATCCTCTGCTGTGTGATACTGTCTACTGAGCCATGCATCTAATCCTATCCTGCGTAATACTGACTGCTGACCCATGTATCTACTCCTATCCTGTGATACTGACTACTGAGCCATGTAGCTAATCGTATCCTGTGTGATACCGTATGCTGACCTGTGTATCTAATCCTATACTGTGTGATACTGGCTACTGATCCGTGTATCTAATCGTATCCTGTGTGATACTGTCTGCTGATCCATGTATCTAATCCTATCCTGTGTGATACTGACTGCTGAGCCGTGTATCTAATCCTATCCTTTGTGATACTGACTGTTGACCCATGTATCTACTCCTATCCTGTGATACTGACTACTGAGCCATGTATTTAATCGTATCCTGTGTGATACTGTCTGCTGACCTGTGTATCTAATCCTATACTGTGTAATACTGACTGCTGAGCTGTGTATCAAGTTGGAGCGCCCCCACATTAAGGGCAATGGGGTACTCGGTACCGGGTCCGTCTCGGTTCAGAGGATCACGGTGGCCCGACCTGGTCCGTGGCCCTTTTGAGGGACGTCCAATTAAAGGTGTAGTTTGTATAGTGTTCGTGACGCCACCTGTGGTATTCGGTCAGGGTGACCGACGCTGCTTAGGGGTCCACTGGGGTGATGGAATGGCAGCTAGATGGTATACCTTCCCACAGGTGAAGTATGTCCCCAGGTCTTCTCAGATGTGTAGGTAGTGATGGTGGACGATGTAAGGCGCAATGAATAACGAGTACACAAGGTTGCATTCTCTTTACCTTTTACTGAAGACTTCAGCGTCCACAGTCCAGAGCACCGTTCACAGGGCAAGCAGAGTCCGGCCTGTCTGAAGGCACATCCAGAGTTCCCTTTGCAGGTGGAAATCAGTAGCCTTCCTACTAGCGCCTGTGTGTTGTAGTACCTCCCTGCTGAGCACCACGGGATAGTCCTCACAACTTTCTTGGATGTTTCTGATGTTCTCTCTCTCTCTGTCCCCCAGATGGTATGGATAGGACAACCTGTATGACGGGGTAGGCCTGGAGCTATTTTATAGGGACCCTAGAGACGCCCCTCTCCCACAAATTGCCTGCGTGTCTTCATAGGTATTAAGGTCAGGCAACCAACTTGGAAGTGACTGTCCTGCCGGTCTCTGAAGTAATGTGTAGAGCCTATTACGCCCTCTATGTTCCGGCCACCGGCTACGCGCCTCAGAAGGAGGCTGCGGATCTTGGGGAAGAACTCCTCCCGGTATTATCTCCTTGTGCTGTTACCTCGTTTCTCACTCTCCACAATACAATTCACTTTGTGTCCTTTCTTAGGATGCTGCCGCAATGGGTGCAGGCGCAGCTCCGTAATGCTCTATCTCGTGCTTGGCCTCTGTCAGGTTCCCACCCCTGACAGGGACCCTCTGTCTGCAGCTCAGATGTTCCTCCTTCTTCCCCTGTCTGCCTGACAGGTCCTCTCTGGGTCAAACCCAGGGAGCTTCTGACTGACTTCCTATCCAACCCACCAGTTTTACCCATGTGTGAGGAGTGTCCTAATAGATAGAAGCAAGGCTCCCCCTGGTGGACTGGAGTGTGAAGTGTAGTGTGTGACTTGTGATACCTGGCAAGTTGAACTCCTTTAGTACCATCAGACATAATGTCACTCCCCTGGTGGAAGAGCGACATTACTGCAACGACCTGGACTCTGGGGCACTGCACTCCCCCCCGTTAAATCCAAGTACTCCGGGACTGGGAAAAGAAGAACAACAATACATGTTAGCAAAAGACATACAAATTTTTTGAATGCTGTAAACAAGTAAAGATAACAATGCTTCCCTTTATGGGAGGTGCGACACTTGAACGTTACAAACAAGAACATATTTATATTGTGCAAAAGCAAATTAAAAACAATTATTATCTATCTATAGAACCAATTACCCATGCAGGTATTCTATCTACTAAGTGCAAGGGCCCTCTGAGGGTGTATTATAAAATGTCTTTCACTTTCACGTGTGCAGGACTATCTGTCTACCCCTACGGGCCTACTGCATTTCTCTTCCTAAAAGCTCAGCTTTATTCAAAGTACATCACTATCATTGCATTCTCAACATTATCACTATTTAACCTTTTAGCTACATACTATCACTATATAAAACATTATTGCTATCTAACTACTTAAAGCAAAATTATTACTTCTAAACATTCCCTTTAAGAGGAAATATCAAGTCTCTTCTGAGGTAGTGCAAACAATTAACAAGTCAGGTAATAACTTTAAATCAAGAACTTTCATGCTGTAATCAGGAACAGTCTCTTCAAAAAGCTCCTCTTTGTAAAACCAGTAGAGAGCACCCTTAAAAAGGTGCAAACTATGTACAATAGCAGTTTGTAATCATGCGCAGTCCATGATTCCTCAGTTCGTTAGAAAAAGTAGAGAACTTTGTGCAAACTTGAAAACAATAGAGAACCCGGGTAAACGAAGGGATCCCTTTAAAAGTTAACCCTGGACGGGTTTTTAAAGCAGCAAAGAGAACATAAATCTTTAACTATTTGCAAGCCGTGGTTTCGAGGTTTATTTGAACCACTCTGGAGGTAGTACCGACAGGGGTAGTCCTTTTGGGTGTTGGCTACCGCCTGGTACTACATAAGGAGGTCTCTCATCCCATTTGGGGGTCTGAGTACCCACTGTTTTCTGTTCCGGGACAGCTGGAACGCCGGCCATCAGTGGAGTCAGTTCTTTGGCCACAACGGTGGTAGAAGTGGCGACAGTACACGTTGTAGTCCGGATAATGGTACACGTCGGAGTAACAGTCGTAGTCTTGGTAATAGCTGTGGCCGGAGCATGAGAGGGTACTGTTGCCACAGGAGACAATTTAACCGGGCTCTTCGTGGGATGTGCTATAGTGTCCTTCCTTTTATGCACACTCAAGGCAAACCAGCCCTTTTCCCCAAAGTGCCTGGTGTAGGTGACTACATCTCCCGGGTAAAGATCTCAGTCTGGGTTGCCTTCCCGCAGGTGGGATTCCACGTCCCTCCGGTTCACGAAGACCTCAGAGTACAGCCCTTGTTCTTTCATGAAACCGCATCCTCCCCGGAGCTTGAAGGCTACAACCGTGCCCTGCCTGTGCGGGGCCTGGTGAGCAGTGTGGTCCTTACGGGCCTTGGCTTTCACCGCTAGGTCACGTTGGTCATGGACCTCACGTTGGGCCTGGTACTTCTCCTCTTTCTCCTCCCACTGTCGAGCAAGCTGGGCCTGATAGTCTTCCCAACTAAGGGCTTCCACCATCTCCCCTTCATGCGATTCCGCCCTGGGGAACCCCATGAAGTCTGACCCGGGGTTCACCCAGCGGTACACAGTCTGCTCCGCGTAGACCTCACCCGGCAAGGTGGTTGGCGAAATCGGGGCCTTTAAGGACCGCTCCATACCCGTGGCCTGGTCCCAGGGTTCAAGGCGCTGGAGTCTATGGGTCCCACGGGGAGGTGGCGCTGTGGCGGAGCCTATCAGCAAGTCCTCCGTCGCCGGGGCAGGGTCGGCGTGCTTACCGGCCGTAGCAGTGTCCTCCATATCAGCTGGCTCCACTGGCGGCGGCGTCTGCGGTGGCGCTGGCAGAGGCTCTGGTAGCAGTACAGGAAACAGTGTAGGAGGATCCTCTGCTGGTGCCACCTGGTATGGGGCCTTGGTCTTCACCCCCAGCTGCTGGAGTTGGTCTATCAGCTCTTCCATCCCGATCTGCAGGGAATCAGCGTCAGCGGTGGAGACTTGGCTGCGGTGCCCTTCCGGGTAGCTGGGGGAGTCCTCTGCTCCAACCCCACACTCTGGTTCCGGGCGGCTGGCCATGGCGTCCTCCACGTGGCTCACTTCCTCCTGGTGTTTTTCCCGCTGTCTTCATCGTGGGCGGTTTCGTTTTCGTTGTCTCCGCCCGCCATTAAGAATTAAGAGGCGGATCTCGGCTGCTGACGGACACATCCTCAAAGTACAGAAATATTTAGACTGGGAGGCCATTATTTTTCGCGCTTCTCAGTTTGTTCACGCCCACAACTCCACGCCCTTCTTCTTCTCCTGCGCTCCTCGTGGCGCGGCAATGGCGGCGGTTTTGGTGGGAATTTTGGGGGCAAATAGCAATACACAGTTCTGAAGCAAATCACGGTTCAAGCACAACTTTAGCACAGTTCTTAGGCACACATGACCCGATTTTCGGGCTTAAGTAGATCCTGTTCGTGATGCCAAAGTTGGAGTGCCCCCACGTTAAGGGCAATGGGGTACTCGGTACTGGGTCCGTCTCAGTTCGGAGGATGTCACGGTGGCCCGACCCGGTCCGTGGCCCTTTTGGGGGACGTCCAATTAAAGGTGTAGTTTGTATAGTGTTCGTGATGCCACCTGTGGTATTCGATCAGGGTGACCGACGCTGCTTAGGGGTCCGCTGGGGTGATGGAGTGGCAGCTAGATGGTATATCTTCCCACAGGTGAAGTATGTCCCCAGGGATTCCCAGATGTGTAGGTAGTGATGGCGGACGATGTAAGGCGCAATGAATAACGGGGACACAAGGTTGCAGTATCTTTACCTTTTACTGAAGACTTCAGCATCCACAGTCCAGAGCACAGATCACGGGGCTGGCAGTGTTTGGCCGGTCCGAAGGCACATCCAGAGCTCCCTTGTGCAGGTGGAAATCAGTAGCCTTCCTACTAGCGCCTGTGTGTTGTAGTACCTCCCTGCTGAGCACCACGGGATAGTCCTCACAACTTTCTTGGATGTTTCTGATGTTCTCTCTCTCTCTCTGTCCCCCAGATGGTATGGATAGGACAACCTGTATGACGGGGTAGGCCTGGAGTTATTTTATAGGGACCCTAGAGACGCCCCTCTCCCACAAATTGCCTCCGTGTCTTCATAGGTATTAAGGTCGGGCAACCAACTTGGAATTGAATGTCCTGCCGGTCTCTGAAGTAATGCGTAGAGCCTATTACTCCCTCGGTGTTCCGGCAACCGGCTACGCGCCTCAGAAGGAGGCTGCGGATCTTGGGGCAGAACTCCTCCCGGTATTATCTCCTTGTGCTGTGACCTCGTTTCTCACTCTCCACAATACAATTCGCTTCGTGTCCTTTCTTAGGATGCTGCCGCAATGGGTGCAGGCGCAGCTCCATAACACTCTCTCGTGCTTGGCCTCTGTCTGACAGGTCCTCTATGGGTCAAACCCAGGCAGCTTCTGACTGACTTCCTATCCAACCCACCAGTTTTACCCATGTGTGAGGAGTGCCCTAATAGATAGAAGCAAGGCGCAAGGCTCCCCCTGGTGGACTGGAGTGTGAAGTGTAGTGTGTGACTTGTGATACCTGGCAAGGTGAACTCCTTTAGTACATCAGACGTAATATCACTCCCCTGGTGGAAGAGCGACATTACTGCAACGACCAGGAATCTGGGGCACTGCATAATCGTATCCTGTGTGATACTGTCTGCTGACCCGTGTATCTAATCATACACTGTGTGATACTGACTGCTGAGCCATGCATCTAATCCTATCCTGTGTGATACTGTGTGCTTACCCGTGTATCTAATACTATCCTGTGTGATACTGAATGCTGAGTCAGGCATCTATTTCTATCCTGTGTGATACTGCCTGCGGAGCTGTGTATCTAATCCTATCCTGCGTTACTGTCTGATGAGTTGTGTATCTAACCATATCCTGTGTGTTACTGTCTGATTAGCCGTGTATCTAATCCTCTGCTATTTGATACTGTCTGCTGAGCCATGCATCTAATCCTATCCTGTGTAATACTGACTGCTTACCCGTGTATCTACTTCTATCCTGTGATACTGACTACTGAGCCATGTAGCTAATCGTATCCTGTGTGATACCGTATGCTGACCTGTGTATCTAATCCTATACTGTGTGATACTGGCTGCTGAGCCATGTATCTAGTCGTATCCTGTGTGATACTGTCTGCTGATCCGTGTATCTAATCCTATCCTGTGTGATACTGACTGCTGAGCTGTGTATCTAATCCTATACTGTGTGATACTGACTGCTGAGCCGTGTACCTAATTGTATCCTGTGTGATACTGTCTGCTGAGCGGTGTATCTAATCCTCTGCTGTGTAATACTGTCTGCTGACCAGTGTATCTAATTCTATCCTGTGTGATACTGTATATTAAGCCATGTATCTAATCCTATACTGTGTGACACTGTCTGCTGAGGCGTGTATCTAATCGTATCCTGTGTGATACTGTCTGCTGACCCGTGTATCTAATCCTATCATGTGTGATACTGACTGCTGAGCCGTGTATCTAATCCTATCCTGTGTGATACTGACTGCTGAGCCGTGCATCTAATCCTATCCGGTGTGATACTGACTACTGAGATGTATCTAATTCTATCCTGTGTCATACTGTCTGCTGAGCCGTGTATCTAATCCTATCCTGTGTGAGACTGTCTGAGCCGTGTATCTAATCCTCTCCTATGCACTCCTCTCCCCCTGCATGTCTTTCCCTATTGCACACACAACTTAGTGCGTGCAATAACTGGAGCTGCGGGGGTCATGCTGTATTATGGCATTATGTGTGATCTATATGACGATATTATATGTGATCTGTATGGTGGTATTATGTTTGATCAGTATTGTGGAATGATGTAAAAGCTATATGACGGTATTATATGAGAACTATATTGTGGGATTATGTGTGATCCATGTGGCAGCACTATGTGAGAATTATGTGGTGGTATTGTGTGTGATCTATATGATGGTATTATATGAGACGCACGTGGCAGTATTATGTGTGATCTATATGGCGGTATTATGTGATATGTGGCTGCATTATGCGAGAAGTTTATGGCGTGACGGTATTGTGTGATCTATATGGCAGTATTATGTGAAAACTATTTGACAGCATTATGTGAGATCTATATGGTGGTATTATGTGAGAAGTATATGATTGTATATGTGTGATCTATATGGCGGCATTATGTGAGAACTATGATGGTATGTGAGATCTATATGGCGGCAATATGTGAGAACTATTTGACGGTATTATGTGAAGTATATGGTAGTATGTGAGAACACTATGGTGGCATTATGTGTGATCTATATGGTGGTATGTGAGAACTATATGACAATATTGTGTGATCTATTTGATGGTATTATGTGTGATCTATATGGCGGTATTATGTGAGATCTATGTGGCGGTATTACATGTGATCTATATTGGCGGTATTATGTGAGAACACTAAGGCAGCATTATCTTCAGAAAAGGGACTCAATCTAGGGTCGTACTGGTTGAGCAGCTGCACACAAGTCTGAGGTAATAGAGGGGGCAGCATGACCTCCAGTCAGGTGCAGTCAGGGGAAGACTGGTGAGGCAGCTGAAGAAAGGGGTCACATTTTTATCGTTACTATATGGCTACATTTCCCCCCAGCCTGCTTCCCAGCGTCACCCCGTACTGCGCCTGTCGCCTCGCTTTCACACATCGCCAGGACAGGATCTGAGGAGGGGAATGGGGTCTTTGCATGCAAAGTCTGGATCAGAACAGGCCATCAATCAGCAGAAATGTTTCCTGGATTTCTGTGGAGAGGACAAGCAGACGGCCCATCCATGTGTAATAAAGACAGCGCTCTATGTACAATCCCTGGCTGCTCCGCGCACCGAACATGGTGCCCCCCCATAGACCAGCACACTGCTCTCCTGAAATGCTCTGTGCTGCTGTCACCCTGCTCCCTCCACCATATATCTCCCAGAATCCTTGCTGCCTGCCATCCTCTGTGACTGTCTACTTGTCAGTATAACTTTACTATCACCAACAAAATGGCTGCTCACTGTGTTCCTGAATCCTCTCTTCTTATCCCTTAGCAAACACCCAGAAGGGAAGGAGAGGAGACATCACACAAGTCAGCAGACTCCGCCCATAATTACTGCAGTGCAGTAATGTGAGCTAATTGTACACTAGGTTTTTGTCAAATTTCAGTAGCTGCTCCCCCTAATGTTTAAAAGTGGAAATGCCAAACCTTTTCAAATTATTTTCCATATTTTACTAAATTTTAAACAAATGATAATATTTTTAAAGAAAACGTGAACATTAATTCTTTACATTTTTTCAGTTGCTGGAAAAAAAAATTGTTGATGGCACCTTCCCTTTAACACCTGATAGGCTTTATATGCCATCGTCGTTTCGCAGTTATCCTCTTAACTAAGTGCATGAATCTGTCTTGGTTGGGCATCCTGGTTCCTCTGCCACCTGGAGAGTTGTTTCCTGGTCATTTTAGTGCAGAGTGCTAGAAAACTTGCCGACCAGCTGTACCCTCTCCTAGTGTATCCTCACCCATCCCCTGTAGACTGTGAGCCCTCGCGGGCAGGGTCCTCTCTCCTCCTGTTTTTGTGTGTGCCTTGTTTTACACATGTTTATTGTACTTGTCTAAATATGCTCCGTTCACATGTAAAGCGCCATGGAATAATTGGCGCTATAAAAATGTATAATAATAATATTTAGGGTCTAAAACCTCTTGCCAGACCCGACAGGGTTTCTTTTGTTTAATGAAGTAAATTTGGAGGAGGACATGGAGAATGAAGTGGAATGAGAGTTTGGCTCCAGACGACATTCTTTGCACCTACCTTCTGTTTCTTTTTAAGAAGTAGGCAGTGTATATTCAAACAGTAATTGCTATATTGTTTTTGTATATTGTAATTTATTTTACTCACTCTGGGATCATTACTTTTTCAACACATGTCCCCTTTTGTAGGTAATTCAAACTCTGCTCTCCCCTCTGGGTCTTTAGGAGTAAAGATGAGCGAAAAATTTAAAGTACGATTTGGATTACGATCGCCGAAGTTGCAATATTCGCCGACTAATTTGTTGAATATTTGCTGAACATAGCTAAATGCCATTGGAGTCAATGGGAGGCAAAATCACATACATAACACCTTCAAACAGGCTCAAAATCTGCCAAAACACATCAAATGAGGAGCTGACACCAGTTAAGTGGCCTCAAATTACACACAGTACAAATTTTAGAATGGCACAGCAGCAATCAGCCATGCATGAGGTATCAGTGTCTTGGCCAGCATTTACAGCTTTGAATGGAATTTCAAATTAACACTCAGGTGGTACAAATATCAGTTTCATAGAAAAATCTAAGGATAGTAACACGGGTAGTTGACTCAAAGGAATTGGAGACCTGCCGGTCTCAGAGGCAGGGGCTGGCTGGCAAATTTTAGCCTGGGGGGCAACCACACAGCAGTGGCCCATGAGTCGCGGCCCATCCTTAAAGGGGTTGTCGGATCTTAAGCTACATGTCTAAAGTCACTGTGTGTGAATCCCCATATCGTGCACACTGTGAGGATTCTCTGGTGCCGGGAACAGGTGGTCTTGTGACTGCAAGCATGCGAATGAATATATATTATATATATATACACTCACTGGCCACTTTATTAGGTACACCTGTCCAACTTCTTGTTAACACTTAATTTCTAATCAGCCAATCACATGGCGGCAACTCAGTGCATTTAGGCATGTAGACATGGTCAAGACAATCTCCTGCAGTTCAAACCGAGCATCAGTATGGGGAAGAAAGGTGATTTGAGTGCCTTTGAACGTGGCATGGTTGTTGGTGCCAGAAGGGCCGGTCTGAGTATTTCAGAAACTGCTGATCTACTGGGATTTTCACGCACAACCATCTCTAGGGTTTACAGAGAATGGTCCGAAAAAGAAAAAAAATCCAGTGAGCGGCAGTTCTGTGGGCGGAAATGCCTTGTTGATGCCAGAGGTCAGAGGAGAATGGGCAGACTGGTTCGAGCTGATAGAAAGGCAACAGTGACTCAAATCGCCACCCGTTACAACCAAGGTAGGCCTAAGAGCATCTCTGAACGCACAGTGCGTCGAACTTTGAGGCAGATGGGCTACAGCAGCAGAAGACCACACCGGGTACCACTCCTTTCAGCTAAGAACAGGAAACTGAGGCTACAATTTGTACAAGCTCATCGAAATTGGACAGTAGAAGATTGGAAAAACGTTGCTTGGTCTGATGAGTCTCGATTTCTGCTGCGACATTCGGATGGTAGGGTCAGAATTTAATATATATATAAAACACACAGTCCTACTGTATACAGTGACAGTCACACACACAACCCCACTGTATAATGACAGGCACAGCCCCACTGTATAATGACAAGCACAGCCTCACTGTATAATGACACACACACGCACAACCCTACTGTATAATTAATGACACACACACAGCCCCACTGTATAGTGACACACACGCACGCACAGCCCCACTGTATAATGACACACACACGCACAACCCTACTGTATAATTAATGACACACACACAGCCCCACTGTATAGTGACACACACGCACACACAGCCCCACTGTATAATGACACGCACAGCCCCAATGTATAATGACACGCACAGCCTCACTGTATAATCTCACACACAGCCTCACTGTATAATCTCACGCACACACTGTATAATCACACACACAGGGCCGGACTGGGACAAAAAAAAACAGCCCTGCCACACAAACCCCACCAGCCCACATACTATAACACTCCCCATCCTGATCAGTGAATTTTGCTATACTTTGTACTGCCCTTCAACACTTCTCTTAAAGGCGTTATTTGAAGAGCCACATGTGAATGGCGCCGCAGTGCGCATGATCGAACACAGGTCCATTTACATGGTGCTCTTTACACCGCAGGCAGGCATCAGGGACACCCTGGGGATGAGGAGAGCCCAGAGGATGGCAGAGGACTGAGGAGCACAGCGCCCAGTGACCGCTCTGCAGAGGACTCACAGCAGAGGTGCCATCTCCCTCACAGGGGACCAGCGCTCCTCCTGCCGCCCAGCAGTATCTGCTCCGGAGCCAGGCGCCTCCTCCTCTCCTTCATTAGTGCCCCCGGCGCCTGCGTTGTAAGTTGGAAGGGCAGCGCAAGCTGCGCATGCCCGAAAAAAACCTTACAGCGCAGGCGCTGGAGACGCTAATGAAGGAAGAGGAGGTGGCGCCTGGCACACAGAGTACTGAGGGAGGCGTTTGTGTCAGGGGGGAAAAGACATGCCCCCCTGACAAACTACAGGTATGACAGGCAAATTCTAAAAACGATTACTTCAGCGTTGGAAGGGACCAGAACTAAAAGAGCCACCTTCACAGAATGCAGCATTACAGCTGCACAAGATGGCTTTTTTAGTTAAAAACGCTGGGGGGGGGGGGTTGAGGTTCCCTTTAATACAGGTGCTCATTAGGGTGGAATCACAGTAGCATATGGCATTGGAAGTGATCTGCCAATGCTACTTGGCTCCTGCTCTGCTGTGAGCATGATCCGAGTGTCCGTGCTCCAATGCTCTCGCAGCACAAGTGTGGAGGAGACGGAGAAATTAATTTCTCCATCTTCTCAATGGTCTGACTCGCCGTGTATCAGACTGCAACATCTGCTGAGAAAAAAAAAACTACTGCACACGGACAGCAAGTGAGAAGAGAATCGTACCACTTTTGTGGAAGAAAATGGAACCGATTTTTTTTATACACTATATTAGTCCATGTGGCAACATTTCACTTCCATATCAGAGAAATGTGCAGTTACAGATCCGAAACGTTGCCACATGGGCCAATAAGGAGTACGCTACTTTTCTCACAATTAATCAGAGTGATAGATAGACAGATACACACACATACATAATAAGAATAGATACTGAGAATTACACCATTTATGCAGGACAGTAGAAGTATACACAGCTCCACAACATACCGTATATACTTGAGTATATGTCGACCCAAGTATATGCCGAGGCACCTAATTTTGCCAGAAAAAAACTGGGAGAGCTTATTGAGTCGAGTATAAGCCAGGTATGCATTGTCCCCACATCCCCGTCCTTGTATGCATGGCTCCCCTGTCCCTGTATGCATGGCTCCTTATCCCCGTCCTTGTATGCATAGCTCCTCATCCCTGTCCTTGTATGCATGGTCCCCCCATCCCTGTCCTTGTATGCATTGCTCCTTATCCCAGTCCTTGTATGCATGGCTCCTCATCCCCATCCTTGTCTGCATGGCTCCCCCGTCCCCGTCCGCATGGCTCCTTATCCCCGTCCTTGTATGCATAGCTCCTCATCCCTGTCCTTGTATGCATGGTCCCCCCATCCCAGTCCTTGTATGCATGGCTCCTTATCCCCGTCCTTGTATGCATGGCTCCTCATCCCCGTCTTTGTATGCATGGCTCCTTATCCCCATCCTTGTCTGCATGGGCTCCTTAGCTCCTTATCCCCATCCTTGTATGCATGACTCCTTATCCCCGTCCTTGTATGCATGGGCCTCTTATTCCCATTTTTGTATGCATGGCTCCTTATCCTCGTCCTTGTATGCATGGCTCCTTATCCCCGTCCTTTTATGCATGGCTCCGTCCTTGTTCATGTATGCATGGTTCCGATAAAAAAAAAAAACACATCCTACTTACCTTCCCTGCATGCCCTCGCAGCATCTCGTTTTGGTGCCAGCAGCTCCTGTGGCTGGGTGATCACGTGTCCCCCACTCATTAAGATAATGAATATTTAGGCCGGAGACACACTGCTGCGAGATACGGCCGAGTCTCGCTGGTTAAAAGCAAGCTGTGGCACCTGCACTCCGGAGCGGAGCGTGCAGCTGCATAGCAATACATGGAGCCGCACGCTCCGCTCCGGAGTGCAGGTGCCACAGCTTGCTTTTAACCAGCGAGACTCGGCCGTATCTCGCACCAGTGTGTCTCCGGCCTTTACCCACGCCTATGGGAGTGGAGAGGGGTGAATACTCATTACCTTAATGAGAGGCAGACACATGATCGCTCGGTCTGAAGAGCTGCTGGCGCCAGAACAAGATGCAGCGAGGGAGCGCAGGGAAGGTAAGTAGGATGTGTGCTGGAAGCCAGCAGCTGTGGCTGTGAACCCTATAAGAGAAATGAATATTCACGGCACTGGAATATTCTGTGACTCGCTGCTCCCCCTCCGTTTTTCTGGGACAATGACTCGTGTATAAGCTGAGGGGGGTGTTTTCAGGACAAAAAAAAATATGCTGAAAAACTCGGCTTATACATGAGTTTATACGGTATACTACAATCTATTATATACACAGAGGCATATTATATACCGTGTTAAGGAATATAGAGCGGTGTATATATTATATTAGATGGTGACCCGATTCTAACGCATCGGGTATTCTAGAATATGCATGTCCACGTAGTATATTGCCCAGCCACGTAGTATATTGCCCAGTGACATAGTATATTGCCCAGCCACGTAGTATATTGCCCAGCGACGTAGTATATTGCCCAGTGACGTAGTATACAGCACAGAGCCACGTAGTATATTGCACAGCGATGTAGTATACAGCACAGAGCCACGTAGTATATTGCACAGCAATGTAGTATACAGCACAGAGCCACACAGTATATTGCCCAGCCACGTAGTATATTGGCCAGTCACGTAGTATATTGCCCAGCTACGTAGTATATTGCCCAGCAACGTAGTATATTGCCCAGCCGCGTAGTATATTGCCCAGCCGCGTAGTATATTGCTCAGCCACGTAGTATATTGCCCAGCCACGTAGTATATTGCCCAGCCACGTAGTATATTGCCCAGCCACGTAGTATATTGCCCAACCACGTAGTATACAGCACAGAGCCACGTAGTATATTGCCCAGCGATGTAGTATACAGCAGAGCCACATAGTATATTGCACAGCGATGTAGTATACAGCACAGAGCCACGTAGTATATTGCCCAGCCACGTAGTATATTGCCCAGTTACGTAGTATACAGCACAGAGCCACGTAGTATATTGCCCAGCCACGTAGCATATTGCCCAGCCACGTAGCATATTGCCCAGCCACGTAGCATATTGCCCAGCCACGTAGTATATTGCCCAGTGACGTAGTATATTGCCCAGTGACGTAGTATTCAGCACAGAGCCACGTAGTATATTGCACAGCGACGTAGTATACACCACAGAGCCATGTAGTATATTGCCCAGCTACGTAGTATATTGCCCAGCCATGTATGTCACAGGTTAAAAAATAAAAAATAAACATATACTCACCTTCCGAGGGGTCCCTTGTAGTTCTGTCGCCTGTGTGCCGTGCAGGCGGCAGCTTCCGGTCCCAGGGTGTGATGACGTCGCAGTCACTTGACCGTGACATCATCGCAGGTCTTTCTCGCGCAGGCACTCAGGACCCGTGATGACGTCATGGTCACATGACCGTGACATCACGGCAGGTCCTTCTCGCAGACCATCCTTGCCAACGGAACCTGCCGCTTGCATGGACCGGTCACCGGAGCGTTGCGAGGAGTGGGAAAGGCGGCAGAAGGTGAGTATATAATGATTTTTTATTTTTTTAAAATTATTTTTAACATTAGATCTTTCTACTATTGACGCTGCATAGGCAGCATCAATAGTAAAAAGTTGGTCACACAGGGTTAATAGCGGCGGTAGCGGAGTGAGTTACCCGCGGCATAACGCGCTCCGTTACCGCTGGCATTAACCCTGTGTGCGGTGACTGCGGGGAATATGGAGCGGGCGCCGGGCATTGACTGCAGGGGAGTAGGGATGGACTAATCGGACTGTGCCCATCGCTGATTGGTCGCGGCAGCCATGACAGGCAGCTGGCGAGACCAATCAGCGACTTGGATTCCATGACAGACAGAGGCCGCAACCAATGAATATCCGTGACAGACAGACGGAAGTGACCCTTAGACAATTATATAGTAGATAGTGTAGAGATGTGGCAGCAGTGTATATATAGTGTGTGTACACCAGTCACAGTATCACATACAATATATAGGTGATACTACAACTATACACATCAGTCGCAGTGTCAACTATATATTGTATATATATATACATAGCGCCATACTATACAAACATCTCTACACTCTCTCTCTCTCTCTCTATGTAATATATATATATATATATATACTGTATATATATATATTCAAAAAATATATACACACACACACATCTCTACAATATACGGTAATTAGGACAGAATTATACTATGTTATGATGCATACATCACGTAGGAGACACAGAGGCTGATGTACATAGGAGACACCGCGACTGCTGAATATATATCACATTGAAGCTACTGTATATACAATATATAGTTGACACTGCGACTGATGTGTATAGTTGTAGTATCACCTATATATTGTATGTGATACTGTGACTGGTGTACACACATTATATAGATGAAACTGATAAAATAAAATTATATATATATATATATATATATATATATTACACACAGATAGATAGTGCTGCTATACACAGCAGTATCACCTATACAATGTATATGCAGTAGTCTATACATTATACAGGTGATACTGCAAATGTTGGATACACGATATATAGGCGATACTGCTACTGCTGTATATAATGATAGTATCACCTATATATCATGTATACAGCAGTCTATATACATTATATAGGCAATACTGCTACTGATGTGTATATATGTTATATATAGGTGATACTGTTGTGTATATATGTACGTGTGTGTGTGTATACACATACACACACACACACACACACACACACACCAGTATAGCCTATATAACGACATATATACACAGCAGTATCACCTATATACACATCAGTAGCGGTATTGCCTATATAATGTGTATAGACTACTAAATATACATTATATAGGTGATACTGATGTATATAATCACTATACTACCTATATAATGTATGTATAGCAGTCTATATCTTATATAGGTAACACTGCTACTGATGTGTATATACATTATATAGGTGGTACTGCTGTGTATACATGTACATATATGTGTATACATACATGTGTGTGTACAGTATACTGTATATACAGTATGTATACACACACACTGCAGTGTCACCTATATAAGGTATATATGCATCAGTAGCAGTGTCACCTATATAAGATATAGGCTGCTATACATACATTTTAGTGGTATAGTGATTATATACAGCAGTATCACCTATATAACGTATATATAGCAGTCTATACACATTATATAGGTGCAACTGCTGTATATACATTAAAAAATCATCTTGGGACTCACCCAGGTCCCTGAGATTGGGGGGGGAGGTCGGGAGGATGAAGGGCTGAGATGTGTTGGGTCCTCTCCAGCGTCGGCAGTGAAGAGGATCCCAGGCATTGGTGAGCAGTCTTCTCTGACGCTGGTACAGGCCGGCCAGCGTCAGACACAGTCAGGTCAGGTGGAGGCGTCCTATGCGCGCCGGCCTTTTCAAATGTGCGCGCGTGGTCTCCTGCTTGCCCGCGCTGACACGGGCAGCAGACGAGCACGCGCAGGAACTAGGACCGCGGCCGTGCTCGCGCACTAGCGTGGGCCGCCGCGGCACTTATCAGCGCTGGCAACGCGCGCACACAGGACCTGGCTTAGATTTAAAGGGCCGGCTGGAGGGATGCGGCGCGCTATGTATTAAAATCGCTGCCGGTCCTCCAGCGGCCCTGTGCAGCTGCTCAGGCACCGGCCCGGGGGGCATATGCACTCCTGCCACCTGGCCCAGTCCGCCCCTGCTCAGAGGCCTACTACTATAGGCAACTCACAAGAAGGAGACCCAATCAGGAGTCTACACATATTACAAAAATAGTGGTAGATAAGAATAAAGTGGCATAAATTTCACATTAGAGGAGACGCCACTTGAAGCTGCACTTGCCATCCACTCTAGCACATGCTCTTTCTGGGCCTCATCAGCAAGGCATACCACTGTGCATATGCCAAAGAAAGTTTGCATAGGATGTGACATTAGGTCACTATTGCTTTCACAAACATTGCCTAGCCTAATTCCTCTTCCACCACGGCCTCGCTTTTTCCCAGTCATATTGCCTGGATAGTGTGGTAAGAGCACAGTATTAGCAACAAAAATTAGATTTTAAACTTGGCCCCACCTCTACAAACGGCTGAATTTCAGCGGCAATAAATTCCAAGGTGAAATATGGCACTCTGTATCGTGTTAGTCACAGAAGAAAGAATTGTTTGAGTTTGGATGAGGCATGTATGACAAAGAAAATATGCTACAATTTGAAAGTCAGATGTCCACTACTGTGTGACGCTAGGAACACAAGATGCTGCAAACTATTTGAAAGTCAGGTCCCCTACTGTATGACGCTAGGAACAGAATAATTTTTGTGGCTTTTTGATCAAGCCTCTATGACATACTAGATGCTGCAAACTATTTTTTTTTTTTATGTAAATTTTTATTGGATGTTTTAACTTAACATTAACAATAATAACAAAAGCCACAAAAGTTAAGAAAACATCAACAATCAAGGTCTATCCATGATACGATATTGTATCCCAATAAGGAAAGAACAGTAAGTGACATGACCCTCAGTTGCTATATTTATACAGAGAAGTTGAAGGCTTTAACCCCTTAATCCCATATGACGTACTATCCCGTCAAGGTGACCTGGGACTTAATTCCCAGGGACGGGATAGTACGTCACAGGGGGAGCGCGGCCGATCGCGGCCGGGTGTCAGCTGACTATCGCAGCTGACATCCAGCACTATGTGTCACGGACCGCCCCCGGCACATTAACCCTCGGCACACTGCGCTCAAACATGATCGCAGCATTCTGGGGGCATAGGGAAGCATCGCGCAGGGAGGGGGCACCCTGCAGGCTTCCCGGAGACCCTCGGTACAAGGCGATGTGCTCACCTTGTACCGAGCGTCTCCTCCAGGGCCGGCGTCAACACCCGGCCTACCCGGGCAAGTGCCGGGGCCCTGACGAGACAGGGGGGCCCACTCACACAGTCATAGAGCCATCTGGCTGCTTTAACCCTTTCTACCCTCTCAATTTGCGCTGGCACAAGCATCTTCTCACTGTCAGTGCAGGGCCAGGCACACATAGGGGTTAATTAAGGACACAGCCAGCGTGACATTGTGGGCGGAGAGTTCTCCTGCTCTGAATCTCCTGACTGTGTGCACTGCTGAACTTATCAAGGAGACGGAGCTCCTACCAGCACCTGAGTGAGTGCAATGCTATATCGCTGTATGTTCTGACAGTCTGGGACTGGGTGACCTGGGGCGGCCATGGGCTGGGCGGCTGCAGCTGATATATATATCGGGTATTCTAGAATATGCATGTCCCCGTAGTATGTGATTCGCGGCAGACTGTGCCCGTCGCTGATTGGTCGAGGCAACCTTTATGACATCATCGTCGCCATGGCAACCATTATGACATCATCGTCGCCATGCTGTGCCCATCTCTGATTGGTCGAGGCCGCCCGACAAACCGTCGACCACTCCATATAAGGTATGGTCTACAAACCGCCAACCACTCCATATAAGGTATGGTCTACAAACCGCCGACCACTCCATATAAGGTATGGTCTACAAACCGCCGACCACTCCATATAAGGTATGGTCTACAAACCGCCGACCACTCCATATAAGGTATCCTGTTTGTAGACCATACCTTATATGGAGTGATTTCCAGGACAGACAGACAGACAGACAGACAGACAGACAGACAGACAGACAGACGGAAAAACCCTTAGACAATTATATATATAGATATATACTACAGCAGCCGCCCAGCCCAGGCCCCCAGCACAGCCTGTATAGATACAGTGTATATAATATATATACAGGACAGGTGCTGGGGGCCTGGGCTGGGCGGCTGTTGAAGTATATACACTGCACAGTACCACTCCCCTGTATATATACACTGCACAGTACCACTCCTCCTGTATATATACACTGCACAGTACCTCTCCTCCTGTATATATACGCTGTACAGTACCACTCCTCCTGTCCTGTATATATACACTGCACAGCACCACTCCTCCTGTCCTGTATATATACACTGCACAGTACCACTCCTCCTGTCCTGTATATATACACTGCACAGTACCACTCCTCCTGTCCTGTATATATACACTGCACAGTACCATTCTTCCTGTATATATACACTGCACAGTACCACTCCTCCTGTATATATACTCTGCACAGTACCTCTCCTCCTGTATATATACACTGCACAGTACCACTCCTCCTGTCCTGTATATATACACTGCACAGTACCACTCCTCCTGTCCTGTATATATACACTGCACAGTACCACTCCTCCTGTCCTGTATATATACACTGCACAGTACCATTCTTCCTGTATATATACACTGCACAGTACCACTCCTCCTGTATATATACTCTGCACAGTACCTCTCCTCCTGTATATATACACTGCACAGTACCACTCCTCCTGTCCTGTATATATACACTGCACAGTACCTCTCCTCCTGTATATATACACCGCACAGTACCACTCCTCCTGTATATATACACTGTACAGTACCACTCCTCCTGTGTATATATACACTGCACAGTACCTCTCCTCCTGTATATATACACTGCACAGTACCACTCCTCCTGTATATATATACTGCACAGTACCACTCCTCCTGTATATATGCACTGCACAGTACCTCTCCTCCTGTATATATACACTGCACAGTACCACTCCTCCTGTATATATACACTGCACAGTACCACTCCTCCTGTATATATACACTGCACAGTACCACTCCTCCTGTATATATACACTGCACAGTACCACTCCCCTGTATATATATACACCACACAGTACCACTCCTCCTGTCCTGTATATATACACTGCACAGCACCACTCCTCCTGTCCTGTATATATACACTGCACAGTACCACTCCTCCTGTCCTGTATATATACACTGCACAGTACCATTCTTCCTGTATATATACACTGCACAGTACCACTCCTCCTGTATATATACACTGCACAGTACCTCTCCTCCTGTATATATACACTGCACAGTACCACTCCTCCTGTCCTGTATATATACACTGCACAGTACCACTCCTCCTGTATATATACACTGCACAGTACCACTCCCCTCTATATATACACTGCACAGTACCACTCCTCCTGTATATATACACTGCACAGTACCACTCCCCTCTATATATACACTGCACAGTACCACTCCCCTCTATATATACACTGTACAGTACCACTCCTCCTGTCATGTATATATACACTGCACAGTACCACTCCTCCTGTCCTGTATATATACACTGCACAGCACCACTCCTCCTGTCCTGTATATATACACTGCACAGTACCACTCCTGTATATATACACTGCACAGTACCACTCCTCCTGTATATATACACTGCACAGTACCACTCCTCCTGTCCTGTATATATACACTGCACAGTACCACTCCTCCTGTCCTGTATATATACACTGCACAGTACCTCTCCTCCTGTATATATATACCGCACAGTACCACTCCTGTATATATACACTGCACAGTACCACTCCTCCTGTCCTGTATATATACACTGCACAGTACCATTCTTCCTGTATATATACACTGCACAGTACCACTCCTGTATATATACACTGCACAGTACCACTCCTCCTGTATATATACACTGCACAGTACCACTCCTCCTGTATATATACACTGCACAGTACCACTCCTCCTGTCCTGTATATATACACTGCACAGTACCTCTCCTCCTGTATATATATACCGCACAGTACCACTCCTGTATATATACACTGCACAGTACCACTCCTCCTGTCCTGTATATATACACTGCACAGTACCATTCTTCCTGTATATATACACTGCACAGTACCACTCCTGTATATATACACTGCACAGTACCACTCCTCCTGCATATATACACTGCACAGTACCACTCCTCCTGTATATATACACTGCACAGTACCACTCCCCTCTATATATACACTGCACAGTACCACTCCCCTCTATATATACACTGTACAGTACCGCTCCTCCTGTATATATACACTGCACAGTACCGCTCCTCCTGCCCTGTATATATACACTGCAGAATTTACAATAGCTATCACTCATGTAAGAAGTGAAATCTGGCATTGTATTATACCTATATTTCTCCGCTGTATCTGGGCATCATGAATCGTGGTATGTGTTAAAGGGGGGAGGGGGGGCACTGAGACTCTTTCGCCCGGGGCCCTCAAAAACCTGGAGCTGGCCCTGGTCTCCTCACTGCAGGCCCCGAACCCAAAATGGCCGCGGGGCTGCATCTGGGTCCTGCAGGGAGGTGGCTTACCAGCGCCTGCTCAGAGCAAGCGCTGGTAAGCCTGCAGTCCTGCATGTCAGATCGCTGATCTGACACAGTGCTGTGCAAAGTGTCAGATCAGCCATCTGACCTTATAACATGATGTTATAAGGTCAATGTTATAAAGTAAAAAAAAATATTTAGATGTGTAAAAAAAATAAAGAAAAAAATATATATATTGTTCCCATAAATACATTCCTTTATCAAAATAAAAAAAACATTAAAATACACATATTTAGTATCGCCGCATCCGTAACAACCCGACCTATAAAACTGTCCCACTAGTTAACCCCTTCCGTGAACACCGTAAAAAAAAAACGAGGCAAAAAACACTTTATCATACCTCCCAATAAAAAGTGGAATAGCACGCTATCAAAAAGACAGATATAAATAACCATGGTTCCGCTGAAAATTTCATCTTGTCCCGCAAAAAATGAGCCACCATACAGCGTCATAACCAAAAAAAAAAGATATAGTCCTCAGAATAAAGCGATGCAAAAATAATTATTTTTTCTAAAAAATAGTTTTTATCATATAAAAGTGCCAATATAAAAAAATATAAATGAGAGATTGTTGTAATCATACTGACCTGAAGAATAAAACTGCTTTATCCATTTTACCAAACGCGGAACGGTATAAACGCCCCTCCCCAAAAGAAATTCATGAATAGCTGGTTTTTGGTCATACTGCCTCACGAAAATCGGAATAAAAAGCGATCAAAACATGTCACATGCCCGAAAATGTTACCAATAATAACTTCAATGCGTCCCGCAAAAAACAAGACCTCACATGACTCTGTGGACTGAAATATGGAAAAATTATAGTTCTCAAAATGTGGTAATGCAAAAAAATATTTTTTTGCAATAAAAAGCATCTTTTAATGTGTGACAGCTGCCAATCATAAAAATTCGCTAAAAAAAGCTATAAAAGTAAATCAAACCCCCGTTCATCACCCGCTTAGTTAAAGATAAAAAAAAATTTAATTGCCATTTTCCCGTAAGGGATAGGGTGTTAGGGGTCGAGTTCCCATCTCTGCACATGGGGAATCTCGGGCCATCTTCACTGCGGTCTCCCATTCTTCTCCTGCCACAGTGGAGCCTGCTCAGCGGAGACGTCGGTCCCAGCCTCTTGCTCAGTCTCACTCTGTACAAAGAGTTACTGCTGCTTTTCCTGCTTCTGCCATTGAAGTCAGTGCTGGGCAGCGGTGAGCAGACGCTTCTGGGACTAATTCCTGCTTTTCTCGTTCTGAGCATGCCCTGAGTAAGATCTCTCAGTGGGGATCGAGGGTCACATGGTCAGATACTGCAGCTAAGTCTATTGGTCCTTTCAGGAAGGTCCTGTAGGTGCTAGGACTAAGTCCTGCTCTGCACACACTGAGCATGCCCAGGGCAAGATCTCTCAGTGGAGATCTAGGGTCACATGCTCAGGTATGGCAGTCTCTCATTGGTCCTTCTAGGAAGGTCTTTTACTTGCTGCAGCTATATAATGCTCGCACAGCCATGCGCTAGTATCAAATCTGTTATGTGCATGTGCCAGTGTGGTCACATTTATGTGTGTTCAGTGACTCGGCTGAAATAAGCCCCTAGAATGCCGGCACCTCCGGCGAGGAGATTGTATGTTTGCGTGACCACAGACTGCCTTCAGTTCGGCAGTTAGCTGTGAACTCCTGTGGGGTTAACAGGGCACAGCGTCTTGTTTCCGTGCGACTCCGTGAAGTAACAGAGTTCGCTTAAACCGCCATATAGTGCCGTCAGCCGTCATTTGCTAGCAACAGGTTCCTCCTGCACGGTGGACCCCGGGCTGCGAACGCACCAATAAAAACATCTATATTTAATCAGTGTGTTCCGCTAGCCCTAACATAGGGTTAGAGTTAGGGCTAGGGTTAGGGCTAGAGTTAGGGTTGGGGCTAGGGTTGGGGCTAGCGTTAGGGTTGGGGGCTAGCGTTAGGGTTGGAGCTAGGGTTAGGGTTGGTGCTAGGGTTATGGTTAGGGTTTGGATTACATTTATGGTTGGGATTAGGGGTGTGGTTAGGGTTAAAGTTGGGATTGGGGTTAAGGGTGTGTTGGAGTTAGGGGTGTGGTTAGGGTTGGGGTTAGGAGTGTGATTGGGATTAGGGGTGTGTTTGGGTTATGGCTTCAGTTAGAATTGGGGGTTTCCACTGTTTAGGCACATCAGGGCTCTCCAAACGCGACATGACGTCCGATCTCAATTCCAGCCAATTCTGCATGGAAAAAGTAAAACAGTCCTCCTTCCCTTCCGAGCTCTCCCGTGCTCCCAAACAGGGGTTTATCCCAACATATGTATCAGCGTACTCAGGACAAATTGGACAACAACTTCTGGGGTACAATTGATTCTGTTACCCTTGGCAAAATACAAAACTGGGTGTTCAATATAATTTTTGTGAAAAAAAATGATTTTTTATTTTCATGGCTCTGCGTTATTAACTGTAGTGAAACACTTGGGGGTTCAAAGTTCTCACAACACATCTAGATAAGTTCCTTGGGGGGTCTAGTTTCCAATACGGGGTCAATTGTGGGGGTTTCAATGTTTAGGCACCTCAGGGGCTCTCCAAACGCAATGTGATGCCAGCAGACCATTCCATCTCAGTCTGCATTCCAAATGGCGCTCCTTACCTTCAGAGCTCTGCCATGCACCCAATCGGTGGTTACCCTCCACATTTGGGATATCAGCGTACTCAGGACAAATTGCACAACAACTTTTGTCAGCCAATTTCTCCTGTTACCCTTGGGAAAATACAAAACTGGGGGCTAAAAAATTATTTTCATGGCTCTGCGTTATAAACTGTAGTGAAACACTTGGGGGTTCAAAGGTCTCACAAGACATCTACATAAGATCCTTAGAGGATGTACTTTCCAAAATGGTGTCACTTGTCGGGAGTTTCAATGTTTAGGCACATCAGGGGCTCTCCAAACTCAACATGGCTTCCCATCTCAATTCCAGCCAATTTTGCATTGAAAACTCAAACGGAGCTGCTTTCCTTCCGAGCTCTGTCATGCACCCAAACAGTGGTTAACCCCCACATATAGGGAATCAGCGTACTCGGGACAAATTGCACAACAACTTTTGGGGTACAATTTCTTCTGTTACCCTTTAAGAAATAAAAAATTGGGGGTGAAAAGTTCATTTTTGTGAAAAAATATGATATTTTATTGTTACGGCTCTACATTATAAACTTCTGTGAAGCATTTGGTTTGTCAAAGCGCTCACCACACATCTAGATAAGTTCCTCAGGAGGTCTACGTTACAAAATGGTGTCACCTGTGGGGGGTTTCAAAGTTTAGGCACATCAGAGGCTCCCCAACGCAAAATGGCGTCCAATCTGAATTCCAGCCAATTTTGCATTGAAAAGTCAAACTGCGCTCCTTCCCTTCCGAGCTCTGCCATGCACCCAAACAGTGGTTTACCCCCACATATGGGGTATCGGCTACTCAGGACAAATTGTACAACTTTTGGGGTCCATTTTCTCCTGTTACCCTTGGTAAAATAAAACAAATTGGAGCTGAAGTTAATTTTTTGTGAAAAAAAATTAAATGTAATTTTTTTTTTAACATTCCAAAAATTCCTGTGAAACACCTGAAGGGTTAATAAACTTATTGAATGTGGTTTTGAGCACCTTGAGAGGTGCAGTTTTTAGAATGGTGTCACACTTGGTTATTTTCTATCATATTGACCCCTCAAAATGACTTCAAATGTGACGTGGTCCCTAAAGAAAAATGGTGTTGTAAAAATGAGAAATTGCTGGTCAACTTTTAACCCTTATAACTCCCTAACAAAAAAAAATTGTTTCCAAAATTGTGCTGATGTAAAGTAGACATGTGGGAAATGTTACTTATTAAGTATTTTGTGTGATATATCTCTGTGATTTAAGGGCATAAAATTTAAAGTTGGAAAATTGCAAAATTTTCAAAATTTTCTCCAAATTTCCATTTTTTTCACAAATAAATGCAGGTAATATCAAACAAATTTTACCACTATCATAAAGTACAATATGTCTCAAGAAAACAATGACAGAATCACCAGCATCCGTTGAAGCGTTCCAGAGTTATAACCTCATAAGTTGACAGTGGTCAGAATTGTAAAAATTGTCCCGGTCATTAATGTGCAAACCACCCTCGGGGCTTAAGGAGTCCATCACATGAGGGTGTAGATTTGTTTTCATAGCACAAGTTTTTAATATATTATAGAAAAGAGCAACAAAATCAATGTAAACTGTAGTATCGCTGTCAGGTCTAGGGAATGGGCATAATCTGATTCAAGGGTGGAGTTAGCATACAAATGTCTGTTATGCAACCAGTCTATGGCATATCTCATAAGACAACCTAGATTTTAAGTTCTGATGCTAGGGAAATGTAAACCACCTTCCTGCTTAGAGGCCACTTACTTTGTCAGGCTGATTCTAGGGCGTTTTTTCCTCCAGATAAATTGGGTAAATTGTTTATTGAGAAAATTTATGTCAGAGTATTTTAGCAAGAGAGGTATTGTTTGGAGTGGATACAGCAACTTGGGCATGCTGACCATTTTGATAAGATGAGCTCTTCCCATGAGCATAAGTGGGAGATCCTGCCATCCTTTCAGTTGGTTTGTTATTTTATTTATCGGGGGGGTAGTTTAATGTATATAAAGATGACGGCATCCGATGAATTTTGATTCCTAGATAGGTAATATGAGGAGCTCACATTTATCTGTATTTATTTTGAATCCAGAGTATGCTCCAAATTCTTTAAAAATCATTAAGACATTTGATAAATGAGCTCTAGGGTCGGTCATAAACAAAATAATATGTCAGCAAAAAAAGCTGACTGTAAAGTCCTTTTGTTAATTTGGATGCCCTTAAAGGTGGTCGGTTTCTACAGGGTACGCACCAACGGCTCGATTGCTATATTGAATAGGAGCGGAGAAAGCGGACAACCTTGTCTTATGAATTGTTGTAACGGGAAGGGACTACAAAGGAATCCTGAAGTATAGATTTGAGCACAAGGGGAGCGGTATAGAGCACGTAAATAGTCTAGAAATGGACCCGATAGTGACATTTTAGCCCAAACCTTAAAAATCCATTCCCATTTAACTGTATCAAATGCCTTCTTCACATCAATTTTGACCAACAATCGGACATCGTCACACCTAAATCGAGCTACTCCTGAATTAACCCTGTCAAGGGCCAAAAGGACCTTCCACATATTTAAGGTTGCTAACCTGGCTTTGACAAACCCTGCCTGTGAGGGAGATATAATATCAGGGAGAATTAAGTCTGTCATCCATGATTTTTGAAATTAGTTTAATATCTGTTTTGAGTAAAGAGATTGGCCTATAGGATGAAGGGGGCGTGGGATCTTTCCCTGGTTTTAGCAATAGTTTGATATAGGCTCTATTAGCTGATGGGAATATGTCTTCGCCATTTAAAATTTTATTGCCCAGTTCTAAGGTTGGTGATATCTCATGAGTAGTGTTGAGCATTCCGATACTGCAAATATCGGGTATCGGCCGATATTCGCTGTATCGGAATTCCGATACCGAGTTCCGATATTTTTGCGTTATCGGAAATTGGAATCGGGATCCATATTCATGTAAAAAATAAAGAATAAAAATAAAAAATATGGATATACTCACCCACCGACGGCCCCTGGCTCTAGGCGGTGCAACCGGCAGCCTCCGTTCCTAAGAATGCAGTGAGTGTAGGACTTGCGATGACGTCGCGGTCTTGTGATTGGTCGCGTGACCGCTCATGTGACCGCGACATCATCGAAGGTCCTTCACTCACTGCATTCTTAGGAACGGAGGCTGCCGGTTGCACCGCTGAGAGCCGGGGGGCCGTCCGAGGGTGAGTATATCCATATTTCTTATTTTTATTCTTTATTTTTTACATGAATATGGATCCCAGGGCCTGATGGAGAGTTTCCTCTCCTTCAGACCCTGGGAACCATCCAGGATCGCTCCCTATTATGTTCCGATACTTGTGTCCCATTGACTTGTATTGGTATCGGGTATCGGTATCGGCGATATTCGATATTTTTTGGATATCGGCCAATCCAATCCAATACTTTCAAATATCGGAAGGTATCGCTCAACACTACTCATGAGAGAGTAGTTTAAAAAATTTGGTCGTAAAGCCATCTGGTCCTGGGGCTTTATGATTTTTTACATTTTTAATAGGTGAGATCATCTCTTCATGTGAAATTGGTTTATTTAGAAGTGTTTTCTGCTCTTCTGAGAACTGGCATCACAATTTTATCCAAAAAAGTGTGTGAGGGGCTGCAAACTATTTTAAATTCAGGTCCCTACTGTATGATCTCAGGCGGCGGGCATCACTTCCATGGTGTAGCCAAACATGTCTTGCCACTTGTTTATACTCCTCCCTATTTACATCTTCCACATGTTCCAGTGTATGTCTACAAAGTTGACGAGTGGTTTTAACCACATAATTTAATGGGCAAGGGCACATAATAAAATATACGAGACCTTCGGTCTTACGGTTAACAAAATTCCTACATAAATACTTTGTGCCCATCGTGGCACTCCAAAATTTTGGTCTAGATAGAATATAGTCACGTGCCTTGCATGTGCCACAACTGAAGGTCCCTTTTGGTATCAATCTGTTCAGCCATGTTCTTTTTGATACCACCGGTTTAAGGTAACTATGTACCAGCTGATCTTTAAGATTCCTTCTGTTGTGAATTCTGTTTTTGGGCTCCCTCTGGAGGTTACTGGCTGACTGGTGTCTTGTTTTTTCCAGTGCACCTGTTTCCATTAGGAAATTGGGAGTCTCCTATTTAGTCTGGCTTCCCAGTCATTGCAGTGCCGGCAATCAATGTTATCAGAGCACCTTGTTGCTTGCTTCCTGCTCCAAGTCTGCAAGTCAGCTAAGTTGAATCTTTGGCTTTTGTGTTTGTTTTGTCCAGCATGCATTTTCATATCTCGTGCGGCTGGAAGCTCTAGTGATCTGGAATTGCTACTCCGGTGTCATGAGTTGACAACGGAGTTAAGGTAATTCCAGGATGGCTGTTCAGGGTTTTGAGGTGACCGCGAAGTCCTCTTTGGTATATTCCGCTATCTAGTCAGAGGGCCTCGCTTTGCTGAATCTATATTCATACTGCGTTTGTGTTTTCCTCTTACCTAACCGTTATTATATGTGGGGGGCTACTATAACCTTTGGGGGTTCCCTGGAGGCAATTCAGGTCTGTGTATTCCTCTATTAGGGGTAGTTAGTTCTCCGGCTGGCGCGAGGTGTCTAGAGACAACGTAGGCACACCCCCTGGCTATTTTTAGTTGCGTGTTAGGTTCAGTATCGCGGTTACCTAAGATACCATCCTTCCTAGAGCTTGTCCGTTTTTTGCCTAAGTCCCTGCCATTGGGAATCATGACAGTATTGCCGGCCTAATGTATTAAGAGTATTGGCTGAAGAAAGAGAGTAAAAAGAAGTTTCTGACACTTTTTTTTTTGCTCAGAAGTTCTCCTAGCCATAATTGCAGTCTGCTGTTTTTTGTTTTTTTTTCTCTCCTCTTAACCCCTGAATGGCTCAGATCTCTGCTGTTGAAAAATGGATATCCAGAGTTTAGCTTCAAACCTAAATGCTCTCGCTTCTAAGGTTCAAAATATCCAAGACTATGTTATGCATGCTCCTGTGTCTGAACCCAAGATCCCTATACCCGAGTTCTTTTCTGGAGATAGATCTCGTTTTTTGAATTTTAAGCACAATTGTAAATTGTATCTTTCTCTGAGATCTCGCTCCGCTGGAGATTCCGCTCAGCAGGCTAAAATTATTATTTCCTTGTTGCGGGGTGACCCCCAGAATTGGGCATTTGCATTGGCACCAGGGGATCCTGCGCTGCTCAGTGTGGATGCGTTTTTTCTGGCACTGGGGTTGCTCTATGAGGAACCTAATTTGGAGATTCAGGCTGAAAAGGCCTTGCTAGCCCTCTCTCAAGGGCATGATGAAGCTGAAGTATATTGTCAAAAATTTCGAAAATGGTCTGTGCTTACTCAGTGGAATGAGTGCGCCCTGGCGGCGAATTTCAGAGAAGGTCTCTCTGACGCCGTTAAAGATGTCATGGTGGGGTTTCCTACGCCCACAGGTCTGAATGAATCCATGACTATGGCTATTCAGATTGATCGGCGTTTACGGGAGCGCAAACCTGTGCACCATTTGGCGGTGTCTTCTGAGCAGGCACCAGAGATTATGCAATGTGATAGAATTCTGTCCAGAGGTGAACGGCAGAATTATAGGCGCAAAAATGGGTTGTGCTTCTACTGTGGTGATTCTGCTCATGTTATATCAGCATGCTCTAAACGCACAAAAAAGGTTGATAAGTCTTTTTCAATTGGCACCTTACAATCTAAGATTATTTTGTCTGTAACTTTGATTTGTTCATTGTCATCTATCACTGTGGATGCCTATGTGGATTCTGGCGCTTCCTTGAGTCTTATGGATTGGTCCTTTGCCAGACGTGGGTTTAGCCTAGAGCCTTTGGAAGTTCCTATCCCTCTGAAGGGTATCGACTCCACACCTTTGGCTAGGAATAAACCACAATTCTGGACACAAGTGACTATGTGTATGACTCCTGACCATCGGGAGGTGATTCGCTTCCTTGTGTTGCATAACTTGCATGATGTCTTAGTGCTTGGATTGCCATGGTTGCAAACTCATAATCCAGTCCTCGACTGGAAAACAATGTCTGTGTTAAGCTGGGGATGTTGGGGGGCTCATGGGGAAGTACCTTTGGTTTCCATTGCTTCATCTACTCCCTCTGAAATTCCGGCATTTTTGTCTGATTTTTGTGATGTTTTTGAGGAGCCTAAACTTGGTTCTCTTCCCCCTCACCGGGATTGTGATTGCGCTATAGAATTGATTCCTGGCAGCAAGTTTCCCAAGGGTCCTTTGTTCAATCTGTCTGTGCCTGAGCATGCTGCTATGCGAGAGTATATTAAGGAGTCCTTGGAAAAGGGACATATCCGTCCATCCTCATCCCCTTTAGGAGCAGGTTTTTTTTTCGTGGGTAAAAAAGATGGCTCCCTGAGGCCCTGTATTGATTATCGCTTGTTGAATAAGATTACAGTCAAATATCAGTATCCTTTGCCACTATTGACTGATTTATTTGCTCGTATTAAAGGGGCAAAGTGGTTCTCTAAGGTTGATCTTCGGGGTGCGTATAATTTGGTGCGGATTAAGCAGGGAGATGAGTGGAGAACTGCATTTAATACACCCGAGGGCCATTTTGAGTATTTGGTAATGCCTTTTGGTCTTTCTAATGCTCCTTCAGTCTTTCAGTCCTTTATGCACGATATTTTCCGTAAATACCTGGATAAATTTATGATTGTGTATTTGGATGATATTTTGATTTTTTCGGATGACTGGGAGTCGAATGTTCAACAGGTTAGGAAGGTTTTTCAGGTTTTGCGGTCCAATTCTTTGTTTGTAAAGGGTTCAAAGTGCATTTTTGGGGTTCAGAAGATCTCCTTTTTGGGGTATATTTTTTCCCCTTCTTCTGTTGAGATGGATCCTGTCAAGGTTTGGGCCATTTGTGATTGGACGCAGCCTACTTCCCTGAAGAGTCTTCAGAAGTTCTTGGGCTTTGGTAATTTCTATCGTCGATTTATAACTGGGTTTTCAAGTGTGGTTAGACCTCTGACTGATTTGACTAAGAAGGGTGCTGATGTTGCCAATTGGTCCTCTGCGGCTGTGGAGGCCTTTCGGGAGCTTAAGCGCCGCTTTTCTTCTGCCCCTGTGTTGCGTCAGCCTGATGTTTCGCTCCCTTTTCAGGTTGAGGTTGATGCTTCCGAGATTGGAGCAGGGGCGGTTTTGTCGCAGAAAGGTCCCGATTGCTCAGTGATGAGACCATGTGCATTCTTCTCTCGAAAATTTTCGCCCGCCGAGCGAAATTATGATGTCGGTAATCGGGAGCTCTTGGCTATGAAGTGGGCATTTGAGGAGTGGCGTCATTGGCTTGAGGGTGCTAGACATCAGGTGGTGGTCTTGACTGATCACAAGAATCTGATTTACCTTGAGTCTGCCAGGCGTCTGAATCCTAGACAGGCGCGCTGGTCTTTGTTTTTCTCCCGGTTTAATTTTGTGGTTTCATACTTGCCGGGCTCGAAAAATGTGAAGGCAGATGCTCTTTCTAGGAGTTTTGAGCCTGACTCCTCTGGTGATTCTGAGCCTACGGGTATCCTTAAGGATGGAGTGATTTTGTCTGCTGTCTCCCCAGACTTGCGGCGTGCTTTGCAGGAGTTTCAGACTGATAGGCCTGATCGTTGTCCGCCTGGGAGATTGTTCGTTCCAGATGAGTGGACCAGTAGAGTCATCTCAGAGGTTCATTCTTCTGTGTTGGCAGGCCACCCTGGAATTTTTGGTACCAGAGATTTGGTGGCCAGAGCCTTCTGTTGGCCTTCCTTGTCTCGGGATGTGCGTACCTTTGTGCAGTCTTGTGATGTTTGTGCTCGGGCCAAGCCTTGCTGTTCTTGGGCTAGTGGATTGTTGTTGTCCTTGCCTATTCCGAAGAGGCCGTGGACGCACATCTCTATGGACTTTATCTCGGATCTCCCGGTTTCTCAGAAAATGTCTGTCATTTGGGTGGTGTGTGACCGTTTTTCTAAAATGGTTCATTTGGTACCCTTGCCCAAATTGCCTTCTTCATCGGAGTTGGTTCCTTTGTTTTTTCAGAATGTGGTTCGTTTACATGGTATCCCGGAAAACATCGTTTCTGACAGGGGATCTCAATTTGTGTCCAGGTTCTGGCTAGCGTTCTGTGCCAGGATGGGCATTGATTTGTCTTTTTCGTCTGCGTTCCATCCCCAGACTAATGGCCAGACGGAGCGAACTAATCAGACCTTGGAGACTTATTTGAGGTGTTTTGTGTCTGCTGATCAGGATGATTGGGTCGCCTTTTTGCCGTTGGCAGAGTTTGCCCTCAATAATCGGGCCAGTTCTGCCTCTCTGGTTTCTCCTTTCTTTTGCAATTCAGGGTTTCACCCTCGTTTTTCATCTGGCCAGGTGGAATCTTCGGATTGTCCTGGAGTGGACACTGTGGTGGATAGACTGCACCAGATTTGGAGTCATGTGGTGGACAATTTGAAGCTGTCTCAGGAGAAGACTCAGCAGTTTGCTAATCGTCATCGTCGTGTGGGTCATCATCTCCGTGTTGGGGACTTGGTGTGGTTGTCTTCTCGTTTTGTCCCTATGAAGGTCTCCTCTCCTAAGTTTAAGCCTCGGTTTATAGGTCCTTATAAGATTTTGGAGATTCTTAATCCTGTATCTTTTCGTTTGGATCTACCAGCATCTTTCACCATTCATAATGTCTTCCATCGGTCGTTGTTGCGGAGGTACGAGGTACCGGTTGTTCCTTCTGTTGAGCCTCCTGCTCCTGTGCTGGTGGAGGGTGAATTGGAGTATGTTGTGGAGAAGATTTTGGACTCTCGCATTTGCAGACGGAGACTTCAGTATTTGGTTAAATGGAAGGGATACGGTCAGGAGGATAATTCTTGGGTGACTGCCTCTGATGTTCATGCTTCGGATTTGGTTCGCGCCTTTCATAGGGCGCATCCAGATCGCCCTGGTGGTTCTCATGAGGGTTCGGTGCCCCCTCCTTAAGGGGGGGGTACTGTTGTGAATTCTGTTTTTGGGCTCCCTCTGGTGGTTACTGGTTGACTGGTGTCTTGTTTTTTCCAGTGCACCTGTTTCCATTAGGAAATTGGGAGTCTCCTATTTAGTCTGGCTTCCCAGTCATTGCAGTGCCGGCAATCAATGTTATCAGAGCACCTTGTTGCTTGCTTCCTGCTCCAAGTCTGCAAGTCAGCTAAGTTGAATCTTTGGCTTTTGTGTTTGTTTTGTCCAGCATGCATTTTCATATCTCGTGCGACTGGAAGCTCTAGTGATCTGGAATTGCTACTCCGGTGTCATGAGTTGACAACGGAGTTAAGGTAATTCCAGGATGGCTGTTCAGGGTTTTGAGGTGACCGCGAAGTCCTCTTTGGTATATTCCGCTATCTAGTCAGAGGGCCTCGCTTTGCTGAATCTATATTCATACTGCGTTTGTGTTTTCCTCTTACCTAACCGTTATTATATGTGGGGGGCTACTATAACCTTTGGGGGTTCCCTGGAGGCAAGTCAGGTCTGTGTATTCCTCTATCAGGGGTAGTTAGTTCTCCGGCTGGCGCGAGGTGTCTAGAGACAACGTAGGCACACCCCCTGGCTATTTTTAGTTGCGTGTTAGGTTCAGTATCGCGGTTACCTAAGATACCATCCTTCCTAGAGCTTGTCCGTTTTTTGCCTAAGTCCCTGCCATTGGGAATCATGACATCCTTCCTCGTCGATGTGTAATAGAAGGACCATCTGTGACTAAATCACCAATATCTGGATCAAATTTCAATATTTACCAGTACATTTTGAGGAGATCTTATACTTCTCTCCATTTGCTGTCATAGGTCCCTATCATCTTAATTGGTTGCTTTTCTTCATCCTTCCCTTTCGGAATCAGGAGTTCACTTCTTGACGTGGCTAAGGCATGTTGGAATGCATCATTCAGGACATCCCAAGGGTAGCCCCATCTTTGGAATCTATTCCTCAATTCCGTTCACTGTCTCTTAAAGTCCCCAAAAGATTAACAGTTCCTTCTCACTCTCAGGTACTGCCCCTTCAGGATGCCCTTTTTTAATGATGTAGGGTGACTACTTCTCCACGCTAACAAACTATTTGTTGCTGTCTTTTTCCTGAAAATATTCGTACACAAGGTTTTATGTTCCATCTTAGCAATATTCAGATCTAAAAATGCTTTCCTCACTTCCTCAATCTCCCAAGTGAATCTCAATAAATAATTGGCATAAACCATCTAGTTGCCATTTCTAGGCCAAAGAAATAATTTTTCTGTACCAGTGTTTGTTTTTTAGTAGTCTGGGAAATAAATAATTGGCATCAGCTATCTTCTTTCCATTTACAGGCAAAAAATAATTTACCAGGAATGCTGTGTTTTCTTTTAATGTGGCAAATAAATAATTGGCATCAGCCAACTCGTTGCCATTACTAGGCCAAATAAATAATTTTCCTAAATGGCTGTGTGTAGTTTAGTAGTCTGGGAAATAAATGATTGGCATCAGCCATCTCGTTGCCATTTCTATGCCAAATAAATAATTTTTCTGGACCTGTTTGTATTTTTTTGCAGTCTGGGAAATAAATAATTGGTATCAGCCATCTAGTTGCCATTTCTAGGCCAAATAAAAAAAATTTCTGGACTGGTATGTGTTTTTTTAGTAGTCTGGGAAATAAATAATTGGCATAAGCCATCTAGTTGCCATTTCTAGGCCAAAAAAATATTTTTTCTGGATCAGTGTGTGTTTTTTAGTAGTTTGGAAAATAAATACTTGGCATCTGCTGCCTTATTGTCATTTCTAGGGCAAACACATAATTTTCCTAAACCAGTGTGTGTTTTATAGTATAGTGATTAAAAAATACAGCATGGGGACCCCTTTATTCTTGATAACCAGCCTTGCTGAAGCTGACAGCTGTGGATTGCAGCCCTCAGCTGTGATTTTTGCCGGGCTGGTTATCAAAAATACAGTGGAACCCACGCCATTTTTTAAAAATTATTAATTTACAGTGCCTGAGCCAGCTAATGAATACACCCATCAGCCGCTCCTGCTCTCGCTGTTATTAGCGGCAGCAGGCATTGGATGATTGGAGCTATAGTCCCATCAGCTGACACCAGAGACTGGAGGTAAACTTTATACCTCCGATTACAGCTGCGCACTCACGCTATATTTTGACAGCGTGGGTACTGCGGCTCTATGACCGGCGGGGATGATTTCACCGTCGATTAGAAGCAGTGTTTGCTACGCTGTCATGCACATGACAGCGTAACAAACACCTGGTGTTCAGGCAGCCAAACCCGAACAGTAACAAGTACTTCCTGGTGAAGTCCATGTTCAGTTTCTGTGCCCGAACAGTAGGTGTTTGGCATGGACGCTGAACTTTACTTCTCAGGTTTGCCCATCTCTAATAAACAACCATGATACTCACCTTACGCCTAATCCACCAATGCCCTTGTCCCCTGTAAAAAATAATAAACAACCATATCCCTCCCTCTCTGAAGATAATCCATACTGTCCCGTGCCATAATCCATGCATGTGATATGTGGTGTACAACCTGGACAGTGGCATGATGCTACTGTCCAGGGTGAAAACCATGGGTGAATGAGGTGCTCCTGGTTGCACAAGCAGGAGAAAATGATGAGAGCTGCCTTCAGCAGCTGGCTGGTCAGTGCCTGGTAACAGCGTGAACTGTACTGCTTATTCCCAGGCACCAGTGTCACATTGACATAGAAGCAGCACACGGATGTGAAACATGGACAGCACACGAATACACGGATGTCACACGGATGCCACATACGTACATACAGATTGAACACAGACAATGACCATGGACCTCACCAGTACTGTTTTTTCCTGTACAGGAATCACCAGGACATGTGAAGGAGGCCTTATGATTAGTATTGTCAGGGGAAAATGTTGAGTTTTGCTAGAAAATAATAATAAAAAAAAAATACTATTCCAAAAATGATTAGAAATCAATATTACACATTAGAATTCTCATACAAAGATAAAAAAGCTTACACGTTGACCAAAGCTAAGATATTGTTCTTCTCTCCCCCTTTATTTACTTAGGGAGAAAGACAAGTAACATACAGCTCAGCATATTTCATAGACCAATGTTATTTCACGCTTTGTGGCACTGCTATTGCTCTCTAGCTGATCAAACCGTGGGTAAGAAATATTTTTAATTCTTTTTCATAAGTTCTAAAAAGACTGATACTTATAGATAACTGATCAGCACTTCTGACATATAACTCACAAATAAGAACACTGCAGCAGCATCTGTTCATAATACTCCACATTAAACTGTTTTGTAGAACTCCACATTGTGCTATCTCTCTGTAGTGATTCCCTCAAATGTTTGAATAAATGTATAACTAGTCATTACTATTCCTATTGTCAATATAATTTGTTTTCATATATATTCTAATACTTTGTGTAAGAATTTATAATATTGACAATGGGCATAGTAACAGTCAGTGGCCGAAACAATGATGTGTTAGAGTGAAAGGGAATTGACCCATTTTTTTATTTAGTTTTTTTTTATTATTTGCTATTAGACCACATTGCACACAGTTTTTTTTTTGTTTAAACAAACACTTTCATAGGGTGCTCAATCTCATGTATTTGGTTTCTAAATATGAATAAATGTCTTCAGTAACAATGAACATAAAAAAAATTTGTTCACACAATTAAAAACATTTTGAAAAGATTTGTGCGTGCATCGTCAGTCATGGCTTTGATGCTGTGATTTTTGTTGTGCCCTAAACAGAGTTTCAAATTATTTTCCAATTATTTAATATTTTGTTCATTATGCACATATTCCATTTTCATCAGACTTGTAGCATGGGTTAGTATAGTAAGGTCCCCCACGTTCTTCATCCAGTCCATTAGCATATTGTGTAGTACTGACTGGTGGCCAATTGGGTTCATTCTGTAGCGCTCTGTATAACTCTCTATACTTGCTGTGAGACTTATATTTGAAGATTCTTTTAAGAAAAAGCCAAAGTCGTCTATTTTCAATTACAGATTCCTTAAAGAAAAAAAGCAATAGTAAATTTAGCATTTGTCATAAAACAAGATTATATATGTAATATATGTCGAGTCATCATGAGAAAATAAATCACGGCGCTGGAGCGATGCCGAAGTCCCCGGGTAACCAGGGTAAACATCGGGTTACTAAGCGCAGGGCCGCGCTTAGTAACCCGATGTTTACCCTGGTTACCAGCGTTAACGTAAAAAAAACAAACAGTACATACTCACATTCCGGTGTCTGTCCCCGGCGTTCTGCTTCTCTCCACTGTGTAAGCGCCATAGCCGGAAAGCAGAGCGGTGACGTCACCGCGTCACCGCTGTGCTCGCTTTCCGGCCGGCAGGCGCTCACACAGTGCAGAGAAGCTGAGACGCAGGAGGACTGACACCGGAATGTGAGTATGTACTGTTTGTTTTTTTTACTTTTACGCTTGTAACCAGGGTAAACATCGGGTTACTAAGCGCGGCCCTGCGCTTAGTTACCCGATGTTTACCCTGGTTACAAGCGAACACATCGCTGGATCGCTGTCACACACAACGATCCAGCGATGTCAGCGGGTGATCAAGCGACGAAAGAAAGTTCCAAACGATGTGCTACGACGTACGATTCTCAGCAGGGTCCCTGATCGCTGCTGCGTGTCAGACACTGCGATATCGTAACGATATCGCTAGAACGTCACGAATCGTACCGTCGTAGCGATGGAAATTTCACTGTGTGACGGTACCCTTACTGTGAGAAAAAGGTAAACTAGATGATTGAAAATTGTCACAATGAGTGCCAATATTTAGAAAATGGATAAAATTGTATTATAAAAGACCGAGAGCACCAACACAAATAATAGTATTTCCAGAGTACACAATTGAATTAATTTTATTAATTTATTAAAAATGATCAAATGGTTAAATCCCCACAACTTCCAATTCAAAGACCCAAAAGTGTGTGGGTGAGCAGGAAAGCACCAAAAGTATTACACTGCAAGTTTTAGATACACACAGATATCAAATAAAATATATAGGTTAATGATAGATTTTCCCTCCCAAATTCACAATTCGTTGTGGAAGACTCTCCGTTCCTCTCGCCAATCAATTTCATAACATGGAACATGGATACTCATAATTAAAATTCTACATATATGAATAAATCCTTCCAAACAGAAGGTGCAGGGATCACACTCAACAACACAAAAGAAGGGAGATATTTGTTATATTTAGCCTGCCAACTCTGGGACAGAGACGGAAACAACAGGAATTTGATCCATCTAGCTTCTTTTATTTGATTGTTGCTAACTTTTTCTCTAATTGTTAACCCTTTTCTTTTGGTTATAGCTCTGTCAATATCTTCTCTTGGGTTGTGAGACCACTTTCACCACTGGTAAAGCGTCAGTCATCTTTTGAACTGTTATTACAATTTCTTCATTGTCCTTCTTCCCTTTACATTTTTTCCATTATCTTATGTTATTTATTTCATTCTGGTCTTTCTTTTCCTTTTTCTGTACAATCCATTTTTGTTTATTTCTTTGCCATAATTAACTGTCTATCTTTCCTTATATTCTTTTTTCCGTACAATCCATTTTTGTTAGTTTCTTTGACACAATTAACTGTCTATCTTTCCATATATAATTATAAGTCTAATACCTGTTTTTTTATTTATATGGACTGCATTATATTATGTATAGATATAGGTAAATTTTCTCACTAGTTCTCACAGACCTTCTATTGCCCATTTAAAGGGGTTGTCCACTACCTGGCATAGTAACATAGTAACATAGTTAGCAAGGCCGAAAAAATACATTTGTCCATCCAGTTCAGCCTATATTCCTACAGAATAAATCCCCAGATCTACGTCCTTCTAAAGAACCTAATAACTGTAAGATACAATATTGTTACGTCACCACATCAACTACTCAGTAAACTAACTTTGCCCTGTTCCCTCCTTCCAAATATTTTTCTCAATCTGCACCCTACTATTCCTCTGTCTCCACACCCTCCATGCACATGATAACTGCACTTGATACTTGACTATTGCCCTCAAACAGACAGGCTGATGACCGGATCATGCAGCTTTATATAAAAATCTAATATATAAAGCTGAATGTGTGTGTGTGTGTGTGTGTGTGTGTGTGTATGTGTGTATGTCTGGGATTGGCATCTGCACCGTCGCAGCTACAGCCACAACATTTTGCAAAGTCACACGTCTGGACTCCAAGAGCGTCATAGGCTATGTTGTGAGGCAAAATTTTAACCCCGCGCTTTCCAATTCACCAAACAATTTTGCCCCTATCTACATAAGGGGGAATAGTGAAAGGAAAAGTGTTGGAGGCAAATTGACAGCTGCCAGATGTGAACAAGGGGGACTGTTATGATCCTTAGTGGTTTGAGGATCACAAATTGCTCCAGCTAAGTAACAAACATAGGACAAGCTCTAGGGAGGTGGCAAACTGGACTGACCGCAAATCTGAACCTATCCAAACACACTAGAAGTAGCCGGTGAACGTGCCTGAAAATCCTAGACGTCTCGAGCCAGCCTGAGGAACTAACTACCCCTAGAGAGAAAGAAAGACCTCTCTTGCCTCCTGAGAAATAATCCCCAAAGATATAGAAGCCCCCAACAGATAATAACGGTGAGGTAAGAGGAAGGCACATACACAGGATGAAAGCAGATTCAGCAAATGAGGCCTGTTGTGAATTGTATTTCTTGGCTCCCTCTTGTGATCACTAGCGGTATGACACTTGGATTGTCTTTCTCCAGGTTGGTACCCACCTGGTTCGTTAGGCCTTGGGTGTTCCTATTTAGACTTCCTGGAAACTCAGTCTAGTGCCTGGAATCGATGTAATCAGTCTATGTCTGTTTGCTCCTGTCTCCTGGTCTCCTGCTTTTTGCAAGATAAGCTAAGTCCTGCTTTCTATTTTGGTATAACTGCTATTTTGTCCCAGCTTGTTACAATGTGATTCCTGTCTTTTGCTGGAAGCTCTAGGGGGCTGATATTATCCCCCCACACCGTTAGTCGGTGCGGGGGTTCTTGGATATTCAGCGTGGATATTTTTGTAGGGTTTTTGCTGACCGTATAAGTCCTCTTACTATTTTCTGCTATTAATTAGTGGGCCTCACTTTGCTAAATCTAGTTCATACTTATGTTTGTCTTTTCTTCTTACCTCACCGTTATTATTTGTTGGGGGCTTGTATCATAATTTTGGGGTCCCTTCTCTTGAGGCAAGTGAGGTCTTATTTTCTCTGAAAGGGTTAGTTAGTTCTCCGGCTGGTGCGAGACGTCTAGAATCAACGTAGGTACGTTCCCCGGCTACTGTTAGTTGTTGTGCTAGGATCAGATATACGGTCAGCCAAGTTACCACCTCCCTATGAGCTAGATTTTGTGTTTGCGGACTTAGCTGGAACTTCTGCGATCCTCTACCACTAGGATCACAACTGTATTCCAGGCCATTAATGCATTGCAGAAGCGGGATTAAAAGAAAAGAAGTTCTGAGTTTTTTTTTTCTTCTTCCCCTTTTTCCTCTGAGTGGCTTGAAGCTCTGCTGCAGACATGAATGTTCAGACTCTGATTACTAGTGTGGATCAGCTTGCTGCACGAGTGCAGGGCATTCAGGATTTTGTTACCAGTAGTCCTATGTCAGAGCCTAAGATACCTATTCCTGAGCTTTTTTCTGGCGATCGATTTAAATTTAGGAATTTTAGGAATAATTGTAAATTGTTTCTATCTTTGAGACCGCGTTCATCTGGAGACTCAGCTCAGCAAGTTAAAATTGTTATCTCTTTCTTGCGTGGCGACCCTCAGGATTGGGCTTTTGCATTGGGGCCAGGAGATCCGGCATTGGCAAATATTGATGCGTTTTTTCTGGCGCTCGGATTACTTTATGAGGAGCCCAATCTTGAAATTCAGGCAGAAAAAGCGTTGCTGGCTATCTCTCAGGGCCAGGATGAGGCTGAAGTGTATTGCCAAAAATTTCGGAAATGGTCTGTGCTCACTCACTGGAATGAGTGTGCTCTGGCCGCAAATTTCAGAAATGGCCTTTCTGAAGCCATTAAGAATGTGATGGTGGGTTTTACCATTCCTACTAGTCTGAGTGATTCTATGGCTCTGGCCATTCAGATAGATCGGCGTTTGCGGGAGCGCAAATCTGCTAATCCTCTGGCAGTGCTGTCTGAACAGACACCTGACTCAATGTTATGTGATAGAGTTCAGACTAGAGCTGAGCGACAAAATCATAGACGTCAGAATGGGTTGTGTTTTTACTGCGGTGATTCTACACATGTTATCTCAGCATGCTCTAAGCGCCTAACAAAGATGGTTAGTCCTGTCACCATTGGTAATTTGAATCCTAAGTTTATTTTGTCTGTAACTCTAATTTGCTCATTGTCTTCCTACCCTGCTATGGCACTTGTGGATTCAGGTGCTGCCCTGAGTCTTATGGACTTGTCGTTTGCCAGGCGCTGTGGTTTTGTCCTGGAGCCTTTAAAAAATTCCATTCCTCTTAGAGGAATTGATGCTACGCCATTGGCGGAGAATAAACCGCAGTATTGGACACAAGTGACCATGTGCATGACTCCTGAACATTGGGAGGTGATTCGTTTTCTTGTTCTGCATAAAATGCATGATTTGGTCGTTTTAGGTCTGCCATGGTTACAGACCCATAATCCAGTCTTGGATTGGAAGGCAATGTCTGTGTCAAGTTGGGGTTGTCAGGGAATTCATTGCGATTCCCCGTCGGTGTCTATTGCTTCTTCTACTCCTTCTGAAGTTCCGGAGTATTTGTTGCACTATCAGGATGTATTTAGTGAGTCCAGGTCCAGTGCCCTTCCTCCTCATAGGGACTGTGACTGCGCTATAGATTTGATTCCTGGTAGTAAATTTCCTAAGGAACGTTTATTTAATCTATCTGTACCTGAACATGCCGCAATGCGTTCTTATATAAAGGAGTCTTTAGAGAAGGGACATATTCGTCCATCCTCTTCCCCTCTTGGTGCGGGATTCTTTTTTGTGGCCAAAAAAGACGGGTCTTTGAGACCTTGTATAGACTATCGGCTTCTGAATAAAATCACGGTCAAATTTCAGTATCCTTTGCCACTGTTGTCGGACTTGTTTGCTCTGATTAAGGGTGCCAAGTGGTTCACCAAGATAGATCTTCGTGGTGCGTACAACCTTGTGCGCATTAAGCAGGGAGATGAATGGAAAACTGCGTTCAATACGCCCGAAGGTCATTTTGAGTACTTGGTGATGCCTTTTGGGCTCTCTAATGCTCCTTCAGTGTTTCAGTCTTTTATGCATGACATCTTCTGGAAGTATCTAGATAAATTTATGATTGTTTATCTGGATGATATTCTGGTTTTTTCTGATGATTGGGATTCTCATGTAAAGCAAGTCAGGATGGTGTTTCAGGTTTTGCGTGATAATGCTTTGTTTGTGAAGGGCTCAAAGTGTCTCTTTGGAGTGCAGAAGGTTTCCTTTCTGGGTTTCATTTTCTCCCCTTCTACAGTGGAGATGGACCCAGTCAAGGTCCGAGCTATTCATGATTGGACTCAACCCACGTCTGTTAAGAGTCTTCAGAAGTTCTTGGGTTTTGCTAATTTCTACCGTCGTTTTATTGCTAATTTCTCTAGCGTTGTTAAACCTTTGACGGATATGACCAAGAAAGGTTCTGATGTGGCTAATTGGGCTCCGGCAGCCGTGGAGGCTTTCCGGGAGCTGAAGCGCCGGTTTACTTCGGCGCCTGTTTTGTGCCAGCCTGCTGTCTCACTTCCCTTTCAGGTTGAGGTGGATGCTTCTGAGATCGGTGCAGGGGCTGTTTTGTCGCAGAGAGGCCCTGGTTGCTCTGTGATGAGACCTTGTGCTTTTTTTTCTAGGAAATTTTCGCCTGCTGAGCGGAACTATGATGTGGGTAATCGGGAGTTGTTGGCCATGAAGTGGGCATTTGAGGAGTGGCGTCATTGGCTCGAGGGAGCTAAGCATCGTGTGGTGGTCTTGACTGATCACAAAAATTTGATGTATCTTGAATCTGCTAAGCGCCTGAATCCTAGACAGGCTCGTTGGTCGTTGTTTTTCTCCCGTTTTGACTTTGTGGTCTCATACCTGCCTGGTTCGAAGAATGTGAAGGCTGATGCTCTTTCTAGGAGTTTTGTGCCTGACTCTCCGGGAGTCTCAGAGCCAGCTGGTATTCTTAAAGAGGGAGTAATTTTGTCGGCCATTTCTCCTGATTTGCGACGTGTGTTGCAGAGATTTCAGGCTGCTAGACCTGACTCTTGCCCACCTGATAGACTGTTTGTTCCTGATAAATGGACCAGCAGAGCTATCTCTGAGGTTCATTCCTCGGCATTGGCAGGGCATCCTGGGATTTTTGGTACCAGAGATTTGGTAGCTAGGTCCTTTTGGTGGCCTTCCTTGTCGCGGGATGTGCGTTCTTTTGTGCAGTCCTGTGGGATTTGTGCTCGGGCTAAGCCTTGCTGTTCTAGTGCCAGCGGGTTGCTTTTGCCCTTGCCAGTCCCGAAGAGGCCCTGGACACACATTTCCATGGATTTCATTTCAGATCTTCCGGTGTCTCAAGGTATGTCTGTCATCTGGGTGGTGTGTGATCGCTTTTCCAAAATGGTCCATTTGGTGCCCTTGCCTAAGTTGCCTTCCTCTTCCGATCTGGTTCCTTTGTTCTTTCAGAATGTGGTTCGTTTGCATGGCATTCCTGAGAATATCGTGTCTGACAGAGGATCCCAGTTTGTGTCCAGGTTCTGGCGATCTTTTTGTGCTAAGATGGGCATTGATTTGTCGTTCTCATCTGCCTTTCATCCTCAGACTAATGGCCAAACGGAGCGAACTAATCAGACGCTGGAGGCTTATTTGAGATGTTTTGTTTCTGCGGATCAGGATGATTGGGTGACCTTCTTGCCGTTGGCTGAGTTTGCCCTCAATAATCGGGCTAGTTCCGCTACTTTGGTTTCGCCATTTTTCTGCAATTCTGGCTTTCATCCTCGTTTTTCCTCGGGTCATGTTGAATCTTCTGACTGTCCTGGGGTGGATTCCGTGGTGGATAGATTGCAGCGGATTTGGAATCATGTGGTGGACAACTTGAAATTGTCACAGGAGAAGGCTCAGCGTTTTGCCAACCGCCGCCGCGGTGTGGGTCCCCGACTTCGTGTTGGGGATTTGGTTTGGTTGTCTTCTCGGTATGTCCCTCTTAAGGTTTCCTCTCCTAAGTTTAAGCCTCGCTTTATTGGTCCTTATAAAATTTTGGAAATCCTTATTCCGGTTTCTTTTCGATCTTCCGGTGTCGTTTGCCATTCACAATGTGTTCCATAGGTCTTTGTTGCGGCGGTACGTTGTGCCTGTGGTTCCTGCTGTTGACCCTCCTGCTCCGGTCTTGGTTGAGGGCGAGTTGGAGTACGTGGTGGAGAAGATCTTGGATTCTCGTCTCTCTAGACGGAGGCTTCAGTATCTGGTCAAATGGAAGGGCTATGGTCAGGAGGATAATTCCTGGGTGGTCGCCTCTGATGTTCATGCTGCCGATTTGGTTCGTGCTTTTCACGCGGCTCATCCTGATCGCCCTGGTGGTCTTGGTGAGGGTTCGGTGACCCCTCCTTAAAGGGGGGGTACTGTTGTGAATTGTATTTCTTGGCTCCCTCTTGTGATCACTAGCGGTATGACACTTGGATTGTCTTTCTCCAGGTTGGTACTCACCTGGTTCGTTAGGCCTTGGGTGTTCCTATTTAGACTTCCTGGAAACTCAGTCTAGTGCCTGGAATCGATGTAATCAGTCTATGTCTGTTTGCTCCTGTCTCCTGGTCTCCTGCTTTTTGCAAGATAAGCTAAGTCCTGCTTTCTATTTTTGTATAACTGCTATTTTGTCCTAGCTTGTTACAATGTGATTCCTGTCTTTTGCTGGAAGCTCTAGGGGGCTGATATTCTCCCCCCACACCGTTAGTCGGTGCGGGGGTTCTTGGATATTCAGCGTGGATATTTTTGTAGGGTTTTTGCTGACCGTATAAGTCCTCTTACTATTTTCTGCTATTAATTAGTGGGCCTCACTTTGCTAAATCTAGTTCATACTTATGTTTGTCTTTTCTTCTTACCTCACCGTTATTATTTGTTGGGGGCTTGTATCATAACTTTGGGGTCCCTTCTCTTGAGGCAAGTGAGGTCTTATTTTCTCTGAAAGGGTTAGTTAGTTTTCCGGCTGGTGCGAGACGTCTAGAATCAACGTAGGTACGTTCCCCGGCTACTGTAAGTTGTTGTGCTAGGATCAGATATACGGTCAGCCAAGTTACCACCTCCCTATGAGCTAGATTTTGTGTTTGCGGACTTAGCTGGAACTTCTGCGATCCTCTACCACTAGGATCACAACAGAGGCCCACTAATACTAGATAGCAGAAAATAGTAAAGGGGTCTGTGCGGTCAGTAAAAAACCTTTACAAAGTATCCACACTGAGATTTCAAGAACCCCCGCACCAACTAATGGTGTGGGGGGAGAAACTCAGTCCCCTAGAGCAACCAGCAAGCGAGGAAATCACATTTTAGCAAGCTGGACAAGTAACATCATAAATGCTGATGATCAAAAAATAAACAAACAAAAACTTAGCTTGTCTTGGAGAGACTGGGAGCAAGGTAGTCACCAGGAATCTGAAGAGCACTGAAAACATTGATAGCAGGCAAGGAACTGAGTATCCAGGTGAGTTAAATAGGAAACCAACCAAGGATAACGAACCAGCTGATGAAGCCAACCTGCAGAAAGACAACACTACACAGTACCGCTTGTGACCACTAGAGGGAGCCCAAAAATAGAGTTCACAACAGGGGACTTAAAGAATGAGAGTGATGGCACCAAAGAGTATATACCATACAGTTGATAAGGTGGGGCCCCGACATGGGATACTCACCTCACACAGGGATATGAACACACACAAAATACGCCACACACTACCATGTGCCTGAACACTTATACCACCCTCAGCACACATTTCACCACACATACACCGACCTCACCACATAAAAGTCGAAATACAAAAGTCACCGCTCAAATCTCGCCACGCGCAAAATTCGCCACATGCAAAACTCGGCTCACGCAAAACTCGCCACACGTGCAAAACTCACCTCATGGAACGCTCGCCACACGCAAAATTTGCACACGTGGAAAAATTGCCACATGCACAAAAGTTGCAACACATGCAAAAGTTGCCTCACACAAAACTTGCACATACTCAAAACGTACCACACATAAAACTCGCCACGCGCAAAACTTGCTGCACACAACTTGCTACACTAACCTGTCACATGCAATTCGACACACAGAAAGTTGCTACACGCATGTCGCCACACAAAACTCATCTCACAAAAGTCTCTACATGCATGTTTCCACACGCAACTCAACACACACAACTTGACACATGAAACTCGCCCTTAAACACACACAAGTCTGGTACTATCCTATAAAAATCTGATTAATAAGCAGACAAACTACAAGAGCAACAAATGTGCCATATAGGAAATACGGCAGCTGTCAGTCACATGACCTGTCTATTATGTGTATGTGTGAGCTAATATATACTGCCAGGGGGAGGGCTTCCTGATGGCTGGGGATTTATCAGGCTGCCAATTTAGTTTACAAATACTGAGGTAAAAATACTGACCAAATAGCATGTGAACGAGGTCTAATACAGGAGGAGATGACAAACAGGTATATACTATATTCAGGAGCAGATGACTCCCAGGTATATACTATATACAGGAGGAGATGACATACAGGTACATACTATATACAGGGGAGATGACAAAGGTATATACTATATACAGGAGCAGATGTCATACAAAAGAAAAAAGGGATATAGTCAGCTTACCGGTCTTAGACGAAATCCCCAGATCTGCCAACGCCCAGCACGGTTCGGGGTGAGCGCCCACAGCAAATGAAGACAAAAAGAGAAATGATCCAGCTGGAGGTGGAGGCAGTTCAGACTTTGTGAGACTTTATTAGACAACTAAAGCGATAAATAGTTCTTCAAAAAGAAAAATCTTTACATAGCAGATCATGAGTAAGACTTCATAGTTGAAACGCGTTGATCCTCCTCACTGGTGTGCCAGGTGTTTGCTATGTAAAGATTTTTCTTTTTGAAGAACTATTTATCGCTTTAGTTGTCTAATAAAGTCTCACAAAGTCTGAACTGCCTCCACCTCCAGCTGGATCATTTCACTTTTTGTCTTCAGATGTCATACAGGTATATACTATATACAGGAGCAGATGGCACACAGGTATACACTATACACAAGAGGAGATGACCTACAGGTATAAACTGTATACAGGAGGGGATGACACACACATATATACTTTATACAGGAGGAAATGTTATACATGTACATACTATATACAGGGGAGATGACATACAGCAGGTATATACTATATATAGGAGGAGATGACTTACAGGTATGTACTATATATAGGAGGAGATGGCATACAAGTATATACTATATACAGGAGGAGATGACATACAGGTATATACTATATAGAGGAGGAGATGACATACAGGTATATACTATATAAAAGAGGAGATGACACATAGGTATATAGAGAAGGAGATGGCATCCGGGTATATACTATATACAGGAGGAGATGACATACAGGTATATACTATATACAGGAGGAGATGACATACAGGTACATACTATATACAGGGGAGATGACAAAGGTATATACTATATACAGGAGCAGATGTCATACAGGTATATACTATATACAGGAGGAGATGACATACAGGTATATACTTTATAAAATAGATGACACATAGATATATACAGGAGGAGATGACATACAGGTATATACTATATACAGGAGGAGATTACATACAGGTATATACTATATGCAGGAGATGACATACAGGTATATACTAAATATAGGAGGAGATGACATACAGGTGTATACTACATACAGGAGGAGATGACACATAGGTATATACAATATACAGGAGGAGATGATATACAGCAGGTATATACTATATACAGAAGGAGATGACATACAGGTATATACTATATACATGAGATGACTTACAGGTATATACTATATACAGGAGGAGATGACATACAGGTATAAACTATATATAAGAGGAGATGACACACAGGTATATACTATATACAGAAGAGATGACATACAGGTATATACTATAAACAGGATAAGTTGACACATAGGTATATACAATATACAGGAGGAGATGACAAACAGCAGGTATATACTATTTACAGGGGAGATGACATGCAGGTATATACTATATACAGGAGATGACATACAGGTGTATACTATATATAAGGGAGATGACAAACATGTATATACCGAGGGGAAAATGAGAGGTGTGAGGTGAAAATGAGAGGTGTGAGGTGAAAATGAAAAGGTGTGATTGCAAAATGAGAGGAATGAGGGAAAATAGTGGAGGGATCGGAAAATGACAGATGTGAGGTCGAAATGACAAGTGTTAGGGGGGAATGAGAGGAGTGAGGGGGGAAAGAGGAGGGGGGAAATAAGAGGAGTGAGGGGGAAAATGAGAGGTGTGAGGGGGAAAATGAAAGATGTGAGGGGGAAAATGAGAGGCGTGATGGGAAAATAAGAGAAGTGAGGTGCTATAACTAACCAGATATTTACTATGCCCAGGCAACGCCGGGCTCTTCAGCTAGTTTATTATAATTGCCAGACCTGAAATAACAAGCACTTTTCACCTATTGTGTTCCCCCATTTCCTTGTAGATTGTAAGCTTGCGAGCAGGGACCTCACCCCTAATGTCACTGTTTAAATTGTCTTAACTTGTATTGAATTTATTGTCTGTACATGTCACCGCTAATTAAGTGCTGCGGAATATGTTGGCGCTATATAAATAAAAATTACACAGGTCTGCAAAAAAAGTTTTTTTCAAGAGCTGTTTTGGTTATTCCACGTAATCTTTATGTTTTTAAGTGCGCTGAATCCGAAAATGACCTCCGTTTTGTCATAGGACATCACATTTTCTGACAATTTAAGTAACTATGCTAAATAAGACAATACCTCAAAATAAATGAAAATAGACTCATAAAATTAAATTTTTTATTACAAATGTTTCATGATAATAATTTTTTAACTGCAATGAGCTCACTAACACACACTAAAATCGATTCTTCTTCCCTGTGAGGCTTCTCTTGGAACATTTACGCTTGTGAGTAGCATCTGGAGTGTCTCTCTGAAGCTTCCAACAGTAGTCTGCCATCATTGTAATGCTCCATCTTCCCTGGTATCTTCTTTACATCTCTTTAATGTCCTGGTGGAATCGTTCACCTTGCTCTTCATTCACAGCTCCCAAATTTTCAGGAAAGTTGTCAAGGTGGGAATGGAGGAAATGCACTTTAAAAGTCATCAGGCAACCTATAGCTTGAAATGCTTTCAGCATTCGTCCAACGATTTATTTGTAGTCAGGGTCTTTGTTACTGCCTAAAAATTTATCTGCGACCTCTTTAAATGCAAACCACCCTTCTTTTTGAGGATGCGTCATAGTATTGATAAACTCTTGATCAGCTTGATCCGCTGAGCCATAATGCTAATTTTGGGAAACATGGTTGAATATGATGAGCTAACATGAACTGAGAGGAAAAAGTGTGAACAGGCGAGAACCAAGATAAAACAATTGAATGAAGCCCGAGCATGTCAGAGCCTGCTCGTTCAGCTTGCAACATGTTGATGCTGGTTTCATTAAGTCACGCTGAAAGTTCTTTTCTTTGAAAGTTATATTTTTTTGGCATTGTATTTCTTCAATGCATTGATGTGAATTAATTAATAGTAATTTTGACTTTCAAAACCCTAAGATAAAAAAAAATACCAAAAATTTAGAAAAATATACTAAATTTGAAGAGAATTTTGCATTTTGTGGCAAATCCTGACGTCCAGGATTTTTTTCAATATTTTTTTCGTTTTCAGCACACCAAAATACATGGAAATTAGATGAAAATAATCAAACAGCTTTTTAGTCGCAGACCTGTGTTATTATTATTATTACGCTCCAGGAAGACATCCAGGCCTCTCCTGAACCGCTGGACAGAGTTCGCCATCACCACCTCCTCAGGCAAGGAATTCCAGACTCTCACTGCCCTAACAGTAAACAATCCTCTTCTATGTTGGTGGAAAAACCTTCTCTCTTCCAGAGGCAGAGAATGCCCCCTGTGACTCTTCACATTCCTTGGTATAAACAGATCCTCAGAGAGATATTTGTATTGTCCCCTTATATACTTATACATGGTTATTAGATCGCCCCTCAGTCGTCTTTTTCCAAGACTAAATAATCCAAATTTTGCTAATCTCTCTGGGTATTGTAGTTCTCCCATCCCCTTTATTAATTTTGTTGCCCTTCTTCGTACTCACTCTAGTTACATACATTAAATCCTTTCTGAGCACTGGCGCCTAAAAGTGTAGACAGTACTCCATGTGTGGTCTAACCAGGGATTTGTACAGAGTCAGTATAATGCTCTCATCATGTGTATCCAGACCTCTTTTAATGGACCCCATGATCCGGTTTGCCTTGGCAGCCCCTGCCTTGAACTGGTTGCTCCAGGTAAGTTTATCATTGACTAGTATCCCCAAGTCCTTCTCCATGCCAGATTTACCCAGTGGTTTCCGGTTCAGTGTGTAATGGTGATATTGACTACTTCTTCCCAAATGTATAACCTTACATTTATCATTGTTAAACCGCATCTGCCACCTTTCGGCCCAAGTATCCAACTTATCCAGATCCATCTGTAGCGGAATACTATCTTCTTTTGACTGCTTTACATAGTTTTGTTTCATCTGCAAATATTGATATTTTACTGTGTAAACCTTCCAGATCGTTATTAAATATGTTGAAGAGAACAGGTCCCAACACCGAACCTGCGGTACCCCACTGGTCACAGCGACCCAATTAGAGAATATACCATTTATAACCACCCTCTGCTTTCTATCACTAAGCCAGTTACTTACCCATTTACACACATTTTCCCCCAGACCCAGCATTCTCATTTTGTTTACTAACTAGTGATGAGCGAGCATTAAAATACTCGGGTGCTCGTTGCTCGGGTCGAGCAAGTTGGAATACTCGGGTACTCGACCCTAGCAACGAGCCCAATGTAAGTCTATGGGAAACCCGAGTATTTTTACCGCTATCCTCCCCGGGGGTCTTTTAAGGTCTAAAAATGTGAGAAAATGGTGTAAACACTGCTCAAATGACACAGGAACATCATGGGGATTGCCCCTGGAAGCATTTCTGACTCCTATGTGACAGCTGTAAGCAATGTTATCAGAGTTTCACGTAATTTTTACAGTTGCACCAACAAACATCATAACGTAACCAAAATGGATTTTTCAGTGAAATATGTTAAGGTACATCCTTTCCAGGCTAATGACTTGTATATAAGGCACAAATAATTTACCCCAGACCAAAATGTTCCTCCACCACTTGGGCTTTGTTCACACAGAGTGTTTTTGATGCGTTTTTCAACTTTAACATTGCTTTCAACCAATACAAATGCATTCACTGGGAAATGTCATTGTAACATTCAACAACCCTAGCTGGCCATGTGGTGTGTGACACATAAGCAGACAAATCTTGTTTCATTTGTGAAGGAGGGACTCTTAAAGTCTGAAAGCTTACTTTTAGAGGGGCATCAGGCAGAATTAATATTCTTAAAGGGCCATTATTAAACAGTGGGTCTCCTATACTGTTATTGCCTATGCAGTGAATGGCTGGGCTGCCAAGAATTACGATGTACCCCAATACCCCTTTCATGAGAGGTACAGGAGAGCTTCCAGAAAAAATGTTGCATTGAATGCAAGGCCTGCCCTGCTATCAAGTCATATGCTCCCCAATAAGCCTTTTAAGCCACTTCACATTCTTCAGTTGGTCCTGCCATACTGTTTTTTTATGTATTAACTGCAAGGCTTGCCCTGCTACCAAGTCATATGCACCTCAAGAATCCTTTGAACCCAGGAAAACCCAGTTCACATTCTTCAGTTGGTCCTGCCATACTGTTTTCTTACGTATTGACTGCAAGGCCTGCCCTGCCAACCAGTCATATGCACCCCAATAAGCCTTTGTACACAGGTACTGGATGGCCACAGGAAAACCCACTTCACATTCTTCAGTTGGTCCAGCCATACTCTTTCCTTATTCATTGAATGCAAGGGCCGCCTTGACCCAAATTTGCACTCACCCCAATGCCCCCTTGGAAGAAACGTGGAGGAGGGCCTCATATAAAAAACTGTACAATTACAAAGGAGCGGGTCTCCTAGACTCGTATGCCCATACACTAAGTGCATGGGCTGAAAAACATTTCCCCATGGAGGGGTACATTTTTCAAAAATATTTAATAGGGATGATAGACACCCTTGCCAAAAAAATTACTATGTAGCAGCACGGAACATGTGAACCCTGGTGATCTAGTGGTGGAAAATGATGAGCAATGGAGGAAGGCCTCATTAAAAATTAGGCTCAATGTAAACGAGTGTGTCTCCTAGACTTGTAATGCCCATACACGCAGTGCATGGGCTGACAAACATTTCCCCAAGGGGGATACATTTTTTAAAAATATACTATGGGCATCATAGACACCCTTGCCAAAAATTGGACTGCCTATAGCAGGACAGAACACGCTAACCATGGTGATCTAGTGGTGGAGAAAGAGGAGACATTGCTGAAGGCCTCATTGAAAACTAGGCCCAATGCAAAGGAATGTGTTTCCTAGACTTGTAATGCCCATACACACAGTGCATGGGCCGACAAACATTTCCCCAAGGGGGATACATTTTTAAAAAATATACTATGGGCATCATAGACACCCTCGCCAAACAATGGACTGCCTATAGCAGGACAGAACAAGTTAAGCATGGTGATCTAGTGGTGGAGAATGAGGAGACATTGCTGAAGGCCTCATTGAAAACTAGAACCAATGTAAAGGAGTGTGTCTCCTAGACTTGTAATACCCATACAGCCAGTGCATGGGCTGACAAACATTTCACCTTGAGGGATACATTCTTTTAAAATATACTATGGGCATCATAGACACCCTTGACAAAAATTGGACTGCCTATAGCAGGACAGAACACGTTAAGCGTGGTGATCTAGGGTTGGAGAATGAGGAGACATTGCTGAAGGCCTCATTAAAAACTAGGCCAAATGTAAAGGAGAGTGTCTCCTAGATTTGTAATGCCCATACACGCAGTGCATGGGCTGACAAACCTTTCCCCAAGTAGGATACATTTTTAAAAAATATACTATGGTCATCATAGACACCCTTGCCAAACAATGGACTGCCTATAGCAGGACAGAACACGTTAAGCGTGGTGATCTAGGGTTGGAGAATGAGGAGACATTGCTGAAGGCCTCATTAAAGCTAGGCCCAATGTAAATGAGTGTGTCTCCTAGACTTGTAATGCCCATACACGCAGTGCATGGGCTGACAAACATTTTCCCAAGGGGGATACATTTTTAAAAAATACACTATGGGCATCATAGAAACCCTTGCCAAACATTGGACTGCCTATAGCAGGACAGAACACGTTAAGCGTGGTGATCTAGTGGTGGAGAATGAGGAGACATTACTGAAGGCCTCATGAAAAACTAGGCTGAATGAAAAGGAGTGTGTCTCTTAGAATGAGGAGACATAAGGCGAAATCATACTGAAATGAAAGAAAAATGTAAAGGATGTGAATCCACCGATGAAAGTAAATAACAAAAGGTAGGGGCGAACACAGGTTCATATATATGATGCCAGATTGTGTCCAATGAGATATGTTTGTCCCTAGCAATAGACAAGGTTCTAAAAAAATATATATATACTGTAATAGTATTTCAATATTTCATTTTGTAGAGGTGTACACTGGGTCATAAAAGGAGAGTCCAGAGATATTAAAACTGGAATATATCAGAATAAATGGGAAAATATACGTTCATCTCATTTTGATGACAGTTCCCCCTGGGGGAGTTTATTTTGGTTTCTAATTAGTAACGGGCATCAGAAAAACACCCTTACACAAAAATTCAGTGACTTTTGCATCATGGAATATGTTCACCCTGGTGTTGTCCTGTTTGTGGATGATGAGGATAACACCAAACAGACAAAATCAGGAAGCGGGTACCCATGTGTGGTTGGGGAGAGGTGCATGACAATACACCTCTACAAAAGACACAATGTATTAGAGGTTATGTTTTGATGTTTTCACTTGGTGGTGTACAGAAATCTTGCCCAATCCAGCCCTTGTTCATTTTTATAACAGTCAGCCTGACTTTTTCAGTTGACAGGTGGATCTGTTATAATTCCACCAGCAGCACTAGAAACCCGCTCTGACAGAACGCTAGCAGCAGGGCAGGCCAGGACCTCCAAGGCGAGAGAGCAAGTTCATGCCACATGTCCAGCATGGATACCCAATAATTAAAAGCCACAGAGGAATCATGGAGGACAGTTGTACGATCTGCAAGGTACTCCTTCAGCCTCTTCCTAAATATTGCACTTCTTGTGACAGCACCCCTTGCCTCTGTGCCGGCACGATGGGAGGGTCTGAGAAAACTGTCCCAGAAATTTGCCATTGTTACCCTGCCTGAGCTGGATTGTACTTCTTTCTCTCTCGCTTGGACTCCTTGGTAGTACAACAAACTCTGACGTCTGCTGCCAGCGTTCTCGCATGGGAATTTTGTAAGTAATTCTGCTACAAAGGCCCTCTGGTACTGCAACATTTTAGTACACCTCTCTGCCTCTGGCAGAAGAGATTAGATTGAAAGTTTTCCCTGTAGCTTGGGTCTAGAAGTGACACCAACCAGTAATGAGTGTGAATTTTTTTTTTGTAATGTGAGGGTCACGTGAAACGCAGCGCAACATAAAGTCAGCCATGCATGCCAGACTGCTATCAGGCAAGACTTCCTTGTCCTCATCAACAGGACAACTGAACATGCTGACCTCATCCTCATCATCCTCGCTGTCCTTAGGCCTTCCCCGTTGAACAGATGGTATGACAGCTGTTCTTGTAGTACTGTCTGTAGCATATGAAAGTAGCTCCTGTTCTTTCTCCTCCTCCTCCTCCTCCTCATTGCTTGCCAATCCACGTTGGGAAGACATGAAGCTGGGCTGAGTGCCATCCCCCTGTATTGTTCCTTGCTCGTGCTTTGCCTGCAATGCATCGTCTTTAATTGTGAGCAGAGAGGTTTTCAGAATGCAGAGAAGCGGGATGATGACGCTAATTATGGCGTCATTGCCGCTCACCATCTTGATGCAGTCCTCAAAGTTTTGGAGGATGGTACATATGTCTGACATCCATGTCAACTCCTGAGGTCTTATGTGTGGAGTCTGAACTGAATATCGATGGCCTTGTTGATGTTGGTAGTCAACAGCTGCTCTCTTCTGCTCACAAATGCATTCCAACATATGCAGTGTAGAGTTCCAACATGTGGGGACGTCACACACCAGTCAGTGAGCCGGAAGCTGCAAATGCTGCTGAAGCATGGCAAGGGCGGCTGAAGCTGTAGCTGACTTTCTAAAATGGGCAGACAGACAGCATACTTTGACTAGCAGATCCAGTAGCTCCGGGTAGCTTTTCAGAAAATGTTAAACCACGAGGTTAAGCACATGGGCCAGGCAAGGTACGTGTGTGAGCTCACCTTGCCTCAGAGCCACCACCAGGTTCCAGCCATAGTCACACATGACTATGCCTGACCAGTGGTGTCATCAAAATATATGACTGCTCTTTCAGCACTGTCCACAACTCTTCTGCATTGTGCGGTTTGTCACCTATGCAGATTAGCTTCAGCACAGCCTGTTACCGCTTGGCTGAGTCAGTGCTGCAGTGCTTCCAGCTTCTAACTGATGTGTTGATATAAGAGATGGAGGCTGAAGAGGAGGAGGAAGAGGTGCAGGAGCTGTAGACTATGGGAGCAACCCTGATTGACGTAGGGCCTGTAATCCTTGGTGTGGGGAGGATGTGTTCCATCCCAAGGTCCGACTGGAACCCGCCTTCCACTATGTTAACCCAGTGTGCCGTCAGTGAGATGTACCATCCCTGCCCACAAGCACTTGTCCACGGGTTTGTGGTTAGGTGGACTTTCCCAGTAACAGCATTGTTGAGGGCACAGGTAATGTTGTGGGACACATGCTGGTGTAATGCGGAGACGGCACAATAGTGCCGCTCCAACCTTTGCTCCTGGCGACTTAGTGTGGCTCTCGGCAAGGAACATCAGGCTGCGAGTTGAGTTCACTAAGTTTGCACCTCGCTACTTGGGTCTCTTCCAGGTCCTGGAACAGGTTAACCCTGTGGTCTACCGTCTGGCCCTTCCTCCATGCCTAGGTATCACTGACACCTTTCATGTGTCTTCTAAAGCCCGTCACATGTTCTGGTTTTCTGAGTCATCTGCCAGGACATCGGGTTCATCTACGGATGATTATGAGGTGAAAGCTATTTTGAGGTGTAAGGTGGTACGTGGCAAAAAACATTTTTTGGTGGATTGGAAGGACTATGGCCCAGAGGACAGGTCCTGGGAGCCTGCTGAGCACATTCGGGCTCCACAACTCATTGCGGCCTTCGAGCGTAGCGAGGCCCAAGGAGGAGGGCCCTAGGAGGGGGGTAATGTTAGGTGTTGAGTTCCCGCTGCTCCACAGGGGGAATCTCGAACAATCTCCGCCACAGTCTCCCATTCTCCAGCTGCAGTGGAGCATGCTCAGCGGGGACATCAGTCCCAGCGCCTGGCTCGGACAGATGCTGCGCATTTGGTTACTGCTCCCCTTCCAGGCTCAGCCACTATAACCAATACTGTTCAGTGGCGAGCAGGCGTCCCTGGGACAAAGTCCTGCTTTTCTCCTTCTGAGCATGCCCAAGGGAAGATCTCTAATTGGAGGCCGGAGGTCACACGCTCAGGTCCTGTAGCAGCTCCTATTGATCCACCAGGAAGGTCCTGAAGAGCTGCAGCTATAAAAAGTTTGCATGGCCGCTTGTGTGTGTGTGGATGTATGCCTGTTCTGGTGAAAGCTCCGAATCATTCCCATCCCTAGAGTTGTTGAATGCTCACGAGTGTTGTAGCTGTCTAGCGCCAGATAGTGCCATCCAGCACCAGGCACAAAATATATGCGTCTATCCTGCAGTGACTGCCGCTGCGGTACTGTATGCACTCTGTGCGGCTATCTTTAGCGTCTCCTGACAATCCGTCAGTGTAGGGTGGGAACTCCCGTTTGATCCCAGCATCTGACTCAGGGCGTCCTCAGGTGCGGGCTCAAAAGCCACTGAGGGTCAGAACGGGATCAACCACCAGCATAGTGGGGGTGAGTTGCAGGGATCCCACTAGTATCCATTTGCTGCGCCCTGTGAATGCTAACAGGGCACAGCGTTATCTATAATCCCGGCGACTCTGTGAAGCAACAGAGTTCGCTCCTATACAGACCGGGTGACGGTACTCGTGTCTATTCAGGCTTTGTACTGCCATATAGTGCTACCATTTAGCAGCAGGTTCCACTCCTGCACGGTGGACCCCGGGCTGCGAACGCACATATACTATTTCTATATTTACTCAGTGCGTTCCGCCAGCCCTAACACTGGGTTGGGTGAGGGCTTATTTTTTGCATGCCGAGCTGACGTTTTAATGATACCATTTTGGTGCAGATACGTTCTTTTGATCGCCCGTTATTGCATGTTAATGCAATGTTGCGGCGACCAAAAAAAGTAATTCTGGTGTTTCATTTTTTTTTCTCGCTACGCTGTTTAGCCATCAGGTTAATGCTTTTTTTATTGATAGATCGGGTGATTCTGAATGCGGCGATACCAAATATGTGTAGGTTTGATTTTTTTTTTTATTATTATTGTTTTATTTTGAATGGGGCGAAAGGGGGATGATTTAAACTTTTATATTTTTTTTACTTTTTTCATCTTTTTTTAAACTTCTTTTTTTTTACTTTTGTCATGCTTCAATAGCCTCCATGGGAGGCTAGAAGCTGGCATAGCCTGATCGGCTCTGCTACATAGCAGCGATCATCAGATCGCTCCTATGTAGCTGAATTGCAGGCTTTCTATGAGCGCCGACCACAGGGTGGCACTCACAGCAAGCTGGCATCAGTAACCAAAGAGGTCTCAAGGAGACCTCTGGTTACTATGCCGATGCATCGCTGACCCCCAATCATGTGACGGGGTCGGCGATGCGCGCATTTCCGGCTCGATGGCTGGAAGCGCCGGTTAAATACCGCTGTCAGCATTAGTTAATAGCGACGGGTGAATCACGATTTCTCCCACCGCTATTGCGGGCACATGTCAGCTTTTCAAAACAGCTGACATGTCCTGGCTTCGATGAGGGCTCACCGCCGGAACCCACATCAAAGCAGGGGATCCAACCTCCGCTGTAATAGTACGGCAGAGGTCGGTAAGGCGTTAATTGTTCTTTCAGCATTTATATATGCCATCCATTGCCAATCATGGCCACTTCACTTCTGGTGAGCTTAACAATGTGATGTGGCACCGATATTTAGTATATTTAGTATACTGAAGACCGCATGGTTGCATGTGCACGTTACTCAGTCATCAATGGCTGTCACTTATCCTTTCCAGTGCCTGGTGAGTCCATTTTAACCAGTTGTGCTTTCCTTCCAGCACATCCAATTTGGACTTTATCCTGATCTTCTGAAGGCAGTGATCCAGTCTATTTACGACCCTAGAGCCTACCTTACACACTACGGTGGACATTGATTCCTATTTTACATGCTCATATAAGTTCTTTAAATTTTAGACACCATTTCTATATGGATTTGCTGCTTGCTTCTTATATGATCTAGTCACAGATTACTACTTTCTTTTTCCTGTTGTTTTGTACTGCTATATTCTGTTTTCACATAAGGTTGTATGATCTCCTAGAGCAAATCTGTGGACGTGTTTTGTAATGGTTATGTCCGCTTTTTCAGAATGTTCACACAATTATCAGTTACCATATATACTCGAGTACTAGCCAAGATTTTCATTCATTGTACCTGGGGGGGTCGGCGGGGGAGGGGGAGCAGCGGCTTTTACATACTCACCTGCTCCTGGCGCGGTCCCTGCATCTCCTATGGTCTCTGGCTGACAGCTTCTTCCAGCGTTGAGCGGTCACATGGTACCGCTCATTACAGCAATGAATATGGACCCAACTCCACTCCCACAGGGGTGGAGCCGCATATTCAATACTTTAATGAGTGGTACCACGTGACAGCTCAATATAGGAAGAAGCTGTCAGCGCCCGGAGAACCAGGGACATGCAGGGACCGCGCCAGGAGCAGGTGAGTATAATGGGGAGGGGGAGCATTGCGTGATAGTCACCTGTCCCACGTTCCGGCGCCGCTCCGTCTTCCGCGTCCTCTGCAGTGACGCTCAGGTCAGAGGGCGCGATGGCGTAGTTAGTCCACGCCCTCTGCCTGAATTTTAGTGGAGAGGATGCGGAAGACACAGCAGCGCCGGAACGAGGACAGGTGAATATTGCAATTGCCGGGGGCCTAATCAACGAGAGGTGAGTATGTAATTTTTTTTTAATCACAGCAACAGCATATGGGGCAAATATCTCTATGGAGCATATTATGGGGCCATAATCAACGTTTGTGCAGCACTATATGGGGCAATTATCTTTATGGAGAATCTTATGGGGCCATGTGCAGCATTATATGGGGTAAATATCTTAATAGAGCATCTTATGGGGCCATAATCATAATTTGTGCAGCATTTTATAGGGAAAATATCTTTCTGGAGCATCTTATGGGGCCATAGTCAACGTTTGTGCAGCATTATATGGGGCAAATGTCTCTATGGAGCATCTTATGGAGCCCTTATTAACCTTTGTGCAGCATTATAATGGGCAAATATCTTTATGGAACATCTTATGGGGACATAATCAACGTTTGTGCAGCATTATATGGGGCAAATATCTATGGAGCATCTTATGGGGACATAATCACCATTTGTGCAGCATTATATGGGGCAAATGTCTCTATGGAGCATCTTATGGAGCCCTTATTAACCTTTATGCAGTACTGTATGTGGCAAATGTGTCTATGGAGCATCTTATGGGGCCATTATTAACCTTTGTGTGGCATTACATGGGGCATATTTTAATATGGAGCATCTTATGGAGCCCACCATGAACTGTATGGAACATTATATGGGGCTCCTGATTCAATATGGATATTCAAAAATACTTAACCTACTGACATCTCAATTAATTTAACTTTTATTGGTATCTTTTTGTTTTTGAAATTTACCGGTAGCTGCTGCATTTTCCACCCTAGGCTTATACTCGAGTCATTAAGTTTTCCCAGTTTTTTGTGGCAAAATTAGGGGTCTCGGCTTATACGGTATGTTTTTTATTACTTTATTTTTAGAGTTTACTACACTGGTGGACACAGACAGTAGTTGGCTCCTATGCAAAAACAGTATATTGGCCCTTTGCATGCAAACATATAGCTCATCATAATACAAAATGTCATCTACACTCAATGGTCTTCTACAGCCACCCACAAAGATGGTCACACACTGGACCTCATCTTCAACGGCCTCTGCTCCCTATCTAAGCTCTCTAACTCACCTATTCCTGTCTCTGACCACAACCTTCTCACATTCTCTTCCCTCTCCACTCCATGTCTACAATCCCCACCTCACAAACTTTCATACCCTCGCTGAAATCTTAAACATCTTAACCTACAGTCATTCTCTGAATCCCTCCTCCCTCTCAGAGAAATAAGTTCAGTACACAATGCGGATAATGCTGCCGCTCTATGTTACTCCACAATAGCTGTAGCTTTGGAATCTGCTGCCCCACTTACACATACCAAAGCTCGCAAATCAACAGACAGCCCTGGCACACTCATCTCTCATATCCTCCCTGTCTCACAAGCCTAAGCAGTTATTCAACACCTTCAATTCTCTCCTCCATCCCCAAGCACCTCCTCCCTCCCCACTTATCTCAGCTGAAGACTTTGCCTCATTTTTCAAGCAGAAGATTGAGAACATCAGAGACAGTTTTGGTCAACAACCCCCAGAGCCCTTCCTCCCGACTTCCCAGCCCTCCACCTCCAAAACCAACTTCTCCACCATTACAGAAGATAAACTCTCCACTCTACTCTCAAGATCACATCTCACCACCTGTGCACTTGACCCGCTCCCATCCCACTTCATCCCAAACCTCACCACAGTCTTCATCCCAACCCCAACCCATTGTCAGGACCCTGAACATTTTTTATTACCTTTTTGTGCATTACTGCCCTTTTCAAAGATGGCATCTTTGGTCTCATGTGCACTGTGTCTTCCTGCTATAAAACTCCACCCCAGCCTTCAGTCTGTGCTAGAGTATTCTGCCTTGCATCCAGCTCCTGACCTCTGGTGACTCCCTGGCTATATACCTGTTCCTGTGATCCTGCTACTCTGCTCTGAGTTTCTGCTGCATACACCAGTTCCAGTAATCCTCCTTCATCTGCTGCTCGTGTTTACTTCCATCTTCATTTGCTGGACATGTAAGCTGTTTCTGCTTTGCAAGAACCTGAGACTATTACCCAGACCTCTATGGTTGAGATAAGATATTATTTGAACTGCCTTATAAGCATATTCATCTGTGTTTTGGACTAAGCAAGGACTTATTCGTGTCAAGTATCCTCAAGAATAATTGTGCTTCATAGACTTTCTGCATGATTGCATTTTCCTCTGAAGTTTCCTATAGACTGCTGAGCTGCATTTGATATTTGCACCAAGTGTTGTGGACTTGAGTTTCTCTCTGCACCTGTTTGAATCACCGTGTGATAATATAGACTTTACCACTTATAAAACTGTGTCCTGTAGTTGTCTTGTTCCACGCAAAGAGTCTCCTGAGTTATCCCCTATAATTATTACAGGATACTCTAGCACAGACTGAAGGCTGGGGTGGAGTTTTATAGCAGGAAGACACAGTGCACATGAGACCAAAGACGCCATCTTAGAAAAGGGCAGTAATGCACAAAAAGTTAATAAAAAATGTTCAGAGTCCTGACACCCATCTCTTCAACCTATCACTAACAACTGGTGTTTTCCCCTCAAGCTTGAAACATGCCTCCATCACACCTATCCTCAAAAAGCCTTCTCTTGACCCATCCTCTGTATCTAGCTATTGCCCTATATCACTTCTCCCCTATGCCTCCAAACTACTGGAACCAAACGTCTTCCTTGAACTGTCCTCCATCTCTCTTCTTGCTCCCTCTTTGACCGCTTACAATCTGGCTTCCGATCACACCATTCCACTGAAACTGCCCTAACTAAGGTCACCAATGACCTCTTAACCGCCAAGAGCAAGCCACACTACTCTGTCCTCCTCCTCCTCGACCTGTCGGCTGCCTTTGATACAGTGGACCATTCCCTATTATTACAGACCCTCTAATCCCTTGGCATCACAGACTTGGCCCTATCCTGGATCTCATCATACCTAACAGACCGGACATTCAGGGTCTCCCACTCACACACCACCTCCTCACCTCGCCCCCTATCTGTCGGAGTCCCACAAGGTTCAGTCCTAGGGCCCCTGCTCTTCTCCATTTACACCTTTGGCCTGGGACAGCTCATAGAATCTCATGGCTTTCAGTATCACCTCTATGCTGATGACACACAGATCTACATCTCTGGACCAGATATCACCTCCCTACTAACCAGAATCCCTCAATGTCTATCCGCTATTTCATCCTTCTTCTCTGCTAGATTTCTGAAACTTAACATGGACAAAACAGAATTCATCATCTTTCCCCCATCTTACGCGACCCCCCAACGAACCTATCCATTACAGTAAATGGCTGCCCACTCTCCCCAGTCCCACAAGCTCGCTGCCTCGGGGTAATCCTTGACGCTGATCTCTCCTTCAAACCACATATCCAAGCCCTTTCCACTTCCTGACAACTTCAACTCAAAAATATTTCACGAATCCGTACATTCCTCAACCAAGTATCTGCAAAAACCCTAGTCCATGCCCTCATCATCTCTTGCCTTGACTACTGCAACCTCCTGCTCTGTGGCCTCCCCGCTAACACTCTTACACCCCTCCAATCTATTCTAAACTCTGCTGCCTGACTAATCCACCTGTCCCCCCGCTATTCCCCGGCCTCTCCCCTCTGCCAATCCCTTCACTGGCTCCCCATTGCCCAGAGACTCCAGTACAAAACCCTAACCACGACGTACAAAGCCATCCACAACCTGTCTCCTCCATATATCTGTGACCTCGTCTCCCGGTACTTACCTATACGCAACCTCCGATCCTCATAAGATCTCCTTCTCTACTCCCCACTTATCTCCTCTTCCCACAATCGTATACAAGATTTCTCTCGCGTATCATCCCTACTCTGGAACCCTCTACCACAACACATCAGACTCTCGCCTACCATTGAAACCTTCAAAAAGAGCCTGAAGACCCACCTCTTCTGACAAGCCTACAACCTGCAGTAACCACCGATCGACCAAACCGCTGCATGACCAGCTCTATCCTCACCTACTGTATTCTCACCCATCCCTTGTAGATTGTGAGCCTTCGCGGGCAGGGTCCTCTCTCCTCCTGTACCAGTTATGACCTGTATTGTTTAAGATTATTGTACTTGTTTTTATTATGTATACCCCTCCTTACATGTAAAGCGCCATGGAATAAATGGCGCTATAACAATAAATAATTATAATAATAATAATGTACTTTTGAGGTGGAAATGTTACCCCTTACCTCTTGGTTTCCTGTGCGGCACCAATTATATGTCCACCCCTGCTGTACTTTATTTCTTACAGTGTATTTTTGATAAAGGTCATTAAGAAAAAAATTCTCAAATGATTTCTGCACTGTGTATTTCACTACACAAATAAAGATTTTCCTCATTATCTACCTAAGGGCTCATGCAAACTGCCATAGATACTCTCAACTGAGAGAATCGAGACAATTACAGTATGCATATGACACTGTGATCAGAGAGTGCTCCGATTCTCTCAGATGAGAAGAAGATGGACAGCAACATCTCTCTATCTTCCTCATGTGTCAGTGCGCAGAAATCGGACTGCACTCAGAAGTCATGCAAGTGAAGTTCAATGATTTTTACGGACTCATGCATGACTGAATATTAGATCAAGACAGACTCTATCCAAGGAAAAATTGGACATGTACACTGCCCCATAGACTAAGGCTGGGGTCACACATGCGTGTTTTACGTACGTAAGAGCGCAAAAACTACGTACGTAAAACTCGCATTACATACGGCACAATGCTTCTCAATGGGGCTGCTCCTATTAGCCGTATATTACGGTTCAGTATTATACGGCTTTCTACGGCCGTACAAAATCGCAGCATGCTGCGTTTGTCAGCGTATTGCGCAAATAATACGCCAATGAAAGTCTATGGGGGCGAGAAAAATACGGATTCCACACGGACCAGCAGTGTGACTTGCGAGAAACACGCAGCGCTGTTAGTGAAAAGTCGGTAATTCAATTGCCGGCTTTTCATTTCTCCTGCACAAACCCGACAGGATATGAGACGTGGTTTACATACAGTAAACCATCTCATATCCCCTTTTTTTTTGCATATTCCACACTACTAATGTTAGTAGTGTGTATGTGCAAAATTTCAGCGCTGTAGCTGCTGAAATAAAGGGTTAAATGGCAGAAAAAATTGGCGTGGGCTCCCGCGCAATTTTCTCCGCCAGAGCGGTAAAGCCAGTGACTGAGGGCAGATATTAATAGCCAGGAGAGGGTCCATGGTTATTGGCCCCCCCGTGGCTAAAAACATCTGCCCCCAGCCACCCCAGAAAAGGCACATCTGGAAGATGCACCTGTTCTGGCACTTGGCCACTCTCTTCCCACTCCCTGTAGCGGTGGGATATGGGGTAATGAAGGGTTAATGCCACCTTGCTATTGTAAGGTGACATTAAGCCAGATTAATAATGGAGAGGCGTCAATTATGTCACCTATCCATTATTAATCCAATTGTAGGAAAGGGTTAAAAAACACACACACACGTTATTAAAAAGTATTTTAATGAAATAAACACAGCGGTTGTTGTAATAATTTATTGTTCTCTCAAATCCATTTGCAGTCCCTCGCTTGGCAACATAATAAACGCACAAGATACATACCTTCTGATGTACTGTCAGGTCCAACGATGTAATCCATCTGAAGGGGTTAACTAATATTACAGGCAGGAGCCCTGCTATAATGCAGCTGTGCTCCGTGCCTGTAATCCCCGGCGAATGAATGAAATGTAGGTCATTGACCTACATTTCCTTCAGTCGCGGTGATGCGCCCCCTGGTGGATGTCCTCATATGACCTGGAGCGTGGGAAAAAGTTCCCAGGCTGCAGTTCATGAGAACATCCACCAGAGGGCGCCTCACCGCGAATGAATGAAATGTAGGTCAATGACCTACATTTCATTCATTCGCCGGGGATTACAGGCACGGAGCACAGCTGCATTTAGCAGGGCTCCTGCCTGTAATATTAGTTAACCCCTTCAGATGGATTACATCGTTGGACCTGACAGTACATCAGAAGGTATGTATCTTGTGCGTTTATTATGTTGCCAAGCGAGGGACTGCAAATGGATTTGAGAGAACAATAAATTATTACAACAACCGCTGTGTTTATTTCATTAAAATACTTTTCAATCATGTGTGTGTGTTTTTTAACCCTTTCCTACAATTGGATTAATAATGGATAGGTGTCATAATTGACGCCTCTCCATTATTAATCTGGCTTAATGTCACCTTACAATAGCAAGGTGGCATTAACCCTTCATTACCCCATATCCCACCGCTACAGGGAGTGGGAAGAGAGTGGCCAAGTGCCAGAATAGGCGCATCTTCCAGATGTGCCTTTTCTGGGGTGGCTGGGGGCAGATGTTTGTAGCCAGGGGGGGCCAATAACCATGGACCCTCTCCTGGCTATTAATATCTGCCCTCAGTCACTGGCTTTACCGCTCTGGCGGAGAAAATTGCGCGGGAGCCCACGCCAATTTTTTCCGCCATTTAACCCTTTATTTTAGCAGCTACAGCGCAGAAATTTTGCACATACACACTACTAACATTAGTAGTGTGGAATATGCAAAAAAAAGGGGGATATGAGATGGTTTACTGTATGTAAACCATGTCTCATATCCTGTCGGGTTTGTGCAGGAGAAATGAAAAGCCGGCAATTGAATTACCGGCTGTTCACAGATATCGCGCTGATTGAAATCTAAATACAGAATATATATATATGTGTCACAATGACATATATATATATATATACTGTATATATGTTTTCCCGAACATTTGAGCACATAAATCCATTAGATGTCGGTTTTGCAAGCCTGCGCGAAAATCTCGCAGTACGGATGCCATACGGATTACATACGGAGGATGCCATGCGCAAAATACGCTGACACACCCTGACTACGGATCACTATTTTGGGAACATTTCTCCATATTACGGCCGTAGTACGGACGTATAATACGTGGCGTATTGTCTTACGCCATGTGTGACCCCAGCCTAACATAGTTCCGGGTGTGATCCAATGTTTTCACGGATCTGGGGCTGAAGCCATTTTAGCAGGAGGAGTATACAAGGGTAAGCCTTATTGCCACTTTATGAATCTACATTTATTATGTGGAATTTCCTTCCATAAGCATTTACTGTACTGTAGATGCTTGGTCATTGTTATCCATCTTCCTTATAAACAGTGTGTTGTCACTAAATATATTTTACTTTTGATTACTACTCTCTCTTGCTGTGTTGTCTCCCAACATGCGTTTATTTTATTTTTATCTCTCTTTGTATTTATTTATAATAAAAATTATTTATGTTCTATATTGAGCTAAGTTATATTTATTGCAGTTTTTCTAATGTTCTAAGTTGCACATAACTACTTAATTATTTGCTTATTTTAGGTGTAGTCTTCCTCTTCACTACTTCCTTGGGAAAACTCATACAATCCCATATTTGCTTGAACAACACTGCATCTTTTTATCAACATTGTGTCAGTTGCAATTTTGATCTATTCGGGCAGATAATATGGCCGTCTCCACCTGCCGAGTGACGGATTTTTTTCCATTAGGCTACTTTCACACTAGCGTCGTACACTGCACGTCTCTATGTGACATTGCAGCGCTCCGACGCATAGTGTGGAAGCGCCCCACAACGGGGGCAGCGGATGCTGTTTTACATCGCATCCGCTGCTCCATTGTGAGGTGCGGGAAGGCAGGGCCGGAGTTCCGGCCGTGCATGCGCGGTCGGAAAAGACGCTATCGACGCACAAGAAAACGTTACATGTAACTTTTTTTGTGCCGACGGTCCGATGCAACACAACGGTTGCGACGTGTGGCAATGCATCGCACTGCGTCACTAATTCAAGTCTATGGAGAAAAAACGCATCCTGCAAGCAATTTTGCAAGATGCGTTTTTTCTACAGAACGACGCATAGCGACGTGCAGTGCACGACGCTAGTGTGAAAGAGGTTTTACATATCTTTTAAGTATCAAAATAAACCCAAATAAAGTGCAAATGCAATACACAAATATAAGTAGATAACAACAAACATCATTAATGGTATAACAAAGCAGACCAACCAGTCCAAGATTGCAATCCATTAGCCACACACGGACTTGCCTGGAAGACCATGTTCACATGACTATATTTATATTTTTTGTCCCAGTGCTATTCGTGAAGAAAAGCAGTCGGACCAATGTTATTCAATAGGGCTGGTCAGCATAATTGTAGCAATACCAAATTTGTACAGTTTTTTTTTAAATTGGACAACGGCACCATCTTGTAAGGTTCACATCCATGCATACATAATTTGATGTACAAGTAAAGTGGTGTTAATAAACAGTTTTATTTTTGCAGCTTTTTGTTGCACATTTCAAGTTTTTCATTTGGACCCCATAATTATTGTGAAAAAAAATTAACATAGTTTGAAACACTATAGTTTTATAATTGGTCATCTTACCTCAACAATGAAAGTTATAAGAAAGAAAAGGATTAACAATATTAGAATCGCTACCCTCCAGATAGTGGGAGTACAGACAAGCTATAATGAGATAAAAACACACAAAATATTATAATTAAGCAAATTCCATTTAAAGAATATAACTATCTGAATATTTATTCATTTATGTAATCTTCCTTAACCAATTTCCCTGTGTTGCCTTTTGCCTTGGCAAAGAGCAAATACAAAGCGCAACTTGTTGAATCTATACACTCAACATTGAAATTGCAATACCAAGAGAAAAAAAGTCATGGAGTTATGGAACTCTTAGCATTGATAGACATGTTAAAGAGAATCTGTCACCACATTTGACCTATCTAACCTACTAATATGAGCATACAGGTTATAGACAGCTGAAAATCGTCATCCCTGTGTGTGCTGAGAAATCATATTTTATCACTTTATAAAAATGACCTCTTCCATCCTCTGGGGCGGATGGTGCTTGGAGATAACTCTGCCTCCAGAGCTTGTTTTACATGAAAGCTGGAATTACCAGTGCAATATGTAATGGACACTCTCTGCTCTCCTGTCCTCACTGCAGAGCTGTGTGTGATTATAACTAACAGATCTTGCAGATTCCTCTCAGCTCCAGCTTCCAGCTCACAGGTAGACAGGGCTGCAATATTGTTACAAGACAGCAGAGCTGACAGAGAAGCAAAAATGTGTTTGCAAGAAGACAAATTTAATTTCTCCTGTTCTGTGTTAGTTACTTGTTTCACTGTTAACTCCTCTCCAGAGCCTAGAAGAGGTCATTAATATACAGTGATAAAAGATGATTTCTCAGCAACAACACAGCTGAAATGAGACACACAGGTAGGACTTTTTTTTAGCAGTCTATAACCTGTATGACCATATTAATAGTTTAGATAGGTCAAATGTGGTGACAGATTGCCCTTATTGATAGTTAAATGATAAAAAAAATGACAAGAATATTTTCATAACATTTTGATTTACTCAGCATCGAGTATAAGTGTATGCACAGGAATACAGTCACTTACACACAATGGCTGCTGTCAATTAGCTTATTAATGGTTGCCTCAGGAATGTTCTTTATAGATAAGTGCACTTTTGTCACACAAATCATCAAGATCCACTACTGGCAGATCCCCATACAATTGCTGACCAATGATGTCTGAGATATGCTCTATAGGATAAGTTTGGAGACAATGAAGGCAATGTAGCACATTTAGGGTATGTAAGCAATGTATGGTCTCACTTTGTGGTGTTGAAAAACAGCTCCTAGGATAATGAAAAAATGACCACATGACTGGTTCCACAACTGATTGATCTTGTACTGCAAGTGAATATGGTCATCAAATACCAAATCTAAGGTATCACACAATATCTGCAGAAACCTTTAGAAGACATTTCCAAGACACTGCAGTGCAAACAGATGTCCAGCTACAGATGATCCAATGACACCATGCCACCTCTCCCAATTACACTTATTGTGCCGAGCATTTGTGTTGGATGATAGCCGAAGATTGGCTTGGAGACCATGAGGGCAATGTCATGAGGAGGCCTTTACTAGAGAACTTCACACCAGTCCTTCTAGGATTAAACTGTGGGGTGGCATAATGAATGGTATCCAAATTCCTATAGTTTTCATTGCAGGTACACTAACAGCTTAGTGATACATTGATTTGGTTGTGTAATCAGTTCTATGGCCATTTCTACAGAGTCTCATGTTTCAATGCTACAGTTCCAGGTCATATGTTGCTCATGCTATTGTGAGCAGCCTGTGTGACCTAAAAGTGATCCCATGGCCTGAAATGTCTCCAGAGTTGTTGTACACATTTTTTGCCTGCCCAAGTGATTCAGCCAGACAGAACAGTCCCGAGGCAAATATAAATAACCTTATTGATAGTATGCCAAGGATTTTAAGTACATGATGCTAATAGTGGATAGTGTATACATTTTGATATTTTGGAAAATTTGTGTCCATTTATTTATAATTTGCATATTATTAATATATTTATCAATTCTGTAATTTCTATAACCTCACAACCTTTCCTTCCTGGTTTTTGAATTTCATTTTTTTTTCTAAGAGTGCATAGCATATTGAAATATACTGATAATATATTTTTACATTAATGGCAGTAAATATAGTATAAAAAAAATTAAATTATTTTCAGTTCGGTGAAAATTCTAGGTCTAAAGTAAATGAATGTAATAAAATATATTATTATTATTATTGATTGCAATACTCACTTGTAAGCCTCTATATATGCGTTCAATATCAGCAAATAGAATAAAAAGACAAACTGCTAATTGTATTGGTAGAAGAATGAAAAATATATCTGTCAAATTAAGAAAGACAACGGTATTATGTTAATGCATAGAATTCATTTATGTTCTTAATCTCAGGGCCTATAACAATGCACTGTAAAGCTGCTTATTCTGTAAATTATCTGCCATTATGTTAATTGGTCTCTAATAAGCTTAAGACAGGCCTTCATATCATGTGATGTGAACCCTCTAGAGGACCCATATGAATAGTTTTGGCAAATAAAATTTATAAAAATCGGCATCAAGCAGGACAGAGAAACTCCAAGAGAATCTGGACAACCCACTGCTAAAAGTGGACAGGTAAGGTCTTAAGAAGTTGGTGCCAGAAGGAAGATTTTGGCAGTAACCATGTGTAATGGGATTGAAGTCTGTGGAGCAATCCCTTCAATCTTCTAGAAACATTTTCATACAATATCCACTCCAAAACGGTGTTTCAAAAGTGATGGCGTGCTCAAACCCTTTTAAAAATATAAAATAAACCCGGCACTCAACTTATGGTGAATCTCTTTTGGATTTATTAGCAAAAGAGAAGATAAACGTTTCTGCCTTTGTTGGCCTTCTTCAGGAACGTGCTGCCTACTGGAGCGGTAGATGGTGAGGCAGTGTTAATCTGCCAGTGCTATTAATCAGGAGGTAAATGGATGCAGGCTCACAGGATCCGACTGAGACAGGGTCTGGAATAACGTGGGTGGCCTGAGAGGAGCTGTGGTACGAGTGTGTCCTGGCGACGCGGTATCCACTGGAAGACAAGTGACGTCACCGCTGTGCTCTGCTTTCACTTTACGGCCAGCACTCAGTCAGTGCGGGAAGCGGACGGCGAGGGACCTGACGGACACCGGAATGTGAGTGTATGTACGTTTTTTTTTTTTTACATTTAAGATGGTAACCAGGGTAAACATCGGGTTACTAAGCGTGGCCCTGCGCTTAGTAACCCGATGTTTACCCTGGTTACCCGGGGACTAAGGCATCGTTGGTCGCTGGAGAGTTGTCTGTGTGACAGCTCCCCAGTGACCACACAACGACTTACCAACGATCACGGCCAGGTCGTATTGCTGGTCATGATCGTTGGTAAATCGTTTTGTGTAACGGTACCCTTACACACTACAGTACACAGACAGGATACAGGACACAGACAGGCTTACCCAGTATCTCTGGAAATAAAAAACAGCTCTGCCATATAAACTGCGCTCCACTAGGAACCGCTGATCTGTGATGGCCTAGGTTCTGATGATACAACTGTCATGATCCAGTTCTGTGTTTATGTTCAGCTGTCTTGTCTCTGGACTGGTCATGTGGGAGTTAATTCCCTCTGCCTCATTTTAAAGCTGGCTGAGCTATTTAAGTCCTCTGCAGCCTGTGGCCCAGTGTCTGCTATAGTTCATGCTGCATGGCTTGAGCTCCAGTTCACATGTACTAGTGTTCCTTTTTGCGTCTGACCGCTTGTACCCATTTATGACTTGTTCTGACCCTTGGCTTGTATCCCGACTTCGTCTTACATCTCACGTTTTGTTACCACGTTCCCGGTAGGCTCTGACTTCTTGTTTGTCCCCGACCATTCTTCTGACTTCCCCTGTATACTGCGCTTACCTCTATGTGTATGACCTTTGGCTTGTCAGACTTCTCTTTCATTACCTGTGACACCTGTGTTGTTGTTCAGTATTGCTGTGCTGTGTGTACAACCTCTTTTCCTGAACCAGCTCCCCCTGGTGGAGGTTGCACTATACTACACTGCAGCAGCACATTGCAATAACAACAGGGCATTGTTGGGAGGCCCGCATGGCAGAACAAAATGATGATTCAGCAATGTGGGAATAGGTGTCAGGCAGGGTTTCTTTTTTTGCGAACTGCAAATCGAGTCTCAAAATGTTTGAATTCACGTAATACAACGAATTTCAGGAGATTCGACTTGAATTTGATCTTCCATGGATTGATCCACTTATCTCTAATTATTACTTGTTGTCAGACTGTAGTTTAATTATTAACCAATAAAGTACTTGAAGAGCTCTTACATACATCTTTTGATACAAATAATTTTGGCCCCGATTCATTAAGACCAGTGATTTTCACGCCAGCCTTGATAAGGGGACATGGGAGAGTCAGCTACTCCTGATTCATTATAGGTGCAGGATTGTTAGATGAGTGGCATGCACCTTCATGCGACTTGTCACAAGTCTTACTTCAGTCATTGACCTTAGTAAGATTTCTGTCATAAGGAATGCCATAGCTCTTCATGATTTAGATGTACTGTGGTGTCACCCCCACCCCGTCACACCCCCATCCCTCCAAGGCTTTATTCATTTTGTCAGAGCTAGCGAAACTGGCATGAAAACACCAAAAGTTGCAACATTTTGGGCAACTAACTGTTGCCCCAAATTTAGCAACTTGCAAAGCAATATAGACCAGAATTCTGGTTAAATTTCTTTGATGAATCAAGGTCTTTATTTCAAAATCATATTTGCTGTTTTATTTGTTGCAAATTCTCATATTACTTTCTATGGGTCTATAATAGTATACTTACAGTTAGTATATATAGGTTTTCGGAATGGTTTTCCCTTTGAGAACACAAAAGCAACAACCACACAGCTAATAGTTGTTACTGACCACAATGTTGTGGCTTCATAATTTTCATACTCAGAATATTCTGGAAATTCTGTGCTCCCATTTGTAACGTTGAAATTACTAGCAATAGATACACAAGCACTATAACAGAAGAAAGAAATAATTCCATAAAGATAAGTGTAATATAAATCAGATAATTATTATGCTTTATCTATGACAGTAGATTATTCAAATGAAAAGTTCTCAAAAATACCAATATGTGAAAAAAAAAAATCACTTTGTACCCAAGGACAACACACATGTAGTCCTGTATGATCAGATATACTTATTAATCTCTATAGATGTTTATTGATCTGCATATTATGCAAGTGCGGCACATATTTAATTTTACTTATTGCTAATGGAAAATGTTCACAGGCCCATCCCTAGTGTCTATGCTGAGCATCTTCACTATGGTGGAACATTAATTTTTCTACATCAAAGTAATTTGGGATCAGAACAATATAAACCAAGAAATATACTCAATGATGCTCAGCTTTTTATGTAAGTATTATCTAGATGTAACTTATACAATTGGACCTATTATACAATGTCAGACAATGGCTTTGTGAGTTATTCCTCAATATTATGTTGTTCTTGGATTTGTTTGCAACGTAATAAGAAGAGATTCTAAAGTCGTCCGGCCCCACTGATATTCATGGGTTCAATCAACACCCTAATGTGAATGGTGGCTCCAGCCAACTGATTGTCAGGTGAGACGCTGATCAGGTATGTCCGATTTCAGATTGATGATCAATTTGTTTTGCTGAAGATAAGCTGTTATCAGAGATGTCTCTGAGAAGTCAGGAGCGAATGAGTGGTCATGTGTATGGGAGACCCAGCTGTGATTGCGGTCAGGCAAAACAATCGGCCGAAGCATCGTTCTACTGACAGCCATCTAATATGTAGAGGGGCATTAACAGTAAAGTACAAAAGATAAATCTAATGCCCAGCTGTGGATGAGTACATCATTTACATAATACACACAGTGGCACAGGCCTCTTAGCTGAACCTAAGTTCAGTTTTTATTGACTTCACAAAATATGTCTACACTAGACATTAGGCTAGTTTCACACTAGCGTTTTGAGGAGCTGTGGAGGGCTGCGGACTTCCTCCATGAAGCCCCGGCCTCGGCCGCACCTCCACCGCTAGCTCCGCCTACTTCTGCATGCGGCCAGTGTACCTATCTTTAACATTAGGTACGCAGGTCATGCCACTGTATGCGGATGCTTCCACATGGGTCGTTTTGACGATGCGGCGAAAAAAAGAAATTGCAACCAGCTGCGTCCTACGCTGGTCGCCGCATCGTCAAAATGACGCATGCGGAAGCATCCGCATACAGCCGCACGACCTGCGTACCTAATGTTAAAGATAGGTACGCAGGCCGCATGCAGAAGTAGGCGGAGCTAGCGGTGGAGCTGCGGCCAAGGGCGGGGCTTCACTGAGGAAGTCCGCAGCCCTCCGCAGCTCCTCAAAACACTAATGTGAAACCGGCCTAAGATCTCAATTTTTTTCTGATAACATTTTGACTAAAGTAACAGATAAAGTGGCTCCAAACAGGGTCTTCACATCACATTGATTAAAGGGGTTACCTGAGACATGTACTAAATAAATAATACTCATTTAAATATTATATATTTTTCTAAATACCTTTTATTTAGCAAAAATATATGCTTTATCTACTGCACTCTGTCAGGATTCAAAGATGGTAGCTGCTGAAGTGCCCACTAGGGCCGTGGGGTACTCGGGATGGGTCCGGTGGTCATTAAAGGGGTAGTCACGGTGGCGGTGACCCATTTTGTGGCCCTGGGCATCCAAGTTAAAGGGAAGGTCTTTAAAGGGGTTGTTCTGAATAAAGAATGTTCATGATGCCACTTTTGGTACTCGGTCAGGGATGACCGACGCTGCTTAAAGGGGTCCACTGGGGATGATGTTATGTTGGCAGGGATGGTATGGCTTTCCACAGGTGAAGCTTAGTCCCCAGGGCTCCTGGTGTAATAGGCAAAGATAACAGATGGTGTAGTGCCGGAAAGAATTGGAGGACACAAGGTTGCAGTCTCTTTACCTTTTACTGGTAGTAAGCAGACACAGTCCAGGGTATGGATCACAGATGAAGGTGAGGTCCGAGCAGCCTGGAAGCGTTTCAGAATCCCCTTAGCCAGGTAGGGTTGGAAGACTTCCTTTCTGCGCTGTGATTTGAGTCCTTGCTGCCTTAGGCTTCACACAAGGTCCTCTCTTTCTCTCTGTCCTTTTAAGTAGGACACTATCCGTATGGCAGGCAACTCGAGCCGTTTTTCAGGTGTGCCTTCTCGTGGTGACTACGGGCTCTATATGCTGCTGTGACTTCAGGTGTTAATGGTGGACAGACGACTTGAAATCTCTTGCCCACCGGTTTCTGCTATGGGGCATAGAGTTACTCCCACAACCTCAGAATTCAGGCATCCGGTACTCTGTGCTGATTCTGGAGTGAGCCACTCACAGCTCCACTCCCAGTATCTTTCCTCTCCTTTTGCCTCTTCTCCCCTCACAGTCTCTCACAGACTGCTCTGTCAAGAGCTGCAGAACCTCATGTCTGTGTAGCACCCCAGGTAACCGGTTGCTACAGTGATGTTGCTTTTTCTTCTTTTCTTCACCCACATGCAACATATTCTGAATCCAGGCCAGGAGAGGGAGCTCAGGACTCAAATTCAGGGGAGCTTCCCTCAAATATGTATATATGTCCTGACCTGAAGGAGGAGTTAGTTAGTTGGTCCAGGGAGACCAAGGAGAGCAGACGTCTAGGAGACACAGAGCAGACAGAGAGGCCTGGCAGCCATGAAGGAGCTGCAGCCTTTTTGAAAGGACAGATAACCTGAAAGGGTTGGATGTGGAGTACCTGGAGAGGAAAGGAGCAAAAGGAGAGGAACAGGGCTCAGAGGGGAACTGTGACCGGGCACCCTCAGAGCCAAAGCGCAGGACCGGGTAACGGAAGCCCGAGGCTTTTGTGGGACTCTAGGACACAGAGCAGAACCAGAGGGCCAGGAACTGTATGTAATTGGCCCACACCACGCCTGAGACGCAGCAGCAACTAAGGAGCCTGGGGCATGATGGAGTCCCTGTGAAACGTCTCAAGCTGCCCGTCGTGCAGATGCCTGTCCCAGGACAGGGGGAAACTGGAGGACCCTGTAGGAAGCTTCATGCAGCAAGGACTTCACCTTTAACAGCTCTAGAGGCGCCTCACAGACAGACCTCACCTGGAGAAGGGGACCCTCCGATGCCTCTGAGCTGGCCAGGCCATACCACGACCCGTGCCTGGTGCCCTGGACTGTGGCCAGCAAACTCCAGTAAACCAGGTAAAGACTCACAACTGTCTCCTCTATTTATTCATTGGCACATACCATCATCTTAGCCACACACCATAGGACCCCTGGGGACCCCGCTTCACCTGTGGGAAGTGTAACACCCGTGCTTCCTCAACAGCCCCCAGGGGACCCCTTCAATGCAGCATCGGTCCCACTACTGACCGAACACCACAGGTGGCATCACAACAGACTTTGAACATTTTCCCCTTTAAAGACCGTTCCCCTTTAACATTGAGCCCCTGGGCCACAGACTGGGTTGCAGCCACCATGACATCCCCCTTGAGACCGGACCCGGTACCGAGTTCCCCACTGCCCTGGCTGGGCAACTTAACTTTGGCATCATGAACAGGATCTCATGCCTTGGCATCGCCGGGTACTGTGCACCATGGATTACAATGGACTGTGTTGTACGGTGTGGGATTATAGTATGGGCGCCATTGCTGCACCATGAGGCAGATAAAGGAGGACGTTCAAGAACCGGCGCAAAAGCTGGATCCACCTCCTTCAGAGACTCTATTGCCAGAAAAAGATGTCTGTCACAAGGACGGGTCCACCCTCAGAGGGAGCTGGCAGAAAAGTGCAGGAGGCACTGGAAAAAAAGCCCTGGACGTGTGAGAGAGAAGAACGTGGAAAAGCGTGGCAGCAGGATGGCTGCACGCAACCTGGTTAAGACCCCGCTGGACAGAGAAGAAGCGCTGCCAGAACTAGCAGATACCCTGAAAGATGTTTCTGGTCCACAGCGGTAAGAAACCTCGGACCTGCAACCTACCCTGGACCCGGAGCTCCTCTCCGCAGAGAAGGAGGTGCTGGCCCAGCAACTTCTAAAGGCCCAGATGACAGCGGTGGCAACCTGGAAAGAATCTCTGGTCCAGAAAATGATGACCACCTGACCACAATGTCAGTACTCACCAGCCACATCCCCGGCCCCAGCGCAGCCTGCACCTTTGACTTTGGTGGAGCGGAAAAGCGACACGCTGCTGGAGGGAGAGACGCCGCCGATAGAGAACCTGGACCTCGTGACTGCTGACCTGACAGAGCCGGAAAGTGAGGCCCAGCCAGAAAGCGAGACGCCAAACACAGATAGCGAGGTGCCGAACACAGAGACTACCATGCCGCAGGACCAAGCCCTGCAGCCTGCGGACCAGGAGCGGCATCCAGACATTCTGACCCCAGCGGAGGAGGCAAAACAAGACATTGGCACCAGCGAGACAGGTATGTTCACTGCCCCGGCAGCTGAAGACACTTTATTGGGACGACTAGCACTCCCACCAACTTTAGTGCTTAAATTACAACCGCCATAACCTGGGATCATATGACTGATGCATGTGACACATTAACCGAGCCAATGACCCTGGTAACATTGCCCCTGAAGGCATGCAGGCCCAAAGAGACAGTTACTTGGAAGCACCCTAGTACAGACCTTATGGGATTCCCAATAGAGGCCCTTTCAGCAGCTAATGAAGTGCAATTGATTGACAAGGAGGACTATTGTAGGCAGCAGATCCTTAAACTAGCAGCGGAGGAGAGACAACACCTAAATGGGAGGCCATGGAACAAAAAACCTGTTAGCCAAAGCCCTATACCGCACCATTAAACCTGCCAGTAGAGGACGTATTAGATCTGGAACTGTAGTCGCCTTTAATTTGGACAGAGGTTGGGGATTTATAAGAGAACAAATCGGACAAAGAGAACTGTTTGTCAACCACAGGGATGTGGAATCACACCTATTAAGAGGACACCCTGATCGTGATTTATACACAGGTGACAAAGTGAATTATACCCAGCACCACAGAGAAAGGGGATACTATGCACTTCATGTTAAATGGTGCCATGGACAGCATAATTACACCAGTGTAGCCACTGAAAGTGGAACACAAACCCAGGCTACACAAACCCCAAATGCTGAACAATTTTCAAAAGAGTCACCAGTTGTGACACCCAATAATGGACTTCCCCATTCAGGAAGTTGTACATGCCAGAAGGTGCCCTGGAAGAAGCAGAAGTATAGGACATTCACCTGAGTGAACTAACTGCTGTATATATGTTGTTTTGATGTTTTTCTCTGCAGTAATATGGATAAATGTTCCCTGGAAACCGTTTACTAAATAGTTTGGCACCTTTCCCGGTGCCCCTTTGCTTTGATATTGTCGCACGCTGGAAGCATGAGCAAGCCTGAATATATATATATATATATATATATATATATATATATATATATATATACTAGATGGCAGCCCGATTCTAAAGAATCGGGAGTCTAGAATCCATATATACTTTATTCAAATGTAAGAATAATTTGGTGGGCGGGGACCCTCGGCCTCCGATTTGGTTGGCGGGGCCCCACGGCCTCCAATTTGGTGGGCGGGGTCCCTCTGCCTCCGCTTTGGTGGGCGGGGCCGCTCGGCCTTCGATTTGGTGGGCGGGGCTCCTCGGCCTCCGATTTAGTTGGTGGGGCCCCTCGGCCTCCGATTTGGTAGGCGGGGCCCCTTATCCTCCGATTTGGTGGGCAGGGACCCTCGGCCTCCGATTTGGTGGGCGGGGACCCCCGGCCTCCGATTTGGTGGGCGGGGCCCCTCGGCCTCCGATTTGGTGGGCGGGGCCCCTCGGCCTCCGATGTGGTGGTCGGGGCCCCTCGGCCTCTGATGTGGTGGTCGGGGCCCCTCGGCCTCCGCTTTGGTGGGCGGGGCCGGGCCCCTCGGCCTCCGCTTTGGTGGGCGGGGCCACTCGGCCTTCGATTTGTTGGGCGGGGCTCCTCGGCCTCCGATTTGGTTGGCGGGGCCCCTCGGCCTCTGATTTGGTTGGCGGGGCCCCTTATCCTCCGATTTGGTGGGCGGGGACTCTCGGCCTCCGATTTGGTGGGCGGGGACCCTCGGCCTCCGATTTGGTGGGCGGGGCCCCTCGGCCTCCGATTTGGTTGGCGGGGCCCCTTGGCCTCCGATTTGGTGGGTGGGGACCCTCGGCCTCCTATTTGGTGGGCGGGGACCCTCGGCCTCCTATTTGGTGGGCGGGGACCCTCGGCCTCCGCTTTGGTGGGCGGGGCCCCTCGGCCTCTGATGTGGTGGGCGGGGCCCCTCGGCCTCCGCTTTGGTGGGCGGGGCCAGGCCCCTCGGCCTCCGCTTTGGTGGGCGGGGCCGCTCGGCCTTCGATTTGGTGGGCGGGGCTCCTCGGCCCCCGATTTGGTTGGCGAAGCCCCTCGGCCTCCGATTTGGTGGGCGGGGCCAGGCCCCTCGGCCTCCGCTTTGGTGGGCGGGGCCCCTCGGCCTCCGTTTTGGTGGGCGGGGCCAGGCCCCTTGGCCTCCGCTTTGGTGGGCGGGGACCCTCGACCTCCGCTTTGGTGGACGGGGACCCTCGGCCTCCGATTTGGTGGGTGGGGACCCTCGGCCTCCGCTTTGGTGGGCGGGGCCCCTCAGCCTCCGATTTGGTGGGCGGGGTCTCTCTGCCTCCGATTTGGTGGGCGGGGACCCTTGGCCTCCGCTTTGGTTGGCGGGGACCCACGGCCTCCGCTTTGGTGGGCGGGGCCGCTCGGCCTTCGATTTGGTGGGTGGGGCTCCTTGGCCTCCGATTTGGTGGGCGGGGACCCTCGGCCTCCGATTTGGTGGTCGGGGACCCTCGGCCTCCGCTTTGGTGGGCGGGGACCCTCGGCCTCCGATTTGGTGGGCGGGGTCCCTCTGCCTCCGATTTGGTGTGCGGGGACCCTCGGCCTCCGCTTTCGTTGGCGGGGCCCCTCGACCTTCGATTTGGTGGGCGGGGCTCCTCGGCCTCCGATTTGGTGGGCGGGGACCCTCGGCCTCCGATTTGGTGGGCGGGGACCCTCGGCCTCCGATTTGGTGGGCGGGGACCCTCGGCCTCCGATTTGGTGGGCGGGGCCCCTCGGCCTCCGATTTGGATGGTGTGGACCCTCGGCCTCCGATTTGGTGGGCGGGGACCCTCGGCCTCCGATTTGGTGGGCGGGGACCCTCGGCCTCTGATTTGGTGGGCGGGGCCCCTCGGCCTCCGATGTGGTGGGCGGGGCCCCTCGGCCTCCGATTTGGAGGGCGGGGACCCCCGGCCTCCGATTTGGTGGGCGGGGACCCTCAGCCTCCGATTTGGTGGGCAGGGACCCTCGGCCTCCGATGTGGTGGTCAGGGACCCTCGGCCTCCGATGTGGTGGGCGGGGCCGGGCCCCTCGGCCTCCGCTTTGGTGGGCGGGGCCGCTCGGCCTTCGATTTGGTGGGCGGGGCTCCTCGGCCTCCGATTTGGTTGGCGGGGCCCCTCGGCCTCCGATTTGGTTGGCGGGGCCCCTCGGCCTCCGATTTGGTGTGTGCTCTGCCTGGGGCCACTGTGCTCTGCCTGGGGCCCCATATGCTGCCTCGGGCCCCTGTGATCTGCCTGGGGCCCCATATGCTGCCTGGGGCCCCTGTGCTCTGCCTGGGGCCCCTGTGCTCTGCCTGGGGCCCCATGTTCTGCCTGGGGCCCCTGTGCTCTGCCTGGGGCCACTGTGCTCTGCCTGGGGCCCCATGTTCTGCCTGGGGCCACTGTGCTCTGCTTGGGGCCCCATAAACTGCCTGGGGCCCCTGTGCTCTGCCTGGGACCACTGTGCTCTGCCTGGGGCCCCATATGCTGCCTGGGGCCCCTGTGCTCTGCCTGGGGCCACTGTGCTCTGCCTGGGGCCCCATATGCTGCCTGGGGCCACTGTGCTCTGCCTGGGGCCCCATATGCTGCCTGGGGCCTCTGTGCTCTGCCTGGGGCCCCATATGCTGCCTGGGGCCCCTGTGCTCTGCCTGGGGCCCCTGTGCTCTGCCTGGGGCCCCATATGCTGCCTGGGGCCCCTGTGCTCTGCCTGGGGCCCCTGTGCTCTGCCTGGGGCCCCATGTTCTGCCTGGGGCCCCTGTGCTCTGCCTGGGGCCACTGTGCTCTGCCTGGGGCCCCATATGCTGCCTGGGGCCCCTGTGCTCTGCCTGGGGCCCCACATGCTGCCTGGGGCCCCATATGCTGCCTGGGGCCCCTGTGCTCTGCCTGGGGCCACTGTGCTCTGCCTGGGGCCCCATAGGCTGCCTGGGGCCCCTGTGCTCTGCCTGGGACCACTGTGCTCTGCCTGGGGCCCCATATGCTGCCTGGGGCCCCTGTGCTCTGCCTGGGGCCACTGTGCTCTGCCTGGGGCCCCATATGCTGCCTGGGGCCCCTGTGCTCTGCCTGGGTGTAGGACACTGGTGACGTCACTTATCTCCGGACATTAGCTCCGGACATTAGCTCCGGACATTAGCTTCGGACATTATCTCCGGACATTTGGTGGGCAGGGACCCTCGGCCTCCGATGTGGTGGTCAGGGACCCTCGGCCTCCGATGTGGTGGGCGGGGCCGGGCCCCTCGGCCTCCGCTTTGGTGGGCGGGGCCGCTCGGCCTTCGATTTGGTGGGCGGGGCTCCTCGGCCTCCGATTTGGTTGGCGGGGCCCCTCGGCCTCCGATTTGGTTGGCGGGGCCCCTCGGCCTCCGATTTGGTGTGTGCTCTGCCTGGGGCCACTGTGCTCTGCCTGGGGCCCCATATGCTGCCTCGGGCCCCTGTGATCTGCCTGGGGCCCCATATGCTGCCTGGGGCCCCTGTGCTCTGCCTGGGGCCCCTGTGCTCTGCCTGGGGCCCCATGTTCTGCCTGGGGCCCCTGTGCTCTGCCTGGGGCCACTGTGCTCTGCCTGGGGCCCCATGTTCTGCCTGGGGCCACTGTGCTCTGCTTGGGGCCCCATAAACTGCCTGGGGCCCCTGTGCTCTGCCTGGGACCACTGTGCTCTGCCTGGGGCCCCATATGCTGCCTGGGGCCCCTGTGCTCTGCCTGGGGCCACTGTGCTCTGCCTGGGGCCCCATATGCTGCCTGGGGCCACTGTGCTCTGCCTGGGGCCCCATATGCTGCCTGGGGCCTCTGTGCTCTGCCTGGGGCCCCATATGCTGCCTGGGGCCCCTGTGCTCTGCCTGGGGCCCCTGTGCTCTGCCTGGGGCCCCATATGCTGCCTGGGGCCCCTGTGCTCTGCCTGGGGCCCCTGTGCTCTGCCTGGGGCCCCATGTTCTGCCTGGGGCCCCTGTGCTCTGCCTGGGGCCACTGTGCTCTGCCTGGGGCCCCATATGCTGCCTGGGGCCCCTGTGCTCTGCCTGGGGCCCCACATGCTGCCTGGGGCCCCATATGCTGCCTGGGGCCCCTGTGCTCTGCCTGGGGCCACTGTGCTCTGCCTGGGGCTCCATAGGCTGCCTGGGGCCCCTGTGCTCTGCCTGGGACCACTGTGCTCTGCCTGGGGCCCCATATGCTGCCTGGGGCCCCTGTGCTCTGCCTGGGGCCACTGTGCTCTGCCTGGGGCCCCATATGCTGCCTGGGGCCCCTGTGCTCTGCCTGGGTGTAGGACACTGGTGACATCACTTATCTCCGGACATTAGCTCCGGACATTAGCTCCGGACATTAGCTTCGGACATTATCTCCGGACATTAGCTCCGGACAAAGCCACGGAAGTTGGTACAAATTGCAGGAAGTAGTATTCTAGGCAATTATATATATATATATATATATATATATATATATATATATATATATATATATATATATACACCAGTTTTGCTTTACAGGAGCAAAAATGTCTTTCTGACCTGTAATACCTGTTTTTCTTTTCCCAGACCAGGAGTACTGGTGTTAACGGGGGTGGGGGGAAATGTAGCACCCCAGGTAACGGTTGCTACAGTGATGTTGCTTTTCCTTCAAGGAAGGTAATGTCATGCTCAGAGGCAATGGAATTCTCTACACCAGGTAAGGCACCCACATGCAACATATTCTGAATCCAGGCCAGGAGGGGGAGCTCAGGACCTGGATTCAGTGGAGCTTCCCTCAGATATGTATATATGTCCTGACCTGGAGGAGGAGTTAGTTAGTTGGTCCAGGGAGACCAAGGAGAGCAGACGTCTAGGAGAGACGCAGAGCAGACAGAGAGGCCTGGCAGCCACGAAGGAGCTGCAGCCTTTGGGAAAGGACAGATATCCTGGAAGGGTCAGAGGTGGAGTACCTGGAGAAGAAAGGAGCAAAAGGAGAGGAACAGGGCTCAGAGGGGAACTGTGACCAGGCACCCTCAGAGCTGGAGCTCAGGACCTGGTACCGGGACACCGAGGCTTTTGTGGGACTCTAGGACACAGAGCAGAACCAGAGGACTTCACCTTTAACGGCACTAGAGGAAAGGCTCACGGACCTCACCTGCAGAAGGGGACCCTCCGTTGCCTCTGAGCTGGCCAGGCCATACCGCCACCCATGCCTGGTGCCCTGGACTGTGGCCAGCAAACTACAGTAAACCAGGTAAAGACTTACAACTGTCTCCTCTATTTATTCATTGGTGCATACCATCATCTTAGCCACACACCATAGGACCCCTGGGTATCCCGCTTCACCTGTGGGAAGTGTAACATCCGTGCTGCCTCAACATCCCCCAGTGGACCCCTTCAATGCAGTGTCGGTCCCACTACTGACTGAACACCAGAGGTGGCGTCACGATAGACTTTGAACATTTTCCCCTTTAAAGACCATTCCCCTTTAACGTTGATCCCCAGGTCCACGGACCAGGTCGCAGCCACCATGACATCCCCCTTGAGACTGGACCTGGTATCAAGTACCCCACTGCCGTGGCTGGGCAACTCATCTGCACGGCCCCGCCTCTCCTCTAGACTGACTACCTAACTCCTCCTCCAGCCAGAATATGTAAGGAAGCCCCCCTGAAACTGGGTCTAGAGCTCCCCCATCTGGCATGGAGTCAGAACAGTGATGTGTGTACGTGTCACCTGTTAAAGGGATCCCTGTCGTTTCCAGGCATAGCATCACACTCCCCATGAGGAAGGCAATACTACTGTGACAGCTGGACTCTGGGGTGACACTGCCATCAAGCACAACCCATCCTAGATTTTAAAGGAGGTAGGAAGGGGCTGGAAGAGACAGAGGTAGAGTCAGAGCAGAGTCCTGTCACATTCCTCTTTTCAGTCGACCTGTCAGGACACTGAGTGGAGCTGAAGATAAAAGAAGCAAAAGATAAACATTCTTCTTTAGCTGACTGAAAATTAACATTCATCTCAGTCAGCCTACAGTTTTAGTGTGTCTGTCTCGTGCTTCCTGCAGTCCGTCCTACTGCATGTCCTGGCAGTAGCCATGTTTAAAATCCTGACAGAGTGCAGTAGATAAAACATATGTTTTTGCTAAATAAAGGTATTTAGAAAAATGTTTAATATTTAAATGTACATTATTTATTTATTTTATTACATTTCAGAGAACCCCTTTAAATCACCCACCATTGTTTTGTTTATTTCAGCACTGGAGTGATACTACTAACATTTGGTCCCTGCACTTAGTAATATACATACCAGCTGCCGAATTCAACTCTTCCTGATGCTGCAATGGTCTCGCGTCACCATCTTGTGACCGCAACTTCTGACTGACTGTAAGTGAGAGGTAATGGTCACAAGTAGGGTTGAGCGAAACGGATCGTTCATTTTCAAAAGTCGCCGACTTTTGGCAAAGTCGGGTTTCGTGAAACCCGACCCGACTCCAGCGTGGGATCGGCCACGTGGTCGGCGATCTTGGCGCCAAAGTCGCGTTTTGAATGGCGCCTTCCCCGCCATTTTTTCAGGCAATTAATTGTGGGCAGCGTGATGACATAGGCTCCGGCCTGGTTTCTGCGGCGTCATAGAGCCATATTACCGTTTGGGCTGCAGTGATTTCCGGAGTCAAGCACAACATATGCTTTGCACGGAGGAGAGAGAGAGAGAGAGAATAAAAAAATAATCCACATTGACTTGCATTGGGTTTCGTGTTCCGGTCTGGAACCCGACTTTACAGTAGAGTTGGCCGATTTCACGCGATCCGACTTTTGAGAAGGTCGGGTTTCACAAAACCCAACTCGATCCTAAAAAAGCAAAAGTCGCTCAACCCTAGTCACAAGCTCTCAATGTAAGTCTATGAAAGTCTCATTCTGGTCCTGTTCTGCCTTTCATAAACTTACATTGAGTTGTGACTTTTGGATCGCTAAGCAAACACTGGAGCTATCTGGCAGGTTACAAATTGCTGGAGACTGACCAGTGCAGCGCCACGATCAGATGAAGATGGCGTCTGGTGAGTATAAGTGCAGGTAACTTAGATTAGATATTCCACTCCAGGGCTATAATAAAAAAAAAATGCTGGAGCGGTTCTTTAATATAAGCTAAGATTGCATTTTGGCTATGCAGAGATGCAACTTTCTGAAAAAAGTTACACAAGTACTTCCTTATATCTAAATATCATTCGCCAAGCAGAGCAGCTGGTTGGTGCCTCCTCAGAACCCAGCTATAGCTATGCCCCTGTTCAATTGGAATATACCTGTAGTTAGATGTGCTGTACCATGGCTGCTTCTGCACAATTACGAAGGCGCAGATCTGAATGGCCATATTTAGAAGAATGTTAAACATTACAGATAACAGTAGAGGAGGGGATATCAGCTGTGCTGGAGGTCTGTAAGGAGCCAGTTTGGGATAAGCTTGTGTTAAACTCACTGTTATAAGATAGGTAGAGAAAAAGGGACAATACAATTAATGTGCAACATTTTACATATTGTCATGTCAATTACCTGTTAGACCCCCGCAAAGCAAGATCAGGTCAACTCATACATACAGGAGAGACTATCAGTGGTACCGTAATTTTTTTTTTTTTTTTTTTTTTTAAAGTAAACTACTGACTCAACATCATCCTGACTTTACATTTAGTAACTTTCTGTACTATGAAAATGTGCAATACCTTACAAAGGATTCATTGTATTATCACCGTTATCGAGCCCATAGACCTTCCCGTAATACTTTATCAAATCAGAACACATGGCATTATCGTAAAATTCTACTTCTGGTTGTTGACAATAAACCGCCATAAGAATGTAGTTATGAAATCATGACCACCGTTACAATTCCCTACAATATTGTCCAGTATGAACGAATGGGTGCAGCCTGACTTGCCTGCTGGGGGTATTCTGTGCTAAAGAACAACAGTACTAAAATAAATAATAAAACAGAGCAGCACTATAAAGTCTAAGCTTATTTGTTCTGCTAAGGCTTCAGTGCTCTAATCATATTACCATTCTAATTAGTGAGCATGTAAAGGCCCCGTCTCACTTAGCGACGCTAAAGCGATCCCGACAACGATACGACCTGTCAGGGATCGTTGCTGCGTCGCTATGTGGTCGCTGGTGAGATGTCAAACAGTGAGATCTTCCAACGATCGCAGCTGCGATCTCACTGTTTGACATCTCACCAGCGACCTGTAGCGACCTGTACAACGATGTCACATGGGAGCTATTATGACGATTCAGTGTCTGAGTCGTCAACGAGGTCGTTGGTAAGGTGTCAAACACAGCGATGTGTGCTACCCAGCGGGACCTCAACGATCAAAAAACGGTCCAGGCCATTCCAACACGACCAGCGATCTCACAGCAGGGGCCTGGTCGCTGCTACATGTCACACATAGCGAGATCGCTACTGAGGTCGCTGTTGCGTCACAAAACTTGGGAGACGGGGGCTTAAGAGTATGTGTGCATTGGTTGAATAGGAATGTAACTTTGCAAACACTTAAGCACCGGACCTGATTTCATACAAAGACAGTTTTCTACCCCCTTCTCATATCAGTTAACGTTCTACAGTATGTGTTGATGACATGGTGAGATTATGTCTTATTATGCAAGGCATTAAACAGAAACTTTTTGTTCTTTCATTGAGACTATTCAAGTTTCTGTGCAATCTTCTGATAAGGTCAGAATGTATACCCAAGGCTCTCATCTGTTATCTAAGAATCCCTCCCATTCCATTTTTTATTGGCTAAACCTGTGCAATTGTGTGTGTACTGTGGTCTCATGTCATTTTGTTAATATACTCAACAATCGCTGTCTTTTCCATTTCCAGCACCGATTTGGTCCTCTTCTAGGTCACGTGACAGCGATTCTGACTCAACCGATCACAATGGGGTCTACGTGTGAGCCGGAAGTCACTACTAAGGTTCGCTCACACTTGTATATAAATAATCTGTGTGTTGACCATGTGCAGTTGAGTTTTTTCTCCCCGGCAGCTATTAATCTTTCACAGGACCATTTAGGGTACCGTCACACAGTGCCATTTTCATCGCTACGACGGCACGATCCGTGACGTCGCAGCGTCGTATGATTATCGCTCCAGCGTTGTAGACTGCGGTCACACTTTGCAATCACGGCGCTGGAGCGATGCCGAAGTCCCCGGGTAACCAGGGTAAACATCGGGTTACTAAGCGCAGGGCCGCGCTTAGTAACCCGATGTTTACCCTGGTTACCAGCGTAAACATAAAAAAAAAAAACAGTACATACTTACATTCTGGTGTCTGTCTCCCGGCGTTCTGCTTCTCTGCACTGTGTCTGCGTCAGCCGGAAAGCACAGCGGTGACGTCACCGCTGTGCTCGCTTTCCGGCCGGCGCTCACAATGCAGAGAAGCAGAACGCCGGGGGACAGACACCGGAATGTGAGTATGTACTGTTTGTTTTTTTTACGTTTACGCTGGTAACCAGGGTAAACATCGGGTTACTAAGCGCGGCCCTGCGCTTAGTAACCCGATGTTTACCCTGGTTACAAGCGAACGCATCGCTGGATCGGTGTCACACACAACGATCCAGCGATGTCAGCGGGTGATCAAGCGACGAAAGAAAGTTCCAAACGATCTGCTACGACGTACGATTCTCAGCGTGATGTCTGATCGCAGTAGCGTGTCAGACACAACGATATCGTAACGATATCGCTAGAACGTCACGAATCGTGCCGTCGTAGCGATGAAAATGGCACTGTGTGACGGTACCCTTATTACAGTTTCCCATCTTACAGATTGGCAATCTATCAATAAAAATTTGATGCCACACCGATGGTCTGTATGGCATCCGATGTTTTTTTTCTCACACCGATCAGATTTCAGAGTGAAATTGCACTACGCTGCAATTTTTTTTCTCATTCCAAACACAGCTGAGAAAAAATACACAGAACTGCACTGCCTTATTGAATAACATTAATCCGATTTTTTTATCAGACTGCACTCGTCCGAGTTATACGCCATTGTAAGTGAGCCCTTACAATGTATTCGTATGGAGCCTTCTTCTGACACTCCATAGACTTATATTGTAATAGCAACTTCCCGCTCAATAACCATCATTTGACCCAAAAGAGGACTGAAACGGTATCAGAAAATGGGAAAGATGGCAATTTAAAAAATATTAATGCACCTACACTACAGTAAACACAAATTTATACAGGTGTGCCTGAAAACAAATATTAATGGGAGTGCTTCTTTAAGCAGGTAAAGGACCGACCTGATATACAGCAATGTCTATTTTTACCATACCTTCTGGCTTACAATGGTAATGTAACTTAACTAAGGCCTTATTCACTTGGTCAGTTTTCCCATCTGTTTTTTGCCTGCTTAAGCAGCATCAGCAAGTCATACTTTGCACTATTATAGTCAATGGCCCCTTCATAGGAATGATTTGCACAATGAACAAGCGCAGACAGAATCTGATTTTTAAAAACTGCAGCAGATTAACCAAAAACAATTGCTTGTGAACAATTGAATAAATTAAAGTTTAAAAGTGTTCAGTGACCTGGGAAAACAGAGAAGAGATATATTTTTTGTAAAACAGATAACAGTGAATACAATATGTATAATAAGGATGCAAAATGTACCTGATAAGGACATACGGACCGAAAACAGACATGAAAATGGAGGAAAAACGCATCTCAAAATGCTCAATTTTCATGTTGAAAAGTGCATGATTTTGAAATTGGCTGTGTGAATAAGGCCTAAATATGTTATAATAACTCCTCATGGCTGTTAATTTTAATGCATTGCTGCGTTAATATTATGCTTGCATATATCTTCCTAATATCCTTAATTTAACCTAACATGTACATTTTAATTTTAAAGAACCCCTTTGTTTTTTATTCACCTTCATATAGGTTTCATTAATATTCCTTGTGTGGAGTAAAATATTTACCGGTCGTGGTCTTCTACTGCTTCTAGTACTTTCTGCACCACATGACCAAAGTTGTGACCAGCCAAATCACTCCGGTGTTTGCTTGGCAGACCGTAAGTCACTTCTCAATTTAAGTCTGAGACTCGAGGCGGTTATAGTCTTACACTAAGGGTCTGTTCACATCTGTGTATAAATACACCGAGGGCAATGTGAGAAGACATCGCATTGCACTCGCACCAATATTGTTCAATGAGGCAGTGTTTTACCTCAGCTGTAATTGGGGTGAGGAAAAAATTGCAGCATGTTGCGAACAGTATGGCCGAGTATATCGGACGAGACTCGCCAATGTAAGTAAAAAAAAATCGGAGGGCACACGGAGCATGTGAACCCCGAAAATTTGTCAGCCAAGTACAGTAAATTCAAAGCCTGCACCATCGGAATAGATAGATAGATAGATAGATAGATAGATAGATAGATAGATAGATAACATCCAGATTGATAGTATCTGGATGCCAATCTGACTAAGTATTGACTAAACCATCAATATAATCCAAAAAATTGGAGGCACCACATAATTCAGAGTGAAAAAGTAGTACTGTTTAATAGCCCATCATAACGACTTTTCAGATCTAAAGTAAAAACTAGTGATGGGCGAGCACTAAAATGCTCGAGTCGAGCAAATTGGAATACTCGGGTACTAGGCCACAACAACGAGCCCAATGTAAGTCTATGGGAGACCCGAGTATTTTTACCGCAATCCCCCCCCCGGGGGTCCTTTTAAGATCTATAAACTTCTGAAAATGTTGGAAACACTACTCAAATGACACTGGAACCTCATGGGGATCGCCCCAGGAAGCATTCCTGACTCCTAGTTCACAGCTTTAATAATTTGTTTCTGAGATTCATGCCATTTTCCCTGTGCCACAAAAGACACATTAAAACGAAACCAAAATGGGTTTTGCTGGGAAATATGTCAAGGTACATCCTTTGCAGGTCAATGACTTGCCTGTAAGGCCAAATATTTAACCCCAGACCAAAAATTTCCTCTCCCACTTAGGATTAGTTCAGACGCAGCATTATTGAAGCGTTTTTCAACTTTAACATTGCTTTCAACCACTACAAATGCATTCACTGGGAAATGTCATTGTAACATTTAACACCCCTAGCTGGCCATGTGGTGTGTGACACATAAGCAAACCCATCTTGTTTCATTCACGAAGGAGGGACTCTTAAAGTCACAGAGCCTATTTTTACTGGTGCATCAGGCGGCATTAATCTTCTTAAAGGGCCATTATGAAACAATGGGTCTCCTAAACTGTTGTAGCCTATGCTGGGAGTGTATTGGCTGCCAAGAATTACGACGCACCACAATACCCCTGTCATAAGATGTCCAGGGGGGACTCCTGAAAAAGTGTTACATTGAATTCAAGGCCTGCCCTGCTACCAATTCATATGCACCCCAATAAGCCTCGGAACCCACATAGTTGATGTGCCCATGAAAATCCACTTCAAAATATGCATTTTGTACTCCCGTACTCCTTTGTTTTACACATTGTCAGGAAGGCGAGCCCTGCTGCATAGTCATATGCACCCCATTAGGCCTTGGAACCCACATAGTGGATGTGCCCATGAAAATCCACTTCACAATATGCATTTTGTACTATCGTACTCCTTGGTTTTACACAATGCCAGCAAGGCCAGCCCTGCTGCATAGTCATATGCACCCCATTAGGCCTTGGACCCAACATAGTGGATGTGCCCATGAAAATCCACTTCACAATATGCATTTTGTACTCTCGTACGCCTTTGTTTTACACATTGACAGGAAGGCGAGCCCTGCTGCATAGTCAGTCATATGCACCCCATTTGACCTTGGACCCCACATAGTGGATGGGCCCATGAAAATCCACTTCACAATATGCATTTTTCACTCCTCTACTCCTCTTTTTTACACATTGGCAGGAAGGCGAGCCCTGCTGCATAGTCAGTCATATGCACCTCATTAGGACTTGGAACCCACATACTCGATGGGCCCATGAAAATCCACTTCACAGTATGCATTTGGTGCTCCATACTCCTTTGTTTTATACATTGGCAGGAAGGCGAGCCCTGCTGCATAGTCATATGCACCCCATTAGGCCTTGGAACCCACATACTGGATGGGCCCAGGAAAATTCATTCATTCATTTTTTAATGGGATGATGGTTCCCTCTTTGCAGAATTATTTACAGGAGAATTTGGCAATTGTGTTTGCCATGTTTCTAACACTAAGGTTCAGATACGGCTTTAAAAAAGGCTAATCCTTGCAATACAAATCAATTTCATTGGAAACTACCAAATTCAAGGAATATTAAGATTGAATAGTGTGAGTGCGTACATTTTTGTATATGTTAACAATAACATACAAAGGTTAATAAGTACATGTAAGGATTACATAAATATACTGATTACGTATATATGAAGATTAACTTCTAACAGTCTACTTAGATCATCACCAACAGGCTTTTAAATATCATCCGCCTGGAATATCCGAGAAGCAACACCAAGACAGAGAACCCCACAAGGATTTAGATCAAACCACCACAGGCAGCGTTTCAGTAAACCTTAATGTTTTACAATGACAAACAGCAAACATATAGAGGCTTTGAACTGTTTGTGAAGTGAGTAAACAAACATTTATCAAGATTGTGTCACTATGAGCATTGTCTTTCACATCTGTAAATGTTTCACAAGACATGCAGCTATGTGATTGTCTGAATGCATTCGGTGTACAGTATTTCAATCTTGTTTACAAATCGCCATTTGTATATTCACCATTTGTACATTTGAGGCAACCAAAGTTATGGCTTTCAAGGAGACAAACTAATATAGTGGACAAAGCTATATTTTTAATGAACTACTGAGCCAAACTAACAGCATTATCTTTATTTATCAAATTTATATGAAGTGTATTGTGTCCAATTTGAGCAACCAGGCAACACAAAAAGGAGCTTTTCAAGTGAGCTCTTTAAGGTACACAAATGTGAAGTGTTTGCAATGAAGGATGTGGTTTCACCAATGGGGGGTACCTTTTTTAAAAATATACTATTGCCATCACAGCCCCCCTTGCCCAAACTTCACGGGCCTATAACAGTACAAAGCATGTTCACCAGGTCATGTAATCAGAAATAAGGAAGAGACATTGCAGGAGACAGAGTTAAGAATTAATGCCAATGTACTGGTGTGGGTCTCTGAGACTTTTAATGCAGTGCATGATCTGCCAAACAGTTCCTCAATGGTGGTACCTTTTTTAAAAATACACTAGTGACATCGCATGCACCTAGCCCAAACTTCAATTGCCTATAACAGTACTGAGCACATTCACCTGGTGATCTAGTGGCAGGTACATTTTAGATTGCAGGAGACCGAGTTAAGAAGTCGGCCCAATGGAATGTCATGCCCAATTCCCCAATGTGGGATCCTTTCACAGCCACCCTGGCCAAAATGCACCGTACAGACCACGTTTACCCTGGTGATATAGTGGTTCTGGATGAGGATGATGAGGATAAGGAGGAGCATAAGAACTAACAGACCAAATCTGGAAACGTATACCCATGTGTGGTTGTGAAGAGGTGCATGAGAATACACCTCCCCAAAAGAGAGAATGTATTTGAGGTTATATTTCGCTGTTTTCACTTGGTGGTGTACAAAAGTCTTTCCCAATCCAGGCCTTGTTCATTTTGATAAGAGTCAGCCTGTTCGCATTTTCAGTTCACAGGCGGATACGCTTATCTGTTATAATTCTACCAGCGGCACTAAAAACCCTCTCTGACAGAATGCTAGCAGAAGGGCAGGCCAGGACCTCCATGGCGTAGAGAGCCAGTTCATGCCACATATCCAGCTTAGATACCCAATAATTAAAAGGCACAGAGGAATCACGGAGGACGTTTGTACAATCTGCAAGGTACTCCCTCACCATCTTCCCAAACATTGCACTTCTTGCGACAGCACCCCTTGTCTCTGTGCTGCCACAATGGGAGGATCTGAGAAAACTGTCCCAGGACTTGGCCATTGTTCCCCTGCCTGAGCTGGATTGTACTACTGTGTCACGCTCTCACCCTGACTGGTTGGCGTGAGCCAGGGGGTTTGTGGTCCCACTGTACCACGAACCAGACTACCCTGGAAGGGGAGTAACTATGACAGCTGCCTTGGTCTTCGCTGAAGCCTCTGATGGTGAGGTCAGACTTGTGCTGTAGGCAGCTGCCAGGTGCTACTCCAGGGTGGTGTCAGGCTGTGGCTGCTGATCCCACTTGGAGAACAGGAACACTCGGACAGGTGCAGGCATCAGACAGGACTGGCAGATGAGCACGGATGAAACTCAGATGAGTAGGCGTGCACGGCTAAGACACAGGGCTGGCAGAGACACAGGGCTGGCAGGAACGGCAGAGACACAGGGCTGGCAGGAACGGCAGAGATGGGGCTGGCATGAACAGCAGAGACACAGGGCTGGCAGAAATGGCAGAGACACAGTGCTGGCAGGAACGGCAGAGACACAGGGCAGGCCTGTGTGGTGTATGAAGGAACAGGTAAGGACCTGTTCACACAGGAGGTGCAGGTAAGGAAACAAGCAGGAAGTAATGAAGTATGAAGGAACAGGTTGGGACCTGTTCACACAGGAAGAGAACCGCAAGGCTGCAGATAGGAGGCGGTAGAGCAGCAAGAGAGCAGCAACAGAAGCTAAGCAGAGTGGAACCGCAAGGAATGTGAAGGGGAGCTGCAGCAAGAGATCTCTGCAGCAGCAGGAGGGGAGCAGAGTAGAACGGAGCAGATCTGCAGGAGTGCGGAGCAGAGGTAAAGCTGCAAAAGAGCGGAGACAGGCAAAGTCACAAGAGCCGCAAGAGTGCGGAGCATAAGCAGACAGAGGACACAAGGAAAGACACAGCAGGGAAAGAAGCCACAGACAAGGAGACAGGGAGACAGAGGTATGACAAAGTTCAGACAAGGTAATGGAACGAGACAAGGTGCAAGAATAAAGATACAGGGACCAGGATATTCTGCCTCCTGGAGGGCGGACAACAAGATCAAGGCAATAACAGAAACACTGAGACCAGGATTTACAGCCTCCTGGAGGGCAGACCAACAAGAACAAGGCAAAGCTAAGAGTAGAGCCTCCAGAGAAAGAGGAGGAGTTTACACATTGCACAGGCCCAGTACACAGGGTGGAGCTGCCCTAAATACTGGAAGCCTCTTGGTAATTGGTCAGGAACAGATTAGACACGTGCACGCTGATTCCATAAGAATCAGAGAGTTCTGGCGCCGCCCCCTATGCACACAGCCAGGAAGCATGCAGAGAGCAGAGGCACAGAATATGAAGCTAGCAACAGACAGAACACAACATGTCATGGAGCAGTGAGTAAGATGGTGTGTGAGGGAAGGAAGGCCGTGTAGTGATGCCAGCAGAGTTGTTACATTCTGTGTTGTGAATTCTGCTCTTGGGCTCCCTCCGGTGGTTGTTGGTGGTAGTGCAGTTGTCTTGGGGTTGTAATCCAGGGCAGGTGTTTCTGCTGATTGCAGCTCTATTAGGTATTTAGGTGTGCAGGATCCATGAGTCAATGCCAGTTGTCCATTGTACTTGGAGGGATTGCATCTCTCTCTGGCTCCTCATGCCCTGCTGCCAATCCAGCTAAGATAAGTGTCTGTTTTTTTGTCTCTGTGCACACATGCAGTGTGCTTTGCAATTCAGTGCAATTCATTGTGTTTTTGTCCAGCTTAGACTTTGTTTGGATTTTTCAGTCATGCTGGATTCTCAGGAGATGCAGATATACTTTCTATGTCTTTAGTTAGATGTAGTATATTTGTATTATCTGCTGTGGATATTTTTAGGATTTTAATACTGACCGCTTAGAATTCTGTCCTATCCTTTTCTGTTTAGCTAGAAGTGCCTCTTTTGCTAAATCCTGTTTTTCTGCCTGCGTGTGTTTTTTGTTGTGAATTCCATTCTCGGGCTCCCTCCTGTGGTCGTGAATGGTACTTTGGTGAGTTCTGTCCTTGGACACCCTCTGGTGGCTTTGAGTGGAACTGCTGATCTTTGAGGTTGGCTTTCTCAGCTGCCCTCGCTTATTGCTTCTGCTGGCTTCCCTATTTAACTCTGCCCAGGTCGTTAGTTCATGCCAGCTGTCAATGTCTCAGTACTGGTTCAGATCTCTCTTGGATTTCTCAGATGACCTGTCTACTGCAGCAGAAGCTAAGTCCCTGCTAGTTCATTTACTGTTCATTAGGTTTTTGAATATATTTCTCAGTACATGCTTTGTTTCTAGTCCAGCTTGCTATTATGATATTTCCTTGCTAGCTGGAAGCTCTGATAGTGCAGAGCTGCACCTCCACACCGTTAGTCGGTGTGGAGGTCTTTTTGCATACTCTGCGTGGTTTTTGTAGTTTTTAATACTAACCGCACAGTTCCCTTTCCTATCCTCTGTCTATCTAGAGAAGATTCGGCCTCCTTTGCTAAAATCTGTTTCATTCCTGTGTTTGTTACTTCCCTCTTAACTAACAGTCAATATTTGTGGGGGGCTACCTTTACTTTGGGGAATTTCTCTGAGGCAAGGTAGGCTGCTATTTCTATCTTTAGGGGTAGTTAGCTCTTAGGCTGTGAAGAGGCGTCTAGGGAGAGTTAGGCACGCTCCACGGCTATTTCTAGTGTGTGTGATAGGATTAGGGATTGCGGTCAGTAGAGTTACTACCTCCTCAGAGCTTGTCCCAGGTTTTCTGTTTTAACCATCAGGTCATTTCGGGTGCTCCTAACCACCAGGTCCATAACTGTATAGCTGGCCCACAAAGTGTTAATGCATCTCAAAAGAGGGATAAGAGAAGTTCTGAGTCAATTTTTTTTCTTTGCAGCTTGTTTTGTCTTTCTTTTCCCCTTAACCTCTGGGTGGTTCAGGACTCAGGTGTAGATATGGATATTCAAGGTTTGTCCTCTTGTGTGGATCAACTCACTGCAAGGGTACAAAGTATTCAAGATTATGTAGTTCAGAATCCGATGTTAGAGCCTAGAATTCCAATTCCTGATTTGTTTTCTGGGGATAGATCTAAATTTTTGAATTTCAAAAATAATTGCAGACTGTTTCTTGCTCTGAAACCCCGCTCCTCTGGTGACCCCATTCAGCAAGTAAAGATTATTATTTCTGTGTTGCGTGGCGACCCGCAAGACTGGGCATTCTCCCTTGAGCCAGGAAATCCTGCATTGCTTAATGTAGATGCATTTTTTCTAGCGCTTGGATTGCTTTATGACGAACCAAATTCTGTGGATCAGGCAGAAAAGATCTTGCTGACTCTATGTCAGGGTCAGGATGAAGCAGAAGTATATTGCCAGAAGTTTAGAAAGTGGTCTGTGCTTACACAATGGAATGAGTGTGCCCTGGCAGCAATTTTCAGAAAGGGTCTTTCTGAAGCCCTTAAAGATGTTATGGTGGGGTTCCCCACGCCTGCTGGTCTGAATGAATCAATGTCTTTGGCCATTCAGATTGATCGGCGTTTGCGTGAGCGCAAAGTTGTGCACCATTTGGCGGTGTCCTCTGAGCGGAGGCCTGAGCCTATGCAATGTGATAGGACTTTGACCAGAGCTGAAAGGCAAGAACACAGACGTCAGAATGGGCTGTGTTTTTACTGTGGTGACTCCTCTCATGCTATCTCTGATTGTCCTAAGCGCACTAAGAGGTTCGCTAGGTCTGTCACCATTAGTACTGTGCAGCCTAAATTTCTCTTATCTGTTACTCTGATTTGCTCATTGTCGTCCTACTCTGTTATGGCATTTGTGGATTCGGGCGCTGCCCTGAACTTGATGGACTTGGAGTTTGCCAGACGCTGTGGTTTTTCCTTGGAGCCTTTGCAGAGTCCTATTCCCTTAAGGGGGATCGATGCTACGCCATTGGCCAAGAATAAACCTCAGTACTGGACTCAGCTGACCATGTACATGGCTACCGCACATCAGGAAAATATTCGCTTTTTGGTGTTGCATAATTTGCATGATGTTGTCGTGTTGGGTTTGCCATGGTTACAGGTTCATAATCCAGTACTGGATTGGAAATCAATGACTGTGTCTAGTTGGAGTTGTCAAGGGATACATAGTGATGTTCCTTTGATGTCAATTTCTTCTTCCACTCCTTCTGAAGTCCCTGAGTTTTTGTCAGATTACCAGGATGTATTTGATGAGCCCAAGTCCAGTGCCCTACCTCCTCATAGGGACTGTGATTGCGCTATTAATTTGATTCCTGGTAGTAAGTTCCCTAAGGGCCGACTGTTCAATTTATCTGTGCCAGAACATGCCGCTATGCGGAGTTATGTAAAGGAGTCCTTGGAGAAAGGGCATATTTGCCCGTCTTCGTCACCGTTGGGAGCAGGGTTCTTTTTTGTGGCCAAGAAGGATGGCTCTCTGAGACCCTGTATAGATTACCGCCTTCTCAATAAAATCACGGTCAAATTTCAGTACCCTTTCCCTCTGTTGTCTGATTTGTTTGCTCGGATTAAGGGGGCTAGTTGGTTTACCAAGATTGACCTTCGAGGGGCGTAAAATTTTGTGCGTATTAAACAGGGCGATGAATGGAAAACAGCATTTAATACGCCCGAGGGCCATTTTGAGTACCTGGTGATGCCATTTGGGCTTTCTAATGCTCCATCTGTGTTTCAGTCCTTTATGCACGACATCTTCCGGAAGTATCTGGATAGGTTCATGATTGTATATTTGGATGATATTTTTGTCTTTTTGGATGATTGGGAGTCTCATGTGAGGCAGGTCAGGATGGTGTTCCAGGTCCCTCGTGCTAATGCGTTGTTTGTGAAGGGGTCTAAATGCCTCTTTGGAGTTCAGAAGGTTTCCTTTTTGGGCTTCATTTTTTCCCCTTCTACTATCGAGATGGACCCTGTTAAAGTTCAGGCCATTTATGATTGGACTCAACCTACATCTGTGAAGAGTCTTCAGAAGTTCCTGGGCTTTGCTAATTTTTACCGTCGCTTCATTGCTAATTTTTCTAGTGTGGTTAAGCCTTTGACTGATTTGACGAAGAAAGGCGCTGATGTGGTGAATTGGTCCCCTGCGGCCGTTGAGGCTTTTCAGGAGCTTAAATGTTGTTTTACTTCGGCCCCTGTGTTGCGTCAGCTAGATGTTTTGCTCCCTTTTCAGGTTGAGGTTGATGCTTCTGAGATTGGGGCAGGGGCTGTTTTGTCTCAGAGAAGTTCTGATGGCTCTTTGATGAAGCCATGTGCTTTCTTTTCTAGAAAGTTTTCGCCTGCTGAGCGTAATTATGATGTCGGCAATCGGGAGATGTTGGCTATGAAGTGGGCATTCGAGGAGTGGCGACATTGGCTTGAGGGAGCCAAACATCGCGTGGTGGTCCTGACTGATCACAAGAATCTGACTTACCTCGAGTCCGCCAAGCGGTTGAATCCTAGACAGGCTCGATGGTCACTGTTTTTCTCCCGTTTCGATTTTGTGGTCTCATACCTTCCGGGATCTAAGAATGTGAAGGCTGATGCCCTTTCTAGGAGTTTTTTGCCTGATTCTCCGGGAGTCCCTGAGCCGGCTGGTATTCTCAAAGAGGGGGTGATTCTGTCTGCCATCTCCCCTGATTTGTGGCGGGTGCTGCAGGAGTTTCAGGCTGATAGACCTGACCGCTGTCCAGTGGAGAAACTGTTTGTCCCTGATAGATGGACTAGTAGGGTTATTTCTGAGGTTCATTGTTCAGTGTTGGCTGGTCATCCTGGGATTTTTGGTACCAGAGATTTGGTTGCTAGGTCCTTTTGGTGGCCTTCCTTGTCACGGGATGTGCGTTCTTTTGTGCAGTCCTGTGGGACTTGTGCTCGGGCCAAACCTTGCTGTTCTTGTGCCAGTGGGTTGCTTTTGCCATCCATAATGTGTTCCATAGGTCGTTGTTGCGGAGATATGTGGCGCCTATGGTTCCTTCCGTTGATCCTCCTGCTCCGGTGTTGGTTGAGGGGGAGTTGGAGTATGTGGTGGAGAAGATTTTAGATTCTCATATTTCGAGACGGAAGCTTCAGTACCTGGTTAAATGGAAGGGCTATGGTCAGGAGGATAATTCCTGGGTTGTTGCCTCCGATGTCCATGCTGCCGATTTGGTTCGTGCCTTTCATTTGGCTCGTCCTGATCGGCCTGGGGGCTCTGGTGAGGGTTCGGTGACCCCTCCTCAAGGGGGGTACTGTTGTGAATTCCGTTCTCGGGCTCCCTCCTGTGGTCGTGAATGGTACTTTGGTGAGTTCTGTCCTTGGACACCCTCTTGTGGCTTTGAGTGGAACTGTTGATCTTTGAGGTTGGCTTTCTCAGCTGCCCTCGCTTATTGCTTCTGCTGGCTTCCCTATTTAACTCTGCCCAGGTCGTTAGTTCATGCCAGCTGTCAATGTCTCAGTACTGGTTCAGATCTCTCTTGGATTTCTCAGATGACCTGTCTACTCCAGCAGAAGCTAAGTCCCTGCTAGTTCATTTACTGTTCATTAGGTTTTTGAATATATTTCTCAGTACATGCTTTGTTTCTAGTCCAGCTTGCTATTATGATATTTCCTTGCTAGCTGGAAGCTCTGAGGGTGCAGAGCTGCACCTCCACACCGTTAGTCGGTGTGGAGGTCTTTTTGCATACTCTGCGTGGTTTTTGTAGTTTTTAATACTGACCGCACAGTTCCCTTTCCTATCCTCTGTCTATCTAGAGAAGATTCGGCCTCCTTTGCTAAAATCTGTTTCATTCCTGTGTTTGTTACTTCCCTCTTAACTAACAGTCAATATTTGTGGGGGGCTACCTTTACTTTGGGGAATTTCTCTGAGGCAAGGTAGGCTGCTATTTCTATCTTTAGGGGTAGTTAGCTCTTAGGCTGTGAAGAGGTGTCTAGGGAGAGTTAGGCACGCTCCACGGCTATTTCTAGTGTGTGCGATAGGATTAGGGATTGCGGTCAGTAGAGTTACCACCTCCTCAGAGCTTGTCCCAGGTTTTCTGTTTTAACCATCAGGTCATTTCGGGTGCTCCTAACCACCAGGTCCATAACAGTTTTTCCTCTTTTACTCACAGTCAATATTTGTGGGGGGCTGCCTATCCTCTGGGGTTCTGCTCTGAGGCAAGATCGAATTCCCATTTCCATCTATAGGGGTATTTAGTCCTCCGGCTGTGTCGAGGTGTCTAGGACGTGTTATGTACATCCCACGGCTACTTCTAGTTGCGGTGTTAGTTTAGGGTTTGCGGTCAGTAGAGGTACCACCTACTCCTGAGAAAGTCTCTCATGCGGCTCCAAGGTCACCGGATCATAACAGTACAACTGGCCAACAATGAGTTAAATGCATCTCAGAAGAAGGGAAGAAAGAGACATTTTTTTTTCTGTAGCCTGCTTTGTCTTTTCTTCCCTCTTTTCCTCTGGGTGACTGAGGAGTCTTGTGCTAGCATGGATGTTCAGGGATTAGTTTCTCATATAGACCAGCTTGCTGCTAAGGTACAGGGTATTTCTGATTATATTGTTCAGACTCCGCTATTAGAGCCTAGGATTCCTACTCCTGATTTGTTTTTTGGGGACAGGTCCAAATTTTTGAGTTTTAAAAACAATTGTAAACTGTTTTTTGCTCTGAAGCCTCGTTCCTCTGGTGATCCCATTCAGCAGGTTAAAATTGTCATCTCCCTGCTGCGTGGCGACCCTCAGGATTGGGCATTTTCCCTGGAATCTGGGAATCCGGCCTTGCATAATGTAGATGCCTTTTTTTCAGGCTCTAGGATTATTATATGATGAACCAAATTCTGTGGATCAAGCGGAGAAGACCTTGTTGGCCCTGTCTCAGGGTCAAGAAGTGGCAGAATTGTATTGTCAGAAATTTAGAAAATGGTCTGTGCTGACTAAATGGAATGAGGATGCTTTGGCGGCAATTTTCAGAAAGGGTCTTTCTGAATCTGTTAAAGATGTTATGGTGGCGTTTCCCACCATAACATGGTCTGAGTGATTCTATGTCTCTGGCCATTCAGATTGATCGGCGCTTGCGGGAGCGCAGAACTGTGCGTGCTGTGGCGTCGTCCTCAGAGCAGATGCCTGAGCCTATGCAGTGTGATAGGATTCTGTCTAGAACGGAACAACAAGGATTCAGACGTCAGAATAGGTTGTGTTTTTATTGTTGCGATGCTTCTCATGTCATCTCAGTCTGCCCAAAGCGTACAAAGAGAATCGCTAGTTCAGTTACCATCGGAACTGTACAACCTAAATTTCTGTTATCTGTGACCTTGATCTGCTCATTGTCGTCATTTTCTGTCATGGCGTTTGTGGATTTGGGCGCCGCTTTGAACTTAATGGACTTTGAATTTGCCAGGCGTTGTGGTTTCCCCTTGCAGTCTTTGCAGAACCCTATTCCTTTAAGGGGCATTGATGCTACACCTTTGGCTAAAAATAAACCCCAGTTTTGGACACAGGTGATCATGTGCATGGCGCCAGCCCATCAGGAAGATTGTCGTTTTCTGGTGTTGCATAATTTGCATGATGCTATTGTGCTGGGTTTTCCATGGTTGCAGATACATAATCCTGTGTTGGATTGGAAGTCTATGTCTGTGACTAGTTGGGGTTGTCAGGGGGTTTATAATGACGTTCCTGTGATGTCAATCTCCTCTTCCTCCTCTTCTGAAGTTCCAGAGTTTTTGTCTGATTTTCAGGATGTATTCGATGAGTCCAAGTCCAGTTCCCTTCCACCGCATAGGGACTGTGATTGTGCTATTGACTTGATTCCAGGCTGCAAGTTTCCTAAGGGCCGACTTTTCAACCTGTCTGTGCCGGAACATACCGCCATGCGGAGTTATGTTAAGGAGTCTTTGGAGAAAGGGCATATTCGGCCATCTTCTTCACCGTTGGGAGCGGGATTTTTTTTTTGTTGCTAAGAAGGATGGCTCCTTGAGACCCTGTATTGATTATCGCCTCTTGAATAAGATCACGGTCAAGTTTCAATACCCTTTACCTTTGCTTTCTGATTTGTTTGCCAAGATTAAGGGGGCTAGTTGGTTTACTAAAATTGACCTTCGGGGGGCATATAATCTTGTTCATATTAAGCAGGGTGACGAATGGAAAACTGCATTTAATACGCCCGAAGGCCATTTTGAATACCTTGTGATGCCATTCGGGCTCTCTAATGCTCCATCTGTTTTTCAGTCCTTCATGCATGATATCTTCCGGAATTATCTTGATAAATTCATGATTGTATATTTGGATGACATCTTAATTTTTTCCGATGATTGGGAGTCTCATGTGAAACAGGTCAGGATGATATTTCAGATCCTTCATGATAATGCGTTGTTTGTGAAGGGGTCTAAGTGTCTCTTTGGAGTGCAGAAGGTTTCTTTTTTGGGCTTCATTTTTTCTCCCTCATCTATAGAGATGGACCCGGTTAAGGTTCAGGCCATTCATGATTGGATTCAGCCCACATCTGTGAAGAGCCTTCAGAAATTTTTGGGCTTTGCTAATTTTTATCGCCGTTTCATTGCTAACTTCTCCAGTGTGGTTAAACCCCTGACAGATTTGACAAAGAAAGGCGCTGATGTAACAAATTGGTCCCCTGTGGTTGTCTCTGCCTTTCAGGAGCTTAAATGCTGATTTACTTCTGCCCTGGTGTTGCGTCAGCCAGATGTTTCTCTTCCGTTTCAGGTTGAGGTTGACGCTTCTGAGATTGGGGCAGGGGCCGTTTTGTCTCAGAGGAATTCTGATGGTTCCTTGATGAAACCGTGTGCCTTCTTTTCCCATAAGTTTTCGCCTGCTGAACGCAATTATGATGTTGGCAATCGGGAGTTGTTGGCTATGAAGTGGGCGTTTGAGGAATGGCGACATTGGCTTGAGGGAGCCAAGCACCGTATTGTGGACTTGACCGATCATAAAAATCTCATTTACCTCGAATCTGCCAAACGGCTGAATCCTAGACAGGCTCGATGGTCCCTGTTTTTCTCCCGTTTTGATTTCGTGGTCTCGTATCTTCCGGGTTCTAAGAATGTTAAGGCTGATGCCCTCTCTAGGAGTTTTTTGCCTGATTCCCCTGAGGTATTGGAGCCGGTCGGAACCGGCTCCCTCCGGTGGTTGTTGGTGGTAGTGCAGTTGTCTTGGGGTTGTAATCCAGGGCAGGTGTTTCTGCTGATTGCAGCTCTATTAGGTATTTAGGTGTGCAGGATCCATGAGTCAATGCCAGTTGTCCATTGTACTTGGAGGGATTGCATCTCTCTCTGGCTCCTCATGCCCTGCTGCCAATCCAGCTAAGATAAGTGTCTGTTTTTTTGTCTCTGTGCACACATGCAGTGTGTTTGCAATTCAGTGCAATTCATTGTGTTTTTGTCCAGCTTAGACTTTGTTTGGATTTTTCAGTCATGCTGGATTCTCAGGAGATGCAGATATACTTTCTATGTCTTTAGTTAGATGTAGTATATTTGTATTATCTGCTGTGGATATTTTTAGGATTTTAATACTGACCGCTTAGAATTCTGTCCTATCCTTTTCTGTTTAGCTAGAAGTGCCTCTTTTGCTAAATCCTGTTTTTCTGCCTGCGTGTGTTTTTCCTCTTATACTCACAGTCAATATTTGTGGGGGGCTGCCTATCTTCTGGGGTTCTGCTCTGAGGCAGGATAGAATTCCCATTTCCATCTATAGGGGTATTTAGTCCTCCGGCTGTGTCGAGGTGTCTTGGACGTGTTAGGTACATCCCACGGCTACTTCTAGTTGTGGTGTTAGTTTAGGGTTTGCGGTCAGTACAGGTACCACCTGCTCCTGAGAAAGTCTCTCATGCGGCTCCAAGGTCACCGGATCATAACAATTCTGTCTCTCTCGCTTGGAGTCCTTGGTTGAGCAACAAACTGATGTCTGCTGCCAGCGTTCTCCCATGGGAATTTTGTAAGTAATTCCGCTACAAGGGCCCTGTGGTACTGCAACATTTTAGTACACCTCTCTGCCTCAGGCAGAAGAGATTGAAAGTTCTCCTTGTAGCGTGAGTCTAGAAGTGTCACCAACCAGCAAAGAGTGTCACTCAAAATTTTGATAATCCGAGGGTCACGTGAAATGCAGTGTAATATAAAATCTGCCATGCGTGCCAGACTGCTAACAGGCAAGACTTCTGTGTCCTCACCAACAGGACGACTGACGATATCCTCCTCATCCTCCTCCTCCCTGTACTCAGGCCATCCACGCTGAACAAAAGCTAATACAGATTTGTTTGTAGTACCGTCTATAGTGCATGAAACTAGCTCCTGTTCTTCCTCCTCCTCCTCATTGCCTACCAATCCATGTTGAGAAGACATGAGGCTGGGCTGAGTGTAATCCCCCTGTATGTTTCCTTGCTCCATTTCCTCTTGCTCCGTCTGCAATGATTCCTCTTTGATTGTGAGCAGAGTTTTTCAGAATGCTGAGAAGCGGGATGGTGATGCTAATTATAGAATCATCGCCGCTCACCATCTTGGTGCAGTCCTCAAAGTTTTGGAGGATGTTACATATGTCTGACATCCATGTCCACTCCTGAGGTCTTATGTGTGGAGTCTGACCTGAAATTTGATGGCCTTGTTGATGTTGGTAGTCAACAACAGCCCTCTTCTGCTCACAAATCCTTTCCAACATATGCAGCGTAGAGTTCCAGCGTGTGGGGACATCACACAACAGTCGGTGAGCAGGAAGCTGAAAACGCTGCTGAAGCTGTAGCTGACTTTCTAAAATGGGCAGTCAGACGGCGTACTTTCACTAGCAGATCCGGCAGCTCCGGGTAGCTTTTCAGATAATTTTGAACCAAGAGGTTAAGCACGTGGGCCAAGCAAGGTTCGTGTGTGAGCTCACCTTGCCTCAGAGCCGCCACCAGGTTATGGCCATTGTCACACATGACCATGCCTGGCTGTAGGTACTCCAAACATCTGACTGCTTTTTCAGCGCTGTCCACAACTCTTCTGCATTGTGCGGTTTGTCACCTATGCAGATTAGCTTCAGTACAGCCTGTTAACTCTTGGCTGAGGCAGTGCTGCAGTGCTTCCAGCTTCTGACTGATGTGTTGATTTCAGAGATGGAGGATGAAGAGGAGGAGGAGATGCAGGAGCTGTAGACTGTGGGGGCAACCCTGATTGATGTAGGACCAGAAATCCTCAGTGTGGGGAGGATGTGTTCCATCCCAATGTCCGACTGGGTCCCGGCTTCCACTATGTTAACCCAGTTTGCCGTCATTGAGATGTACTGTCCCTGCCCACAAGCACTTGTCCACGTGTCCCTGGTTAGGTGGACATTCCTGGTACCAGCATTGTTGATGGCACGGGTAATGTTTTGTGACACATGCTGGTGTAATGCGGTACGGCACACCGGGAGAAATAGTGGCGACTGGGGACCGAGTACTTTGGGATGGCCACCGCCATCAGGTTGCGGAACGCTTTCGTCTCAACAAGCCTAAAAGGCAGCACTTCTAGCGCAAGCAGAAGAGAAATATTAGAATTGAGGACTGTGCCCTGTGGGGCGTTGGCTGGGTATTTCCGCTTGGGTTCCAAAGACTGGGTTATACACAACCAAACACTGTGCTGGGACAAGGACGTGGACGGGCTTGCTGATGGTGCTGCTACACTGTGGGCCACAACAGGTGCAGGGCTAGAGGCATCTTCACATGCACGGTGTACTGGGGATTGGCTTCTACGCAAAACAGTGGAAGAAGCAGTGCTGTTACCAGCAGGCAGTGGTCCTGTAGCCTGGGGTTTGGCTCACAAAGTCAGGTGCTTTGCTTGCATGTGCCTGATCATGCTGGTGGTGGTCAGGCTGGTTGTTTTGCTACCCCTGCTGATGCCAGCATGGTAGGTGCTGCAAATGGCCTTTTTGGGGTTATCGGTCTTTAAAAAATAGCCAGACTCGGAAAGATCTCACAGGTGGAATTGCAACTTCACTCATGTTGGTATTACGGGGAACGGATCGGCACACCTTCTGTCTGGGCACCACACTGCTTCTTCCTACCTGTTAGGGGGATATGCTTCCTTCCCCATTTGTGCTGCTGTCCTCGCTATGCATGTCCTCCTGCAAGGTTGGGTCAGTCACTATGTCATCCACCACCTCGTCTTCCACATCTGCACCCTGCTCCTTCAACTGACTTTCTGGCAATTGTTTCTCATCATCGTCTACCTCTTGTGACACTTTTCCACCATTGCCTTTGTGTGACCAGGGCTGGTCAAAGCTTTGGGCAGCTCTACATGCGATCTCATCTTTCCTTACTTCAAGTTGACTGGCAGAGATTTCTGAATCTTGAAATGGAAAATTGAACAGCTCTTCAGAGTGTTCAAGTGTGGGATCAGTTGTCTCAGGGCACTCGGCATGGAGGGATGAAGGAGGATCAGGGTGAGGAATATCCTGGCCACACCCACGGCTACTCAGACTTGACCATGTGGAAGACAAGGTGGTGGTGGCTAAGTGACTGGAAGCATTATCCGCTATCCAACCAACAACCGTTTCACACTGCTCTGGCTTCAATAGGTCGAGCGAGAAGATGTGGGTCTTTGTTGTTGCCCACTTTCACCTTGCCCACGGCCTCGTCCTCTGGATGTCCTCAGCATCACATCCACTTCCCCATCCCTTGCCCCTTGCCTTAACCATTGTAAATGGACTACTGCACTATTTCAAATGCGCAACACAAATGTCTTTATTAGTTGCAAAATAATATGTGATCAGTATGCCTGCAAATCTATGATTTTTCAAACCCAAACACCAGGCAGGCCTCAGCCTGACCTAACAGACTGTATTCTTTTTTTTTTTAAGTTAATTTATGCGAAATAGTGCTGTATAGAATTTGAGTATCACACAGCCAAAAAATAAGTACACCGGCCTACAATGTCCAAACTTGGAGCACGGAGATTTATTACGGCAGTAACGGAAATACCACACTGGCAAATCTGTGGCCTTGGAATTTGTTTTTATGCAAAATTGTGCTGTATAAAATTTTACTATTACACAGCCAAAAAATAAGTACACCAGCCTCGAATGACCAAACTTGGAGCACGCAGATATATGAGGCCTTTTTCGGTGAATTTAAAACACAAAAAAAAGGGGCACAAGGGTAGCACACACAACTATGCTACGTATGCCTGACAAATTATAACTTTTCAACAGGCCCCAGTCTGACAGAGCAGACGGTATTTTTTTTTTTGGGGGGGGGAGTTTTTGGGAAAAAAAGGTCTATAGACAGTAAATAATCTGCAGCAGCAGGCAGTTATAGAGCTTTGGGAATGATGCAGTGGGACCAATGAACGCACATACAGGCCTTGCACTGATGTGGATATGCTGTGCCCTGCCTACCTAGCACTGCAATATCGGGACCCACAAATTAGCCCTAAAAAGGCCTTTAGGTCTCTGAGGAGTTGTGGATGTAAAAGTTGCAGACCTACACCAACTCTAAAACCACGATTCTGACCCTATCTTGGCAGCAGCTCTCCCTACTCCCACCGAAACAGTAACAGAATGCGGCAAGCAGTGCGGCGCCAGGTGTCTTATACTCAGGATAATGCTGTATGGCCCAGCCAATCACTGCACGACCACAACAAAGATGGCTGCTGCATTTCATGGCCTGGCAGACAATCCCTGCACCATGATTGGGTCTCTAAAGTCCGCCAAAACTGCTGGGTGGAGATTGCAGTTACCGCCGAATAATACCGGAAATGCTTGCTGCTCGCTGAGTACACTGAGCATAGCGCTACTTGGGCAAGTAGCGAGTAGTTTGCTCATCACTAGTACAAACCTTTTTCAAGCAATACAAAGGTGCTACAGTAGTGCAAGATATTTAACACATCTTAATTACCAAAGTGTTTAACCATATTTACATAAGAAAGAGCATACCATAATTCATAAAAAATGATATACATACAGTAAATCAAAATTAATCATATTAAAAGTCCACTGAAGTGCTGTGCAGTGATATACACACAAATATAACATCACAATTGCTTTAAAAAGTTAATTAACAATCAGAAAGCATGCATTAAGACGCTCTAAAGTTGTTGGCGCCCTCTTGGTGAAGGAAGAGAACAGAAATATTCAAAACTCATGCATCAAGCAGTGCAGATGGCGTGTGCTGAAAGACGCTCACTTCCTTTTTGTTTTCATGACATGTACAGTAGACAAAGTATGAGGCTGATATAGGTGCTTTTTCCATAACTTTGAATGGGGTGAATCATGATTTGATCAATTATGTACAGCTGCTTTCTGATTGTTAATTAACAATTGTGATGTTATCTTGGTATGTATATCACTGCACTGCACTTTATTGGAATTTTATTATGAAAAATTTTACTTCACTGAATTGTGGTGCCTCCAATTTTTTGGATTGGATAGCTAGAATAGATAAATAGAATAGATGGATATCCTGTAGATATATAATATCACAAGCATCCAACATATAATAAACTTGCACCCTTTAGTGCATTTAATGTGGCACTAAAGAGTGTTTAGCTTTCTTTAGGCTAATAAATAAGTAATTTATAAAATGACATGGGTTTCCCCTATTTTTGATAACCAGAAAAGTAAAGCCAACAGTTGTGGGCTTTTATTATCAGGTTGGGAAGATCCCTGGTTATTGAGTCATTCCCAGCCTAAAAATACCAGCTTGCAGCCACCTTAGAAGTGGCGCATCACATGAGATGCGCCAATTCTTGCGCTTTGCCTGGATGAACTGGCAATCAGGGTAATGGTATTGAGGTTGATGTTAGGCACCTCACCCGAGGGCTTAATGTCAGCTGTGATTTTTTACAAATCACAGATCACATCAACCCAAATACCATTGCCCTGGTTCGTTGGCAATCAGGAAGAGCCGGTGCACCACATCCAATGTGCTATGCCACTTTTGTGGTGAGTGTGAGCTGGTATTTTTAGGCTGTAAAGGGCCTGATAACTAGGCAACTTCCTAGTCTGATAATATTAGCTCACCGCTGTCTGTTATCTTTGCTGGCTATTGTTTTTAAGCAGATGTGAGGCCTAAGGGTACCGTCACACAGTGCCATTTTCATCGCTACGACGGCACGATTCGTGACGTTCTAGCGATATCGTTACGATATCGTTGTGTCTGACACGCTACTGCGATCCGGATCCCCACTGAGAATCGTAGAAGACAGCCACAGATAAATATTACTATACACAGGGAATATACATGACTGATACATCTATCCAGTGATGACATAAAAAAAAATCAGAGTGGTACTTTCATTTCATATGTCTATTTGCTCCTACAGCGCTCCCTGCCTACATTTCTCCATTGTAGGGCCACAGTTGAATTCACACATCAACTATTTCTTTGTGGAACATTTACTTTACTTGATATGTCAATGTCACCAATGCGGGTGGCAATTTTACCTTTTTTCTCCCATATTTAGGTTATATTAACTGCCTTTATACATTTGTGTGTACTGATGGCAATGTGCTTTTATCCTTTCATAAACTGTACCTTTAACCTGTAATCTTTGAAGCTCTGGACTTCTAGGCTGTACCAATGCATAACCAACCAATGGTCTTATTTTCTACTTTACAATAAAAATCTTGTTGCCCACACTTGTTATTATTGATACTTATCTATAAGCCTTTCTATAGTGGCATTGTGCGTTTTTGACACATGGCAGAGATTAAAAAAAAAATAGATTATATATGTAAGTCAGCTCCTTTGAATCAATGAAAATGCACAATAAAATGTAACTTGTATTTGTTAATATAAAACCTTCTGAATTAATTTGTCCCAATCACAATAGCAGCCAGGGAAAAAAAATGACACACACCAGATCCATATGCAAAGGAAAAATGCACAGTATATTAACATATATACAAGCTGTAACAAGCAAGACCTAGTAAAATAATATATTTGCCATATATTCCTGACATCAGTAAATTATCCAAAGGAATCAGGAGCAAGCACATAAAGTTTCTAGCTTGGTAGCTAAATTGGCAACATGAATATCTGCCACAATTGGGTTGACTGCTAACTTTCTCCTTGCTGTAGTCTATAAAAAAAACAAGTTCTCCAAATACAGAGCTTAGCAGTTATATTAATCTCAAAAGGTAACATGCTACAGCAAACAAAATAAAAAAATTAAGATATATGCTAACAACAATATAGCACTCAAATAACGTAATACTGCATACCCAGAACTATTCATATCTAAATCATACGGAGCTGCAGCCAGATGACATACGTAACAAACTGGACATATACTGAAGAAAAAACGATAATAACAATAGGTGCATGTCACCGACATTAATAAAAAAAGAGACATAATTGTGTGTTTCAACCAAACACCAATCAAACCACCAATCAAAGCACAATCACATCAAATGAACAGCCATCGGTTAAGATTTACAAGCACACAATAAACTTCATAACAAATTGTTACACAACATACGATTCCACAAATAAATGTGATAAAATAATATGAGCTAATTCCTTTAAATGAATTTTAAAGTGGTAAGCCAAATATTAGCATGTATCCATGCGTCAAAACAAACTGGGATAAAGATTCTCTTTATCATAAAACAAACTACAAACATTTTTGTTTCATGATATTTGTTTCATGATTCTGCATTTTTTTTGCTTGCATTGTATTCATACAAGAAATTAGAAATTACACCTGTACCAATTATATCCTATAGGGCAGTTCTCATGTCCGAGCATTAAGATTCGGACAATATTGATATGTGTGTTGGATCAAACTCACTAATGCAAGTCTATATGTTCGTGAAAAAAATTGAAAGGAAAAGCTTGAGAAACTGCCATCATTTTTAAAAAATCTGTAATCACTGATGAAGCCCTGATGAGCACTGATAGTAAAAGCTGACACACTCACCAAACTCTGATTAAACACCGTTTTTGTGCACAAGAAAAATCACTGACATCGGAATGACTCTTTACCCTGCTTTAGATGTAATGACGAAATTGTCTCTTAGGTCTATCCCTTGTGCATCTCCTGATGAGGCCATTAACAACAACAATGGTGGGGGACAGCTACTGCCCTATTGTGCTCTATTGTACCCTAATCTCTAGAAGGACAGTGGCAGAATCAGGGCAAGGCACACATACGAAGGGTAAAGGAAGGTTAATGACCATCCTTAGAAGGGCGCTAGGTGCCTCCTAGCTCTATGTTGTTTAAGGTTATTCATATTTTAAAACATGGATATAATCAAACAGTGCTTGTAAATACAACCAATTTTGCAATGTTCTGCTTATTATAATTTCCAGTTGTTTTCAGATAATAGATATCCTTTCTTTGGGATACAACTCATTGCCTTGGTGATCTACTACCGCTGCTAGACAGCAGAACATGCACAGTGCTTACAAGCGCTTTTCTATGGAGCATATAAGTAATGTTTTGAAGTTCTCCAATCACTAGAGCGCGCTGTTATTGTCTAATTGTGGGCCAGCTTCAGTGCCATGTTCACAAGCTAGACACCAGGTCGCATGGTCTACAAGTCATCAAGCTGTTAATTAAAGAAAAGCATAAATCTCAAGAATGACTGCAAACTTTAATAAGAAGTAAATTACAAAACTGCTTGAGTTTAAATAGGCATCATCTGACAATATCGAATTATGAAGATGGGAATAACCCTTTAAGGTCCTCATCAGGAGCAGCAGAAGGGACAGAAGGAACGGACAGTTCACTCGGTAGATTTGATTCACAGTAAGATTGTGTCTATTTCTTCATTATTTGTATAAAGTATTAATGGCATTTGTTTGGTGTCCAAAAGTGATTGGGAGAAATGAATTCAGATAATTTTTAATGAAAAAACAGAGGTTACATGTTATTATGTTGTTCCATTATTTGAAAGCAGCTGATTAATGCTTGAAAGGAATAATAATCATTGACTATTAGCAGACTAAATTCTGTCTGGTGAATTATTACATTTGCAAGTGACTAACATACTTGTCAAGCAAACCAACACTGTCACTCCAACATCTTGAATAAGGTATTGGTACAGACCCACGGATTTTAGTTGCTGTAAGAGAAGAAAAGTATTATTTACCACATTAGTTTTCTTAGTTGATAATGTCATATGATTGATATTTACGGCAATCAGATTAAATAATCATACTAAGCAACATATTGTGCCTCATGACAAGTAACATTTACTTAGCAAACACACAACTCAACTTGCATTGTTTGCATATTCTGCTGTAAATTTCCAAGTATGATTTAACGACACAGTACAAAAAATAGTACATATGACTAACTGACAGTGAAAGAAAATATAGAGTGGCTTACCCAGTAGAGCAGTAGCAGACAAATAAATTGTATCATTGCGTACAGAGTTACATATTTGAAGACAGCAAAAGAACTGACCAATGCAGCCCGACCTTCCCTATACAATTACAGAAGAACAGAAGTTCATTATGTTAGCAGAGCCTCAACTGATACTGATTTAATCTAGCTCAGCCATCACTGAAGTTAAAGCACCCCTAATCAGTTGTCTTTGATGTTGTCAACTGATTAGAAATGACCCCAGGGACCAGCTCTACCTGGCAGTAAATGCTCAAATGGAAGGGAAGTGTCATTAGAAATGACCTACTGTTTAAATCTGGTTTTTGAGTTAAATATACTATGTTTTAAAAACTTTTTTTGCAATGTATGTATTGTTTTAAAATATCACAATCTGTATAAATAAAAATAGATATCTTGCAATTTTATAACTGGCCACTGGGGCATATTAGGCTCCAACTTCTTGTTCTTGCACATGACTGTTCTCATCTTTCCTCCGCAGTCTTCCACCCTTCTTGGGGCATCAAGTGCCTTCTGCACAGGTCCCATTCCTAATCAGCTTGTTGAGCACTAGGAATGGCACCTGCACAGAAGGCACTTGATGCCCAAAGAAGGGTGGAAGACTACGGAGAAAAGAAGAGAACAGTTGTGCGCACCTAAGATTTCCTCTCAAGCAGCCGACATCACAGTGATAGAGTGATGTTGTTGGGAGGCAAGATATAGGCAGATGAAGTGCAGAAACAGTTATTTTCCAGACAACATCCTGTCCACTGCCTGGAAGAGGTCATTTGCATAAAGTAATAAAAGGTGATTTATCAACAACAGGGCACTTGACATGAGGCATACAGGTATGGCTTTTTCAGCAGTCTGTAACCCGTATGCCCATATTAAAAGATTACGGAGGTCAAATGTGGTGACAGATTTCCTTTAAGGCCACCGTACATAATAGTTGGCTGTTGGCCAAATGACGTATCAATCATTTGGCTGACAGTCATCTCAGTTGGCTCTCCTAATCACAAGATTGCTTGTTTGACTGAGCATTCCTGTGTTCTATATTAAAGAGCCAGACTTGTCTCCAGGAGACAATATGATCAGCAGTCAGAAATTGCATGTAGGATTTATGTTAGACATTAGTCTAAATGCCAACAATGGCAGAATTACCAGATATTCCTAGGGTTCCATCATTATCTTGATGACACAGAGTTATCAATTCATTCCTTACCATTTGATTTCTGGCAGAACTTTAAATAAGATTCTAAAACTATTTAATGATCTCATTATAAGAGATTGGGCGAGGCTGTGGCATCTCATCTTTCTGCCCGAAATATCATGCTTGACAAAATTAATGCATGTAAACTATAATTGTGGATTTCATACAAACCTTCAGAATATTTATCATGGCTAAAACAGAGGAAACCAATAGTAATTCAAAGAAAACAGATGGATAATATGTTCCCAACAAGAAACGTACTTAATCAGCTCAGGAACACATTGAATATTTGTTGTTTGAGATGTGAAAGGTGACGCCACAGATGCCTCTTGCTCAGACAGAGATATCCCAGCATGTGCCACTTTTAAAGCCTACAACAGCAAACAGTGCTTTTATAAAACATACAAACGGTAAAGCAGGAAAGACAAAAAGCGCAAATAGGGTCTTATCTAATAGCCAAGGGGTGTAAGATATTATAGGTATGCTAACCTGATAGAATTGTGACAGTCACAAGACATGAAAAATGCTGCAGCAGGACCACCAAGGAGATACGATGCAATTAATGAGGAACACGGTGGTTCAAAGTCTACATTGCCCAAGGTTCCAAAAAATGTGATCACACACGGAGGTAAAGCATGAATGCGGTTTATTTGTCAACTCGTTTTTTTTAATGCATTGTCTATGTATTCCAGCACTTTTTGAGTTGTATCTAATTATCATGGTTTCGTCCTGATGAAGAGGTTTGGAAATTTTAAACCATATTCATGCTTCACCCCCGTGTTTGATCGCATTTTTCGAACCTTGAGCAGTGCAGACTTTGAACCAACATATAACTCATTCATTTCATTTTATAAAATATACGTTGTAGATGTCTGGCAAATTCTGGATCATATATTGTACTTACACTGTAAAATTATGTAGAGTTAGTGACTTTCTTTTAAAAAATTGGATGTTAATTAGCTGACAGAGATGTCGTCAGTTATTTCCTGACATATAAACTCCAGAAAGTGGTGTAAATTATAGCAGAAATTTACTAGAGCTCATAACTGAAGTATATGTCAGATTGGTGAAAAAAAAATCTGAAGTTTGCAAAATAAAACTTTTTGGAGTTGCGTCGCCATTTTTTGAGAATTTTTTGTGGGGCGAGATAACTTTGTTTAGTACCATTTTGGGATAGATGAGACTTTTTGATCGCTTGTTAGAGCATTTTTTGTGGATTTGTGGCAACTGAAAAAAATGCTCTTTCTAAGGAGTCTGCACATCTACAGCTGACTTTATTTTTTATAAATTAGCCCCAAAGATTTTTAGAAAGGACGATAGTTCCAGTCAAAACTATGGAATATCCCGACAAAAATGTTATGTCTATTAACAACTTTAGCTCCGGTGATTTTCTTCATGTATCTGGTCCCTCTCTCCAGCAGTGAGAGATACCATAATCTTCCTCTAATCATTTTTACTGGATTGGCCAATAATCTCATGTATATGGGCAACTGTTAACTCTCAATTCTTATTAAATTGATACTATTTATTCTATATTTTGAGATCTAAGCAAAATGCAAGTTCTAAAACACAAAAAAGCTGAACAAACTTAGATTAGAATAATCATTTGTCCAAAAAGGCTGTAGTACAGTAAATTCAAAGAATGAGTCATGTATCTAAAGATGAACAACCTCCCCCCCCCCAGCCAACATTGCCAATTTCCATGTTTTCATTTTTTCCTCCCCTTCTTACAAGAGCTATAACCCCTGTCTCATATCATGTCGGGTTTGGGAAGGAGAAATGAAAAGCCGGCAATTGAATTACCGGCTTTTCACTAACACCGCTGCGTATTTCTCGCAAGTCACACTGCTGGTCCGTGTGGAATCTGTATTTTTCTCACCCCCATAGACTTTCATTGGCGTATTTTTTGCGCAATACGCTGACAAACGCAGCATGCTGCAATTTTGTACGGCCGTAGAAAGCCGTATAATACGGATCCGTAATATACGGCTGATAGGACCAGACCCATTGAGAATAATTGTGCCGTTTGTTTGGCGAGTTTTACGGATGTATTTTCTGCGCTCTTACGTCCGTAAAACTCGCTAGTGTGACGCCGGCCTATCACACCTATGATCTGCCAGACCTGGGGCAAGCTCACCCCATGAGCCCAATCTATGCAACAGCTACTGACTTGTGTCATACATGTATAGCAGAGGTTAATATAATATTACTCTGGTAAGTTTGAAGAGTAACTTAACTCCTTCAAGCTGCAGCCCATTTTTGTTTTGTTTGTTTGTTCTTTCTTCCCTTTTTTCCCCAGAGCCATACTCTTTTATTTTTCTGTCCACATAGACATATGAGGGCTTGATTTCTGTGGAACGAGTTGTACTTTTGAATTACACCGTTTACTTTACCACATATTGTACTCGAAAACGGGAAAAAAATTCCAAGTGTTATGATATTGTGAAAAAAAAACACAATTCTAACATTGTTTTTTGGGAATTGTTTTTACAGTGTACATTTTGTGGTAAAATTGACCATCCACTATGATTCTTCTCATCAATATGATTACAGCGATACCAAACATCCAGTTTTTTTTATTATTTTAGAGGTGAAAAAAAATCTGAAGTTTACAAAGAACTTTTTGGAGTTGTGTCGCCATTTTCGGAGAATTTTTTGTGGGGCGAGACGACTTTTGTTAGTACCATTTTGGAATAAATGAGACTTTTTGATTGCTTGTTAGAGAATTTTTGTGGAATTGTAGAAACTAAAAAAAATGCTTCTTCAAAGGAGTTCCGTGAGTTTGAAAGGAGTTCCGTAATGTCAGTCAAGGGGGTCATCAGCTGACCACCGGCAGTCATGACAATCCATCGGTGACCTGCAATAACATCATGGGTGCGCCGATGGGCAAAAGTAAAGATACATGCCCTCGTTAAATGCCATCGCCAGAGGTCGATAGCAAAATTTAACAGGCTAACAATCGTGGTTGTCAGCACTCGCTCTCCCCGGGGCTCGCGTGCGGTGTTGTCAGGGTTGACGTCACTGACTCCACCTTCAAACATTTTCAGCGGGAAGAGGAAGTCTGGGATCAGCTGTACCCCAGACTTCCACTTCATGTTCAAAAACATTTGAAGTCAGAGACAGTGAAGCCAGAGCTGATTGGGCGCCAGCTTCACATGTCACAACACCGCACGAGAGCCCCGGAAAGAGCGACTGACAACATCACTGGAACAGCGCCAGCACGGGAGGTGATTATAAGCTTTATTATGTTATCAGGGCCAAACATTTTGACAAAGTGGACAATTCCTTTAAGTATTTATCTTTAGCTAAATATAAGTAAACCACCAGTATGTTTTTTTCATCATAGCTATTTTTTAATGATTGCAATATGTTGTACTATAGAGGAAATTTGGAAAATAGACGTTTTATGTACACTCACTCCACAGTCATTAGCTCCATCGCCACACATTGCAACGTAGTAACTGTAAAATGGAGTAAAAGGGGAAAGTTTGTCATATATACTGTATTTTATTTACATAACAGAAAATACCACAATTAGAATTTTGAACAAACTAAATATGGGTAGGGTATTTTATTACTATGGACAAGTCCTCCAAAAGTATCAGTTTATTCTAGAAATTTCTTTGTAAATGATGTGAGTAAGGCTATGTTCACACTTAGACATTGCTGTCCATTGAGCACTGTGTTGGGGTTTCTGTCAAAATCTCTGAAAAACTGGATTCCAAAGGAAACTCCAATGGAGCTGTTCACTTGAATGAAACGGACAGTCATTGTCTGACCTCCTTCCAGGGTTACCAACCATTCAGAAATTCCTGGACAGTTAGTAAACATACAGTAGAGCACTTTTTTGCCATGTCCATAAAAAAATTTGAGTCATCCGTGATTTTTCTGATGCTAAAGAAATTTATATATATTTTTTTCATTATAATCATCATTTTACAGTTTACAGTGAATCCAGCTTATGTCTTTCTGTGAAGGGCTGTGTGGGCCACAGGCATGTATTACTAATAATCCTCATGATTTATTATGGTTTTCAAATGTGTCCCTAAAATATTGGGTGTTTGTGATTTTTGATAAGCAGTCAAAAAAAAAAAATGAAAAGTCAACCATGCCTCCATCCTGGCAGTATTCATCTTTTTCAGAAATGCAAAAATGTGGCTCTTTCGGGGTTCCCATCGGGAATCAGGTTTTAGTGTATTCCAATAGAAACTATGACATAGGGCTCAACGTAGAGCATTATATAAATGTGAACCTAGCCTAAGTTGTATATCAGCAGATCTAGTATATAGTACAACAACCTATTTTTTATGACCAATCCAAATGCCAAAATTAGGAATTTAAAGCACACATCTAATTATAGGGACCATGAGATATGTCTGTCTTTTCTCAGCTTCATCCAAGAATGTTTTGGAACAGTAGATGGATATAACCTTGCAAATATTAACCTTAAGGTACCTTCACACGAAACAACTTTACAACGAGAACGACAACGATCCGTGACGTTGCAGCGTCCTGGCTAGCAATATCGTTGTGTTTGACACGCAGCAGCGATCTGGATCCTGCTGTGATATCGCTGGTCGTTGAATAAAGTTCAGAACTTTATTTGGTCGTCAGACCGGCGTGTATCGTCAGGTTTGACACCAAAAGCAACGATACCAGCGATGTTTTACGCTGGTAACCAGGGTAAATATCGGGTTACTAAGCGCAGGGCCGCGCTTAGTAACCCGATGTTTACCCTGGTTACCAGCGTAAAATTAAAAAAAACAAACAGTACATACTCACCTGCGCGTCCCCCGGCGTCCGCTTCCTGCTCTGACTGAGCGCCGGCCCTAAAGTGAAAGTAAAAGCACAGCGGTGACGTCACCGCTCTGCTGTTAGGGCCGGCGCTCACACAGTACAGGAAGCGGACGCCGGGGGACGCGCAGGTGAGCATGTACTGTTTGTTATTTTTACTTTTACGCTGGTAACCAGGGTAAACATCGTGTTACTAAGCGCGGCCCTGCGCTTAGCAACCCGATGTTTACCCTGGTTACCCGGGGACCTTGGCATCGTTGGTCGCTGGAGAGTTGTCTGTGTGACAGCTCTCCAGCGACCAAACAGCGACGCTGCAGCGATCGGCATCGTTGTCGCTATCGCTGCAGCGTCGCTTCGTGTAAAGGTACCTTAACTCACACATCAGTATTTGCTCAGTGTTCATATTTTTGTCTTCCTACTGCACTGATTAAACTGTTTTCAACTGACTGTTCAGTTGGGCAACTGATCACCATTCATCTCATGGCTAGTTTATTGCTAGTTTTAGGCTATGTGCACACGTTCAGGATTTTTCGCTTTTTTTTGTGGTTTTTCGCTATAACAACGCGATAATACCGCAAAAAAATGCATACATTAAGCATCCTATTATTAGAATGTAATCCGCAATTTTTGTGCACATGTTGAGTTTTTTTCCGCAGCGGAATCGCATTCTGGAAAAAAACGCAGCTTGTTCATTCCTTGTGCGGAATCGTGGGGATTCTGCACACATAGGAATGCATTGATCCGCTTATTTTCCGCATGTGGCTATGCCCACCATGCTTGAAGTAAGCGGATCATGTGCGGTTGGTACCCAGGGTGGAGGAGAGGAGACTCTCCTTCAGGCCGTGGGAACCATATAATTGTTAAAAAAAAAAAAGAATTAAAATAATAAATTGTGATATTCTCACCTTCCGGCGTCCCTCGCAGCGTTTCCGCTCCTCACGATGCTTCCGTTCCCAGTGATTCTTTGCGGCAATGACCTGTAATGATGTGGATCTTGCGAGATCACCACATCATCTGAGGTCATTGCCGCTAGGCATTATTAAGAACGGGAGCATCGCGAGGAGCGGGAAGACGGCCGGGGACACCGGAAGGTGAGAATATCATGATTTTTTATTTTTTTTAATTATTTTTAACATTTGATCTTTTTTACTATTGATGCTGCATGGGCAGCATCAATAGTAAAAAGTTGGTCAAACACTATGTTTGACAAGTGTGACCAACCTGTCAATCATGCTACAGATCGCTTGGAAAACGCTAGCATTCTGCAAGCTAATTACGCTTCTAAAATGCTAGTGTTTAGAGGGAATATGCATGCCAATTCCATATGCTTTTTACCCGCGGCACAGTTGCGTAATTGCAGCGGAAATTTCCACGGCAATTCTGGACGTGTGCACATAGCCTTAGTCTTACTGTAATATTAGGGATTTTCATGTAATTAAGCATACTATATGATACGAGATTCCTAGAATCCATTAATGTTAGAAACATACTCCATTTTTTGAAACTCTTCTATAAGATCGGATTTCTGGCCTGGAGACATTCTTGCAAAAATGGCACCGTTCAGCAATAACTGTTTGAGAACGAGAGGAAATAGAATAATACGATTGAAATTGGAAATATGTTTTGAATAAATGAAAAGATATTGGTTATGCAATAGAGACTATTCAGTACAAAATGAAATCAATGGAGCATCAAAATGAATTTTGAAATAAATGAGCACATGCATCGACTGCACCGAGTCTTACGGTATTAACTATATCCAACTCTGCCCATGAGGAGCAGGTGCTCTGTTGAACAGGAATAGCAGGAATAACATAGGCATGACCAATGGAAAATCTAGGCCCAAGTATAATGAGAGTTAGATAAACCACTGCAAGAACTCAATTATTAAACAATACCTTTGGCAATAAGCTATAGAAGTGATCCACTATAACCTGGTAGGCTTTTCCAGTCATGGCAAAACAATAGTTGGTATCTTTGTTTGATGTATCACTTTCATCAATTTCAATTACCTGAAGGTAAATTAAATTATGGTGAGGCAATAGGAACATTTTATTTTTGTCTACACATCAGAAATTGTTACAAAAATCACACATCAATGTTAACTAGTTAAAAAAATTCATATGATCGTATAGCAGTTACATCTTACAGGCTGTGCTACAGCTGCAATTATTGCTGTAACCGCAGTTTTCCTGATATAAATTAACAGCCTCATAAGTACGGTATATATAACACTGTTAGTTTGGTGAGGTGGCCCACAGTCTCCCTGACAAATGCAGATGTAACATGGAGAATAAAATACAGCCTCCATTTGGTTGTGTGCTTTTCACCTAAGAGTATATATTAAGAAGGTAAAGCAGAAGTCCAGCGTGGGTGATATCCATAAAAATTACCTTTTTATTCCATTTTCATTAAAAGCACATAAATCCAAAATCCATTTTCATATCCATAGACACAAAAACGAGTGATTCCTACCAGTGACAGTCACAGGCTTAAAGTGCATTAAAATCATACGTGTTTCAACGGTTGTGCCCCTCTCCTAATTAACCCTATGGTCTGGGGGTGCCTCGCTATTTATCTGGTTGGGATTCATGTTTATAGCTTATGCTCACATTGTGACGGGCATATCGGGGCTAATATCGCTTTGGTAGTGAGCATACTTATATAATACAGCAACTTACTATGTCCAACCTATGGAGCTACCACACTGTTTAAATATGACTATAGTCCATTGTGCGCCATTATTTAGTTCTCCTTTTGTTACATTTGTAATATTTTGCTTGTTGCAGTTTATCTGTCTGCTTTTTGTTGCACTAAACCTATGTACAAGGGATATTGCGTATCTGTACTAACATAACCAAGCACATTATCTATATCCATATTGATTGGTATTTGCACTTTATGCTTTGTTAATGTTATATTATGCATGATCTGTATAGGGGTGAGGGCCACTGGTCCTATATTTAGGCGTTTTTAAATGGTTTTATTCTGTGTTTGTCTTTTTCTGAGATGTGATTAAAGTTTTTTTATTTTTTTTGTACTTTCTATGGGTGTGCATACCATTACTGGTCTAGTCTTTTTTCTCTAGTGTTTTGCCTAAATCGTTTCACAGACTAAGTTTTGCACGCTGTCTTATTATTGATACAGGGGTGCACCCCTTATATGCATATTTATGGACTTCACCAAGAGATGTCACTGGTGAGTTAGTGTGTTACCTGTACACAGACACTGCATGCTAAGTACAGATATCCTGTGTATAATGGCACTTATGGTGATAGCATTGTGTTTTTTTTTTATTAATGATCAGTATTGCAGTATTCAGTCACTATGCAGTGGTAATATGTTGTCCGGCCAAGGTGTGGCGGTATTGGTCCCTTGTATGTGCTATTATTTGGTCACTGTGGTGGTAATATGTGGTCTGGTCATGGTGTGGTGGTAGTTGTCCCTTGTATGTGGTATTATTGGTCACCATGTGGTGGTAATATGTGATCTGGACATGGTGTGGCGGTATTTGTTTCTGGTATGTGGTATTATAGGTCACTATGTGGTAGTAATATGGTGTCTGGTGTGGTAAGGAAATTCCTAGTGGCAGCCCAGCTGGCAGCACTGCATGATCCATGCACTGGGACTGAGTGGAGGTGAGCTGATCTTCGTTGCTTTTTCTTTTATATATTAAGAAGTAACAGAAAGCCACACCATTAATTTATTGCTTAAACCATATCATAAACATGCAGTGCGTGCAGTAGTCAGGTGCAGTCAAAGACAACTAAGGTGCCCTTGTCAATTAACTAAATATGGGCCCTTGTTCTGCCGCCATACCTGCAACTTACATTGTCTTACACTCTGAAGGCTCGGTCAGATGGCTGTATAGCATGGACGACGAACACTTCGCAGTGCACGGACTGGTCAACAGCTCTCCTGACCCAAGCGTGATATCTGCATAGAGATACAGCCTGTCATGCTTCGGTCAGAAAAGCCACTGGCCGTCATCCGTATTATACTGCCTCCTGACTGTGCCCTAACAATAGTAGATATAATAGATATTAATCTTTGCTATATAGCTCCATCATGTATCCAAAGGAATGTAGTATTTTTTTGTAATTTTGTTTTTTCATTTAGAAATCTGATGGTAGTATACAAAACACAGAACAAAATTTGTTTTGCTTTCCTAAGATTCATCTGCTTCAATAGAAAAAAACTCATTAAGCAAATTATAATAACATATTCTACACTTCAAACTCTGTTCACACTTATATTGATATGCTTGTCTCACAATAATTTATTCTTAAAGGGAATCTGTCACACCCCTAACTGTTTATTTGTATGTGTGGCTCTTTCAAAGACAAGTCCAGCAATACCTTCACATGGCCAGTTAATTTCTCAACTACTTAAAGGTACCTTCACACTAAACGATATCGCTAGCGATCCGTGATGTTGCAGCGTCCTGGATAGCGATATCGTTGTGTTGGACAGGCAGCAGCGATCAGGATCCCGCTGTGAGATCGCTGGTCGTTGCTGAAAGTCCAGAACTTTATTTCGTCGCTGGATCACCCGCTGACATCGCTGAATCGGTGTGTGTGACACCGATCCAGCGATGTCTTCACTGGTAACCAGGGTAAACATCGGGTTACTAAGCGCAGGGCCGCGCTTAGTAACCCGATGTTTACCCTGTTACCATTGTAAAAGTAAAAATAAAAAAAAAATACTCACATTCCGGTGCCCGGTGTCCGCTTCCCTGCACTCCTCCTGCATCCTGTGTAAGTGCCAGCCGTAAAGCAGAGCGGTGACGTCACCACTGTGCTCTGTGGGAGATGCCTGAGATGTTCGGCGCTGACACAGGATGCAGGAGGAGTGCAGGGAAGCGGACGCCGGGCACCGGAATGTGAGTATGTGGTTTTTTTTTTACTTTTACAGTGGTAACAGGGTAAACATCGGGTTACTAAGTGCGGCCCTGCGCTTAGTAACCCGATGTTTACCCTGGTTACCAGGGGAATTCGGCATCGTTGGTCGCTGGAGAGCCGTCTGTGTGACAGCTCTCCAGCGACCACACAGCGATTAAACAGCAACGCTGCAGCGATCGGCATCGTTGTCTGTATCGCTGCAGCGTCGCTTAATGTGAAGGTACCTTAAGAAGGCTGCACTGGGCTGGGAATTGAACTGAAGTGACAGAGGCTTCAGATCTACAAATAGTTTTTCAACCTCATTTACACATCAATTGAAACACTGATTTCTCAGTAAGGCTGGGGTCACACTTGCGAGTGCAATGTGAGAAACTCACATCAATACCCGGCACTACCGCCGTCACTCAGGACCAAAGTGTGCGGCTACATGTATTTATATGCAGCTGAATGCTCCGGTCCGAACTGCCGGCAGCAGTGTCGGGTATTGATGCGAAAGTGACACCAGCCTAAGGGAGAGGAATGGGCTGGACATGTAATGGTATCAACTGACTTGTCTTTAAAAGACTTACATGAACTATCAATAGCTTAGTGGTGCAATTCTGCTGACAGATTCCCTTTAAATGAAATATTTTAGAAAATTACGCAGTTTATATGTCCATGGGAGACTAGAAGCTGCCATAATCCGATTGGCTGTGCTACATACAGGTGATGATCAGATCGTCTGTATGTAGCATAATTGCTCACTTGCTATGAGCGCCGCCCAGTGGTCGGCGCTCATAGCAATCCAACAGTGACAACAAGAGGTCTGCTGGAGACCTCTGGTTGTCATGCCAACCCATCAGTGACCCGCGATCACTTGACGGGGTCACCAGTGGGCGGGATTTCTGGTGCGCTTGCCGGAAGGGCAAGTTAAATGCATTTAGCTACTTAACAGCCGCTGGTGGATGGCGATCAAAGCAGCTGACATGTGCCGAAAAAGATTTGGCCTCAGCGCGGGAGCCCACATTAAAGGGAGGGAGTCCGACATCGGCATACTATTATGCCGGATGTCGTAAAGGGGTTAAGCCCATATTAATTACATAACTGTGCAATGAATATGTTTTGGTAAACAGCTAAAATGCCAAAACTTGTGTCAATGTCCTAATATTTCTGGATCTAACTGTATATATAGATATATACACAAGATGATGACTCACAACGCGTGAGCCAGATAACTCGTCAGGGAAGGTTATGTTACTTAAGGAGATTAAAGGTACCTTCACACTAAGCGACGCTGCAGCGATACAGACAACGATGCTGTGTGTGGTCGCTGGAGAGCTGTCACACAGACGGCTCTCCAGCGACCAACGATGCCGAAGTCCCCGGGTAACCAGGGTAAACATCGGGTTACTAAGCGCAGGGCCGCGCTTAGTAACCCGATGTTTACCCTGGTTACCATTGTAAAAGTAAAAAAAAAAACACATACTCACATTCCGGTGCCCGGCGTCCGCTTCCCTGCACTCCTCCTGCATCCTGTGTCAGCGCCGAACATCTCCGGCATCTCCCACAGAGCACAGCGGTGACGTCACCGCTCTGCTTTACGGCCGGCACTTACACAGGATGCAGAAGGAGTGCAGGGAAGCGGACGCCGGGCACCGGAATGTGAGTATGTGTTTTTTTTTTTTACTTTTACAATGGTAACCAGGGTAAACATCGGGTTACTAAGCGCGGCCCTGCGCTTAGTAACCCGATGTTTACCCTGGTTACCAGTGAAGACATCGCTGGATCGGTGTCACACACACCAATTCAGCGATGTCAGCAGGAGATCCAGCGACGAAATAAAGTTCTGGACTTTCAGCAACGACCAGCTATCTCACAGCGGGATCCTGATCGCTGCTGCGTGTCAAACACAACGATATCGCTATCCAGGACGCTGCAACGTCACGAATCGCTATCGTTATCGTTGTAAAATCGCTTAGTGTGAAGGTACCCTTAGTTAACATTGCACAAGTCATTGACCAATGTCAAGTGAGGTGTTGAATTACACTTTTTTGCTTCACTACATTCCAGTTCTTTGCTATCTGTATCATGATAAACTTTGCTACATATGTGAATATATAATACTAAAATTTGGGAACATCTAAAATGTCTTACTGTAATTTCTTTATCGTCTGCATTTTCCATATATCTCCATGTAATGGATGCAGGGCAGCTCTCAGTTGGCTCGCATGCTTCGATTAAAGTCACACTGGTATCTTTTTGGACAATGCCTGAATTTCTTGCAACAGTTATGGCTGTCTGAAGATTATCACCTTTAGTGGAAAAATATATGAAGGTATAACAATTGAATTTCTGGTTTTGAGTCTTATCTATGGTCCCCCTTACCTAATCATATTACTAAGCTGGTAGCCATAATTTAGAGTCTGTATTTCGGCCACAATAGCTTGACCCCTACAACAATCCTTCTGATCTGAACTTATGTCTCCACAGTTCTCCTCCCATCACCTTTAATAATGCATTTTGTGGGATTATACCTGTAATCATAACAGGCCGAATTAATGCATTGGTTATCTCCTTTAAAACTGGAATAGTTTCAGGTTTCAATCGATTTTCTAGTATCAGAAGACCAAGAAATATAAGGTCTGATTCCACCTCCTCCCTTAAAATAAATAAAATGGAGAACACTGATGTGACAAGTCAGTAGCACATATCAATCTGATGCAAAGTACAGGCTACATAAAAAACAGAAAATATATATTTTAGATTGATCTGGAATTATAAATTAAAATGTGCAGTTATCGTATTTGGACTTTGTAATTGATAGAAAACTTCCATATGTCTGTCTAAAACAGTGCAACAAACAGCTAATACAACATCTACAAGTAATTTCCAATTTGTAAGATATTCAACTATTAATATTTACCTTGTGTAACTTTCTGTGTCCATATCCTTTGTAAATTGTATTATTTTATACGCCAGTCCTATCACTCTGAAGCCCTGGGTTGTATATAAATAGAGCTCACTACAAAAATTTTCAGGGACTGAGAAAATGAACAAAATTACAAACCATCCAATTTTTTGCTCAGCTACTTATTACAGTTAACAATAAAACTTATAGTGGATTTTCAGTCAAAATAATTTTTAGATACATTTTCTTTTTATCAAAGAACCTTTTAAACACAGATGTGACGACACAATTACCACTTCCCGACTGATACATTAGAAGATGCAGTTTTCATGCCTGGCCGTCTCTATCGATCTGCATGTTCTACGTTAATCAGATCTTCAGATTTACAAACGAACTGAGGATGTGTGCTTTGGCAATCAAACTGTCGGTGACTCAGTTATTTTCTTGTCCAGTTGAGTACTCAATGATATTGTCTACAGTGGTAGAGGCTTAACCCCTTAAGCCCCAAGGGTGGTTTGCATGTTAATGACCAGGCCAATTTTTACAATTCTGACCACTGTCCCTTTATGAGGTTATAACTCTTGAACGCTTCAACGGATCCAGGTGATTCTGACACTGTTTTCTCGTGACACATTGTACTTCATGACAGCAGTAAAATTTCTTTGATATTACCTGCGTTTATTTGTGAAAAAAATGGAAATTTGGCAAAAATTTGGAAAATGTTGCAATTTTCCAAATTTGTATTTTTATGCAATTAAATCACAGAGATACGTCACACAAAATACTTAATAAGTAACATTTCTCACATGTCTACTTTATTTTTTTGTTAGGGAGTTATAAGGGTTTAAATTTGACCAGCAATTTCACATTTTACAACACATTTTTTTTTAGGGACCACATCTCATTTGAAGTCATTTTGAGGGGTCTATATGATAGAAAATAACCAAGTGTGACACCATTCTAAAAACTGCACCCCTCAAGGTGCTCAAAATCACATTCAAAAAGTTTATTAACCCTTCAGGTATTTCACAGGAATTTTTGGAATGTTTAAATAAAAATGAACATTTAACTTTTTTACACAAAAAATTTAATTTAGCTCCAATTTGTTTTATTTTACCAAGGGTAACAGGAGAAATTGGACCCCAAAAGTTGTTGAACTATTTGTCCTCAGTACGCCGATACCCCATATGTGGGGGTAAACCACTGTTTGGGCGCATGGCAGAGCTCGGAAGCGAAGGAGCGCCATTTGACTTTTCAATGCAAAATTGACAGGAATTGAGATGGGACACCATGTTGCGTTTGGAGAGCCACTGATGTGACTAAACATTAAAACCCCCAACAAGTGACACCATTTTGGAAAGTAGACCCCCTAAGGAACTTATCTAGATGTGTGGGAGCACTTCGACCCACCAAGTGCTTCACAGAAGTTTATAATGCAGAGCCGTAAAAATAAAAAATCATATTTTTTCACAAAAATGAACTTTTGCCCCCAATTTTTTATTTTCCCAAGGATAAGAGAAGAAATTGTACCCCAAAAGTTGTTGTACAATTTGTCCTGAGAATGCTGATACCCCATATGTGGGGGTAAGCCACTGTTTGGGCGCATGGCGGAGCTTGGAAGGGAAGGAGCGCCATTTGACTTTTCATTGCAAAATTGACTGGAATTGAGATGGGATGCCATGTTGAATTTGGAGAGCCACTGATGTGCCTAAACATTAAAACCCCCAACAAGTGACACCTAGGGTTGAGCGAAACGGGTCGGCCATTTTCAGAAGTCGCCGACTTTTGGCAAAGTCGGGTTTCATGAAACCCGACCCCTGTGTGGGGTCGGCCATGAGGTCGGCGATCTTCTGAATCTGGTATCGGAATTCCGATACTGAGTTCCGATATGTTTGCGATATCGGGAATCGGTATCGGAATCCATGTTTAAGTGTAAAATAAAGAATCAAAATAAAAAATATTGATATACTCACCCTCGGACGCGCCTTGGTACTAACCGGCAGCCTTCCTTCCTAAGAATGAGCGCGTGAATGACCTGCGGTGACGTCGCGGCTTGTGATTGGTCACGTGAGCGGTCACATGGGCGGTCACGCGACCAATCACAAGCCGCGGCGTCATCTAAGGCCCTTCACGCACTCATTCTCAGGAAGGAAGGCTGCCGGAAAGAAGCAGGGCGCGTCCGAGGGTGAGTATATACCTAATAGGAATATACTTACCTAATAGGAATATACTCACCCTCGGACGCGCCCTGCTTCTTTCCGGCAGCCTTCCTTCCTAAGAATGAGCGCGTGAAGGGCCTTAGATGACATTGCGGCTTGTGATTGGTCGCGTGACCGCCCATGTGACCGCTCACGCGACCAATCACAAGCCGCGACGTCACCGCAGGTCATTCACGCGCTCATTCTTAGGAAGGAAGGCTGCCGGTTAGTACCAGGGCGCGTCCGAGGGTGAGTATATCAATATTTTTTATTTTGATTCTTTATTTTACACATTAATATGGATCCCAGGGCCTGAAGGAGAGTTTCCTCTCCTTCAGACCCTGGGAACCATAGTATCCCATTGCACTGCATTGGGTTTCGTGTTTCGGCCGACCCCGACCCCGACTTTTTTATAGGATCAGCCGATTTCACTCAACCCGACTTTTGAGAAAGTCGGGTTTCGTTAAACCCGACCCGATCCTATAAAAATAAAAGTCGCTCAACCCTAGTGACACCATTTTGGAAAGTAGACCCCCTGAGGAATTCATCTAGATGTGTTGTGAGAGCTTTGAACCCCCAAGTGTTTCACTACAGTTTATAACGCAGAGCCGTGAAAATAAAAATTATTTTTTCCACAAAAATTATTTTTTAGCCCTCAGTTTTGTATTTTCCCAAGGGTAACAGGAGAAATTGGAGCCCAAAAGTTGTTGAACTATTTATCCTCAGTACGCTGATACCCAACATGTGGGGAGGAAACCACCGTTTGGGCGCATGGGAGAGCTCGGAAGGGAAGGAGCGCCATTTGGAATGCAGATTTAGATGGAATGGTCTGTAGGCATCACATTGCGTTTGCAGAGCCCCTAATGTACCTAAACAGTAGAAACCCCCCAAAAGTGATGCCATATTGGAAACTAGACCCCCCAATGAACTTATCTAGATGTGTTGTGAGAACTTTGAACCCCCAAGTGTTTCACTACAGTTTATAACACAGATCCGTGAAAATAAAAAATCTTTTTTCCACAAAAATTATTTTTTAGCCCCCACGTTTGCATTTTCCCAAGGGTTACAGGAGAAATTGGACCCCAAAAGTTGTTGTCCAGTGTGTTCTGAGTAGGCTGATACCCCATATGTTGGGGTAAACCCCTGTTTGGGCGCACAGGAGAGCTCGGAAGGGAAGGAGCACTGTTTTACTTTTTCAGCGCAGAATTGGCTGGAATTGAGATCGGACGCCATGTCGCGTTTGGAGAGCCCCTGATGTTCCTAAACAGTGGAAACTGTTGTGATTTTGCTTTTTGCTCCCTCTAGTGGTCATTAGTGATTTGACTCTGGAGCGTCTGTCTTTTCCTATATCCTCACCTGGGCCGTTAGTTCAGGGGCGTTGCTATATAAGCTCCCTAGACCTTCAGTTCAATGCCTGGCATCGTTGAAATCAGAGCTAATCTGTTGTGCTCTTGTCCTCTGATCCTGGTTCCTGTTTTTCAAGCTAAGTCTGCTTCTTTGCTTTTTGCTTTTGTTTTGTTTGGTATTTTTGTCCAGCTTGTTCCTATCTGTATCTTGACCTTTGCTGGAAGCTCTAGGGGGCTGGTGTTCTCCCCCCGGACCGTTAGACGGTTCGGGGGTTCTTGAATCTCCAGCGTGGATTTTTATAGGGTTTTTGTTGACCAGATAAGTTATCTTGCTATATTCTGCTATTAGTAAGCTGGCCTCTCTTTGCTGAACCTGGTTCATTTCTGTGTTTGTCATTTCCTCTTACCTCACCGTTATTATTTGTGGGGGGCTTGTATCTTGCTTTGGGGTCCCTTTCTCTGGAGGCAAGAGAGGTCTTTGTTTTCTTCTCCTAGGAGTAGTTAGATTCTCCGGCTGGCGCGAGTCATCTAGCGATCCGTAGGCATGATCCCCGGCTACTTCTAGTGTTGGCGTTAGGAGTAGCTATTTGGTCAACCCAGTTACCACAGCCCTATGAGCTGGATTTTTGTATCTTACAGACTTACACGTTCCTCTGAGACCCTGTCCACTGGGGTCATAACAGTCACCCCCACCACCAGAGAACCAACCACATCAGGTACTGAAGCCTCCGCCTGGAGAGACGAGAATCCAAGATCTTCTCCACCACGTACTCCAACTCGCCCTCAACCAACACCGGAGCAGGAGGCTCAGCAGAAGGAACCACAGGCACAACGTACCGCCGCAACAAGGACCTATGAAACACGTTGTGGATAGCAAACGACACAGGTAGATCCAGGCGAAAGGATACAGGATTAAGAATTTCCAGAACCCCCGAACCGTCTAACGGTCCGGGGGGAGAACACCAGCCCCCTAGAGCTTCCAGCAAAGGTCAAGATACAGATAGGAACAAGCTGGACAAAAATACCAAACAAAACAAAAGGAAAAAGCAAAGAAGCAGACTTAGCTTGAAAAACAGGAACCAGGATCAGAGGACAAGAGCACAACAGATTAGCTCTGATTTCAACGATGCCAGGCATTGAACTGAAGGTCCAGGGAGCTTATATAGCAATGCCCCTGAACTAACGGCCCAGGTGAGGATATAGGAAAAGACAGACGCTCCAGAGTCAAATCACTAATGACCACTAGAGGGAGCAAAAAGCAAAATCACAACAGGAAACCCCCCAATTCTAACTGAAACCCTAATCCAAACACATCCCTAACCCTAATCCCAACGGTAACCCTATCCACACCCCTAACCCTGACACACCCCTAATCCTAATCCCAACTCTAATCCCAACCGTAAATGTAATCCAAACCCTATCCCCAACTTTAGCCCCAAACCTAAACCTAACTTTAGCCCCAACCCTAACTGTAGCCCTAACCCTAGCCCCAACCCTAACCCTAGCCCCAACCCTAACCCTAGCCCCAACCCTAACCCTAGCCCCAATCCTAGCCCTAACCCTAGCTCCAACCCTAAACCTAGCCCCAACCCTAACCCTAGCCCCAACCCTAACCCTAGCCCCAACCCTAAACGTAACCCTAATGGGAAAATGGAAATAAATACATTTTTTTAATTTTATTATTTTTCCCTAACTAAGGGGGGGATGAAGGGGGGTTTGATTTACTATTTATAGCAGGTATTTTAGCGGATTTTTATGATTGGCAGCTGTCACACACTAAAAGACACTTTTTATTGCAAAAAATAGTTTTTGCGTCTCCACATTTTGAGAGCTATAATTTTTCCATATTTTGATTCACAGAGTCTTGTGAGGTCTTGTTTTTTGCGGGACGTGTTGACATTTTTATTGGAACCATATTTGGGCACATTACATTTTTTGATCGCTTTTTATTCCGATTTTTGTGAGGCAGAATGACCAAAAACCAGCTATTCATGAATTTCTTTTGGGGGGGGCGTTTATGCCATTCCGCGTTTGGTAATTGTTCGGGTCAGTACGATTACAGTGATACCTCATTTATATCATTTTTTATGTTTTGGCGCTTTTATACGATAAAAACTATTTTATATAAAAAATTATTATTTTTGTATCGCTTTATTCTGAAGACTATAACTTTTTAATTTTTTTGCTGATGATGCTGTGTGGTGGCTCATTTTTTGCGGGACAAGATTACATTTTCAGCGGTTTCATGGATATTTATATCCTTTTTTTATTGCGTGTTATTCCACTTTTTGTTCGGCGGTATGATAATAAAGCGTTGTTTTTTGCCTCATCTTTTGTGACGGTGTTCACTGAAGGGGTTAACTAGTGGGACAGTTTTATAGGTGGGGTCATTACAGACGCGGCGATACTAAATATGTGTACTTTTATTGTTTTGTTTTTTTATTTAGATAAAGAAATGTATTTGTTGGAGCAATTTTTTTTTCTTCATTTAGGGTTTTTTATTTTTTTTAACACATTTGAATTTTTTTCTCTTTTGTGCATTGTCCCATGGAGGGACATGATACTATAGGGTCAGATCGCTGATCTGACACTTTGCACAGCACTGTATCAGATCAGCGATCTGACAGGCAGGGCTGCAGGCTTACCAGCGCCTGCTCTGAGCAGGCGCTGGTAAGTCACCTCCCTGCAGGACCCGGATGCAGCCCCATGGCCATTTTGGATCCGGGGCCTGCAGGGAGGAGGTAGGAGACCTTCGGAGCAACGTGATCACATTGCGTTGCTCCAAGGGTCTCAGGGAAGCACGCAGGGAGCCCCCTCCCTGCGCGACGCTTCCCTATGCCGCCGGAAAGCTGCGATCATCTTTGATCGCAGTGTGCCAGGGGTTAATGTGCCAGGAGCGGTTCGTGACCGCTCCTGGCACATAGTGCCAGATGTCAGCTGCAATAATCAGCTGACACCCGGCCGCGATCGGCCGCGCTCCCCCCGTGAGCGTGGCTGATCGCGCTGGACATACTGTTCGGTCCTTGGGAAGTAGGGCCCACCCCACATGGATGGAATAGTACGTCCAATGGTAGAAAGGGGTTAAAAATCTTCCCCATACAAATGGCTAGTAATGGCAGGAAGACATTATTTGCACAAAGCAAGTGACAACAAATGGTGCTATGTCCGCATTGTATGATCATGTTCTCATGGCACATCAGACATTGCACTGTTTATCATTAAAACAAATGTCTCTATCATTGTGCGACACATATATGTACAATATGGCTTTCTGAGTGTGCAGTATAGTAATATGTATTATTTGTCTCTGTTGCACCTCAGCACCTTTCTGGGCCATATGGGAATTATGTGGGCACTGTACATGTCTATGTGAGATTTTTTTCCTATGTATTATGCTATATGGGCACATTATGAAATATATAGATGAGCTATGGCATCAGTTATTGCAGAATTTGAATACCACTCGATAGCCATTTTCGGGATAAATATATATACTCTGTATATGTGTATATACAGCTCTGGCAAAAATTAAGAGACCACTGCAAAATGTTCAGTTTGTCTGATTTTTCTCTTTATAGGTAAATTTTTGAGTAAAATGTAAATTGTCCATATATTCGATAAACTTCTGATATCATGTCTCCGAATTTCCAAGCAATACATTTTGTATTTTTTTATTCTGAAAAGGAGAAATGGTCTAAATTTAAAAAAAAAAGTTCTTTCAGACCTCAAATAATGCAAGGAAAACAAGTTCATAATCATTTAGTAACAACAATACAAATGTTTTAACTCATGAAGAGTTCAGAAATCAATATTTTGTGGAATAACCATTATTTTTAATCACAGCTTTCATGCGTCTTGGCATGCTTTCCACCAGTCTTTCATACTGCTTCCAGAGCAAAAATGTAAGCAGTTCTTCTTTGTTTGATGGCTTGTGACTATCCATCATCCTCTTGATTACATTCCAGAGGTTTTCAATGGGATTTAAGTCTGGAGATTGGCCTGCCCATGACAAGGGTTTGATGTGGTGGTCTCTTAATTATTGCCAGAGCTGTATACATATACACAGTAGAAACAGTTGTGCTCAAAAGTTAACATACCCGGCAGAATTTTTGCCTTCTTGGCCTTTTTTCAGAGAATATGAATGATAACACCAAAACATTCTCTCCACTCATGGTTAGTGGTTGGGTGAAGCCATTTATTGTCAAACTACTGTGTTTTCTCTTTTTAAATCATAATGACAACCCACAACTTCCAAATGACCGTGATGAAAAGTTTACATACCCTGGTGATTTTAGCCTGATAACATACACAGAAGTTGACACAAATGGGTTTGAATGGCTACTAAAGGTAACATTTTCACCTGTGACCTGTTTGCTTGTAATCAGTGTGTGTGTATAAAAGTTGAGTGAGTTTCTGGGATCCAGACAGACTCTGCATATTTCAACCAGCCACTGATGTTTCTGGATTGTGAGTCATGGGGAAAGCAAAAGAATTGTCAAGGGATCTATGGGATAAGGTAGTTGAATTGTATAAAACAGGAAAGGGATACAAAAAAATATCCAAGGAATTGATAATGCCAGTCAGCAGCGTTCAAACTGCAATTAACAAATGGAAAATCAGGGCAAAAGCACAGTCAGGTAGACCAACAAAAATGTAATCCTCAACTGCCAGGAAATTTGTTTGGTGTAGTATTTAGCCAGCATTGCAAATTTGATCATATTGTACACGTCAGTGCTTAGGTATATTAAAATAGTAAAATATCGCATCTTTAGCTATTTGAATTGTAAATACTTAGTAAATACAAATTTGTATACTTTACCAATGAGTCTGCATATTCTGTGCTGCTGTATCTGCATACTTGTTTACATAAGCTATATATCCTACAACTGGCCACTGTGCCAAACAGTGCTATGTTTGAGTTGTTTTACATTATGTGAACAAAATATAGGTGTGAATGGGCACATTATGGTACTTTCTTGGTGCAAGTTTATGATATAAACTATAGGCACTATGTTGCCATTTTTTGCCTTATTCCCTGGATTGTTTTACAGGGACACAAATTAGTATGATGTGGGCATTTACCAATTAGAGATTTGATCTAAGATTAAAGTAACTATATGTACAGTCATTATGTTTAATGTGCTGATCAATAGGTTCATTGCAGCATCTATTTTCACAGCTTCTATTTGAGATACAGTATGTGTGACTATACTTAACCCAAGTAAGTTTATTTATGTTCTAAAGCCATTACCTGATTCAGGAGTGCAAAAGTTTTTTACCATTTCTGGTGCTCCCTTCATGAAAACTAAGTGTTCTTCCCCTCCTATAACTTGGGATATAACAGTCATACGTTGGAGGCTTGAGGAAAATGGAAATTGTTGCAGTATGATAACTCCATCCACTGTAGTCTATCAACAGATATTAAAAATTATAAAAAGGTAAAACAAAACAGATTTAAAGGTCACCTGTCACCTGAAAAAACACTATTAACCTGCAGACGTGGGGTCAATATGCAGGTTAATAGTGTTTTTAGCCCATACCGGCACAATCAATTACAGGCACGCTGCTGGGAGGAAGATAACAGGCAGCATTCTGGTTTTAGTCACAGGGATGACGCCGATTCTGTCGCCGCTGTGTGTAGAGAGCAGTGGCTGTAACCGCACCCTCCACACTGACTGGGCTTTCTGTGCACAGAGAGATGACCGAACCCGCAACACCCCCATGATTGAAACCAGAATGCTGTCAGGAGAATAAATGTAATTTTCATCCAGCATCATGGGTCTAAGTGCCATCGGTGGCGGCGGGGGGTTTGAAAACGCTATTAACCTGCAGATTAACTCCATATCTGCAGGTAAATTAATGGCATTTTTTCAGGTGACGGGTTACATTTAATATACATGTTTATAAATTATCTCAAAAGCAAAAAACAGCCTGTCTATTGCAGTAATACTATCTATATATCCATTGTGATGCAGCGGTAGCACCGTACACAGTGAAAGGGGGATGTCACAGTGGCTGCGACCTGGTCTGTGGCCCTGGGCCTCAATGTTAAAGGGGAAAATGTTCAAAATTTGTTGTGACGCCACCTGTGGAGTTTGGTCAGTAGTAGGACCGACGCTGCATTGAAGGGGTCCCCTTGAGGATGTTGCAGCAGCACGGGTGTTACTCAGGTGAAGCGGGGTCCCCAGGGGTTCTATGGTGTAGGGCGTGGATGGTATAGCCAGTAAATAAATGGAGGAGACAAGTTGTAAGTCTTTACCTGGTTTACTGTAGGTTGCTGGCCACAGTCCAGGGTACCAGACATGGATGATGGTGGTCCGGCCAACTCAGAGGCAATGGAGATTTCCCTTGTTTGGTAGAGGTCCATGATCCCTTGTAACTAGCACCCTTAAAGGCGAGTTCCCTGCTGCCTGAAGCTTCCAGCAGAGTCATCTATTCCCCCTGTCCTAAGACAGGTACTGCATGACGGGCAGCTTGAGCCTTTTACCAGGACTCTATCATGCACTGGGCTCCTCAGGTGCTGCTGCGTCTCAGGTGTGGTGCGGGCAGTTAACGTGTAGTGTCGTGCCCTCTGGTTCTGCTCTGTGTCCTAGAGTCTCACAAAAGCCTTGGGCTCCCGGTTCCCGGGTTCTGCACTTCAGCTCTGAGGGTGCCCTTCCACAGTTCCCCTCTGAGCTCTGTTCCTCTCCTGTGCTCCTTCCGTTCCGGCTACTCCATATTCAACCCTTCCAGGTTATCTGTCCTTCCAGAGGCTGCAGCTCCCTCTAGTGGCTGCCAGACCTCTCTGTCTGCACTCATTTCCAGACTTCCTTCTACTTCAGTGTCTCTCAACCACTGTCCTAACTCCTCCTCCAGGTCAGGATACATAAAGCCTAGGGAAGCTCCCCTGAATCTGGGTACTGAGCTCCCCCTCCTGGCCTGGATTCAGAATGTGTTGCATGTGTGTGCCTTAAACAAGATTTCCAGCTCCAGGACGTAAATATAAAAATATTGTATCTTTATTCCATAATTTAAAATAGCAAAGGCTGACAAAAAAACGGAGAAAAGATCACACGGCAGTCATGACTGAACGCGTTTCGAACACTAAGTTCTTAGTCCTCAGTACCAGTGGTACTGGTCATGACTGCCGTGTGATCTTTTCTCTGCTTTTTTGTCAGCCTTTGCTATTTTAAATTATGGATTAAAGATACAATATTTTTATATTTACGTCCTGGAGCTGGAAATCTTGCTTTGTTTGGAGCTTCATCCACGTTACAGCGGAGACGTCTTTTCCCTGCTCGGATGCTATAACCACAGCTTTTGGACTTTTATGGGTGAGCTGAATACTCTTGTTTTTTTCTGACGTGTGTGCCTTACCTGGTGAAGAGAACCCCATTGCCTCTGCGCATGACATTACCCTCCCCAAAGGAAAAGCAAAATCACTGCAGCAACCGGTCACCTGGGGTGCTGCATACGTTCAAACAAAGCTTTCCTTTAATGTGCTACTTCACACAGTCTTATTAGAAATACACCATACATGCTTCTTCATCCAGACCAATGGAAATACATACTACCCGGCTTCGTCATACAGTCCATTAGAAATACACAATACACGGCTTTAGCTTGCAGTCAATAAACAGGCCGGACTTCCCTCTGTCCAGTTTCCCTAGGTGACTACATGCCGGTACCAAGTCTCTTTACTCACGCGTGCACCACACGCTATCCTCCAGATTGTAGCCTGGTAAACAAAAGACAGCCCGAGATGCAGGATGTCAGTCTCTTTGGTTCCTTTTGCCCCTGTGTTGCTCCACACAGCAAGAGCTCTGCAGACAACTGCTCTGTCTGCTTTCAAGACCTACACTGACACACCTCCCCCTCTACTACAGGGCTCTTAATCAGTCACTGCTTCACTATTCTATTTACAGCTACACCTGTGTCTGCAGTACACCCTCATGGCCTCAATATGCCTCCGTGCACCTTCTGGAGTGCACAAACAGCGTCCCCTAGCTGTAACAGGGGTCACTGCCTCACACATCCATCAATTTAATCTTCACTTTCCTATTCTCTGGGTAGAATTATACAGAGAGCATAACTCTAAAAGACACAACAATTTGAAGAAGAAAAAAAACAACAAAACAGCAATATTTACTTGTAGTTTCTATCTTATTTTTTACCATTTAATAGGACAAAGTTCCTTTAAAATGCAGAATTTGTAATAATTCAAATTTAGTGTTTAAGGGATTGAATGAGTGAGGAGACAAACACAGCAATGCATCAACAGAATGTCTGCAAGCGAACCTCTGCTGACCTAAAGAGAAAGCAGAGAGAATTACTCTAGGGCCAGGGTCACTCTTGCGAGTGTGATACGAGAAACTCGCGTGAGTCTCTCACAACACCACTTGGGACCGAAGTCTGTGGCTGCATGTATTTCTATGCAGCCGCACGCTCCGGTCCTGAGTGCTGGCGGCAGCGCCGGGTATTGATGTGAGAGACTCACACAAGTTTATCGCATCACACTCGCAAATGTGACCCCGGCCTAGTAGGAACTAAAGAAAAGGATTAGGGGAGACACCAGATCAGGTGAAAGCTGTGGCGCAGTTAAAATTATAAAAAGCTGAATAAGGCAGAGAAGAGGAGGAGTCAGTGTTTGGACCTGTAGCAGGACGGATGTGTGAGCAGCATAGTTTGCTTATAGTTGCCATTACGAGAGACCAGAACAAAGTGAAGACCCGAACTACCAGACCTAAATGAAGACCAGACCCGAGTTAAAAGCCAAGAGACCATATCAGAGTGAAAAACTGAGAGACCAGACCCAAGTGGAGACGATAAACCAGAAGTAATAATATAAATAATACTCATTAATATTTTTATAGGGCCAACATATTCCGCAACACTTAATTTTTTAGAGGGAACTTGCGCAGACAATAAAGATATTACAGAATAGCACACAACTCATATACCAAAAAAAGGGAAGGCCCTGCTCACAATCTTACAATCTATGAGGAAATAGGGGAGACACGAAAGGTGAATGATAAAATGTGCCTATATTGTATTGTACAGACATAATATACTAAATGGGGTATGCACATAACACTGCATGCACCGGTCAACAGCCAGTATGTGTACAGTACAGACACAGAGGGCTATTAAGTGTATGGAGGATGTGTGAACTGATGCTTTGAGGATCATGATTTTGAAGAAAATTATCTTATGGGCAAAAAGGGGATAGTTAAATAAGTGAGGTGGGGCGACAGGCCAGACTAAAAAAATGCATTTGTAGGCCACACTTAAAATTGTGGGTAATCAAATTGTCCTTATTAGTGCATTCCAAATAATAGGCGCAGCACAAGAGAAATCATGGAAACAGGAGGGGGAGGTTCAGATTATTGAGGATGTAAAGGAACCGTCACACTCAGCAACTTTGCAAAGAGATCGACAACAATCCGTGACGTTGCAGCGTCCTGGATAGCGATCTCGCTGTGTTTGACACGCAGCAGCGATCTGGATCCCGCTGTGCCATCAATGGTCGGAGCTAGAAGTCCAGAACTTTATTTCATCGCCAGGTCGGCGTGTATCGTCATGTTTGACATCAAAAGCAACGACACCAGCAACGAGCATAGGGGGCATCGCAGCGTCTCCTTCTAGCCAGTCGGTACACTTCAGCTGTTTGACATGGAGCTAACAACCAGCGAGAACGAGAAGTGAGTCGCCGTTACGTCACTGGATCGCTCCTGCATCGTTCTGGAGTTGCTGTGTTTGACGTCTCTACAGCGACCTAAACAGCGACGCTCCAGCAATCTAGTTTAGGTCGGCTCGTTGTCTATATCGCCGCAGCATCGCTGAGTGTGACGGTACCTTTAGTCTTAGGTCATTATCAGAATGCAGGGCATGGGTAGAGTGGTAGACTGTGATGAGGGAGGAAATGAATAGTGGTGCTAAACCATGGCGCTCTTTGTGGATGACAGTGATAAGTTCATATTTAACTCTATATCGGATGGTGTCTCAGTGGTTAGCACTGCAGCCTTGCAGAGCGGGATTGCTGGGTTCATATCTCACCAAGGACAACATCTGCAAGGAGTTTGTATGTTCTCCCCGTGTTTGCGTGGGTTTCCTCTGGGCACTACGGTTTCCTCCCACATTCCAAAGACATACTGATAGGGAATTTAGATTGTGAGCCCCATCGGGGACAGCGATGATAATTTGTGAAAACTGTAAAGCGCTGCGGAAAATGTTAGCGCCATATAAAAAATAAAGATTATTATTATTATATATGCAGTGGTTGGAAAGGAATATGATCCTGGCTACTGCTTTCAGGATGCATAGGAGAGGGGAGTGATTAGTAAGAAGGACACCGATTACTAGAGAGTTGCAATAGTCCAGATGAGAATGAATAACAGCTACAGTAAGAATGTTGCCAAGTCAAAGGTAAAAAAAAGGTCAAATTCTACAGTAGAGATGTTTCTGAGGTGCAAGTGACATGAGTGGACAAATGATCGGATGTGTGGGAGTGAAGGAAAGATCTGAATCAAATATGACACCAAGACAGCGGGCATGTTTCTGGGGAGTAATGATGGAACCATACATGGAAATGGCAATATCCGGCATAGGTAGGATAATGGAGGGAGGAAACACAAGTTCAGCTTTTGACAGATTCAGTTTTCGGTAGAGGGAGGACAAAATGAGACAGCAGAAAGACAATCACTGGTATTTTGTAGTAATGCAAGAGTGATGCCAGGAGATGATGTGTATTATTGAGTGTCATCAGCATAGAGATGGTACTGAAAACCAAATGTACTGCTTGTTTGACCAATAGGGGCAATGTATAAGGAAAAAAAAGGAGGTGGCCTACGTCGAAACCTTGAGGAACCTCGACAGTAAGGGGAATAGGTGAGGAAGAGGAGCCAGCAAAAGATACAGTGAAGGAGCATTCAGAAAGATAAGAGGAGAACAAGGAGAAAATGGTGTTCTTGAGGCGGAGCATAGTCAGGAGGAGCTGGTGATCCACAGTGTTGAATGCTGCAAAGAGATGCAGGAGAATCAGCATGGAGCAGTGAGCATTAGATTTTGCTGTTAGTATATCATTATAAACTTTACTAAGGGCAGTTTCATTAGAGTGTGAAGTGCAGAAACCAAATTGTATAGAGTTACAGTGGTGTTCAAAAGTCCTGCATAGGCATAGGATAAATTGATTTTTCAAGTTTTAAACATTTTCTGTTGAATATCTTCGATGCTAATGTGACATATTATATATGGTTTTGTTCAGAATACAATTTTACATTCTCTCCCTGTAATATTTTTATCTTTTGAAGCAGTTTTGCCTGAAATTATTGCAACAATATGGGAATTGAAAGCACAACTAAATATTGTACAGCTTCAGATCCAAAATTAGCCAATCACAGATGAGTTTCTTGTGACCAATCATAACCTGGAAATGGCAGCCAATCTCATTGCATTACATTGCATCACATCTGCTGCTTTGTTTGTTTGTCTTATCTGTTGGTCTATCTAGTGAATCATACTGTAGAGTTTTATGATGGGAGCCTTCAGATTTTTGTCAGTGGAGGATCGTGTGCGAGTTGTGGTGCTACATGAAGAGGGTTATACTGGCCCTCAGATCGCAAGGAAGGTCGGCTGTAATCAGAGTACAGTCGTAAGAATTTTGCAGAAACATAAGTAGCTTGGAATTAACCAGGACAGGCCCAGATCTGGTCGGCCCAGAAAGTCAACTAAAAGGGAGGATTGAGTACTGATAAGAACATCCCTTGCCAATTGAAAGCTCACCTCTCCTCAGCTTCTGTGAGAATGGCAAGAAAAGTGCAACATTAAGGTAGCAACATCAACTGTTAGGAAGAGATGTTTGGAAGCAGGATTGAGAGGGTGCAAGGCCCGAAAGAAGCCATTGATGACAGCCATACAAAGACAAAGGCGAAAACTGTGGGCATTGAAATATTTAAAATGGAGGAAGGAGGAGTGGGAAAAAGTGCTATTTAGTGATGAAAGCACTTTTTGCATTTTAGGAAATGATGGCAAGTCTTATGTGAGAAGGTTCCCACATGAAGAGTACAAGCCAGAGTGTTTGAGCTTCTCTGTGAAACATCCGATGAAAGTAATGGTCTGGGGCTGTATGGCAGCCAATGGTGTTGGAAGAACAAGGTGGCTACTATTGACTGGCCAGCTCAGTCCCCGGACCTCAATCCAATTGAAAATTTGTGGCACAAGGTATCATTAGAGATATCTAGAAAACAGCCAAGGACCAAGAGTTAGTTGATTGGGGCTCTGATACAGGCCTGGAACCACATCATCACTCGTGAACATCTGCAGAAGCTTATTCACTCAATGCCACAGAGATGCAAGCTGGTGCTCAAGAGCAAAGGCTGGCCAATAAAGTATTAGAAGCTAAAGATGCACTCAAAAGGCCCTTTTCAGGATTCTGAATTAAATAAAAAATAATAAATCTTAAAAAGTAAAATTTAAGTCTGTGTGAACTTGCATTGGAAGTCACTGAACTTAGAAACCTGTTCACCATTCTACACACTGTACTGGTGTAGGTATGGTTATGCTGTAAAAAAAATTAATCAAAAATGCGCATACCATAACAATTTATACACTTGGTACATTCAAAAATGAGTATGGCATACAATGAGAGATTACAAAAACATATATGTTCCACCAGTTTCACTGTAGAGATGCAGAAGTATGAAACATATAGTTTTCTTCACGCCTATGCAGGACTTTTGAACACTATTGTAAGAAGAAAGCGATCTGAGAGCGTATTAGACACGAGTGGACCAAGCATTCCAGGAGTTTAGAGATGAAGGAAAGATTGGAGCACAGTTCTGGTCTAGTTATGTATTTATACGTAATAGATGCATGCTGGTATGTTTAAATGAGGAAGGAAAACCACCAGATGAGAAAGATTAAATATTTTATTTAGGTGAGTGGTAACAGCCGGGAAAAAGGACTGGAGGAGATGTGAGAGAATAAGGTCAATGCTGCAGGTAGTAGGGTGAGAAGATTCAAGGAGCCTGTTTACTTCTTCTTCAGTGACTAGTTCAAAGGCAGAAAGTGAGCTGTATTCAGCGCAAGGGGAGAAGAACGCATAATGTTAGCGAATCAAGAGAAAATTTCCTGTCGGAAAAGGTTAATTTTGTCTTTCAAATAATTGGCCAGATCATCAGTGCTGAGGTTGGTGGTGGGGGCCTGCACTTTTGGATTGAGGAGAGAGTGAAAAGTTTCAGAGTAATTTAGGATTATTGAATAGTGAGATTATGAGGGTGTTGAAGTAGGCTTATTTGGAGAAGTGATGGGTGGATTTATATGTTTTAAGCATGAAATTAATGTGGATGAAATCTTCTTCCAGATTGGATTTTCTCCACAGATGTTTGGTGCGCCTTGAGCACCACTGAAAAAACGTGTTTGCAGTGTGTGCCAGGGTTGTCGCCGTCTGTGCCGAGTTGTTCTATGTGTAGGCAGTGCAGCTTCATCCATGGCACATTGTAGTGCTTCATTATAATGTTTCAATGCAGAGTCAGGACATGAGAGGGAGAAGATTGGGGCCAATGATGACTGCAAAGTGTCTGCATGTTAATGGCACATGTGGAAAGTGGCTGTGTCCTAAGCGGCGTGACAGTTGACAGAGAATGGAAGAAGGTTGTGATTAGAGAATGGAAGAGGGGACTTTAGTAAGGTCATAGGCTGAGCAGAGCCAGGAGAAGACCAGGTCCAGCGTATTTTCATCTTCATGCGTAGGAGAATTAGTAAGCTGTGAAAAGCCGCAGGAGGAAGTTAGTGATAAAATGTTGGAGGCAGATGGGGAGATGGGATCACCAATGGGGATGGTAAAGTCCCCGATGATGAGAGAGAGGATGTCATAGGATAAAAAATGGGGAAGCCAGGTGGCAAAATGATCCAGGAACTGACTGGAGGAGATTTGAGGGAGAAACACAGACACCACTCGCAGGGAGAAGGGCTGATAGAGTCTGACAGTGAGGACGTGAAAAGGAGGGAAGATAAGGCAGGGTACTGGGAGATGACCTGAAAAGTACATTTTGTTAAGAGGAGCAGATCAACACCTCCACCTGATCTGTTGTCTTGTCTCAGGATTAGTGTTGAGCCACCACCCTAGTGTTCGAGTTCGGTTTTCTTTGAATTGGGGCATGTTCGACGAATGTTCGTCGAACGTTCAACAAACACCATCAAACCCCATTGAAACCAATGGCAGGCAAATACAAACACATACAAACACATAGAAAACAGCTTAAAAGGTGTCCAAAAGCTGTCAAACTGCTCAGAAGACACAACAAACACATGGAAAAGTCACAAGTACATATAGTCATGCTAAAATAAAAGAGGTTGAGGAGTAAAAGGAGGAGGAGACACAGATATAGGCATGTCATGCCCTTCTAAAATCAAGAAAGGCTGGAGTAAAAATCTAAAATCAGCTTACCAACACCCAGAAGTCGTGACAAAAAAATGTAAAAAATAAATATCTTTAGGTAGAATGGCGGGTCCATTCAGAACACTTTCCTTAGAAGACGTAGTGGTATCCCCGTTGGGAGTCGTGCCAAAAAAGGAACCCAATACAGTCAGACTAATCCACCATTTGTCATATCCAAGGGGCAGGTCCGTAAATGACAACATCGACGCAGAACCAAGTACAGTACTATATACTGTTCCTCCTTTGACAAGGCAATCAGGTGGGTCAAGAAGTTGGGAAGGGACACCCAAAACAGACATTGAGGGGGCATTCCGGTTACTACCTGTGCCTCCGAATAGTGTCCTTCTCTTAGGCTGCTTCTGTGAAGGAGCATACTACATAGATTGCTGTTTGCCCATGGGGTGCTCCATATCCTGCTCACTATTTGAAGCGTTTAGTTGCTTCTTCGAATGGGTCGTCATGGACGTTTACCTCGATGACTTCTTATGCCTGGGCCCAAAAGATTCGCCACAGTGTGAATACACGCGGGAGTCCACTTGTGAGAAGGAGAGAGCTGGAGGGAGAGTGGACACCCCAAAGTCGAGGGGTTAGATTGAGAAAGGAAGAAGGCGGTGTAGCTTGCTTCATGGGTGGGGTACTCTACTGAGTAGCAGACACTGCTACTAGGCCCAAAGTATTGCCGGGGCTAGATGCAGTTAAAAATTAGTAATTAGATAAACAGGAAGTGTAGCTTGCTTCATGGGTGGGCTACTCTGCTGAGTAGCAGAAACTGCTACTATGCCCAAAGTAATGCCTGTGCTAGATGCAGTTAAAAATTAGTACTTAGATAAACAGGCGGTGTAGCTTGCTTCGTGGGTGGGCTACTCTGCTGAGTAGCAGAAACTGCTACTAGGTCCAAAAGGATTTCCTGGGCTAGATGCAGTTAAAAATTAGTAATTAGATAAACAGGCGGTGTAGCTTGCTTCGTGGGTCGGCTACTCTGCTGACTAGCAGACACTGAAGCTTTGGAGCAGACCTCTGAATCCCAGGCCATAGTATGAGTAAACTGCTCAGCAGACTCAACCATCTGTGTTACCTTAAGCCATAGTGTATGTAGTTTCTAAAGGTTAAAAGGGGGGGCGAACCCACCCACCGGGAAATGAACGTCATGTAAAACTCAGCAAGGGGACTAAATAAAAGAGTCTCCATTTTTTCCAAAAATTGGGCCACAGACACCACTTAAGTGGCATCAATTTCGCCAGAGTTTCTTAAAATGGTTGGTTGAGGTGATTTTCAAAAATCATCAAGCTTTTAGTCTCCCCAGGATGACACGGGTAGAAAAGTCTTTGCGGATCCAGGATTTGTTCATCTTGCTGAACGTTAGTCTGTCTACATTGTCACTGGACAGCCGCGTGCGCTTATCTGTCAGCACACCACCAGCAGCGCTGAACACTCGTTCAGAGAGAACGCTGTCTGTGGGGCACGACAAGATCTCCATGGCATGAGTGGCGAGCTCAGGCCATTTTTCCAGATTGGAAGCCCAAAATTAGCAAGGGTCCAGTTCCACAGTCATGGCATCGATGTTAACTTGGAGATACTCCTGTACCATCCTTTCTAGGCATTGGCTATGCATCAGACTTCTTGTCTCCTGTGGCCTTGCAAAGGATGGTCTAAAAAATTCTTGAAACGATTGGAAAAAATTGCTGTTACCACCAGATACGATGTTACTGTTGCGGTTTGAGTGATGATTTGACAGTCCCACGGTTGGCAAGTTAGAACTCACAGATTCACTACATGCACCACTGGTGTTTTGTGGAAAAGCAGATGTAAGATTCTGTAACAGTCTCTGCTGATACTCCTGCATGCGTGAATCCCTTTCTATGGCAGGAATTATTTCACCAAATTTACTTTTGTACCGGGGATCTAAGAGTGTGGCAACCCAGTAGTCGGCATTACTTTGGATTCTGACAATCCGAGGGTCATGTTGCAGGCACTCATGTGTCTTGCGCATCCAGGAGGACCAAGTCCTTGTTGTCTTGGTGGTGTCGAGGTGAGAATCATGCTTCATTCCTCTGCCCTCTCCCCCCAACCTTGCACAACAGAAATTCAAGGTCTCCCTCATCTGATGAGTCTTCCATGCCCAGCGCCAGTTCATCCTCCACTTCTCCCTCGGCTCCTGCACCTTCCTCAACAGTTTGACTGCTACCATGTGCCCTTGGTAATCCCTCTCCCTCACCCTCCAATGCCAGCTGCCTTGGTGCTGCCAACCGTCTGGACCTTGGAGATATTATACCTTCCCCATACGACTCCTCCTGTTCCTCCTTCTCCACCACTTGTCCCACCACCTTACTCTGAATTCTGTTTAAGGTGTGCTCCAGCATGTAAATGACCAGATAGTCATGCTGATAATGGCATCGTCAGCACTAAACATTTTTGTCGCTATTTCAAAACTGTGCAGAAGGGTGCATAGGTCACTGATCTGAGACCAATCCTGCAGCATGATTGGCCCCACCCCTGGATCTCATTGGTCCAGGCTATACGTCATAACGTATTGCACCAGGGCTCGTCGGTGCTGCCACAGACCCTGCAACATGTGTAGAGTTGAATTTCACCATGTGGGCACATTTCATTTCAGCCTGTGAACTGGCAGGCCCAAAGACTTCTGTAGAGATGTAAGTCGTTGAGCTGCGGGATGCGTACGGCAGAAATGAGCACACAGCGACCGTGCCCTCTGCAGAAGCCCATCTAGTCCAGGATAGTGGAATAAAAATTGCTGGACAACCAGGTTCAAAACGTGAGTCATACAAGGCACATGTATGACATTACCCCGGCGAAGGGCCACACCCAGATTTGCAGCATTGTCACACACGGCCTTCCCTGGCTGCAGGTTCAGTGGAGACAACCATTGATGGAACTCGGTCTCCAGAGCTGACCACAACTCCTCAACTGTGTGACTCACATTTCCCGGACTTTTCAAGGTAAACACCGCCTGATGCCGTTGAGCCCTGGTGACAGCATAGTAAGGAAGTGTGCAGGATTCCTTCTGCGCAGTTAGAATGCGGGTGGCATTACCAGACAGGCTTTGGGTGCAAGTTGAGGACCGAGAGAAGGTTGAGGAGGCAGAAGCAGTCAAGGAACTTATAGATACAGAGGATCAATGCACAACTCATGGGGATGGCAAGACTTGGACAGCAGCCCCTTCTCCTGCTGTCACCATAGTTACCCAGTGCCCAGTCACCGACATGTAACACCCCTGTCTACTCGTCCAAGTGTCTGTGGTGAAATGCACTCTGTCACACACAGAGTTTCTCAAGGAAGCGGTGATGTTGTGTGCGACATGCTGGTGTAGCGCAGGCACAGCTTTCTTTGAGAAGTAGCGGCGACTGGGCATCTGGTACTGGGGCACTGCGACGGACATAAGGTCTCTAAAATCCACCACCAGGTGGAAAACCAGCATTTTTGTAGCCAACAGCTTGCAGATGGTGAAATTCAACCTCTTAGCTTTGTCATGGCTAGGAGGAAATGGTCTTTTACTTGTCCACATCTGAGGGACCGAGGGCTGGCTGCCTTGCTTAGATGGGGTTGAGTAGGGTGTCCCTGGCAAACTGCTGGTCTGTGAGGAAGGTGCAGACGGAGATATTATGTTGCTTTGATCAAAATGTGGTGGTCTCTATGTCAGAGAGTGCTCAACACCAGCGGGTGTTTCCACTTGCAAATATACTGACGACCTGCCAATCACACTGGCTGTTGTGGGTAAAGAGGTGGAAACCATGTGCGACTGCTGTCCCCACAGTCACAGAGGATGAAGAGGGCGCGGATGCACTTGATGGGGCAGATGGTGGTTGGCCTGGCCCACTAGGCCGCATTGTAGCACAGTGAGCTTCCCACTGCAACTTATGCCTCATATCCATGTTACGGTTCCTGCATGAAGTACTCAAACTATAAATTTTTTGGCCTCTACTGAGATTTTGATCACAAATCTTACAGACAACATGAATTGGGTCATCGCTTGCGATCTCAAAAAATTCCCAGGCTATGCAAGGCTTAGAGCCCATGCGACCTGAAGAGCCACCACGACTTATGCTCAGAGGCATAGTTGTGGTTGAGGATGCAGTTGTTGATGTGCTTCCAGTACTTCGTCTCTGTCCAGGAATGCGCAACCTAACCTCGTCATCACTAGCATCCTCCTCCACCACCTCCTCTGCTGATCTCATGGACTGACGGACTGTGGGTTGACAGTAAGTGGGGTCTCCAACCTCGTCATCATCACCCTGTGTGTTCTCACACCCAACGTCCTCAGTGCCAACCTCTTCCTGCCCTGACCGAAAAGTCAAGTTTTCGTTCCAATCAAGTATCTCAGTCTCATCATCATCTTCCTCATTGTCTCCACCAACAGGAGTTACAGTTTGGGAATGAGGGTTTACATTATGCTCAGAACCTTCTTCATTTGGGCCTGGATCCAACTCACAAAGATTCTGAGCATCAGTGCAGATCATTTCCTCGTCTGGATTCACAGAAGCTCTGGAGCAGACCTCTGACTCCCAGGCTATAGTATGAGTAAACAGCTCTGCAGACTGAACCATCTGTGTTACCACATACTCAGATGGGTGGCTAGAGACTTGGGAGCTGCGAGGAAGCAAGTGTGATTGTATAGCGCCCACAGCAGCAGCAGTGCCGTCTAACACTAAGCTGCAGCAGTGAGGAAATGGTGGCAACGGGGAAAATGGCTGGTTCCTTTAGGGCAAGGACATGTGACATATACAGCCAGTGACACATGCCCTTGCTTGTGTGCATCACATGCACTTTGCTGTGTGTGTGTGTGCACTGCTGATAGGCTGAGAGAAAATGGGGCAACTGTAAATGCGGGAAAGAAAAAAAATGGACATCTGCATTATTTCAGCACAGATCTATCCCCCCCGCACACTATACACTGAAACATTCAATTGACATTGATAAACAGTTTTAATGTGAAAGTTAGGCTTTTGGTGAATGAACAGTTATCGAACAGAAACTCGAACAGCTGAATTTTAAGCAAATTGTTTGAGTTCATCGAAAGACTCGAACACCGCCCAAAACAGCTCGAATTTGAAATTGGCGAACAGTTCGACTCGAACACCGCTCGTCTCTACTCAGGATATGAGAAAAATGTAGGCCACCATATGAAAGAGCAGCAATGGCGTTGGTGTCTGACTGCTGGATCCAGATTTCAGTAATAGTCAAAAGGTTAAGGGAATTTGAAAGGAAAAAGTCATGGATGCAAGAGAGTCTGTTACATGCTAACCCGTGTGCTCCAGAGGGCACAAATAAAAGATACAGAAGCATCGAGGCATACAAGGAATATTAATGAGATTCACTGGGTTTCTGAGTGTAGCAAGGGAGCAATTAGTCTTTTAGTCTTTTTACTACAAGAAGGGCCAGGATTAGGAAAGATGTCTCCTACCACTAGGAGAATAGAGAGGGTGAGCAGTTAATTGAGTGATTTGTGAGAGCAACTCTTGTGTTACATGGTCGGAGTGAATGGAACTGTGCGGTTTAAAAGAGAGCATCAAAGCTGTACATAGGAGAAGAGAGGAGAGAGGGGTTGATATGGATGGAGTGCACAGAGTTTGAGAAAGGAGTGAGTGACTGCAGCAGCCAGACCATAAATGGCACAATTACATATGGTGAATACTTTTTGCAACTCAGATGATGTAGAAAGAGGTTTCTTTGAGTGTCTTGCATGTCTTACCTGTCTCCTGCCCTGTCCAACTCCCATGTTTAACTGCCCTGTCACTTTTAAACTGCCATGTTTAATTGCCCTGGCACTTTTAAAAATGGCACTTTGACAAAATCTGCACAAGTGTCCCCTGCACAAGTGCATCCCCTTTGCTATGGCCAGATATATAGGGAAGTATGTGTTAAAGCTAACACTAATTTAACTTTTTAGCAGTCAACTATCTTAAGACAGCAGGAGAAAATAAAATGCACAAAGAAGCAAACAATCCTGCATCTCAATATGGATCATAAACTGTAAAAGTAAGTGAGATGACCTTACAGTCTCAACAGACAAATGAAATATATGTAACATTGAACAAATTTACAAACATGGGAATGTGATGCAGGCTCCAGATGGATTAAACAGAGCAGATGAATGAAGTAAATACCATTAAAGGGAACCTGTCACCCCCAAAATCGATGGTGAGGTAAGCTCGCCGTCATCAGGGGCTTATCTACAGCATTCTACAATGCTGTAGATAAGCCCCCAATGTTACCTAACAGAGGAGAAAAAGATGTTAGATTATACTCACCCAGGGGCGGTCCCGCTACGGTCCGGGTCCGATGTGTCTCTCAGGTCCAGTCCGGAGCCTGCCTCCCATCTTAATTCCATGACGTCCTCTCCTAGTCTTGACACCGCGCCTGCAGCGCAGGCGTATTTTGTCTGCCCTGTTGAGGGCAGAGCAAAGTACTGCAGTGCGCAGGCGCCAGGCCTCTCTGACCTGACCCGGCACCTGCGCACTGCAGTACTTTGCTCTGCCCTCAACATGGCAGACAAAGTACACCTGCGCTGCAGCCGCGGCGTGAAGACCAGAAGAAGACTTCATGGAATGAAGATAGGAGGTGCCGACCGGACCTGAGATGCCCATCGGACCTGGACCGCAGCGGGACCGCCCCTGGGTGAGTATATTCTAACATCTTTTTATCCTCTTTTAGGTAACATTGAGGGCTTATCTACAGCATTACAGAATGCTGTAGATAAGCCCCTGATGACGGTGAACTTACCTCACCATCGATTTTGGGGGTGACAGGTTCCCTTTAATACATGTTGCACAGATTGTTGGGAGATTCGAGTAGTGTGAGCAGGGCAAGAACTTGGAGAAGCGACCGGGCTACAGAAGAGGGACATTCATGTGGGCTTCAACCCCCATGCTGTCGTATGGTACAGAGGAGGGTTCGAGGCGTGTTTCAGGAAACAGAGGTGGCCAGCGTGTCGGGTGACTCATTGATACAGGACTTTACAGCTCTTCATATTGCTTAAGGAGTGATAACGGTGATCGGCCCTTTAGTGACGGTGAAGCACCCTATGCCAAAGTATTATGTCCGAGACGTTATTGATGACATTAGTTGCTTAATGAACAGCAGCATGAAAATAAACTTGTAAATATCCTTTTTAGCCATATTACTGTGTTCTAATTGTGCCATAATTTACTGTATTGCCACTGTTGACTTTTACCATTGATATTTTGCCATAGCACTAAATATATATTTAATTCGTGTTAATCAAATGAATAATTGTTAATTAATTTAGTTGCACTGTCTCCTAATTATCTGCGCTGTTGCAACTGCGTACCTGTTAACACTTGCCATAGATGGCAGAAATCAACACTCAAGTGAAGAAATGGCAGTCGGTAACTGAGTCAACAAAGGACAGTCTCCCCCTTGCAGCTTTGCTAGCAATATATCTAAGTTTTCGGGTCACAATTTAATCATGTGGGACTGGGTTGAATTACTATGTTCATTAGTATGTGATTTATGCACCCTATAACATCTGTCTTAGAGGCTCTGCAAGAAGTAACGGAAGGTGAATATAGGAGACTAGCCCCCTAGATGAACAGAAGCCATCCAGCATGAGATCCCTACAGTAAGGCCCCTATAGCGAAAAGGTATCATCAAAGTCAGCCTCAAATGTATCTGGAAGTGAAGGATCTGTTGGCCCATATGTTATAGAACTGGGTGATACGGGAAAGTCAGAGCTCTTGGGCTGCGTCCATAATGTTGGGTCAGAAGAAGAACATAACTCTGAGATTCTGTGTGGACTATGGGCAGTTGAATGCCTGCATGGTGTGAGATTCATACCCTTTGCCGAGTATAAAAATATCTGTGTCAGCATTAGGAAGAGCTAGATACTTCCCCTCCCTCGATTTGGCCAGTGGCTACTGGCACGTCCCCATGGCAGAGCAGGACAAGCCGAAGACAGCTTTCATCCTCCTTATGGAACTATTTGAGTTAAATTGCATGCTTTTCAGGATAACTAATGCCTTGGGGACGTATCAGCAATTGATGGAGAGGTATCTTGGAAGACATTCTCATATACTTCATGATATTTGGAGAGCATCTTGCTAGACTCAAGAAGGTGCTAGAGTGGCTTCAGAAATATGGACTGAAAATAAATCATCAAAAGTGTCACTTGTTCCAGAAGCAAATTGAGTACCTGGGGCATATAGTGTCCAGTGAAGGTGTCTGCCCAACAAACGCTAAAAGTGGCTGCCATGCAGTAGTGGCTTATGCCCATGATGCTGAGAGAATTAAGAGTATTCCTGGGTCTGTCAGGGTATTATAGAAGATTCATCAAGGATTTTGTGAAGATGGGGGCATCACAGTATAAACTGCTGGGGCAACGGCAGTGGATCCCAAGGGTCGGCCGATCAAGTGGGGGCCGCGGCAAGAAGAGGCCTCCCTGGCATTAATGCTTGCATTGATGGTCCTATGTTGGTCTATGGAGATTTCTCTCAACCATTTGTGTTATACATGGATGGGGGTTTCTAAAGTCTGGGAGCTGTGCCAGGTCTTGGTGGAGCAGGAACGGGTCAATCCCTGCAGGACACGGAGAAGAATCCCAAAAACTACAATTCATTCAAAATAGAATTGTCAGAGCCATTGTGGGTCATGACTGAGGAGTATGCGGAGTATCTGTCGAAGTCAGATATTCATGTGCGCACTGATAACAACCGGCTTGCCCACCTAAAAAATGTGAAATTAGGAGCATTGGAAAAGTGGTGGGTCGCAAGGATATCCAAGTACAAGTATATGATAGCCTATCGGGCGAAGGCTGAAAATACGCACTCAGATGCACTATCCAGAGTGACCAATAAACGACAGACCCAGGATGTAGACAAAGATATCTTGAGATTTTGTGGCATTTGATCAATTGTATTACATGTTTTCCTTCCTTGTGAAGTACCACCTGCCTGTTAGCACACCGTTCCTCTCTGACTGCACAGCTTTCCTTTTCAAAAAACGAAAAAATAATTGGCTAACTACCTTAACCTTGAGGTCACAACAATGCAGTATTTGTAACACTACCCATACCATCATACCACCCACATGCATCACTTGCCATTTGGCGTTTTCTTATTTGTCAGAAGAGCCTGTAAGAACCCTCTGACAATACACCACAGGTTACAGGCAACCTCTGCATTCTCTTTAGGGTACCGTCACACAGTGCCATTTTCATCGCTACGACGGCACGATTCGTGACGTTGCAGCATCGTATGATTATCGCTCCAGCGTCGTAGACTGCGGTCACACGTTGCAATACACGGTGCTGGAGCGATAATTTCATGACGTATTTGCGATGTAGAAGCCGTTGGTTACTGTGCGCACATCGTATACAACCTGTGTCATACGATGCAATCATGCCGCCACAGCTGGACACTAGACGACGAAAGAAAGTTTCAAACGATCTGCTACGACGTACGATTCTCAGCGGGGTTCCGGATCGCAGTAGCGTGTCAGACACAGCGAGATCGTAACGATTTATCGCTAGAACGTCACGAATCGTGCCGTCGTAGCGATGAAAATGGCACTGTGTGACGGTACCCTTAGTGTAGCCATTTGAAATATCTTAGTATAATCTCTAGCCATGACTTATAATATCTGAATATTAAAATGTTTATACAATAGATGCATAGAAAACTATAGACAAAGACAATCAAACATAATGATTAATTTAATTGGTATTATTAGCTAATTGTACTTACTGTATCAGACTGCATTCCCGGCTTTACAATGAGATGGTGTTTTCTTGGCATATTTTCATTACCATCTATTTGATAGGACTGGTCAATGTCCTATAAAAGAATTTAACAAAATGTTAGATATTTATTCAATGGAAATGTTTGTAAAAAGAGAAATGTACGACATTGGTGATGTAATGTGCATAGACAATTTGGAATTTCTATGTTATGTATGGGATGCCAAATTTCTGCTTCTAAGAAATTTCCTTGTCTCATTCATCTGTATAGGGATTGAAGAAATTCATACATATGCTTCATATATTTAGAAATAACTGAACATTCTGGTCCCTAAATTAACTTAATTTTGATCAAGGATAGGGATGAGCAGACCCATTGAAGTTTGGGTTCTTCGGGTTCAGCCAAACTTTAGTCCAAATCTTGGTTCGCCTACTAGAACTTCACCAGAACCTGACCCTGGAATCAAACCTCAAATAAGTCAATGGGTACCCGTACTTTGATGCTGTAAAATGGCTGTAAAATGGTCATAGCAAGGGCTGGGGGGGTTAAATAAAGGGAGAAAAATGGGGGAAGAGCAGGACAATTGGCTTGCAAACAAATGTGCATAGGGAAATTACTTAAATTAGCATACATTGAAAAGATAAAAAATATTAATCTTGAATCAGGAGGCAGAGGTCCAAGTGGAGGGGGGAGTAGTGCCTTGTGCACGTATTTTACTGCATTTGCTAATGAATAAAAAAATGACAAAAATGACATGGGGTCCCCCATATTTTAACAACCAGTCAATGGAAAACAGACAGCTGTGAGCTGGTCTTATTATGCTGTTAAAGGGCCAATATCCATGGCCCTTCCCAGCCTATTAATATCAGCACACACCTTTCTGCTTTGCCTTAGCTGGTTATTAAAATAAGGGGGGACCTCACTTCATTTTTTTTGGGTCCCCTCATTTTTAATAACCAGGTTAGGCGAAGCAGACATCTGGGGGCTGATTTTAATAAGCTGGGAAGGTCCATGGATACTGGCCCCTTCCCAGCATGATAAGACCAGTCAACAGCTGTCTGCTCTCCCTTAGCTGGTTATTAAAAAAAGGAGGGACCACATGTCATTTTTTTATATTATTTTACACTGTCAGGCTGGTTGATATGGTGTGCTAGCCAATCACATCCATGCCATTACTTGACATAGCTGTGATGGGTCCGAAAGTGCCCACAGCCTTAAAGTTTGTTGATTGGCTCCGGTACAGCTGTTCAACAAAATTTACTAGGCTGTCAATCCCAAACAGTAACATGGATGTTCAGTAAGGATTCCATGCTCGGGGTTCGGGACCAGATGCTAGGTGTCCGGTATGAATCCCGAACTTTATCGTTTGGGTTCTCTCATCCCTAGTCAAGGAGCTTCTAAAGTGTGTTTACTTTAAAAATGTTTATAGAAAGGGGAAGTCCATAGGAGATATCTCTCCACGGCTGAGTTCAGAAAATTATATATGTAAAGTATGGTAAAGACCATATATTTTTATCTACTTTTGTCTGTCTAAAAGAAATAGTTTTGCAGATGTAACAGTTTTTCATTGTAGTCATCTTAGCTCATCTTATTGCTCACATATTTTCTGTTATTTTGAATAACAGAAAATAAATGGGATTTTGTTTAAATGTAAACAATGTATTAATATTTAACTCTATGGTGTTAAATACTTGAACAAATACATGCGATTTATTGGAAGTAATTTTATTTTCTTGTTTTGTGGTACCCACTGAAGTTTTTTGCACAAAACTCTTCAAAATAGTGCATGTGGTTCGTGAATTTGGCGCACAATCAAAAATGTTCTTTTTTTTTTGTCTGTATGTATAACGTATGGATGGAGAATTTGAGTGGATTGCGCAAACAATAGTGTGATATTTGGTATAAATCATATTTCTTTAATCCTGTTAAAATATCTGGATAAGCAATGTTGGTGAAATTAGAAAAAAGAAATAAACTAACCTAAAAAGTGGCACAAATCATTTAGAGAATAAGGCAGGAATACTAAAGACACTAAAAAAAGGAAATTACCACAGAAACAAGAGAAACAACAATGATGAATTGGGACCATAGTTTTTTTTTTTTTTGTGAGTTCATGGTAGCAATAATAGATCACTGTAAACTGTATTTTCTCCCATTAGATGGCAGCATTACCCAGTTTGTGCCCTCAAACATTTTCAGGTCCATAGGATCTCCTTGAATTTTCCCATCCAAAATGATCAATGAGTGGCAGCATGTCATTGCTGCTAGAAGTGGGCACCAGGATAAATTATTTTCATTTGTAAACACATGAACTTCCTGAAATCTAAAATTAAGGAAATAAGTATTAGTGGATAATACTAGCATTGTGTAGGGAAGTTAAGAATATGTGCACACTGAGTTTTTGGTGGATTTTTTTTTTTTTTTGGAAATGACTCAACTCTTAAAAACGCCTGAAAATTTGGTCTAAAAAAACTTGAAAGCCTCTTCCTATCATTTTCTATTTTCAAAACAACTCAACTGTTCATTTATTTAATATTTTATGTTTATTTTTCCACTTTTTTTCCACCTGGTGGGAAAAAAGAAAGTGCATGTCACTTCTGTGCAGCGGTTTCTGTTGGGTTCTGCTCAAAATTAAGCAATTTAAAATAGGAAAGCTGCAAAAATACTTCAGGAAAAACAATTCTACTAAAACACTTCAAAATTTCTACAAAACACTTCAAAATGCCTCCAATATCTCCCCAACAAAGGAGTGTTTCCTCAAGTGATTTCCACTTGAAAACGTATAATTTTTGACTCTTTAAAAAAAAACTGTGTGCACATACTAGATTAGACGAGTAAAAAAATTACTCGTGACAAAATAATGTATTATTTACTTCTATGAAAATGCAAGGGCAGTTTTTAACACTTCACTAGAGGTGATCGAATCAGTTTGAAGTCAATCAAATTTGAGTCACATTTTATGAAATTTGAATGTCCTGCTGAATTCAAACAATTTGTAACTTGATTCATGTGAATCATTAACAGCAAAATTTGTCAAATATCAACTTAGATCCCAGATTATCATAGAAATAAGCAAAAAATGGGGAACTTAAAACTTAACTTTTAATGTAACCATTAAAACCACGACACAATATTTAAAATCAGACACCCATCAATTTCAGCACATACAGTCAAATAAAGGGGCTGATTGTGGGTAAAGAGACCACTAGTCACACTAGCAATATACAGTAAATACCTTTTAGACATACGCAATTAATTAGATAAATCAGTACCACTGATGATCCTATGACATATGTCTAAACAATAATAGGTTCCATAGAAAGAACTAGAACAATCTCACCAATCTGGTCGAAGAAGCAAATTTGAAAGATGAACCCTCATAAATGTCAATGGGTAGGAATCCTTAAAGACATTTCATCGTATTCAATAAACCATTTCTAGACCGGACCGCCTCCCTGTCACACCTTTACTGTAGCATGCTGTCATGTTTTGCTTTCTGTACTTGTATGTACCTACGTGCCTAGCTTTTTTCAAGATGTTCTTTTTGGTAAGGGTTTAATAATTGAGTTTGAAAAGATTGTAAAAAGTTATATACAGTGTTGTACAAAATATAAAAACATATCATAGCTAAACAAGTGGCAGCAGCACTACCAAAAGTAGGTCACAATTGGCTTCCTTTTCCTCCCCTGGGAGGAAGCAGTGGGCACAACAAGATTATATTACTTCTAACAGCGACACTGGCAGTTTAAGTGAGTGCTCTGCATAGAATGATCAGCCTGATCACAAATTACTAAGAGAGATAATTTTTGAAACATTCTTTTTTTTATTTTAAAAATCATGAAAAATCTGTTTGTGTACCT